>NC_088786.1:14152480-15358880 GCF_949628265.1 Cloeon dipterum
TATATTCGGTTAGTCATTTGGTCAGAAGCTTTGTTTAAAATGATACGTTCCACTGCGGTATTCGAAAATATTTTTAAAATTATCAAAAAGTGTCCATTAGTTTCTTTGGGGTTTTTTCCAAATAGGTTTGTCCAAACAAAATCAACCACTGATTAGACTAATGATAGAGTAAAAATTTAAAACAGAAATCAAATGAGTCAAGGAAGCATTTTAGCTAAGCAAAATAATATTCCTTTTAACTAGAGTATTTGATAGCTTTATGTTTACACTTCCTTTCGCACTTCAGCAGTATTTCGCAATCCTTTATCAGTACCAATCATTTGTTGTCTTCCTTATCACACACACACATATTTCGTTCGCTGCGTGAGCTAACCGGCGAATCCCAAGCTGTGCGAGTCACCTTGACAGTTTCGGACTTTTTTCTTGATGGCGCAATACCACCAATATAATTGCTGTCATCGGCCTAAAACGGCTAGCACTATCGCCTACCAGGAAACGTTAACGACGGTTTATGGAAATGACGTGCGGTGATTTTGTTTGCTCTAGTGACAATCCCATCCTCGTGCCAAGTCAGAAAAAGAAAACGCGGGTAATTTGCTGCCACTTGGCCGAAAAGTTGTTTTTACTCTCTGCCGCCGAGGTATTTTCGGGGCCCAAGGACGGCTTGAGTTACTCAAGTAGACAAGAAAATTTACCCAATTCATCAAATAAGTTGAAAATCAGTGCCGTGCTTTGATAAAAAATGGTAATCAAGTCCAATCAAGGGTAAAAATGCTGAAAATGTCTACATTTTAATAAGCAGAATTCTCACGTTACCAATCAATTTCTAGAACGGTGGAACAAAAAACATAAGTATGTTAAAATATTCAAAATTGCACTACCAAAAATTGTTTTAATAATAATGGTTTCTTGTTGGCACACTTCAAAAATGGGATTTTAATTTTTTATTTGTCCGCCTAAAAGAATCATTTTCACGCGGTAGAATATCTATTGTTCTACGTGCAAACATTTCCTTAAATAAACAAGTAAAAAGTAATTTGGACGTATAGGAGGAATCTCTCTATCTCAATAGAATCAAATAAAATATTTCGGTGAAATTCACAGCTTTAATTCCGCGAGGCTTGCCATATCATCGGATTGTTGATTACGTGTTCATCATGACATTTAACAAACAGTTCAACAAGTAGCACTCACTTCAACATGGATTCCAATAATCCGGTAGTCCCAATTCTCCGTCGCTCACTGTCGGGTAATTAAATTTTACTCCGTGCATTCCTCCTAAGTTGTCTAATTAAACCAAACTAAAAAGTTGATCGATTTCCCTTCCGGATTGAGTACCGACCCGCCTAATTATAATTACCTGCCCATGTCGAGACTTTTTCCTAACTGTAAGATCCGTCGAAGCGTGCAAGACTCATTATTATGCACGATTCATCGGGAAGGAAACCATAGAGTATGTGGAGCGCCACCGTGTGAACTCGATCAGTCGCGTGTAATCACGATTATTCAATAAGCCAGCGTGCCTGAGATTGATTTTCGCCACACTATTTGCGGCATTGTCGGCAAAAGACACGCCTCTAATTATTTATTGGCAAGAAGGAAGCGCGGTTTTGCACAATTATTGCTGCAAGAGAAAGTGATCGCATTGTCTGGCTGTTGGCGCGAGACATTTTTTGCTTTTACACAGAATTGCGTACAGATATTGATATTTATAGGATATTTTATGGAGTTGGAGTAAAATTAAAAGAGTAAGTATTTGAAACAGATCACATAATTATATCATATTTAATAAAAAAATGCAAATATAAATTTAAATTCTACGATACATATTTGCCAGCGTTTTCTTATAATTCTCTTCTTCATTAAAAAAAAGAAACTGGAGCACTCAGTTTGATTTTGCCCTATCAAGTTGTTGATCTAAATGTCAAACGCAAACAAGAAGTAATTTGTTAGAAATTCTCAAAATTTAAACACTGATTTAAGCATCTGGCCTGCATCTTTCTGAACGGAATATTTAACGTGTCGGCCTTCAGTGCTCAGTAAAACCGGGTTATGTTCGTAATCAATAAACTCGATTTGAACGAATAATAAAACTGAAAACCTCGACCGGGCAGACAAAATAAACCGTTCAACTCGGAGCAAGCCCGACGCGCTAGCCGCGGGAAAAACTGGATCCGTCACTGCTGCACGAGAAGAGCAAAATGCATTTTGGCAGAGCGCCAGCCGAGTGAATTAGACTTCCCAAGAGCGGAGACGAGTGAGTGAATGCAATCGGACAAGAAGGGACGCCTGCATAACAATAATAGCAGAAGTAGCGGGCGGTGGTGCATTTTCTGCTGTTTAAAGCCGCACACGATTTCTCGTACAAATGGCTATAATGAGTTAGATTGATAACCCTCGTGATTTGTAATAGAAACAAATTCTAAATTAAACTTTTAGTTATTTATCGGCATTTAAAAACATTGAGAACTATACAAATTGATACTAATTGTTTGAATATGTGGCAGTGTGATATGAATTTTTACCAATTGATGTCCCAGTAATAGGGATAGAAATAGGCTGATCTGCATTTATTATCGGAGTAATATATATAGCAAACGAGTTAATGCTGCGAAATTAAAAAATTAGACCAGACCATTTCCCTATTTCAGAAAGTGGCATCTTGAGAGTGAACCCTAAAAAGAAATATTAAAACTGAATATTTATTCATTTACGCGTCAGGGGTTTAACACTCATACGATGTACGTGTGGTCGGGCAATGAGTTAGAAAGAAAAGGCGCCGCGTCGCCACAATGCCGGCTGAAGTCTGCGTATTAGGAAAGAAAGGCTCTTCGCTCGCTTGCATAATGACGTTGCAGCCAGTTTCCTCTTCTAGAAGCTCGGAAAGTTGAGGGTTTTCGAAATAGGCGTCAGCGCAGACGTTTTCTGCACCAACAAATAAGCCACATGAATTAATCCAAGTGCAAATTTACGGTGCTCTTGGGACTTCATTTGGACTCGCACCAAAATTGTTTTGTTTGTTGAGAAATGCGATGAGTTGGTTAAATCAATTCGCGATGTAAAAACGTTATCATTAGTGTGTTGTTCATCTCCCGGTGAGGTCTCTCTATTGCTAGTTGCGAAGCAAAATTTTAGCTATAAAAATGGAACAAAATGAAAAGCAGTATTGAACGTTCCAAACGATACTAGCAGTTGATTTGGTATACCAGTGTTTTTTGCATCAGTTCAGTGCCCCTAAATGGAAGTTTCAAGCACACTTTTTCCTATCTTTATACTAAATGGTACTAAATGATTGGGAAAAACTCCAAAAATTGTTCGTATTGCATTAAAATACCTATTTAAAATTATTGAAGACTCCATTTATTTATCTTTGAGGAATGTTAATTAACATTTTTTTAATAAAAGCATTAAATCTACAGGTTATGTTTGCTTTTGGAAGCATAGCTTGCATCTTAGCATGAAATAGCATGCAAGGCAGAACTCTCTCTTATCATCGCGGCAGGTAAAGATTAATAACCGGACTTTAAAGATAAAACGCATAATAACGTATCTTACCGCCATAAAAACATTAGCATTTTTTAAATTACAATATGAAATGTGAAACTGTACCAATTTATAGTAGTAAAATTTATTGCCATTATAAAATGCTAAATTTTGTTAAAATCAATTAGCTTATGAAGAGGAAGGATAATAATGACTAAAGAAATTGTAATAAGTAACGCAAAATTTTGCTCAATCATTTTGGAATCATTTTTATAAATTTCACGTTTTGGAATTTATCTGCATTTCTTTGCGCAGTTGCTATTCAACCAGATTTTCCCAGTTAACCTTATCAATATTTTTATAATTTTCATCAAATGAATACGAGCCAATGATTGATTAATTGTGCCAAGGACTGGAGAGGCAATGATCCGTGATTGAATAATTAGTGTGACGCAGCATTTGCCACCTCCGTCAGCTTCGTCAGTGCTGAATCAAGAGCTAGTCTTGACGCTCGAAATGCAAGTGCTCAAAGCTGACACGAAGCAAGAGTTATGCATGCGTCGAGGGCATGCAGATGAGCGGCGCCGCTCTTCAAAAGGGCGCCCACGACGGCGCCTCTCATCTCCCAAGAAAGCCGAGAAAGAGAAAGAACGCTATACTCATTGTCGGCTGAATGAAGAGGAAGCAGCTGCATTAAGGGATTCCCATTGTTTGCGGATTTTTCAAGGGTGGCAATGACATTACGCATTTAGGACTGCTCGCCTAGGATTAGGCGATAAGGTGTTTAGCAGGCACAAGCTCTCTTTCGGTTAATACGCAGTTACGTCAGGATTTAAATGGTCTCCCACAGTTAAAATTAGACACGCTGAGGAAGGATTTGAGAAATTAATCTCGTTTTGCCACAATTATCTGCAGATAATTAGATTTACGGCGATGGAAATTAGAACTGCCAATTTTCTCTAGAAATTTAGTTTAGAAGGTTCAGGATAGAAGACACAATCTTTAAAAGCTTTTTAAACTCAATTTTTAAGAAAGTTTTACAGAAAACAGTATTATGAATGAATATTATGATTGAACACTTAACCCAGTGATAAATCAAGCAAGTCGTTCAGAAATCTAAATTTAAAAAGCTTGATGGATCATATTTTACAAGTAATAATTTCAACTGACAGTGCTGAGAAGAACAAGTCTAGTAAGAAGCACTGGAATATAGCACTTCCAGCAAGAATAGAAAGATGTTATCCAGGAACTGAGCAGGTAGTTGGATTTTTGCTAACTCAAATGTAAAGGTAGCAAAAGGAAGCAATAAAGAATGATGGTCTATTTTCACCGCGAGTGATGCAACACAGTAAATTTTTAGAGCAAACACTGAAATGCAAATTGCACCGCTCCGAGCCAGGAAATGGATTTCAACTCGCGCGCTAGAACAAGATCCGCCACGCGAGAGCGGTTTTAATAACGTTCCTAGCGCGCGAAACGAGTTTCAGAGTCAATATCCCTAGCCATAAGGGTGAGTGAATCATCCCCATCGGTGGCCGTAATTGCCTCGAGGGTGGCAAAAGTGTTGCAACTGGAGGGCTCGCGGTGCCAAAATAACCGCAAGCGGCATAACGTCATTCCATTTAATTAAGCAGATCGGTAATTAGCTCAAGATTGGCTCGCACACGCGCGGTTTCTCGGCGACTACGCCAATTTGGTTGATTGCGTCAAACGCTCTTGGGCCGACGCGAGTGGTTAAGACATATTGCCAATCAACTTTAATCACAGCACGCGAGTGATCGATTTAGTTGACGATGGAGAGTAAATTTTGCGAAAATTTAATTAGTGCTTCAGGCAATAGCTTTGAAATATTTATATATTTTTGTTAAGTGCAGATGGGAGTTTCACTGGTTGAGCTTAATGTTCAAAATAACATAATTTTTTCTCCAGTTCCATGGTAACGTCACCATGCTTTCGAAAAAATGAGGCAATGATCTGCTTCCTGATCTTAAAGTACTTTTCAGGTGAAAATTCCGTTCACCCACATTTTTGGCCCAATTATATCAAATTATGAATCCAAGTCGGGGGGATACATACACAATCTGCTTGGAATTATAAAAGACACGGAAGCGACAATCAAGAGCGGAATGGGAATTTCACAAACATTTAGCTATCTCTCTGCAAATAACATATAAAAGCGAGGAATGCTCGACATGAGCCATATTTTTGTGACTAAACGCGCCGCTATTCTCGGCCGTAAACTTTTTAATTCGGCGAAAGAGATAACATCCAGACAAGAAGCTATTTGGAGCGCATTGTAACGAAAACTAGATCAATTTTCCACTCAACTGACGAATTGCCCGCTTGCTAACCCAAATATTAAATTCAACCTGGCCAGTCCGTAATAAATAAATAGTGTGTTTGATGATAAATCTGTTTCCACATCCACAGGCGCAGGTGCAGTGACCTGATCATCTCGTCTTTCTCCAGCTGCTTCAGACGATGGATGGATGGATGTACGTGTTTTTAAAACCATATTTTCACGCTTTTTGCGCTTTGCGTGCAGAAGACGCCCAAGCACAGCCTGCTCCGACCAGTTTCTATGTGGCGTGCATTTTATTTATTTTCCTCGCCTGCAAGCAGCGCCAACTCGTGTATTTTAAGCTGCCGCTAAAAATTAATTAGGCGCGCCTCCAGCGCAGTTACCGCAATCGCAACCAAGAGCCAAAATCTGTCGTTCCACTTTCGACCTTTGACCCCTGCGGAAACTAGTCAAAAAATACAGTTTTGTGCCAAACTTTACTATTCGATGGCTGATGCGCAGCAAAGAATATTTCGATTATTATGTAATTCATTATCAAGATTAGTCTGATTTTGATTAAGTGTTAACTGCATTCACATCGTTCATTTAAATTTACTGAAATCAAGTCATTCGTTGCAATTTTCAATTTTTCACGCGGTAGGACACTAAAAATGAAGTAGCGGAGTTTTTAGTTTTAAATGAGCCACCTTATTCCTCAATTGTAATTAGCGTTTATCGTGTTTCCAAAATGCAAAATAAGAGTTAATTATTTTTAGAAACAGTCTCTCTGGTTTAGAAAAAAACTGTTTTCCGTAATCCTTCAAGTATTTTTTAATTAATTTCGTGACAGGATTGGTTTTTAGCAACAGATTGTGAGAAAATTTTAATTTTGAATAGAGATAATAATGTTTATATAACTTTTTTCATACTCTGTAGCGAATACCATCCCAAAACTAAAGGCTGAAACACGAGAGGGGACTAAATTGTTAGTTCCTTGATGCTAACTGCACATTGCCAACGCATACGCTCGATTCAACGCTACAATGTTAATCAGTTGCACATTAATGTTTCAATGAGGACGCGGTAAAGGTCGACTGGAGCACCTGACCGCGCCACTCTGGCCATTAGCTCTCTCGATCAGGTGCGATTAGCGCTCAAATCACGCTCTCGGTAGTCTCGGTTTGAAGGTGCGGGTGAACATTCATATTAAGCACACATCATGCAGCATTCAGCCAATTGCCTCTTTTCATTGTCAGTGCGGCGCGTTTTCGGTCAATGCCAAGCGCACACAAAAGAGCGACCTTGCCGGGCTGACAGCAGACGAGCCCAGAGAGCGATTAATTATACATATATATGTGGATGTGCGTGCGCGTTCAAACGCGCGGGTGTATGTGCGAAATGCTAAAACACTTCCTCGCGGTTAAACTGGTTACTCACCCGCCGCCGCGGCAGGAGCGACCTAACCTAAGCAGCAGGTTTCGAAGCTGTATTTTTAGCCTTTTGTGTTTAATCTCCAATGTCACGCGATTACTAATATTTACGCTACCCGTTTGCAGGAAAATGATGAAGATGATGATGAGTAGGAAGTAAATGCTGATTTATTTTCTGCTTCGACTAATATGTTTTGTAAAAACAAGTAAAAGGTTTCAAAATAACGAGATTTTTACACTGCATTTTTTCACTTCTTGACTGAGATTGTTTATATGTTTAAGTCACGGTGAGAGTAAAATCAAAGATGAAGAAGTTAAACTACTTCCCAACAACTGATGCCAAATTCTGTATAATAAAAACATAATTTGTTGAGGGTGGAAAAAAATTTTAAATTTCTTCCCATGAATTTGTGTGATTTTTGCTGATTTAAAAGAAATTTGTAATCGCACGCATAAGCCCTAGACTTATTCAGCAAAGACCGTTCTAGCTAATTAAACAGAGGATCTTATAATTATTGGTATATGTATGCTTTTATATTTCAATCCTTGACATTGTGGACAAAGTCGTATAATTTCAGTTTCATTGCGGTAATGAACGTGACGGGAAAGGGTTCACCATTCTTGGTCTTGGCCCTTGTACATTTTTAAGGTCATGCTGTGGGTTTGCCCAGGAAAAGGTCTTTCAACCTGTGGCAGCTGCGACTTGAATTTCAAATGCGACGACTTGCTTGCTTCACGGAACCCGAATTCCTGCCAAGGTCTTTAACTCTGATTCGGCATTACCGTGGCAGGTTGGTTACCCTGCTTTCACTTGCAGATTGTCGCTCTCGAAATTAGCTTCGTTAGCGTGATTTATCCCGCGATGACAGTAATTGCTGCAGGAAGAATGCGTTCATTTCGCTCAGGTGGGGCAGCATTTGATGCAAATTTTATCATGGCGGCCACTACAGTAAATTTTGTAAAATGAACACTTCTTGATGGTATAAAATATGCCTGTTGTGAAATAGGAAAAAATTAAAATTAGGCTCTGTTTGAGATAGAAAGCGTTGTTATTGACTTAAAATCTATTTATGAAGTGTGGCTCAGCCAATTTTTGGCATGGATTAATATTAAGTTGGAATATTGCACCTGCTAAATGATGATTTCTTGAGGACGTTTTTTCCGATTTCATAGTCTTTGACACGACTTCTGTTTGAAATGCATTTATTTTTATATGGGATCATAATTGTTTCAAATTTAATACAAAATATATTTATTGTTTTCGAGCAGGCTTTAAAAATGTTCGAATTGAATTGTGTTCCAAAATAGCTCTCGTCTTTGTAAATTTCTTCGCTCCCAAAGAGCGGAAGACAACATCGCCCACTCATTTCCTCAATTTCCTCCCCCGTTTGAAGTCTCACGTCCGGGCAGTTTAATTAACTCATCATCCCCTCCTCTCTCCCGCTCAAAAGGGCAAAAACAAATTGGCTGAGAAAAATCAACAACACAAAATCTTACTTTAGCTGCAGTTCCCCCAAAATGCAGAGAACGGAGCCGCGCCCGCAATTACCGTCCGCACGGCCGTTTATTCGACGCGAGGCAAAAAAAAAATCCAAATCAATTCGAGCAAGCACCTTTTCGCTTCTTTGTTCGGACGGGATGGGTGGGTGGGCGGGCTGGTGGGTGGCGTGCTGCATTTCCTAGTGATGTAACCATACAGAGCTCGTTTTGCCCGCGTTTCCTGTCTGATGCAAATGACGCTGCTCTCGCCGCAATGAAGCGACAGCCTTTATTTTTGCGTGCGCAATTATCTAACTATTTGCGCACAAGGCCGAGCGTGCAACAACACAGCAGCTCTGTTCTGACGACCGGAACACGTGTTTTTGTTTCCAAGTTGGTTTCAGGCATGCTTTTTGTTCTTCACTCTAATTTGTTTTTGTACTGAAACTAAGCTTCTGCTGTCTTATGGAGGGTTTGTCAATTGTTCAAGGGCTTAAGTCTATTTTCTCCATTACGAAGGTTTCGATCGTTTTTATACATAAACATACACCACATGAGTCGGAGAAAATATTGGTTTCTCGTTTTCTTTGCTCTTTGAATGGAAATTACACTTGGATTGATTATAACTTCAAATTAATACTAAATGAATTGATGGCTAATGCCAAATTGGCCGAGAAAAATCAACAACGCAAAATCTTGCTTTAGCTGCAGTTCCCCCAATTGTAGAAAACGGAGCAGCGCCTTCAATTACCGTCCACACGGCCGTTTATTTGACGCTAGGCAAAAAAATCCAAATGAATTTTAATTAATGGCTAATGCCATTAATGGCTCGCATCTTTCAGTGAACGCAAGTGCATGCAACTTTCAGTTGAGCAGGTGTACATGATGAAAATCACCGGTCTATGAAAGAGAAGACTCATTATGCACGCATCAGAGAGGGAAAGTACCGTGGGCAAACAGCATAATATGAAAAGGCGATGGCACAAACGATAGTGTTGTCAGTCTGCCGGTGTTTTTCGTCCCTTCGCTGTTTATTTAGTGTGCAATTACCATTAAGTAAGGCTTTTATTTTATTGTTCGGCGGCACGCGAACAAACCACGAGGCCGATAATTACTTGCATGTAGTACGAATCCATTCTTTTCCTCCAGCCATTCACGGAATCCAAACGCAATCGTATAATGCTGCTCCAGCCAGCAATTAAAAATTACTTTCATTTTTGAGCCATGTTTTTTCACCAATGGTCGCAGCTGCTGCGAGCATCGAACGTTTCTGCTCTTCAGAGAGGATCGAGCAGTGCTCCGTTGTTTGGAAAAAAATAAACGTACGGCACGCGTGCATTTGGCCCAGATTCAGCTCGCGCTCTACAGGAGGTCCCCTTTATAGTTGCTAACTTATGCCGTAAATTTTTTATCAAACGATTATGTCCGCACCTTTTACAATCTGCGGTGAATGGCAACTAAACAATGAATTGTTATCCCGTTGAATAGGCGTGATAGTTTTGGAAAATTTCACAACTGCCCAGTATGCGTTCCACTTTTCGCGGAATTGAGGAATGAAGCAATAGTGAGGAGATAATTTTAAGAGGGAAAATGCATTTATAAGTAATTGTGCAACCTTTAAATTTTTTTAGTGGAAGAGCTATTAATAGTCAAATATTATCAGTGGCATTAATTCTTTACATTCATGGACAGTTACCAAAAAATGTCAATTATATACATATGCCTTTAAACACAAATTCATTGCACATATTTTTTACGAGTTATGAGAGCAAAAGTTTTAAAGATTTTTTAATTAGATATTTCTGCTTTTTCCAAGCGAAGTTAACTAAGCATCATCTTACCATTAAATTTATGCACCAACAATTGTGCATAACTTTACCTCGCAGATTGAAAAAAATATGTTTTAAAAACTTAGTAACTACTCACTATTTCACTCTGAATAATAACTTTCTTTTGTGAAATTTATTTTTAAACACGGCACACTGAGCGGGTTTGTAACTGAAACGTTTAAAATTTGACAATTTGTATTACATATTGTACAATCAGACGCGATTGCATTAAAAAATTTACATAACCCCAATAAAGCACATTTCACATTCAACAAATCAAAGCCGTGCGAGTGCGTCAAAACAATAAAGAGCGAAATGAAATCCTCTTTGCAGGACGCATTCATTCAACTCTGCAATTAATTAAACGCAAAGTAGGCAGCGGACATCTTGATAAGATAATGACTTCTCTGCGGGCCGCAAAAACACAATGCAAACGGTGCAGCGGGACTGGAGGCAGTCTCCTCTGGTATTACGACTTTGATATATAATTAATACATATAACAATGTTATTCCATTGAAGCAGCGCTGAGCTCGTTTGCATGCCGGAATGCACTGCTTAATTAACGTCGACGCACGCATTGTGTGCACGTGGGAGGAGGATTACACTACTTCTTCTCTTTCCTGGGCGCAGAGGAAGATAAATTCATTTGAATCTTGCACGAGACAACGATTTATTACGAAATGAGACAGCTCGCCGGACCTACTTGGTCTAACTGTAAGCTTCTCTCTATTCTAATGTCGGCGACTGAGATAGAAAAAGAGTCACAAAAGCAGACTGAAGGAACGCCTTGGATAATAAACGCTGGCGTCTGTTTCTCACCGCGCTCTCGAGGTTTGCTGAAGTTGAAAGAAAAGGACGGATGGTGCGAAGTGTTTACGAGCAGCGCTAAAATTTCTTCAGCTTATTTATCACAGAAAACCTTTTTTGTTTAAAGTTAATCTGGTGAAAATTAAGAGAAATTGTTTAACTGAGAAATAATTTAATTAAAAATATCAATTTGTAAATTCGAGTCAAAATTGATCATTGTGTCTCATGATCTATTCAATCAAAGATTTTTATACAATATGTTAGGGAGTAGGGTGGACATTTAGCGAGTTTTTTACTGCTTCCGCTTTATAAGAAGACATTTTTAGTCTTGAGAGGCTCCGTCAATTAAAAAATTCAAAGCCAGATAAAAAAAGAATTTCTGTGAAATTAAAGTCTTTTGCTTGCAAACAGTAAACAACCAATACAAAATGCGGGTTATATTGTATAATTCTACCACTGCACAGTCTTAATTTCAGATATAATGAAACTCTTACCTTGGACGTGAAGTCCCTGTGGAAGACGCCTTTGGAATGCAGGTAGGCCATCCCTCTGGCCATATCGTTCGCCAACTTTATCCGCAATATGTGCGGTAGCTCTATTTGCCTATTCTGAATCAGCTGCTCCAGGCTGCCTCCATTAATATACTGCAACAAAGGAAGAAAAACAAACAAACATTAATAAAATTAGCACATTTCATCTGAGCAACGACAACAATAATTAATAAGCTCGAACTGATGGAATGGGAGAAAGAGAAAATAGCGAGTGCATGGGAACGATTTAAACGCGGCCTGGGAAGAGTCTCTTTTTAATAACAGTGTGTGCCAGTGCAGTTATGTTCGCTCTTTTGCCAGCGTTTGTTATTGTGCGGAAGCAGTAGTGTACGGGTTATTAAATTTTGAGCATTAATTTACCGCCGCCCAGACTGCTGTGACATACGCGGAGAAAATAAGAGTTGTGTGCTAAATGAGTTGCTCATCCTGACGCGGCAGTGCTTTAAATATTTAGGTTAACTGCCGTCGGCGAGCGCACTGAAAGAATTAGCACCTTTAGGCTCGAAAAATATCGCATTTTGAAAGCGGAGGGCGTAAATGAATTCTAAAAATATTAGGAGTTTATTTATATTTGCTTCTCTTCAGTGGTAACGGTAACTAAGTATAGTTAATAAACAACACTTTATTCACATGATTATTCAATAAACATTTATTTTAAGTAAGGACTCAATATTTTTAATGAAAAATTTCCAATTATAAAATTTAATATCATTTTAATGAAACAATCTTTAGAATAAAATATGTAAATTTGTGTCGTTCATCATTATATTTATTTCTCAAAATTTGGGTACTTTTAATAAGAATTTCTAATGAAATTTATGAAGCTGCTGTATAGTTAACCGTCCAGATAGTCCATTTTGTGTCTCCCAAAACGTGATCTTTCAAACAAACAGAAATTGCGCCATGCGGGGGTACGCAGTACGTCGCAATTCGACCATAATTATAGGAATTTGCATAAGCCCACAACACGACACGCTCTGAATTAGCGGCGTGAGTCAGCCGTGAAGCCGACGTGTCTGCGCACCGAAATAACCTGGAGAGGCGAAAATTATGTGTGCTGCTGTCGTGGAAATACTTCAAAAACAACAACGCCGCTCGGAAAACGGGGGAAGAGTGAAAGAGAGAAAAAGTCTTGCTCAAGAGGTGTGCACCTGGAGCCGGGCCAATTTGCGTGGTAGAGTGTCAAGCGAAATCCGCGAAAAAAAACTGAGACAAAGGGGTTTGTTTTCGCTGAAGGAGAGAATTAGCTATTTCGGAAAACAGCCGTCCGAGCTTATTTAGTCACCCTGCGACACAAGGGTGTTCTTATTATTTTTCTCACCGCTTAAAAGCGTGATCGTTGGGCGGAGAAAAGTGCTCTTTCATCTTTAAGTTTCATCTTGCACGCTAGCTCTCACTCTTTGTGCCCCAAGCTGCAATTTTTTTCGCGTCTCGACGATGAATTGTGTCTCAAGTGTTTGACATGTCGCACCGTCGATCAGGTGTTTGCTATTTTATCTTAAATAATCACGAAAAATGGACGAGTATTATTAAAATCGTTTTGCGTAAATTTGTGTTTTCCCATAAAAAATCGTTTAAGTATTTTGCAAAAACTAGAAATTTAAATATCCACGCCTCACATGTTTCAGTAAAAAGTAATTTTTTATGGTGTGTTTAAATTAATAATTAAAGTTTAATAGCGTCTAAACATAACCTGCCCACCTAATTACCTTATATTTAAGAATTACACGAAAAGAAAACAGTATTTTACCCAGGATTGCATTTAAAGCGGAAGACTTGATTCGTGCCACAAAACATGAATAAATTTAAGGGGGAGAAAATCAGAATTCGCCGATGCTGCACACGTTGCATACTCAAAAGGCACCCCCTAGCTTTTTTATCAACACGCATTCAAACTTGAAAAGGTGCCAATTCTGCATGAAAATTAGGCGGGCCGAGCATGGAAGCAACATGGCTGTCTTTCCTGTTTGCAATGGCTTCACAGTGCATGTGTACTAATTAAGAAATTTGCGGTCGTCAAGCGCGCGTGTTCAAGCACCGACCGCTTTTCTCGCCGATCGAACCAGAAGATGTGTGCCACCGCTCAACACAAAGATGTGCGTGCGTGTTTGACTGTTCCACGACGCAGAGGTGCGTTTTACCCGGCACCTCAAGCTCGGCAGCTCGCACGTTCGCCTCTGGAATTCGAATTCTATTGTGTAAATGACCGAGATTAAATGCACTTTCGTTCAAGCCGGTGTCACAAATGCAGTGAGGAGCGCAATGAGGACGGTTAAATTTGTTTACACAGTTGCAAAAAGTTTTGTATGTTTATAATTCTTAAGTCTGAATGATATTAATTTTTTGTGAGGAATTGCAAAAGCATTTAACAAATAAACAGATTATTTGTTTGCTTTACATTAATTTACTGTTCGATTCAATCCAGAAAAAATCAAACCGATTATTTAGATAGATAAGATTTATTCATTCAACACCAACGGGGTGCAACCTAGTCAATTATTTAAGATTTTTATAAGAAGCAGCTTGAATTAGAGACAAAGGCCGTTTATCACATTTAAGGTAGTAAACATTGATCATTTAGAGTCGTGAAATAAGAAGAAAAAGGACAAAGACAAGGACAAACTGCATTTAAGGTATTGTGGGGTACAGGATTCGAGCCAAAGGAAATGGAAAATGGATCATAATCCAAAAAACGCCCCCATGTTTGGATGCTCTTACACCAACCGTAGGCCATATTGGAGGAAAATCGCAATTATTGAGGCATAATTCATTAAATGTTACTATTGTTAAGTTAATGTATTACTCAGAATAATTTCCTGAGAAATACTCTGGGTCTACAGTCCTTTTTCCAAGGCTTGCCTCATATGTATTGAGCAATGAACAAAAACTCTGGCGGTGGAGCCAGGGGGCTAAACCCATTATGGACCCTTTCGCTCCCAGCGCAGTCAATTTGGTCATGCGTGCATTTCAATTGAGATTCGAGGCAAACTCGAAACTTGCTGCTCGCAGGTGGTGCTTATTAAAATTCACGCCTGGGGGTGAGATACTCCCTCGAGGGGTTGAGAGCACACACGCGCATCCGTGCGCAGCTCTCTAGTGTTTAATCTGATGCTCGTTATTCCAGTGACATGCCGGTGGAGAAATTTCGCACACGACGCATTTTTTTGCCGTCTCTCTCCCTCTTGTTCGCGCTTTTCTACCCATTCTTTCGTGCGCTTTTGTTCGCTTGGCTTTGAAGTTTATTGCTAATTTATAATTTAGTGTCGTGCCAAGGCAGTGCTTCTTTGCCAAGTATTATACCGAAACATTGCATTTTGGTTCATTTCATTCTCGAGATGATATTTTTTTTTTTTTTTTTTATTCTTAAAACCTCATTTAAAATTGTTGCTAAACACTTTGGCTCAAAATGTTAGCTTTATGTAAACTGGAATCATTTGAATTTAAATTTTTGTAAAAATACTATCTTTGTAGAACAACCATATACCATATATATTATAAAATTTCTTTCTTTTTGGACGTTAAAAATACATGACACAATTTTAAGTGACTTAACGCTATATATCAACAGGGCACAGGGCGTAGTTACACAAGCAAGATGGACAGCTCGTGTTAATAAAAATACAAGCTGCTCGTCCAACTTCCTCTCTTTCTCTGCGTCTCTCTTTCCTTCCTTCATTGAAATTTATTGTGACCCCTCTTGGGCTGGTTCATAAGCTATGCCGCGTGTGCCTTACCAAGAACGCCTACGTTGATAATTAAACAACAAAGTATCGAATTTCAACACTCGGCGCGCGTTCCGTTCGGCCGAATGCTTTCATTCAGTATGCATTACAATAGGCGCGTCTCTCACTCGATCAATGACTCGACACACGCAATCCTTTTCTCATTTTAATTATGGAACGGACGTGTTACAAAGCTGATGCTCCGCCATATGATATCTTAAATTTTGAATCTAAAATGCGTAATATTACAACACAATGCACCATTCAATTGGGTCAGCGGACAACTATTCCCTCTTGCATTGCAAAAGAGGGTGTTCGAATAAACACAACCTAGCTTCCCTCACTGGTTTAATGGCCAGCTAGATTATCTGCAATGCTACTTCAATACTACATATTTATGTAGTCCTTTGCTTTGGTTCACACCGAGCAAAGGACCAAAGGTGGTATAATTTTGAACGTGATTTTCTGGGCTTCATTTTACGCATTCATATTTCGCATATTTTCTTTCTATTAATTCCACAAACTTTATTATTTAACATTGAATCTACAGTTGACTGCTCAATATAAAGCTCGCGTTAGTATTTGTAGCTGTTGGCCAAGTTTGCGGGCGAAAGTAAAGTGGCTGTCAGCCTGAAAAGTTCAAGCAGGCCCTTGGTCCATAAATTAAGTAACAAAAAGAGACAAAGTTTGATAGTGTAGTTGTTTGCAATAAATCAACTAACTCCACGCAAGAAATTTCTAAAAAGAGCAGTAAGTTAAAGTTGCTGTGTTGCTATTTTCAATTCGCAAAGTAAAACAGCCCGAACAAACTGCACTAACGGGTACTCACCTCAGTCAAAGCGTGAAGTTGTCCTTCGTGAACACAGACTCCCATAAATCTGCAACAGAAAAGGAAAAAGCTCGTGAATAAATTTCATGCCGCAAGGAAAAGAAACAATGGACGAGATAACAAATAATAAATGTGTGCTAGACGTGCGAGGAATAGCTTAATATTATACGACGAGCAAATCCACGCCATTCATCAAAACGCGCGTAAATATTATGACACCGCTGCGTTTTAGAGGTAAATGCAGTTGGAAACTGAGAAGATAACATGATCGATGTCACTTATTTGTTGTTATTGATCGCGTCGACGCACGCAAAGCCGTCAACGTCCCAGCGTAATAAATACGGCGGTATATATTCACTCAATTCGTAGAACTGCTGTTATCTGACAAGGAAAAAGCCAATCTGACTGGCACACTTGCTGAAGAGAATACCTTTTTTGAACAGGGCCAAAAACAAAAACGAAACTAAATAGGAAACTCAATCAAAATTTATGGCAGGTCAGGAAATTGCATCAAGAGTCAGAACTATATATTTCTTTTGAAGGCGTTGGGTGTATTGGGAGCATCTACAGGATTAATCATATAACTTGGGTGTGCAGAAATAAAATAAAACTTTTATTTCAAATAAACACTTCAAGTTTAAGTGCTGCCAATTTAAAATTTAATTTCATCTAAACCTGACAGACATTCTAAACATGACTAGAGGTCATATACTTCACTTTAGTCAAAAAGCGTTAAATTTTGAGGCCTTCAGCATCCACATGAAATATATTGAGGGTGACTTTGTGTGCTCGTTTTGAACACCAAAGAATCAACACATATTTTAACGCGAATGACGCAAACACAACCTCCGCTTTTTCTGTCTCCAGAAATGAAGACAGGATTCTGCTGGAAATTTGTGCGTCACCGCGGGCGGCGGATCCGTCTGTCGGCGCGAATTGCGTGCATGGCCAGCTGAAGAAGCCCTAGTGTCTAAATATACAAACGCGCGGCGAACGCCTACCTCACCAAGCAATAATTTGGCCGGAGCAGAAAGCAGACGAACGCAAACTGCGCTCGTGAATGGAGAAGGGAAAATGGCAGCAACCGACAGATGAAGCTGGTTGCCAAATTATTCCCGATTCCGCTGCATTTTCAATAGGACCTGTTTAAAAGCGAGATGAAAGCAGTTTTGCAATTCATGCAAATTACGATCTAAAAAGCACTTCAAAGCGGCTTTTCTTTAAGCATGAGGCCACATTATTATTGATCCAAAATATTCAGATTTTTGTATTAATAGATCCTCTTTGCACCTCAACCAGCATATCTTTCCCAGCATTGCAAATATTTTCCATTAATCTAGAGCGATGGCTTTACATAACATATATTCCATCGAAAGATACATATAGACTTTTGACTTTGGAAATAAAATGATGAAGAGGGTAATATCATACTCCTCCTAGTACCATACAGTGTCCAACCGACGAAAAATTAAATCAAAATATGGTTACATACTTCGCGGATCTTCATTATTTTTATTCGTGCCTATCTGCATTTCAGATAACAATTAATTGAGCGTGTTTTGTTAAATATTAAAAACAATGGAGAGAGGAGCGTGATGAGTGGTAATTTTTCTCTTCTTTTAACTGAATTTTTAGTGGCGTTTCAGACTTTCTCGAATTTGCGGTCTGCGCAGTAATTGCCGAGTGGAAATGCGAGCGATATGGCTGGTGGACCACGAGAGAAATGACGGAGAAAGAGCCGAGTCAGCGCAAATAAACGCCGCTGGCCGAAGGAAACGGATTCCGAGAGTGCTCGGCCTACAAGTCAAACAATCCGACCAACTCTCACAGAGTTGGTGCAAATGAAAATAATGATATCATTGCGCAAGCAAACAATCTATCACGTCATTTCTTTGATGATCAGGTTGTCATGCCTAGGATTTTTATGGTTTAGTAGGGTTTATCTTTTCCTTCTATATTTGTGTCTCAACGAAAACCAAAGTGCTTTCAAGGAATTTTTAAAAGAACAGTTCTTCAAGAAATATTGAGCCACCTCTCTTTTAACAAATTTGTTCATGAGCCACATTCCGTCAAAGCAACAAATTTCTGTCCGGGGGTCGATGGATTTTGATGAATTTTTTTTTGCGGTAATTTGGCCCTAATTGTACTACAATACAATTGAGAAAACTCCGACTTTCCAATTTTTGCGGGTTTTGCGGGCGTTAAAGGGTCAAAATCTGGGAATTTTGAGTACTTAACAACTTTGCTCAGGGTGGTCCTAGAACAAAAATTAAAAAACCCGTAAACTCGTCTTACAAAGGCAAACAACTTTTACATTGACCTCAAAGTGGTAGGTCAAAGGTCAATGTCATAAAAATTGATTTTTTGATTTTAAACTCAAATTTGAAAATGAATATATCGAAATTTTTTATTTTTTTCATGCCCATTTTGTAGAGCATAAAAAATTAAGCTAAAAACGTTAAAATTTGGAATGGCGTTTTGCCTCATTTTTTTAATAAAAAATGAAAATTTCGAAAAACCTTGTTTTTCGAAGCTGGTAAAAAACGATGACCGACCAAATCTCGACTTCTAGTCATCCGAATTTAAAAAACCGTATACCGTTAGACTCCTCTCGACGTCCCTAAGTGCACTAAAGGGGTATAAGACCCACCAACCCCCAACCCCCTTTTAACCCCCTCAATAACGTGAAATTTAGAATTTTTCGTCTGTTTCAACACCATTGCACGACGTTCACGAGTAATTGTCTTCTTCAAACCAATTCAGTTACTTAGTTCACTTCAAATCGAGTCAAACGGTACTTAATTTTTGATAATAGGACCACCAAAACCCGAGATTCGGGTGCACAAAGATTTTTATTCTAAACGCGATGCAATAAAATTCTGGATGATCGACCAAATCTCGACTTCTAATCATCTGATTTTGAAAAACCGCGTACCGTTAGACTCCTCTCGACGTCCCTAAGTGCACTAAAGGGGTATGAGACCCACCAACCCCCTACCCCCTTTAAACCCCCTCAAGAACATGAAATTTAGCATTTTTTTCGTCCGTTTCAGCACCTTAGCACGACGTTGACGAGTAATTGTCTTCTTCAAACCAATTCAGTTACTTAGTTCACGCAAAGACGAGTCAAACGGAACTTATTTTTGTAAATAGGACCATCAAAAACTGAGATTCGGGTGCACAAAGTTTTTTTATCGAGACGGATGCAATAAAATGCTTGATGAGCACCAAATCTCGAATTCGGCGCTAAAAATCTCGTCGCAATTATAAAATAAACAGCACGCCACTCAACTTGCCCTGACATCCCTTTCGGGATTAAAGGGTGCAATCCCATTACACCCCTAATACACACCCCATCCCGAGCGTTTATTTTTGTATTCATTTTTGTGCGGAAAAGTGTAATTTAACCACTTCTGAGACACTGAAAACAGAAATGGAGACCCCAAATACCCATATTTGGCTTCTAGCTTCCCAGAACCATCAACCCATTTAGTGCAGATTCGAGATTTGGTGCTCATCAAGCTTTTTATTGCATCCATCACGATAAAAAAACATTGTGCACCTAAATCTCAGGTTATGATGGTCCTATTTACAAAATATTAGTTCCGTTTGACTCTTCTTTGAGTGAACTAAGTAACTGAATTGGTTTGAAAAAGACAATTACTCGTCAACGTCGTGCTAAGGTGCTGAAACGGACGAAAAAAATGCTAAATTTCATGTTCTTGAGGGGGTTAAAAGGGGGTAGGGGGTTGGTGGGTCTCATACCCCTTTAGTGCACTTAGGGACGTCGAGAGGAGTCTAACGGTACGCGGTTTTTCAAAATCAGATGATTAGAAGTCGAGATTTGGTCGATCATCCAGAATTTTATTGCATCGCGTTTAGAATAAAAATCTTTGTGCACCCGAATCTCGGGTTTTGGTGGTCCTATTATCAAAAATTAAGTACCGTTTGACTCGATTTGAAGTGAACTAAGTAACTGAATTGGTTTGAAGAAGACAATTACTCGTGAACGTCGTGCAATGGTGTTGAAACAGACGAAAAATTCTAAATTTCACGTTATTGAGGGGGTTAAAAGGGGGTTGGGGGTTGGTGGGTCTTATACCCCTTTAGTGCACTTAGGGACGTCGAGAGGAGTCTAACGGTATACGGTTTTTTAAATTCGGATGACTAGAAGTCGAGATTTGGTCGGTCATCGTTTTTTACCAGCTTCGAAAAACAAGGTTTTTCGAAATTTTCATTTTTTATTAAAAAAATGAGGCAAAACGCCATTCCAAATTTTAACGTTTTTAGCTTAATTTTTTATGCTCTACAAAATGGGCATGAAAAAAATAAAAAATTTCGATATATTCATTTTCAAATTTGAGTTTAAAATCAAAAAATCAATTTTTATGACATTGACCTTTGACCTACCACTTTGAGGTCAATGTAAAAGTTGTTTGCCTTTGTAAGACGAGTTTACGGGTTTTTTAATTTTTGTTCTAGGACCACCCTGAGCAAAGTTGTTAAGTACTCAAAATTCCCAGATTTTGACCCTTTAACGCCCGCAAAACCCGCAAAAATTGGAAAGTCGGAGTTTTCTCAATTGTTTTGTAGTACAATTAGGGCCAAATTACCGCAAAAAAAATTCATCAAAATCCATCGACCCCCGGACAGAAATTTGTTGCTTTGACGGAATGTGGCTCTCATACTGAATTAAGCGAAATAGCCCTGAAAAACCATAATAAAGATTACTTTGAAACTATAAAACTTATCCATACTTGGAAAAATATCAAACAAAGTGACGAAATAGTTCAGTAAATTACAATAATATGAAGATAGAAGAACTTCAACGACGACTCTTTTTTAGTGAGCATCCTAATTCTTACTTCCAATGCTGCAACAGTGATACAAATAAAATTAGACTTGAAAGGCTATCAAGAGAATAAAATACATGACATCCAAACTGCTAATTAGACAAACTACTTTTTGGGTTTTTATTTTCATCGCATCATCAACAAACTCTTAATGCCAAAAAAGGCTACAAAAACCTTCCTAGCGCCCCCAGCGAATATATTTGAATGACATTATTTGTCAAAAGTCAGTATCCGAGATTCCGAGGCCAATGATCTATTTGATTGTGGCAGCAAAAATCGTTCGCGGACCACAATTGTCCTATTAGTTCACATACACTGCCTGCTGCTGCTCATTCGACACTTCCTTACGTAAAAAAGAACACGTAAAAAGTTACGCAAACCCAGTGCAGTGCATTTCTATGCAGCGTGAGGATTAGCATACACAAGACACGCGCGATCATTATAATAGCCAGAGCGAGTGTGAGTGCAGTGAATGCGATGGATGATTCACTCGCCGGCGCCGGAGTGAAAGCCGCGACGACGGCCTTGAGGTGGCCATCTGCCTCCAGGTGGCCGCCCCCGCCCTAATCTACGCTACCTACCCCCAGACACCAGCCACCGACAAAGGGGTTGTTTTCGCATTGAGAGGTGACCGAGGAGCGTGACGCGGCCCACCGGATTACTCGACATAAAAAACATCTGGCCGCAATGACCTTTGAGCGGAGATTCTTCGAACCTTGGTTCGCCTTTTTTGGTACTCTGAGGGTTCGTTCGATCGCTTTTTCTGCGATTGGGAACGCGGAAATTATTCGGCCGTGTGCCAAGTATACAGTCAAAATTAGTTATTTCGGGTCGTTTGTACTGGCAGGAAGTCGATTTTGCAGGTTGCGTCGGCGGAGCCGATTTGAAATTGAAATTAGGCCGATGCGCAGTTTCTCGCCTGTAATGCCAGAATCAGTTGTTTCGTGGAAGAAATATGATACGGAAAGAGCAAGAGAATGCAAATGCAAAATATACTTGAGATTTTCACCTGATGTTTTATTCAGTTTTGTTAATAAAAGGAAATCTGGGATAGTTAAAAATTCTTAAAATTACTGACTATTAAATTACATTAGATAAAAGAAATGTTGACTAACTCAAATTCGCCAATTCTGGAGAATGTGAGACAAACACTTTTTAATTCACATTAACTGAGCTTTTTCCTTTCTTTCGTCTGGCGCAAAACATGTACAACGTGGGAAGGATTTCAAACATAAAGCCTTAACCTGATTAAACAGATTTTGACCACCTGGTACACGATTTTGGACCAACGCCAGTGAAAGAACGAAGATGAGCGCCATCGTCCTCTTGTGCATGGTCAATTAAAATCAATTTCAAGTTCGAGATGTGATAGGCAAAAAACCGCACACCTTGGATTCAATGTCGCTTGTCTCTTGTTATTATTTGACCCAGTCTCCGCGAACCAAAGGCGTTATGACGGACTCACTCGCCTCTCTGATAGACGACTATTTCGAGTAAGCCACAAGCAACAACAGTGGTTTCTCGGCGGCGGCAGACCGGCAGTCAATCACCTGAGCACTGAGCACGGTAATCCAATGCAGTATCAGCAGAGGTCTTTGTTCGTGTGCAATGATTTGCTCTCAGAATGTGTGAATAATCAGAATATAATCAAGCGGAGTGCAAAGAAGAATCCAATCCGGAACCAGGTGGCTGGATGGCCGCTGGCCGGCGAAATAAATCAATTACGCTAGACTCAAAAGGCGATGCTGATTGAGAGCTATTATACACAGTCCACTGCGAATGGATTGCTTAGACACGATAACAATTATAAGTTGGATTCGATTAATATTTTGCTATTACTGTACGCAATAGGTACCTCAAAGAAATATAAAAATCATTTTTTTGAACACCTATTCGTTTTGAACCAAGTGGAATCAGAATTCTGCCATCTGTTTTTAATATCTTTAATGAGTTAAAAATAGAAATTTTAATTATTTCAACGCCAAATACATTTGACAGTATATTTAAAATTTCTACGACCTGTGTACTGTATATAGGAATAAATAAGAAAAATATCATGGCAGCACTTATCCATTAATTATTGTTGCAAGCAATTTTGTAAAAAAGATATATAAAACAATTTAAATACGTTCAACTGAATAATGTATTTTCAATAATATCAGGATTAAACCATTCACTGATTAAGACGAACCCTTGCATGAAACAACATTCAACGAAATACCATGTGTGCCCCCAGTATAATTGGGTACATGACATGAACCAACATCATTGCGAGTAACACGAGATGCCCGGCTCTGCATTATGGGCCACTGTTATAGCAGAATAATTCAATTCATTATCTTGCATTAGGTTCAAATATTGAGTTTATTCAGTCAGATATGGCATTAAATCAAACAGGAAGGTTGCAACTTGATCGCCGGTGTAGCAGATGGAAATGCAAGGATTCGGCCAAATATGGTAAATCACGCTGCTGGGGAGGTCATCGGCTCACCTGGTCTCTCCGCTCGCTCTCCAGTTGGTCCGACCAAGCAGCAGCAAAGATGCATTATACGCTCGAAATAAGAGAAACGAGTTTATGTTCCTCGCAGCGAAGCTTCTATTTTGGTTTGATTGTTTTCCCGTTTGCTCTCGTTGCCGTCGCCAGCAAAGAGGTCCAATAGCAGATGTTTGGACTAGTTTTGAAACCACTAATGGCCCAAGATTGTTGGAATTCCATTTGGTCGCGGTGAACCCAAGTCAAATAGCAACGATTTAGAAAGAATGTCAACAATAGGGCTTTCATCAGTATCATTTGAGCGTGTGCCCTCTAAATTTGAGAGATGCTCTCTAATCTAAAACTGTGCCTCATGTTTCCATTGCAGCTGTATCTGGACCCAATACATAAAGTCACATTATTAACAAATGTATGCCATGGTTTCCGACTTTTAGCTCTTCCCATTGAAGGACACAGGCAAATTTTATGTGCACATTTGGACACAAAGCTAAAAAATTTGAAACTATAGTTTTTGACATCAAAAATTATCGCATAAATTTATTTTAACTTAGTTTAGAGTTCACATAATTTAATTAAGAAGAGATGATCTTCTCTTAAGAATTTCATTTGAGATGCAAATACAATCTTTTCATTTTGAGATGACTTGGCTCGTGCGGTTGAACTCCACTACTTTTCTTCCGCTAACTTTAAGCCTTGCAAGGATTCATCCTTCTCGCAGAGAGTTCAAAGTCAGCAGTGTGCAATGAAGAGGGAACGGAGCGAAATGCAATTATGAAGAAGTCACAAAGGGAGCTATTACTCAAACAGCTTTACGGAACAAGAGAAAGAAGAGGCAAACAATTATGACGCACTGCGTCTCCTGCATTTCAATTTGCATTTCTGACCTTTCAAAGGCAGTTTTAACGACTGCACCGTGCCTAAGGTAGATAATGTGACTGGAATAGATTATACATACAGCGAAACTGTTACAATCACGCTCTATATTTTTTTTCTTCCAGGTCGTTGTTGATTGTAATCAGCTGCCATCGGAAGTAATCGATCTTTCTAGAGAAATTTGCATTCGAAACTGCTGTTTGCAAGTGGAGCAGACAGTCGTGCTTGTATGGATCATTGAAGCCTTATGGTGAAAAGGAAGGTTGAATAACAATTGCTTGGAAAATAGCCCTAAGGTAAAAATCTAATATAAGAGAGCCCATTATATGATCTTTTTTCAACCTCTGCTCAGCACTTCCCGTGGACTATGAACTCACCGGGACCCAGGTCCCAAAAACACCACAGTGGAGTTGTATTTTAATATTTTTGGGAAAATTCCCAAAATTCAAAAAAATGTCGCTTAATTTCGTTATTTGACCAAAAGCAGCAGTGTGCTATTTAATTGGGAAATTTTGTAAAACGCAAAAGTTTGCTTTGACCACGAGCAGCATCGGCTAGTTAGAATGTAATTCCTTCTGATATTACTGATAGGACACTCATTTACATTAACGGG
Organism: Cloeon dipterum; assembly: GCF_949628265.1. NCBI lineage: Eukaryota > Metazoa > Arthropoda > Insecta > Ephemeroptera > Baetidae > Cloeon > Cloeon dipterum. The sequence goes on from NC_088786.1 coordinate 14,177,726, forward strand.
GGTGTTAAATATAGAAATACCAAGAGGCACGTTAATTAGATTTCCTATTAATTATATGTACTATACAGTATCCTATTTTTAGGATTCACTTAAGTCATAAAAAATTATTGAGGCTCTACGTTGATAATGCTATACAGTTAATATTTAATGAAAATTATTCTCCACCCTTTGCGCCTATTACTAAATTTATTTTAAATTGTTTAATCTCCTATACAAATACGGACTTTATGGGAAGCAACTAGCAACTGCTTTACATAAACGCTAGGTTAGCAACGGAAAAAATCGCTTCATCTGTCGTTCACAATAGCGAGTTGAGATCCAGAAAGAATGAAATGATGGCTTACCTCTGGCCAAAACCCTGCAATCAGCAAAGCTAATTATGACCAGCCCGTAATGCAAATTTCTTTTGTCCGCCAAGACAATTTGGCAATTTGGCCGCCTTGCAAAATTCATGTCACTGAATCCGAGTTGCAAAACTCTCCTTTTCTTAACTCATGTGTGGCTTGCACGGGTCGTGTTTCGCGCACACATAAGACTGGTTTCATTTCGGGGAAACAAATGCAAACACGAGAAACCCGATCCACATACACCGACCGTCCAGTTGTTGCGAACCAAACGTCAAGTGCGTTGGTTATCAGAGCTGAACCATTGCAAAATTCCCCGGTCAGATGGAAATCTCCCACGGCTTGGTGGAACAATTTTTGGGGCAAAAATATGAACGGAGCAATCTGCACTGTATAAGTTTTCGAAATTACCAACGGATTTTACGCACTCACTTTCAAACTGGCTCACGTGCTACCTCTCACTGTAGATGTTATTACATAATGGAATTATTAGTCTCGTTTGATATAAAATGTTCATTCTCAAACTTGTATGCCAATGCCAACACACTCATTAAAGAAAAAAAGGCGATTTATTTTTAACCAAAAAAATGAAAAAAGAAAATTAATTGAGTATACATTAATTAACATTATGAATTTGGAATTCAGTAGCTACAAGACGCAACAAAGTTTCATAAAAAACTTAACACGCACTAAAAATTCAAGCTGTACTTACCCTAATATATTGGGATGCGATAATTTGTTCATCAGCTGCACTTCTCGCAGCATGTTGGGCCTGTTGCCGCGAACCCTGTTCATTTTGAGCACCATAACTTGCCCCGTGGTTCGATGCACCACCTGCAACAAAGCGCGAAAAACATTTTAGTACTTAAATCTCGTCGGCTGTCGATGATGTTTATTTCGGGTGAGTGTTTCGGCAGGGAGGAAGGAAGCTGTTCCCATTAACGGAATGAGGGGCGATGCTTTTTAAATTAAGCTAAACGATTGATTAATGGTTTTCCTGCCGTTCTTTATGGGCGAGAAGATGGAGAATATTACGCACGGATGTACGCTCAACAAAATTAGATTAGTGTAGTGGGCAGCTACATTAATATCAATAACCAATTATTGATTCTGTTGACCCTCTTAGTGAAAATTTTACTTCCAAACTAAGAAATACTGCAGATATTGTAGGGTTAATATTTGTAATGTGGTACTCAAAGTGAGTAAAAGCAGATTCATATTTTGTATCAGCCATCATAACATTCCAAAGAACTATGAAATATCATTAAGTCAGGAATTTCCAGCGCTCTTTTGATTTATATTTCATGGTCGCAATAAAACATCTAAAAGTCCGAGATTTTTAAAATCTTTCATAATAACCAACTATCCCGCGTCCAATAAAGTATTTCCGCCTGATCGGCTCCGGATTTATCGATGCCATTTCTTCATAAATACTATTTACTGGTTCCCCAGGGACCGTGAACTGTTGATCAAGTGCAATTATTAAAAGAATTCAGAGAGATAGAGGCAGCCGTAAAAAGCGTCAAAGGGTTATGCATTAATTCTCCTCTCTCGTGAGAACAATCCCCTGGGCACATAGTGGACGTGGGTGCAACGAACGCACTGCTCGCCTCGCCGCATATAATAACAATAACTTTCAATTTCTCCGCGGCGTGTGGTAATGAATTATACTATGCCGCACAAAAGAGCCGCCGAGGAATTATACAGTACAAAGCAGCAACCGTGCTCAGTGAAATCGCTCATCGTGTACTTTATATCTTTTATATTATGCTATTTATAAATAATTCAGCAGTTTCTCACTTGAATAAGCGGGCAAATTTATGCTTCCGAATGCTGCTGGCGCCGTTTAGAAAGCCGAAAACGCGGAACAGATTGCGGCAGTGTGAGAAAAGGAAGTGCATGATGTGTGAGCTCTTTTCCCTTTCCATCCAGAGGTGACAAGTGAAAAACAAAAATTAATGGTCGGGTGCGCTCGACAAAAGTCTGTCTGCAACAAATCAAAGTGTCAAGTGCTTTTAAATTTAGATCTGTCGCCTCTGGCAGCACATTTTATGCTCGACACGAGACTGGCCTGTAATTCTATCAACAAAAGATGTGGCTATTTTTGGACTGTGTTAATTTCGAGTTCAATTATTTTATTTTTAAGTTAGGGTTTGAGCAGATAAAACACAAGTGCTAATTGACTGTCACGAAATAAAAGAAAATCCACTCGCTTCTTATACCGACTTTAAACTCACGCTTTCGGGTTCAGAGTTCGTTCACCAAAATTTCATGTGCAAAAGCATGGCGCCTTGCGTTAAATTTCCGGCCATATAACTAGAAATCGTAAATTAGAGCTCGTTTCGCATTATTTTCCTCTTTTCGACGCAACAGCAGTCAAACTCTGTTGCTTCAACAACCGCACAGCAGAGAACCTGCCATCAAAATCTAACAAAAGCAAACACTTCGGAAATTTAAACGTGACGAAAGCTTGTCCCAGCATAAACACACAATTGGAAATGATTTTCCAGCTATTCAGTCGCGTCAACGTGTCCCGCTGCTTTTGCATTGTCTGTGTCTGGTCACTTGGCAAACAAATCAAATGAAACCAGGCTGGCTCATTACTATCTGTGGACACTCAAAGCGTATTATTTGTTTTTAGTGGAATTCGGCTTTAGTATGATGACGGGACACAAAAGGCTTTCCAATAATGCACACACATTCCAGCTCAATTCTTTGTAAAGCCGACCTGAACTTAGTTTCCATGTTTATAGACTCTTGAAAGTGTAAAAATATGTAGTCTCGGCTAGATTGATATGAATGAGCAGTTGAAATGGAGCTTTTTGGTTGGTAAATGTAACAATAACTTGTTTCCTTATGAAACAATAGTTATTTTCCATAATTTCTTAACTATATAACAATTTGAATTTAAATAATTAAGAATTTAGCTGTTTTCCATGGAGATTTTAAGATTACATTGGCAACCTTTGTTGATCATTAAGATTCAAAATTTAAGCCGTCTGATAAATGGTTGTCAATGTCAGCGTCCTGGTTACTGGTCACTGCTTTCTTTTCCGCGCAACGCAGATCGGAAAGGTCGTTGTTTGTCGCGCTTTTTGCCGGCCGATAACCGTACGTTTTGCAATGCTTACCTAACACAGGCACTTAATCATATCTGGCGTCTTCAGCGTCGCGTTGAAGGATTCAAGGAACTCGGCTAGCATGTACTTAATACTGGCCTTCACTAATTAATATGTGTAGAGTGCTTTTATCGCAAGGGCGTATAAACGCTGAGGAAGTGAACGAAAATTAACCGGTGCCAGATGCTGAATGCGAAAAACACAGGTCATCAAGTTTAGCGACGTGGTGAGCGTGGGCTTGAATTTTAAAATGCAGTCTGAAAATATTCCCTCCCAGAAAATTAATGATAAGTTCTTCAATTTTCTCTTGTATTAGAAGCGGTTATAAGTTGTTCGTGTTGTCTAAATAGAAGAGAGCAACATAGAAATGTGAATCCTTCAGTTTACCCAGTTTACAATCTAACCAGAGACACGGTGGTTGACTATGGAGATCGCCGTAGCAATAAACATTGAGTCTGTTTGCACTCTCACCGTCAAACGGTTTAGACATATAAATGTATTTTCGAGAGCTGTCTGTCCGCTGCTTATGAAATATATGTGAACAGCTAGCACGGTGTTTACGGGGAAATTTTAGTCAATTGAAAGGACTTTCTGCTCTAGATTCGGCAGGCGCAAGTGGAAAGTAAATATTTGCACAGAATTCGACTTTTTTGAAGTGGCCAATTTAAACTGCGAATCCCAGCGAGGGACAGATTATTAAAAGCTGTGTCATGACGGAGTGCACAGAATTCGTAAGCATTCATCATGCTATAAATATACTAAAAGCCAAAATCACGCCGACACGAGGGTTTTTAATAACTGACGTAGCGGTTCAGAGATTCCTATTCGTGACTTTGTGAACAAAGAAAATTCGGCACCCGAGTGACAAATGCTGCAGCTAAAGGTTTTAACACGGCTCGGCTAAGCATCTTTTAGAAATGATTCGCGAGCAGAGAAAATCCACAAAGGCTGCCGAGCGAGCGAAAGGTGTACAGTTACAATCAGAATGACAAAACAGAAGAGTTTAGGTTGCTTCAATCTGTGCCGCTGGCTGCGCATAATGCACGGTGACAGAGAGGAAAAGAGACAAAGCAGCTGCAGCAGCCAGACCTGCACCGTTAATGAAATTAGACTGCTCGCTGCAAAACAAATGCTTATGCCCTCAGTAATCAGAGCAATGAATCAATGCTTACTCGGGTTGCACTCGAAAGGCATCGCACTCTTAAGGCAGCGAAAACCTTTCCTTATGCTCGCTCACTATTTCAAATACACCTGTTTGCAAATCGAACATTCAAATATAGAGCACACTTGATCTTAGTTGTGAAATGTTGAGTTCGAGTGAATAGTTTCAATTAGATTTCATAGAAATAGATACATAATTCACGTTCTAGTATTTGGCCATGCGACTCTATTATATGCGATCCTAGATTGGCCTTTAAAAAGCATGTTTCAACTTATTTATATTTTTGATGATTTGAATAAAAACAATTTTGAATTGAATTGGCCAGTAGAGGGAAATTTTGTAATATTTTATTGAAACGTTAAAATTTCTCCTTTCCCTAAAGCTATCAAATCAACTGAATTAAATTTATTTATCCCATCTGCCTTTCGTTGAAAATTTTTTTTACAAGAAATGCACCTCCAGCATCCATTCTAACGCAGCATTCCATAAAGTTTGAAGACTTCCTCGTTATCAATCGAAAGTTAGCAAAAAGTAACATTTGTTCGCGTATTATGGTTCAGTTGAGTGCGCTTCTGACGAATTTGCAGTGCAGAATTTCTCTCCGCACTCAAATTGAATTTGGAAAGTGCTGCAGGTTGCCTGCTTGTGTGCATGAATAATAATGCCACTGCTGTCGTTGTTATTTGCCGAGTGGAACAAACTTTGAGTGGCAAAAAGCGGGCGTGAAATTTCACTTTGCGCGCCTATTTGAGACGGAGGTGCCTTTTCTCATACCGTCGTGTGATGCAGATTTGTGAAGGAAAATCAACTTTTATTCCTTTTATGTGAATATTGTCGAAAGGTAAACTGCAGATTTAACACGAAATAAAAGAAAAAAAAGCGTTTTTCTTATCACCCCAAGTGCCGAGAAAAGGGGCGTGTGTTGCCATTATTTGTTCCCCGATAAAAAGAAATGCACGAGCAAGTTCAAATGGCAAATACGGGTTTTATAGAAATTATTTGGAATGATCATTGAATTAAATTCAAGTGCATAACCATGGAGTTTGAATCAATACATCATTGATTACACTATCAATGATATTTAACTTATTTTTATTTCTGATTAAGATAAAGCTTTGTTTTTACGTCTATAGAGATTCAAATAAACTTGAGTCAAGGGACTTTGAGGAAGGGTAAACAATGCTCGTGGTCAAGCACGGCGATAAGCAGCGAATCAAGTTTCACTCGCTGATTTGGGATCGAAATCTCACGGACAGGCATGATTGACACATGCGATTCACTCGTTCACCGATCGGTTGATGGTAGAAAGCAACAATTTCGGTCTGGGCACGACCTGCAACAATCTTGAGCAAACATCTACTAGTCCCACCGAGAGACAATTACCCGCGCAAAAATAACGAGAAAGACGATTGTTTGCCTCCCCCCGCGAGTTGACGACAATGGCAGATTAGCATTTCAGTCGGCGGGAAGACACGGAAAGAAACAAAACAAACCCTTTCACAAACTTTCTATAATATCACTAATAGAGACCAGAGAGAAAGAAAGAATTGAACAAGTGATGTCGGATGTTGCTTCGCATTGACGGACAATTAAAAACGCGTTACAAGTCGAAAACGATCTCGTGGGATTCTTTATATTCCACGCGTATCTTAATTTCTCGAGCTGAGCAAAGAAAGTGTATGAGGTGTGCGGTCGTAAATTTGCACATCATGACGTTCTAAATGTTTCAGCAGAGCTAAATATTTTAATCAACCGTATTAAATTTTTAAAAACAATTTCAAATATTCAGTGAATAGCGACAGCATATTGCCTCGTGTTAACGTCGCTTTAAGCTACACAGCACATTTCTTTTGAAAAAGCCCCCGCATTGGCCTCGCAAAATGGAGAGGGAATATGTTTCATGTTAAAGACACAGCATTAACTGGGGGAAATAAAAACAAAAATATTTCCCAGCAGCGCTCATTTTAACCGTGCAGGCTTGAGTTTTCAACTGCACTCATAGCACTACCGGGCGCTCTCTTTGAACATAAAGACGGACGAAATAAAATATATGGCATTAACGCAGATTGCTTTCGAATCAAGCTCAGTCTGGGGAGATCAAAAATGTGGAACATTGAATTTTGGAGTGGTAATTCTGAGTTTAATTTACCAAGACATCTCACAACTCTCCTGCAACAAATATTTATATTTCTAAGAGCTAGTCATATTGAACGACAGACGAGAATTAAGCTCTGATATAAGAAATTCACGACTAAAATTATATTTTCTGCACTTTTCCTGCCTTATTTTAACATTATTCTGCCTTCCTTCTGCCAATTTAGAAGCAATTTTCATCTCCACTTTACTTTAGTTTAACCTTATAATATATATTTAATGGATTTTAGACATTCGGGGACAAAAGCATTCCAATTTCAAACTGAATCATTATACAAATGAATAAAGCATTTTCCGCGCTGATCAGAGCGAATCCAATCAAGGATTAGACCGCACTGGTAGCGGCTTTCCGACAACATGGAGACCACACATGAACGAAAATATTCAAAGTCAATTACACGGCGCAAAATGTCGCGGGGCGGACGTGGAGGAATCTGTGCCGATGGAACCGAGATAGATGTCGTTGGCTTGAGGAGAACCATAAAGTTGCAGCAGCAAATAACGAAAAGCCGCAGCTGCTGCAGATGAACTAGATCAGCCATCGAGCATGAATATTATTATGCTCGCTAGTGGTGCATAATAAAGTATCAATTATTATCCATCCTTTCTATGCGGTCGCTCTATACGAGACCTAATTAAATCAGCCTTACTTAGACGCCCAAACGTTCACGACTATTTATGCGTTAAAGCGGCTCATGGCCAAATTAATATAGATAAATCACTGAATAAACGATTTTATCTTTAGTATATTAATGCTTGAATCTTACATACTCTGTCATACAAGAATTATTTCATATTTTCGATTAAATTAAAGAAAATATGAAGATTTTAATTTATTATGGATTTGAGAGATCGTAAGCACTTTACAAAAAATATTAAAAAACCTAAAATACGAATTAAAAAAAAATCAGCTTGTAAATCTGTAGCTGAATTCAAATATTTGCCAAACAAAATGTTCTGCAGTTATGGCATTTGAAATTTTTTAAATATCGTCTTATTAAAAATGTGAAACATAATAGTGATACATCTACAGGCTTTATAACGGGGTCAACGAATGTGAGTCCTTTGTTTGTTGTGTGAATGTGTAATTATTACTGCCAGCAAGCTTTTAGCTTTAACAAGCTTTCAGCAACAGAGGGATTGACACGTGTCCGCATGCGAAGCAGAAATCCAATTATGCCCATAGGTGAGCAGGCAGACACTCACAAAAGTCGAAAATTAGGAGCGCATGTGGGCGCCTCACTTTTATTTTATATACGACTCTAACACGCCAATCAATACGGCGAAACCCAAGAAATTGGATACGTTACCCCGGCACGATGCTCCCATTTTCTTTGAGAACTCAATTTGCGATGATTATGACTAATAACAATCTTAGCAGGAATAAGAAAAAAGGAAAGAAATGCAGGGAAGGTGCTGAGATGGGTGGACGTTCAGTCACGCAGCCGCAAATCAAATTATTTATCGTTTTTACCGACCTCAAGTGCGCTGTTATCCTTTAACCTTGTGAAGGGAAAATGGGTTTGACCCAGAAAGGGGAACTGACAACGAAATTTTTTCAGTTTGAAAGAGATACGACTATCTTAAGATTATATTTGTTTCAAATTTTAAATAGCAAACACATAATATTTTCAAGCCATAAAATACACCCTTTTAATGTAACAGTAAATTTTTAATATCAGCTGCTTGTGACACTAATAACACCATTAATTAAAAAAAAACTTTATCAGTCTGCATTTTCGTAAGTCGCATGATTCACCGTCCTTGCCCCATCTTTTTCACCTTACGCGGCACGCATGGCTCCCAAAAGCCCTCCCCATTATTGCGGGTGAGTCACCCTGGGGCCGTGAAAATAAATTTCGCGTGATTTACTAGATGTTTATTTTCTGCAAGGTATAAAAGGTTGAGCTGGGTATTAGGGGCGACCGGCAGCAAATAATCTGCGAGCGAGGGGAGAGATATTTGAGCTTCCCGCGAATGACTCACTCGGCGCTGATAATGAGCAGGGTTGCCTTTGCAGACTGATTGTGAAGCAACACCCTTAGAAAGGCTCCAAAAAGAAGGGCTGGTGTTGCTCAAAATTTTGACACACCGCCGTTCTTTCATCGACTGAAACCATTGTTTGTGCATTAATTATGAGCAGGCTGCGGCTCGGGTTGCATGCTTGTTTCCTCCACTCTTGTCGGGTTAATTAGTTATTTGTTCTGGCGGCGAAACTGGATATTTCAGGAGATGTGCGAGGCATTTTCAAGGTCTAAGTAAGAATTCGTTGCTCTAGGGAGATGCTAATGAATTATTCAGAATCAATTAGCTAAGTATATATTTGGAGGGAATGTTTACTCTAAACAACGAAACCAGCCATCGGATCCACTTGGTATTTTGCACGCATCACTAACGAATTATCAGCGTGGCATCAAAAACGCGAAGATCAAACAGAATTAAAAATAATTCGAATTCCAAAAACGATAGTGAATCAGACTGCTTAGTTTTCGCAAAATCAAACAAATGATTTTTTTTAATTCGAATATTAACTGCAAAACGAGAATTGTTTTTACTGATGGAAACCTCAAATTGCCGACCTTAGAACTACCGATGGCGCTTGAATACAAAAATAGAGGTAGTTGGCAATTTTCCAGTTGACTGGGTGCTTGAAAGAACGAAAAGGATCCAAGAGCTGGAGGCAGGAGTTCCTCTCGTGACCTGACAATGAATCGGATTTCCGCACTGCCGTGCCAACAGCGGCAAAGGTCACGGACCTAAAAATCTACCGCTTAAGCTATGAATACGATATGAGATAATTACGATAAACTTAGGACACGTAGCCAAAACGACGTTGAATGCACCTTTCACTATGTTTTCCTCAAAATTACTGACTGTTTATTGTACATATCGCAAAAGAGAGGTGTATCATTACGTCTCAATTTCACTTTCATTCATCGCATCGTAAAAAATAATGCTGAGAGATGGGAGACGAAAAATAAATTTTGCTCCTGCAAATTGTTTTACAATCTCTCATGCGCAGTAAATTATTTGATTTGCATGGTGTTGTAAAATAACTAAAAAGCACCGTTGAACTTTCTTTCAGAGGATGTGCTCTTTTTTATTTACAGAACTATTTTATTGTTAGAATTTAAGTGGGCAAGACAAAAATATTGAAGTGAAATTGAAAATATTTTAACGTCAAAAACCATTATTAAATTGTAGCAAATGTACAGTGTACCAATATAATTCATAATCTCATAGACAAATAGAAACGGTTCCTCCACTTCCGTTTTATTTCTCTTATCCAATTTCAAAATACACGCAACTGTTGTTATTTAATTTGCATAGTCTCATGAGCGTTTACGAATTTAGAAACTTATTTGCTCTGTGGTGCGAATCAACTTGACGAATAGCATACTAAAATGCAAATGCGAGATTTCCCTTGGCGCACACAATCCCCAATTTCTCACACGCCCAATGCATCCGCGCGAGCGATAACATCTTGCAACCAGTATGGTGGTGAGAACCTGAGAAGAAATCATCGTGCATAAGAGTCTGTAATGCGCCAGCGATGTAACAAATAGCAGAAAAACAAACCGATTGCCTTTCACTCTCGTTTTGGTTCCTTTGCTATATAATATGGTCGGCGAGCATAGAAAACTCTCTAGCGTATTTAATTGAGCTCGGAAGTAAGCGCGGAATTTGCATTTCACTCCTCCGCTTCAGCTTATTGCACTCTAATTAGCTCTGGTAGGTTTATTCACCTCACCGAAATTAATTAACGCTCACAATCAGCAAGTGAATGCGAAGACAGTCAGGTGAAATCGCAAGATAGCCCCATTAAACATCCAAATTTCTGCTTATCTTAAGCCAATAATTGTAAAACATACATTGAGAATGTTATCTTGTAATTTGCCAGCAATATAGGAAGAAACTAATATAAATGGTTTTTAAAAACAAAGAAATGATAAAAATGAAATTATAGCAATACGAATACACTCTCGGTAAGTTTCAAAAATCTTTTAATTTTTGAAAACTCCATGAAATTATTTAGTAAATAGTTTATACAAAAACCATTGTTAAATAAATAAATTTTGTTTTAACTAACTTTGTGTATTTGTATGATCTAATTTTAACTAATTGTAAGCTGCTTTGAAATATTTATGCGATACCCGCCTCAACCTGGAAAAAACTAAATCTAATCGTATAATATGTACTACCCATTTTAAAATTTAATATTATTTGTACCCTTTTATGATGGGTTTGATTGAGTTAATTTTCTTGAGAAATGTATTAAAAACTTTTACAAAAATTAATTTGATACCTAACTTTAAAATGCATCTAAGCTCTGTGCAGCGGTAAAAAATAGCAATGGTCCAGGCTTCGAAAATGTGCGACCCTAATTATATAAAAAATGGAAGCATTACTTGAACCAAAGTAAGCACGTTTACTTTCTAAATCGCATTTAACAGCTTCAGCAGACGCTTCTTTTATGTTTTCATCAAATGCATTCCTCGTCACGAATAACACCGACTATTTGCACAGTACAATGCTAAGTGTAGGAATACAGATCGTTTTTGCAACCTCTGGGAATTGTGCTGCTCAGCTCGGCTTGACGTGCTCTGTTTGCCTGCGACACCCCGTCTAGCTAAGTTTCTCCTATTTAAACATTCACCCATCGTTTTTGTCACACGACGGCATTCTTAACCTTTTCCTCTAATCATTGTTTTAGTATTTTATTTAATTAAACAGTGACACGACTTGGTTCAGACGATTCGTATCGAGAGTCAACTCCCAAAAGAACGGATCTTCACTTTTTACAACCCTTTCAAAAGGAAAGTCTCTCTCTGTGATCCGATTTTGACTGATGGAGAATACAAGAAGAAGTAAAAGCTGATTATATTTTTTCAAGATTGAATGGAGAGAGAGAGAGAGAGAGAGAGAGAGAGAGAGAGAGAGAGAGAGAGAAAGTGGCCTGCAGCGTGCATGTATAAGTGTTGTTATTGTGTCTGGGTTATATTCTTTTATTTATTTATCTTTTTACTGCGCCGACAGGAACAATGAATGAGAAATTTGTTGTTATATTAAAGCATAACGCGATGGTCGTTTCTTAAGTGTTGTTGGGGATAATATATTTTTTGGTTGAACCAAGGTTAAGCCTTGTCGGTCCGTGCCCTTTTGCAATGCAGAATGCACCGCTCCAAAAGTAAATTTATTTTTTAAAAAAGGTATACTTAGATCAAAGGATGATATTATTTATGAAAATAATAATATTATTCATTCATTCATTCTTCCTTGTCATCGGCTGGTCCTTGCAGTCATCTCATTTACGAGAAAACAAGAAGTTTTTCCAAATTAATTCCGGCCAGTGTTTGAGAAAATTACTATATAAATTTGGGATTCAGAGTTAAATCTTGAATTGAAATATTATGTGTCTAATTGAACATAAATATTAAGGTCCATTCGCTATTTACTTTAACAATCGGCATCGGCAGTCCATTTGGACCTGTAACCATGGTGAGTTGGTCCTGAATTCAGTACGCTCATGACGCAAACATAAGGCACAAAAGTAAACACGCGAGTTCTCCTTAAGATCACTTTCGATAACATAGAGCGCATTTAATCACACGCCGACGACAGGCATCTTTTCTAATTGGGAATGCTGATCATTCCAATCTAATTAGCAGTAGAGAGCGACAAAAAGCGTTCGCTTTCATGGTCTGTGATCTGCGACGAGCGAGAAAAGCGTGAGACAATAGCTGCGAGTTTGACAATTGCAATATTTGACTCGTTCGATTGGTGCCGAGGCGTTTTTCCCCTTCTATCCTGCTGACATTGGCGTGTCAGTTGAAAGAGATCGAATCCAGTTTCCAGACCCTTCTGCCAATTAAAGCGAGACTCGCAGCGCACAATTCATTGATTTGCATTATGTTTCATTGTTCGCGTACACGTAAAAGCAGAAAGATGTCGCGCAACGGGGAAAAACGTAATATAGTATATCATCGCAGCTCACAAATATGCTGCTTGGTTGGGCTGCGTGTTGCGTTTCGATCTGATGTGATTCATGCTGCAAATAAGGTCGATTTGACAAAAGGGCATTCTACTGCTAGCCGCATTTTAAACGCCAAAAGATTCTTTGAATGTGTGAAAAGCAATTTTGTTTCCTTTTGTAATTAAGTTTATTAAAACTGAAGAATTTGAATCGGTTCTGGGGGGGGGGGGGAAACGTCGATTTAAAAATTAGAGGCGCTTTTTATAATTTTGTTTGATGGTTAATTATCTATCTCCTTGTACAAAAAAAATGATTGATTGAGCGCACCTAACTATTTTTAAAGGAAGATACAAATATAAAGCAAACCAAAAATAAAGTTTTGCGTGCCGTTTTCATGTCAAGCAAATTATATTTAATTGTAACTTCCAATTTCCATTAATAATTTAAAAACAATTGACTTTCTGCAATAGCCAAGAAACATTAATAATTATGAAACTTAAATACTCCTTCTGCGTGATCCTTATAAAGGCCTTCAATTATTTAATTTTTTTTTACCAGAGGCCGAGTTTCAGAAATCTCAAACGTGGTCTATAATATTGATTTTCCACCGCACGAAGTTCAGATTGAACTTTTCCGGCAGCCTCGTTGGACTGGCTGTAAAAGCCAAAAGACAGGAGATGAATCATTCTTCTGCTGAGTGGCATCAATCAGTCGAACGGCGAGGGGAGCAGAAAGCATAAATTAAGTGACTGCGGCTTGCAGCGAAAAAGGCTCGGCTGAGCTGACCGACCTTGCCCCGCCATTGGGTCTGACACTCGACTGCTGCTTGTTTTACCCACCGTCTCGCCCGAACCACTTGTCACACTTTTCAGCCTGCTTAAAACAACATTTTTGCATACTTAATAGAAGGCTGGTAACGCACCGTAAGAGTCAGATATGCAAATTACGAGCACCGACTGACTTTCCGCTGAAGAAGAAAGATCACTTGGGTGATTTTGGTTCTAGACTTTTCGATATCAAAATGAAGCCTTGTATATCGAACATTATATAATGATATATTACTTTGGATTAGTTTTAGCACTCGTTGAAGTATCATTAATCAAGTGATCCAAATGTCCCAGTATTTAGGCTTTATTAGCCTCCATTCATTAAATAAATATTGATAAAGCCTAACTGTGCTATATAGTAATGATCAATATTAAGACGCAACTTAGCCGAAACAAATATTTGGTTCATCCAACGTCGTAACTGATGAAAAATCCTAAATTTTATCATGAAACCTAATCTTTCTTCGATTTACAATTTGATAAAAACCGTCGCCCAGCACAATTCCTTTCGGAGAAGCTAGTGAAGATAAAATGACCATTAATAATTCAAGTTTCACTCATTCCACATCGCAGTGGACAGGCAGCCGGCGAAAGATTAAGTTCACTCGAAAGTTGTTGAGCTAGTCTCATCTTATCTGGTTCGCGCGGATTCCCCTGCGAATCTTGAGCTAGAAACGGGCCAGTTTTACTTTTTTCTTACTTTCTACCTTCCACTTGCTTGAAAAAAAATGCTAAAGCAAACATAAAATACATATATGCATATTACACAGCCTAAGTGCAACAGGCGGACTTTTTTCTGTTTGTTGAAAATAATAAATAACGTTCTTCAATAAGAAGAATATAATATGAAAAAAATCACCGTTTTTAAGACAATTTCATGACTGACTTAATCCGCAGTAATGTTGATTCGGCATTTATCACCCTGAGTGCGAAACTGGGCCGCTGCTATTTGTTTTGCGTCGTTCACGTTGAAACAATAATTATTGCCATTTGAACCCCTATGGCCTTGCAGCTAAGTTAAAAATCTATTTGTCACTCTTAATTGATCTAGGCCAAACGATGAAAGGGCGCCTTTTAATTGCTGAAGAATAGCTTTCTGACCCGACCGCAATAGATTACTGACTGGACGATAAATTTAATATTTTGAAGTCTCTAATTGACATTATTTGTCAACTCCATTTCGTTGTCAGTTTGTGTTTTGAATTAAGATTGATAATTATAAATTATTAGAGGAAAGTATTGCCTAGATATAAACTTCAATTTCTATAATGTAAATGGCGCAAACCATTACGTTTAGATTAGGATATCTTATTATATGTACACTGTATTTCGTAAAGAAAAATAACTACTCAAGAATTTAAAGTGGATCGATACAACTGAACATTATTTGAATTGTTGGATGCAATAAGCAGTTGATCGAAAAAATTGTTATATGTCCAATTTGCAATAATTAAAAAAGACCTTGCTACTGAAAAAAAAATCAAAATTTTAAAATTTTCACCAAAATTTACTGCGCTTGACCACATTTTCTGGGCAGATTTCGATTCCTCTCGTCGAGATCTGTCCAACAGCGTATGAAGCCTTTTAGGGAAACTCTTTGAATTGAAATATAATCATATTTCAAGTAAGGAAAGAGTCTTTACCATTTGAAAAGCAAGCTAACTTTGCAGACACTTTTTCAAAAATTCACAGTGCTACAGGTCGATTTTGGCTTTAAGTGAATCTAAAGGGATAATTGGCAAACGGGATTTTCCAGGATTTTGCAGCATCTCTTTGCAGCAAATCTCTTAAAAATGGCGCAAAAGAGATGTACGTGTATGTTCTTTATTCCTTACAAATCTTTTTTAAATAATTGCGCAAGAGATGAAATTTAAAATTTATGTTGGGCAATGTTGACACAATGAAAAATACTCTAAGTCAACTTCTCAAAACTATAGAAGTCATGAAATAGTGTTGTAAATATTTCCTAATAAATCAATTAACGAAATACAAAGTTTTTTAATTTGTTCAAGTTCGAAAAAAATCTGAAAAATTTATACAAAAAAACTCCATTTTAAAGTGAATATCCAAAATAACTGGCAGTCATCGTAATTTTTGTATAACAGTTATGATGTCAGACTTATTATTTTTCTGTCATCATTTTCCTTTAAGCTTAATTAAGATAAATAATTCAACAAAAAAGTAATGCTTCTGCCAGTCTTGCTCGTCACGACCAGACCAAGGCAGTCGCTCGACAGATTTCAAATTCCTCTTGGCAAACGGAAGAATGAAACAAGGAACGAATCATGTTGACAATTCGGTTCGTGACCTCGGGCAGACAGCTACGGAATCCAAAGTAGCTTTTCCTTCAACTTACTCGTCTTGCCATTTGATATCTAACAGATTTTCACCTGCTTTCGGCGCATCTTTCTCTATCTTGGCGATACGCTCCACATTACTGATTCTCTTAACTCTGGGGTATGAATTCTGTCACTTTCCATTATTCTATCCCACTTGCCAAAAAATGAAAGCGAATAACAAATGAAAATAAATCCAATTAACTAAGCCAACCTGATTGACATATCAAGCGGCACTATTAGCATTTATTTATATTTCTTTGGGTTGAAATAAAATAAAAGTTAAGGCACCCTAGAACGGAATTCCGATATTGTGCTAAGATCGTTAATATTCTTTTTGATGCGTGCGTTTTTCAAAGTACATAATCATGCGTAGATAATATTTTTCACATTACCCGTGAAAGCGTAGGGAATATTCAGAATGATACTGAGCTTTGCAAGGCTTGTTTCTTAATTCTAAATTATATTTGACTTCATGAATTCTGGATTTAGAGTCTCAAAGCATGCTACCACCTCAGAATCAAATGGAAGCTCAAACCATTATGTAGAAACATGCATTGAATTCGTATTGTTATCTTGCGATTGCTAAAAAGCTTTTATAAATCTTAAGAAATATGAGAAAACCCCCTGATTTCTTCTTTATATTTTGTAAAAGCTGAATGGACTGAACGATGCGGCAGGGGGCATGCATAATAATTGAGTCAGCCAAAGGCACATTCATGGGGATTCCTTTGCCACTTTGTTTATCCACAAGCGAAAAGTGTGAGTCTGTTTGGCCCCGAACCAAGATTTGCAGAGGTGTGTTTGCATTAGCGACACACACTGTCTTAATATGTATTTTTAACAGTATTACATTATTTGACATTAAATTTAATAAAATTTCATTTGAACTGTTTTGTCAAAAATAAGTTTTCGTTTGTGCTCATGATATCCAGGACATTATTTCATGTTGCAGAAAAACAATTAATAATAGATAGCTTCTTACAACAAAACATAGCAAACCAACAATGCATAAACAAAATTGTTTCATGGGAAATCAAATTTTGGCATTGTCCCCCAGAACTAAACTTTAAAGCCAAATTATGCGACTGACCTTGTAGACCTCGGAAAAGAAGCCGGAGCCGATCTTTTCGGAGGTGAAGTCGTCCAGTCGGTTAAGGGAGGCAACGGCGTGCCTCAGGGCCTGGCAGGACGACCCTGACATCATCCTGTCGGGGGGCGTGCCAACGACCGCGGAGCCCCTGTCGGCCACGTCCTCGATTTTGAGGGGCACATCGGGCCCCAGCTCGCAGTGGTCGCACAAGAAGGGGTCGGCGCCGTTGGCGCCTTTCTTGGGGAGCATGCTGTCCGCTCGGCCGCAGTGGACACAAAACTCTCGAGAAACTACAGTATGGTCATCAACGCACGCAAACCATCGCTCGCACACTCTCGGACACTCGGTGGCGCGCCGTCCGGCGGCCACAAAACTGCTCGGCACACGTACGGATAACAAAAGGGTCACTTTGTGTCGGCTCACTGTCTTGCCATGTCAATCGCGCGGCGACTGGTGCTCGAGTATTTACACTCCATCGCTGGCAAGCACCTCCACCTCCGGTACTTGCTCAGCTCTCGTTTACACACAAGCTTCGCGCTTCTCCGTCGGTGGCGCTCCCATTCATTGATTTCCAGGAGCTTGTGGTAGAAGCCGGCTGCAAATGAAAGTAAAAGTTTTTGCAGCTGCCATAGGTGGCTATGGTGGCTGTCACAGTGTCTTGGTTAAACATTCACGAGCAGTGCTGACACCTGTCCGAGAAAATTGCAAGTAACTGCATTTAGATTGACTTTGACCTTGACTGCGACAGTTTTGGTGTACTGAATTTTTGCCGCCAAATTGCTTTGGTCCAGTCTTTCCAGCAGTTGTTCAACTTCGGCATTAGTTTTCATTATTATTTTAATCGTGTTCAGCTTACATTATTTTGTACGCAGGCTTTAACAGTACATACACTTGAGGGAAACATGATGTAAGATTTATCTGGTTCATTTCATGTATGATATATATAAATAAATTAATTTTTCGTTTCTTTGCACTGCCATTATCATAGGAATGACTGTCCAAGAACTCGAGAAGATGTGGAGAAAACGCTCAATGAAGCTAAGATCAAAACCTCGGCGCTGAACCCGTGTACGCAAATTCTTAAGTTTTCAGAGGAAGAGGCAGCCTATACTTGTCTTGAGTTGAATAAGGAGTTGTTGGAGACCTTAGAATCAGGACAATGGTGTGTATCATACATATTATCTCTGAATTCACCCCTGAAGATCCTTAAAAATATTAAAATTCAGCTTATTATAGCTTAGTTATTCGAGGAGACAAAAGCGAAAATGCCGTCCTCTGCACCATCAACAAAACCTTTGAACTGAAAGACACTGAGACATCAAATTCACTTCTCATCATCAAATCAATTGATAATCACAGTGACTTAAAATATCTGCAAGATAATGAAGCTGAGGGAAGAGTAGAGCTCAGAATTGTAAAAATTGACTAATGCGAACAAGTTATGTTATTAATAGTATCCACTGTAGGTAGACAAGTTAGTGCACAATTATCTGGAACCTAGGCTGTGTAGGCCACACTTGCAAATAGTCCGGAAACTGCTGAACAAGCAAATCTTCAAAGGGCAAGAGAACGAGCGAAACGTCAGCACATTCGACTTATACAGTTTTGACAAACTTCTGACCACGGTGCAAGCCAGTGAAGAGGAGCTGTTAAAAGAGTTGAAAGATTTAAATGCCATTGAATATAATGGTTAGAATGCACAGTAATTTGTGTTACCTAAAACTCTTAAACATATTTGTTTTTAGGGTTTTGGAGGCTGCTTGATTTTGAATACCACTTCAGAGTGTTTTCATTCATTACAACTTTCATAGAACAAGAGTCGATCCCTTTGGACAAAATCAACATGGAAATGTGCAGCAATGCTTATGAAGAAATTGTGCCCAAAGAAATATTTGAACAAGTGTTCAAGTACTATACAGAGCCTAGAGAAAGTATGCCTGGTAATTTATCATGTAACATTGACTTCAGTCAATGGTAATCAGTCTTTCAAATTCAGGGTATTATTCTTTGAATCAAGACAAAGTGTGCAGAATGGTCGCTGAGAGCCTCTTGAAAGATTCTCGAAAATTTAACCTCGATGAATTCTTGCCTGTTTGGCAAGAGAGTGTTCTTCCAGGTAATATTCAGTTCCCATCAATGGGACTAAGAAATCACAAAATATTGTTCTTAAGAAAAATATATTTATTTGTATTTAAGGTCTAGAAACAAAATTAAGTCAACTTACTGGAACTGTGATTGTGGACAAAGAATCAAGTACTCCAGCGATTTGGTATTTTCCTGAGAGAGATTTGCCTGAAAACATCAATGCAAGATTGCAACGATTATTCCAGGAACGGACATCGTGGCCTTTGGATGACATCCTGCCTTACATGGAGTAAGAGTTAAAATTGACTTAAATCGTTTAACAGTTAAAATGAAAACTTGAATTTAGAAAACTTGCAACACCACAGCTTCCAGTGAACGCCCTTCTCGCTAAATATGCAAGAATGTCCAGCAAGGATGGAACCAAATATTTCACTGGTCGTCATTCAAAATAAAGAAATACCATAATTATTAGTAAAAACATTACTTTAGTATTTATTATCTTAACCAGCTTTTGACAGCAAGCTAAATATTTTATTAGAGTATGTGTACAATGGTTCCTCAAAATCTTAATAGTTGGAAATAAGGTAAAGCCGGAAAGGCTCTTATCAGCTACATTTTCAATTTTGTATGATAGAGCCATTCAAGAATAATTATTGCGTTAAATTCGCTTTTTTCTCTAAGATATCGTCCAGGTGCTGGGTTATCAAATTGCGCATAATAATATAGCTCAACAAAACCAAACTCAATTTTCCTTGTTACATATGTGAAGGGTAACAAGATCATTTAAAGTTAAGTGTTTGTTGAGCTATGCGTAATTTTACCGGCACCAGGACGATATATAATACAGTATATAGCCAATTTAGTAACATTTTGTAATACATATAAAAGCATTATAATGCTTATTGTTAGGTAAATTTCGCACTGAGAAATTAAAACGTGTTGGCAACACTCAGTTTTCGTTGGTATGCCTGCGCTTTGCGCTACTTTATTTGAGTCACTTTGATGGCCTGGATTTAGTTGTTTATGTTGTGCTGCTGTTACAGTGCTTTATAGTGCTTAGACTTCCTAGCGTGAAGTTAAAGTCTGGTCCGTCCTTCAGGACCTTCAGTAGTTTCAATTTTTTTATCTTAGCTTATTTTATCTATCTTAAAAATACTTTTGATTTCTGGGAATTTCCGATTTAAAAAATCTTCATCATAAAAACCGCGATGGGAGGGGGAGATTTGGTAAGTTTTTCTCTAAGCACATTTTAATAATTACATACCATCATAATAATTATTATTGTTCTCTTGCACTGTTTCTTAACTATTTCAATGAAACTAAAACCATATTGAAAATGAAATTTTTTGCTTTTGCGTTATTCAGAATTTGAAGAAATCATGGCATCCAAACACAATGAAAAATATGGAGAAGGTATGGAAAGCAGAGCAGAGACAGGAAGCAGAGAAGAAGAAAATTAAAGAATTGCAAAGAGAGCTTCGAGAAGAACGAGCCCGAGAGGAAATCACCAAATACGCGGAGGACCAAGGAGTCATAGAGTATGTGTAGATATTATCATTCTACCCTTCAATTATTCACTGCTGTCTCAAATTAAAGAATCTGGTACCATAGAGTAAACATTCTCATAAAATGATCACAATGGTTGTAGCAAGAATTAAAATTTGGGCTATAAAAAATAATTATCATTTCAAGGAAAAAAGATGGTTCTAAACTTGACTGGATGTACCAAGGACCTGGCAAGCAGATTGACCGTGAGCAGTACCTTTTGGGCAAAGCCATTGACAAGCCTTTGGAGGAACAGCTCTTGACTGATAAACCCTCAAGCACAAGTATTGTGGATAGTACATCTCGAATGCATCCTGAATATGGTAAGATATATTGAACAAAATAGTTTTAGTGAAATAAGTAATCTTGGAAAATGTTAATTTCCAGCTCAGATTTGCTTTTCATTGATGACAAATTAAATGTATTTTTCTGCAGACGGAATCCCCACAAATATTTTAAAAACTCTTGGTGGTGGGACCGGCCAAGTAGATATGGCCAGAAAAATGATGGAAGACCCGCTCAGTTCTATCAGAAAAAGGGAAGTTGAGACCAGAACTGAGTTGTTGTCCAATCCTGTGAGGATGAAGCAACTCAAGATGATGGTAAATTGAATACTCCTTAAACACTGTTAACATAGAAAGTACCATTTTATGCTTTTTATAGCTTCAGGAGTCCGAAAAGCATGGAAAAAAGCGTAAAAAACATAAGAAAGAGAAGAAGAACAAGAAGAGCAAATACAGTGACGATGAGGACCTTGACAAACTACTTGCTGCCAAATTGAGCAAATTGAAAGATGTTGTTGAGAAAAAACAATTGCAAAAAATCCTTGGCGACAAAGATGAGTCTAAAAAGAGGTCAAGAAGTCGATCTGCCTCTCTTTCATCTGAAGAAGATATGCCAAAGAAGAAAGCCTATGGATTAGTGGTATGATTAGTGTTTATTCAAATTTTATAAGTTAGATATCCCTTTAAACAGCATTTTAAACTCCTCTTGATATTACACAGGTTATAAATCCTAAAGGAGATCTATTGGGGAATTAATTACTTAATATATTTAAGCATATTTCACTGTCAAAGCAACTAAGTACAGTAATCTGAATAGATGTCTTTTCGAAAATTATTTTCTGTCATTTTGTTTTTTCTGTGTCCATATTTTAGCTTCCTGCTGGCTACTCCAAAAAGGATTCCAACTGGAGAGACAGATCACGCTCTCCTCCAAAGAAAAAGAAGGCACCCTCTCCCCCTTCCAGATACAGAAGAGAACCCCCCAAAAAGTTGTCTGAGGAAGAGAAGGCTGCAAAATTGAGGGAAATGCAAGCAAATGCAGGCTGGCGTGATCACGAAAGAAGCAAAAATGTCAAGCGTTACCGAGAGGAGGACCAATTTGAAGTTGAACATCACAAGGAGAAGTTTGACAATAGTTTCATAAAGTAATGATGTTTTGGTGTTTGGTCTCTATAAAATTTTATCGTGTTTCTAATTTCGCAGCAAACAACTAGCCAAGGCTGCTGAAAGAAGCACCGTCGAGGAGAGAATACGATCCAAAAAACATTACATACAGAGAGGCACAGGGACTATGGAGAAAAATTTTGCTAGGAGATAACATTGAAATATAGGACAGCTGCACAGGTGTAGCACATATATTTAACAACAGAACGTGTTTGATTTACTTTATCTGGGACCATTCTTTGACTTACATTAATTTGTAACTGAAAAGCAGATTTACTTATAATTAGAGTCTAGATATTATGTAGAAATAAAATCATAGTAGAATTAAATTCAGCTCACCTAATTTATTTCCTTTTTATTTAAAGCATTTTTTCTCAATGGTACATACAAATTCGCGGCACATTGCCATTTGGTTATCCGCCTTAAGCAGGTACACGAAAGTTTTCCTTTCCTAAAAAGTTTTACGTGATGTCAGGAGCAGTTTATCACACTTTATAAATAGCTCACAAAGCAAGGAAGGAATTTTTCGCTTAAATTTTTAAAAGGAATAATTTCTATCACAGGGAGATTTGAGCTGCGGTGTTGTTGATTTAGTTACTGCTTGTTAAAAAATTATCTGCAGCCAATATTGTGGCTATGAATTTTGTTTTGGATAGATATAAAATACCGCTGATGAGGCCTGCGGGCTAAAACACCACCTGCTATTCTGGACAAGAGCATGTATGTGATAAATTTAATATTTATGTATAATATATTATCCATATTATCTATTTAAAGACACACCAATGGTGTACAACTTAATATTTCATTTAGAATATTTGTTTGCCTTTTCTAGCCTATTTGTTCGCTATTGGGGTAGCCACTGTAAAATAGATTTTAATTCACTCGTCATTGGTATTTCAATATGTAAAAAGTAGAAATAATAAAAAATATTCCAAAATTAATATAAATATATTACATATTATGAGAATATGATAGAAATCTTGCTTAAAGTCTAGTTTATTTTAACGAATTTTATCGAGACAGATATATATGAGTGGTAGTCGAAGACGTAATAATTGCGACTCAACAATATAAATAAATATGAAATATAAATAATAATTATGTATCATATATATGTATTTATGGTATCCAAGAAAATTCCTAAAAAATATAAACAAATTAAAAAAATTCATGACTCATGACAAGGAAAAGAATATTGTAAGAACAATAACACAATTAAATTTGGTTCGCGCCAATATTTTCAAACTCGACATAAGCATCTTTTTGTTCAATCAGAAGCTCGGAAACCACACCAACGCAAAACCCGCAAGACGCGAAGATAGGAGATCAGAGAAACCAACCAAACAAAACAGAAACTGACTAACTGAACAGTTGAACACGGACTTTTTATGTTTTGTGAATTACATGGCACATTGGCCATTGCTAACGCTATAGTGTTGTTGCTGTAACTTCATAAACACTATTATTTGTATCGTAAGTATATGAGAGTAATCCTGCATTAATGTTTAAAAATGTCGATGATTTTCAACCATATAATTATGGTATGTGTGTAGTGTGTACTCTAATTTAGAGGGGAAAACCTCGATCACAATGGGTACGTCGACGAGGTCGGACTCCCCTGCGGAGCGGCAATCTTCTGAAAATCAGCAAAAATCGGCGTCTAAGAGGCCGGAGAGACGTGAGGACAAAGACGAGGATCGGACAGAGCGACGAAGAAGGCACTCACGCAGCCCCGACCGCTCTCGTAAACACAGAAGATCAAGGTCTCCGAGGCACAGATCTCGGTCGAGGGGTAGACGAGGCAGAAAAAGAAGTCAGTCGGATGACAAGGAAAATGCAGAGAGCTCGAAAAGGAAGGGTATGTAATATCTTTTTTATAATAGTATCACATAAATAATTTCCTATTTGATTTTACTATTAATTTTAATAAACTTTGATCAGATAAAGCAAAGGAAGAGGTCAAGGATCCTAAGGCTGCCGAAGAAGCAGCGAACAAGAAGGCCATGAAAGACCTTCTCTCCAGGACTGGAGGTGCCTACATTCCTCCAGCAAGGCTCCGTATGATGCAAGAGCAAATTACTGACAAAAGTAGCATGGCATACCAGAGGCTGGCATGGGAGGCATTGAAGAAGTCTATCACCGGTCTTGTCAACAAGGTCAACATTGGAAATCTGGGAATCATTGTGAGAGAGCTGTTCAAAGAAAATGTTGTTCGTGGCAGAGGCCTGCTCACAAGGTGCATCATCCAAGCGCAAGTCTCCTCGCCCACCTTCACCCACATCTATGCTGCCCTTGTCTCAGTCATCAACAGCAAGGTAATTTTGGCATCAATTTTTTCAATGTGGATGTTTCTTAAATACGAAATTGTTTTAGTTCCCGAAAATAGGCGAACTTCTTTTAAAACGCTTGGTCATCCAGTTCAGAAGAGGCTTTCGTAGGAATGATAAAACATTGTGTATTTCCTCTGTAAAATTCATTGCCCATCTTGTGAATCAAAGTGTGGTAAGTTGCGTGTGTTGGTGTTAGTGATCTTGATTCTGACCATCTATATTCAAGGCCCACGAAATTCTAGCGTTGGAAATTCTGACGTTGTTAGTTGAGAATCCAACTGACGACTCAGTGGAAGTTGCCATTGCTTTCCTGAAAGAAAGTGGAGACAAGTTGACTGAGGTCTCGTCCAAAGCACTTCATTCAATTTTTGAAATGCTTCGTAATATTCTACATGAAGGGAAACTTGACAAAAGGGTAAAATAATTCACTCTAGCTAATACAAAAAATCTCACTGGGTGTATGCTATAGGTTCAATACATGATTGAAGTCATGTTCCAAGTGCGAAAAGATGGCTTTAAGGACAACAAGGCTGTTGAAGAAGGTCTGGATGTGGTGGAGGAGGAAGACCAATATACCCATCTGATCACTCTAGATGAAGCGACTGATCCACAGGATGGTCTAAGTAAGAGACAGTTCAATTGATTCATCCTTTCATGAGAATTAATTGATTAAAATTTTTAGACGTGTTCAAATTGGATCCTGACTATGAAGCTAATGAAGAGAAATATGTGCAGCTCCGAAAAGAATTGCTTGATGAGTCTGACGATAGTGGATCTGGTGGAGATGAGAGTGGTTCAGAAAGTGAGGACTCTGAAGAAGGTATTGAATTCCGCCGACTTAACTGATTATACAGACTAATCTTACTTGTTTTTTTAATTGGATACATATTCAAGGCTTGCTGTGTTGTTCCTTTGAGTTGTAGTGCAGCAATTAATTACTAACATATAAAAATACAAACCAAATATATTCTAGCTATTCTGATCGATTTTATTCTTGGTTACAGAGGGGGAAAAGGCAGAGGCGGCGCAGACAATTATTGACAACACTGAAACCAATTTGGTTGCTCTTCGCAGAACAATCTACCTAACCATTACCTCTAGTCTTGACTTTGAGGAGTGCGCACACAAGCTGCTGAAAATGACATTAAAACCTGGTCAAGAAAAAGAGTTGTGCCACATGTTCCTGGATTGTTGCGCTCAGCAAAGAACTTACGAGAAATTTTATGGACTTTTGGCTCAGGTAATTTCATTGGCTGATAGTTTACTATGTATGTATTAACTTATATCTTTTGCAGAGATTCTGTCAAATCAACAAAGTGTATGTAGAGAACTTCCAGCAAATTTATATGGACACTTACAGCACAGTGCACCGGCTCGAAACCAAAATGCTACGGAACGTAGCTAAGTTCTTTGGACATCTGCTGTTCACTGACGCTATTTCTTGGGAGGTTCTTACTTGTGTACGCTTGACTGAAGAGGACACCAACAGCTCGTCTAGAATTTTCATCAAAATTCTTTTCCAAGAGCTAGCGGAATACATGAGTTTGAAGAAGCTGAATGAGCGAATTAAGGAACCGTAAGTTTCCCTGAATTTAGGAATCACGGAAACTTAACTCATTGAATCATTTAATGTTAAACAGGCTTCTACAACCTGCATTTGAAGGACTTTTCCCCAGGGATGACCCACGCAACACAAGGTTTTCCATCAATTTCTTCACTTCCATTGGCTTGGGAGGATTAACGTAAGTTTTGGTGATAGTAACATAACATTTCATCTGGGTTTTTTTCTTTTATTTAGGGATGAATTGCGTGAACATTTGAAGGCAATTCCTAAGCCTGCTCCAGCGCCCGTTGAAGTCTTAAGCAGCTCTAGCTCGAGCAGCTCTAGTGACTCCTCAGACTCGTCCTCTTCTTCATCAAGCTCAGGTTAAAAACAATTGACAATGTTAATATAGTTTCCTACAGCTTCATTTCTTTCCAGATGAATCCGATGGACCCAGGAAAAGGAAGTCTGTCAAAAGTGACAAGTCCAAAGCTGAAGGCAAATCTGACAGTTCAAGAAACAAAACAAGGGAGGAACGTGAGGAAAAGAAGGAGAAGAGGGTAAAGAGAGACCAGTCACATCATAACAGAGTCTCAGACTACAAAGGTGAGAAACACGAATCTGCGATGCGAATGGACAAGGAAGAGAAGCGCGATAAGGATAAACGGAAAAGCCGCAAGGACGAGAATCAGGAGAAGGGAGCCAGGGATGACTATGACCGGCACGCTGAGCTCAAAAGTAGGGATCACCATCAAGAGAAAAAGGCAAAGTCCAAGGATAGTAATAAACGCAAAGAAGTGAGTGAAAGTAACGGCAGTAGCGTCGAAGGAGAAATGCGCAGTTCGAAAAGAGGCAAGCGTCAAAGCAGGAAGGAAAAATGTGAAAGCGATGTTAGCAGTGCCAAAGAAGGAAAAATGAGAGCTAAGCGTCTTTCTAGGAGGGGTAAGCATGAAAGCAAAGATAGCAGTGACGATGAAGACAATCAGAGAGACAAACGAGACAAACATCAGGCCAAAAAGGACAAACGTGCTAGGGACTCCAGTGAGGAAGAGGTTTTACCCAGAAAATATGATCGGAAGGAGAGGAAGACGCGGGAGACTAAGGCCATAGGCAAATCTTCCAGGCCTGAGGAGAACTCAGATGAGAGAAATCAGCGGCGAAAAGAGAAACGGCAGCGGGAAAGCTCCAGTGATGGCGAAGTCGCGCAGAAGAGACCTCGAGAGAACAATAATTCTAGGGAAGAGCGGCACAAGGAAGATAAGAGAATCAAGGAGGAGGTTTACAAGTCCCAAGTAGCTGAATATCGGCAGAAGAAAATCTTGGGTGATGATCATAGGAGGAAAAACTATGAGGAATCCGACAGGCGAAGGCGAGAGCCTGAGAACGAGCGTCCCAGAAAAGAGCGTGACGGTGAACGTCACCAGCGAGATCCTGACAGACATGAATCTGAAGCCAACCGTCAAAGAAAAGAGGAAAGAGACGAGAACCTAAAGAGGTCTGAAAAGCACAGGCGAGAGCTCGATGAAATTAGGGAGAGGGTAGAAGGGCGGCATCTTGAAGAGAAAAGAAGGTCTAGAGCTGAGGAGGATAGGTCTCTGAGACATCAGAGCAATAAAAGAGAGGAAGAACATAAGAAGCGGAAGTCTGATTCCTCAAGTGAGGATGAAGAAGTAGGGCGAGCCAAGCTGCTGAAGATGATGGAGGAACTAAAGAAGCAGGTAGAGGAGAAAAAGAAGAGAAAAGCAAGTACTGAGTCTTCTTCGTCCTCCACTTCATCGTCCTCTTCCTCATCGTCTTCTTCATCTTCATCGTCAGACGAAGATCAGACTGTCGTTAAGAAGGGAAAAGAGTCGTCATCATCGTCGTCGTCCAGTAGCGAAGATGAGAAAAAGAAAAAGAAGTTGCCAAAGCGCTCTGGAAAAGAGGAAACCATTCGAAAAAGGGACAAGGAATCGATGATTGATGAGAGGATTCGGGAGAAGGGTCGAAGGGAGGAACGGGTCGAGAGGAAGGATGATGACAGGCGTCGACGTCGTTAAACATTTTCAATTAAAAGTATTTTTAAAACTAATAATAAAATTTGTATTAAACGCCCGCAAGTCTTTGTTTAATTCCAGATTGTCATTGCATTGCTTACAAATTCCAGTGAGTGAACGCTACAAATTAATTATAATGTACTATGGTTGTTGCTCATTTATTGGGTTCGCAGAACTGCCTGAAAACTTGAATACATTTTTAAGTTATACACCGTTCTAAAATTTATAAATTCCGTTTGGGAAATCGAAGTCTCCAAAAACTTCACTTTTTTATGAAATAATTGAGCTTGACAATTAAAGGTATAGCAACAAAATCACTAAAAAATGGATCAAGACAAGTACATATAGCATTTATTAAAAATTTACATCAGAACTTCCTCTGGGTTACTAATTTTTCTAATTTTTGTGTGATCTATGATTTTTGTCATCAATTAACTATGCCAAATGACCGCATTTGTCTTTGGAATAAGCAGCCTCTAAAATTATTTGAGGAGGAGATCTCCTTAAACTTATGAAAGAGCACAACGAAGCAGTTTAGTCAAATCGCGCTCCTATGATTGTAATTCTTCATTTGCTTAGTTCAGCTCAACAGGAAAAATTAATCTACACTCTGCATTATATTATAAAGTGTCAATTTTGTAATTAAAAACCTGCAGCATTAAGCATTTTTGTATAGCAGAGTCATAGAGCGGAAAATGCGCGATTATCACATTTTTGCACGATTTAAGGCATTGAAAGCTACATAAAGTTGTTTTTGCGAGTATTTTTGAATATTTTTCCTGCGTCATCTTTCTTTGTTTACTATAGTGTCTCAGTATTCACTTTCTTAAAGTTATAAAAACGTAGCCAAAACAGGATTGTTACTTGAGAGTAGCAAAAGTAATGAGAGTCGTGCCATGCGGGATGTGCAGGTGCAGAAGCGCACCAGGAGCAGGCTTTTTTCCCGCTGCGCGTCTGCGGTTTCCATCTTGGAGCGAGCAATGAAAACAATTGAATGGCGGCATGAGCAATCCCCACCGTCGCCTATTCCCCAATAAGATACGTGCATAGGACGGTAGAAACTGGCAAAGAGCAATTTATTGGGCCAAAACTACTGGAGTTAAAACCGGTATATATACCACCTCGGTAGAATTTAGTGAACACCGACGCATTTATTCCAGTAAATATTGCACCTTTGAACACAACCGGTAGCTTAATTTACCCCGTTCATTCGTCAATATTAAAAAACCGGAGAGGAGAGCCACCGCTACCAGCAGAGTGAGCTAGAAGTTCAGCAAAATTTGTCGAGTCGTCGTGGTGGCCGCGGTTTCATTCAAGAGGCGCCAGTTTCCGTTCGCCGACCGACACGAATTCGGGCCGAAATAGTGCACAAGTGCGTCGGCCATAAGTGAGCTTCTCAGGACGTGTCTGTCGAAGGGTGTGCATTGCGAGTGTGTGATGTGTTGGCTGTCACGGTGAGGGGCGGTGCACTCTCGTCGTCGGTTCTGTTCACTCTTGCAGCAGCACAGCAGGCTCGCTTCGCACTTGTTCTATCACTTGCTCGCTGAATTTGCGTAATCACGCATCCGTAGGTGGGTACTCGCCGTCATTGCAAATTAGATGCTCGAGCCGCGGCCCTCCCAGGGCCCAGCTGGCCCTCCGGCCGACCTTGACCCCTGCTGAGGGACGCCGTCGGCCCGACCCCACCAGTCATGAGCCCGTGACTCACTCTGTTTTACACACGAACTGCATTTACGTAACAACTGGCGAACTGAACTGAACCAGCTGAAATAGGTGTTGTTCCTTTACGCTGGATGGAATAACTGACGCATTCTCTTTAGAGGAAATTCATTGCTCTACTTCCTTTTGCTAACATTTTGCGTCAGACTCATTAACTGCGTCGATTTCTCTTTCAATCGTTTGGGTCTTGCGACCCATGTTTCAGAAGTGGAATCGGTTTGTTAGCTTAATATGATAATTTTTATCGGTAATTAAACATTTATTGTTGAAATCCATTATAGTAAAATCTATTATAATATGTATACTGTATATCTAGTTGGGCCAGTCAGTGATTTGACCTAAAAATTATAAAATGGATCAATCTTAATTACAAAAAATAAATCTTAAGCTGGTGCAAGTCAAATACGTTTGAAGCAAGAAGTAATAGTGTTCTTTCAAGGCTGATGTAAATCTGGTGATATGTATGATATATCAATATTGATACAACTTAATTTGAAAAGGATACAAAATGAAATTTACTGATTGCGAGTCTGCACTAACAGTTTCTGAACGCCATCATGCATCAGACAATTCAATGCACCACACACAAATCAATCGCAATTTGGCTCCGTTAATTTGCGACATCCGTGATTTAAAATTTGACCGTATTTTCCGCCGCACGTAATGATAACAAACAACGCCAGATTAGATAGCTGTAGGGTGAGAAAGCACGATTCGGCTATTTTCCCTAAACGAAGTCATTGCGCAAAGCGAAGAAAGTTTTGTTTTTGTTCTTCACCGATGTCAAGAGTGAAATTTTGCTAAATTTAATGCTGGCTGAGCCAGGTATGGCTTCTCTGAATAATTATTAGTCATTTACTTGTGTAATTATGCGCGTGCACAATTATTCTGATTCAAGCAAAATCAACAAACTTGTCCCCACCAAAATTTTAATCTAATCGATCACCCTAGGTCATGGCGTTCCATTTGGGATACTAGAGATACTAATTCTCTTCTTCTTGTCAGGTAGAAAATCTCAATATAATTTTGATGAAGTGCCGACTGGCTCAATTTTAAATATCAAGTGAGTAGTTGTGGGACAGCTAGTATCATTTTAAATCACATTATTATTTTAAATTGACCAAAATGTGCCAATATACCGGTTCTTTCCTTGCCGTGACTTGAGCAGGCACGTCACGAGGCGTGAACGCGTATTTTTTGTTACAATTTACTCCCTGTCATGGCGACAGCTGCTGCTGTTGCCGATTTAATTTTTAAGGGAGCTCTTATCAGAAATAATCACCATTATTTAGTGCATGACATAGTGCGGGCGACGCACAATCAGCTCACGTTATGAAACTCTTGCTCGTTCTCATTGTTGACATCAGTGGTTTTTGTTTTGAAAGACGATTCATTAATTTGGCTTTTGAATGAAAACAATGGGTCATCTGCATATATATTTGAACTTTTTTGTTTCATGCTTCACTATAACGACAATAGTACGGATAGATTTTTAAGGAAGAAACTGAGTTTTGGACTTATTGTCTCAAACTAAACTTTAATTATATTTTTAGTTTAAATTCTAAATGCGTTCTGTTATTATTGAACCCAATAATATAGAAAAGGAAAAATAGTGAACGAGAGTAATATTTAAATCATTTTCTTTTCCCTTACTTCTTTTGAGGGCTTGAAAGTAGATTTTGTTTCTAATTGTAAGTCTCAACGAACTAGTTGTACACCAAAAACCAGTGATTTCTGCTACACTTCAGTTCTAACGTCAAAGGCAAAGTAACATCAGCTGCCTCTGCCACCATAATTAAATTTCCCGTTTGTTGTCTTCAATGTTGTTCTAACTGATTAAATATTTACATGGGCTATATGGCGGCTCGAGCACTCACCCAATTAAAATCAGAAGAACGAAACCAGATATATAATACCATTTTTACCGTGTCTCACGTTTTGGCTACATTTAATTTCATCAAACATTAGAAGTAGACAAATATTTTCCAGTTCTAGTGCCTAATTACTCGGTTGGTATTGCAGGAAGTGATGGCTTCACGCAGCTCAGCGCAGAGGCCCAACGGAGCCACTCAAGGCAAAATCTGCCAGTTCAAATTGGTGCTGCTCGGCGAGTCGGCCGTCGGCAAGTCAAGCTTGGTGCTGCGTTTCGTCAAAGGACAGTTCCACGAATACCAAGAGAGTACAATAGGAGGTACAAACAAACGCCCACTCCGTAACATATATTTTCAAAACAACTACTGCTGCTCTCTTTGATATTGATGATTCTGCAGAGGCCGTGCACACTTTATTTCTCGCCACTTCCTTCCTTTCAAAATTGTTCGACCTGCTAAAGTTGGGGGTTTCCGAGAGCTTTTTCAGTTACCCCATGTTGCAAAATACTTGGTCTACACACTCTGATTTAAAGCTTGCATTCCATGGAAGTGATGGTAGCATAATATGTTGGAGTCATGTTAAATGCATTCCGTACTTACGCGTAATAGTTATTGATAAATTGAAAAAATCAAGTCCTTGGTAATTTAAAATTGTGAGTAAAAATGAATGTTGACTTTAATAGTAATCTGAGAACTTTCAAAATATCGCCATCATAAATTTGAGATTTGCGAAGGAGACTAAAATGAATTATTGTTAGAGGTGTTTGCAGCAGTCTGTTTAATCTTATCTCAAGTCCCAAAATGTTGATACTGAAGTTAGCTACAATATTACTACTCTTCATGGGGCCGTTTGTATAGCAATTAGTAACAAAAATTTATAATATAGCATAAAATATACATTTCTGATACATTTTCCATCAATGAAGAATTTGGTTTCCCACGGGTTAGATCAATATACTCCACACGACTTGACGCACTTGTATAGTAGTAAACATATAAAAACAATTTAATAATAAATTATCCAGTAGGTAAAAGATAGTTGTCCATAGTTGCTAAAGTTTGAACGGTTTACAGTAAAATCAACCTTCGCTTCTTTCTGGCATACAATTAAATGTTTTGCATAAGATTCAAGTGCAAAGGCACTGTTCCTCTCAGACTTGAGGTAACGCTTTTACAGAGAAGTCATACTCTCTAAATACCATCCTCCCAATTTACTCAAAAATATTGTTACGTCTGTTAATAGATCTCTTTTATTTTGTTTCATTCCTTAATAATTTGCAGGGATCTCAATCACACAGTAAACAAGATATTTTCTTTATTGATACGTATATTATTACGATACCCAGATATAGCTAGCATCACTAAAAAACGTCATAAATTACTCACAATCCAACTCCTTGAATTGAATGTTGCAGCCGCTTTTTTAACGCAGACAGTATGCCTTGACGACACGACAGTCAAATTTGAAATCTGGGACACGGCCGGCCAGGAACGGTATCACAGTCTTGCGCCTATGTACTACCGTGGCGCGCAGGCGGCCATTGTCGTCTACGACATCACTAACCAGGACACTTTCGGACGCGCCAAGACCTGGGTAAAGGAGCTGCAGAAGCAGGCGTCGCCCTCAATTGTGATCGCCCTGGCTGGAAACAAGGCTGACTTAGCCAGTAAGAGAATGGTGGACCTTGAAGAGGCGCAAGCTTACGCTGATGAGCATGGTCTACTCTTCATGGAAACCTCGGCCAAAACAGCCATGAACGTCAACGATATCTTCTTAGCAATTGGTAATTTACTACCTGTTAGAATTTCAAGAGTTAAAAATTTCCTATTTAGTGAGATTTGCCAAAAACTGCATTTTTCTAAATAAAATATAAAATTGGTTTCCATCTCAATATGCAATTCTCTGACCACATGTTCCTCCCAGACGCATACTCAAATATTTTAGTTTCCTCTTTGTTCCTAAAGTAAAAATCTTGCTATAAAAATAAATTTTAATCAAGGTGAGCCTTTGGTTTAAATTTCTTTATGTGCTCAACTTGAATTTATTTTCCATATCTGTTGTAGACTCTTTATCTTGGACCGCTTAAAGTTCAAATTTACATAAAATATATCGTCAATATTTTGATGATTTTGAATTATGGTGATTAAATTCTGTCATTACAGACTTTGTATACTTAAAACTTCGCCTCGTGTGTACACCTAATTATAAATTTTATGCTATCTTGATTTTAGCCCAGAAACTTCCCAAGACCGACCAAGCAGCAGGTGGATCTGAAGCAGCAAAAGGACGCAGACTTGTCGAGGGTGCAGAATCTGCGCAAAGAGGGCCCAGCAGCTGTTGCAAGTGATGTGGATCCCTGTTGTGGTCCAATCTTGCCTGCCTCCTCTCATGTAAGTTGACCATTGGTAATCTGTCGCGGATACAGCTGAGTGCAGATACAATCTCCAATTAAACGTTGCTAGCGCTGGCACAGAACACAAACTGGAAATATTTTGAAAATTCATTTGGCAAGATGAGAAGAGTTGAAATGAAATGAAATATATTGAAGATGTTAAGTTATAATATAATTATTTAGAAGTCTCAGCCAGCCGCGCTGGGCTGCGCCAAACGGACAATTTTTGGTCACATGGTCAGCCGCCAGCCGCTGTGACGTTGGCTAAGCTGCTAGAGCCACGCCAGCCGCTGGTCAAACAGTAAAAAAATCGATAAGTGCAGGAGTAAATAAATAGTCTCCGGCCCGTCAAGCATTGTCAAACTTCACTTTTAAAATTTTGTCAGCCGCGCCAGCCACCGGCAAAATGCTTAGCTCATCTACATAAAATTCAACTTTAGAATCACGCGGCTAAGACCTTTAAATAATAAAGAATCCTTTTTGAATCTATGCAATCAAAATTTCTAAATTCTCACTCTAGACTTAACTCCTTAAACTGACAACTTTTCTGTGATACACCAGATTTTATTTTCTGACCTACTTCATATTAAAAACGGCAAAATATTAAACAACATGCTTTTTCAGGTTTATTATTGGAGTTTTAGCTGAGGTGGAGGAGAGGCACGCGTCACCATCACAGTCATCTTCCATTCACCTTAGCACTTTTCTCTCATCGAACTGCTTGAGAAAAAACTGGGCTCAATATTAGAAGGGCATTCGATTCGCCTTGAGTTAACATTCCTTCTGCCAACACAGCCGTCACGTTCCGTCAGTTTCAGTTTGAATATTAAATTCACATCGGACAGATAAAGGGGCAGCTGCTATTTCAGATGAAGAGATAATGCCAGGTTAGACAAGAACGCGAGCCCAAATTCTCCTAGTCTTTGAATTTTGTTCAAACATGTTGTTGTATTTGCTAAATTTTAAAACTCTAAACATCATCAAGCTGCTGTCACCTCTCCTTTCCTCCCCGCACTCCACTTTTCTAACGCTGTATAAAGGCAAGATTCTCTAGCACTACTCCCCCTGGATATCCATCATCATAATTATATTGTTTGTGTTACAAAATATTCCTCTGTGAAGAACACTTTGATTGTCAGTGTGCATCATCTCAAGCCCTCGATTCTGATTCTGCAAGTCGCTTTAACACTTTTCACGTCAATGTAATTTCAAATCATGGATATTATTTTGTACATTTGAAATTGAGGTTCACATTGTGTAACTTTTTTAATCCTACACATGAAAAGGACTTTTGTCAATCCTGGGTTTTACGTAGCAAATTTAATACACAAGTGCAATACAGCTAGGCTACAGAATAAATTTATGGGCAATGATATATTTTTTTTAAATCTCATGTTACGAAAATTGATTCTTTGATGCTGCTGCGTATCAAGCTGTATTGATTTAGGCAGAGTTAAACACAGGCATTCTTAACAATTCCTTATTTTTTTCTAGAGCAAACTTGTTTAACTCATGATTACCCAAAACATATATATTAAAGTTAATTGAATGAAATCATCTATTGTTTTTCATGTGTATTTATCTACTTTTTAAGGTATTTTAAGCACACTGGCTTTCAGCAGTAAAATATATAAAGATAAATACAAGCATGTGAAATTGAGTACATTGAATGCCTGTTTCTGTTGTACAGGAAAAATAAAATTATACTTATAACAACCCGTGTTTTCTTTAAATATTTGAATTTCGGGACATTTTTAAACTGTATATATTATTATGTATTTGTGTTATGATGAAAAGTTAATAATTCGGTGAAGGTGTGGATTCAATTTATCTATCTTCTGTTCTACCCTCAACAGTTTATTCATCTTCATGTATGCCAAGGGATGTCAAAATTGAATTGAAGATTAAAGACTAGTTTAAAAAGAATAAAGAAAAATACCACGCCCCCTAGAAACTGGCAACCTTGTTGAGTGGTGGAATTTTAATGACCTTGAAATATTAAGAACCTTTAGCCGATTAATAGAACCAACGGTCCCTCAGAAGCACGAATTCAAATATTCGGCCCGAAAGTACCTCATCGTGTAGTTATTAAAATTATGCAGCCAAGCCGGTTAAGCCGTTTAAGTCTCTCGCGCAACTCGCAGTAACCACGGGAATTGGAGGGTCGTGTTTCGTGTGTTGCTCGGCTGCTGGCTGGCAGCTCGGAGCTCGGAGCTCGGCTTTAGAGCGAGCAGCAAGCAAGGTGCGCAGCCAGTCAGCGAAGAGGGGAGTGGCTGCCATCTTGGACAACTGCTGCTCTGTGTTTATGCCGTCTTGCGCTCTATTTTTCGGCCAGCACTCGCAGACAGAGCACCAACCAATGTCTCAATGGACCCGTCGTCCATCATTACTCAGGTGTCGCGCGATGACGACCAGTCCAACACAATTTTAGCCGATGAAAAAGGTAATTAACCAGGTGTGCGAGGCGAGACCATTCTCCGCATACGAATACCATTGTGCAAGTGACACCTTCTGTGGGCTTGGCCGCGACCTTTCGCCCTTTGACAGTACGTCCTGTCGGCCTACTGGCCGAAAACACGACGTGTGCACCAGAAATCAGGGGTCAATAGGGAAATTAGTGCCGTCCTCGCTAATTTTGCAAATTTTCCGCTAGCCAATTGGGATTGTTGATTATGTTTTCGTCCTCCTCCTCAAATGGTTTCATATTAGGCCATAATTGTTTACCCCTTTGCAATGCATATTATTTGGTTTCATTATCATCAACGCGTGTTCGGAAGAGGAAATTGAAATCTCTTGCTCGAGCTCATATTATGTATACTATGTATATATGATAGTCGGGAGGCAGCGAGAATGTTTGTTTATGTGAGTGAGCAGCGAGTGTGTCCGACTGCCCCGTCTTTCTTGCAGATAAAAATCGTACAAACTTAATGTTACTGTACGGGTGTTATCTCCGTCATTTAGCATCTCAGTAATGTTTGTGCTGATATGAGTACAATGAGCTGCGGGATAAAAATTTCACACAGACTAAAATTTTCCGCCTTTGCAAATTTCCAGTTCAGCTGCCAGTGGTTGATGGCGATGGCTCAAGTCAAGGTAAATTATGCTATTTCGGGAGCGATTTATACCGATAAGGAGCTGCGGGACATTAATCCAATGGGTGGGGATATTTTTGGACGTTCGCCTCTCTGATCAAGCGAAATTTTGCAGTCCATGAGACAATTTTATGGTTCAAAATTAGCAGAAAAACTGGTGAAATGAACTGACGTTTTCTTTTACAATTATTAAGCTCTATATATCAACGTTTCCCTTTAAAATTGTTTAAATCCATTTTAAATTTAAGTATGCTTGTGATTTTAACAAATTGGATAAAAACTATTATGAAATATATCAAGTGGTATAAAATACACTCAACATGTGCTCAAATTCAACTATTTTTACATTCAAGTAGTTTATTCTAATATTGTTCATGATTATAATTTTAAGCGCTACCATATTTTAGTGTCAATAACTAACTTAAAAATATATTGCATTATAGTGAGGGAAATTATTACTTAAAAACTGAATAAATGTAATGCAAATATTTTTAATGTCATGTGTTACTTAATCAAATTATTATCAATATTAAAAGTTAATTTCCTCAATTTCACAACTAAATAGCTTGTTGAAACTGCGATGATCTTTCATGTTTACTTTGTCAGCGATTTTTATCCTTTTGTTCTTTTCCGACTGCCCGCAAGTAAAGTTATTTGGCCAAAGAGAGAAATTAGTCGAGAATAGATTGGGAAGAATTAGGCAGTGGCCTGATGCATGAATTCAAAATTGTTGTATTCTTTCCTGTAAAAAATTCTCTTAATAATTGAACTTCATCCTCAGGTTCCAGTGTAAAACAGCGGAAGAAACCTCGCAGAGGCCTTTTGCGGTCGTTGTTCTGCTGTGTGCGCAGACAAGACAGAAATGATGCGTCTCCTAAGGGGCCCTCCGGGACTGGGGGCAACGGTGGACTGGCCAGCGTTGATGGCCGCTGCTCTCCCTCGCTCTCACCCAACTCCAACTCTGGCGGTCAGATGTATCTGCTGCCGCCAGTTCGACACCAGGACATGCACAGAAAGTGTATGGTCATAGACCTCGACGAAACGCTTGTCCATAGTTCTTTTAAGGTATGAATAATAATTCATGTGTAGGGCATTTAGGTTTTTATATTTGATATTAGCAGCAACATTTAAAATTCTGACATTCACAACTGTCTTCACTTATTTACCTAATTTAAAATTCACGCAAATGGTGGTGTTGACAGTTTTTATATAGCATGCTACATGCATGCCGAAAATTATTAAACTTTGGATAATTTTTCTTTTTTGAAATATTCTCTCAACAGTTAAAAGTTTTAAACATATCATTTAAAGGGGATTTGACAGTTTATAACAACTTGAATAAGGGTAAAATGATCTCATTTTTCCATTGTGAATGCACTCTTGCGAGTCTTTCGAAGCAAATAATCTGATTTGGCTGTGTAATATAGTTGTTTAAATCTGCATTACACTGGATTTTAAGGCATGCCTCCAACATCAATGCTTACGCAAAGAGTATATTTGGAATTTTGCCGAGGAAAAGGAAATTATTACGCTATTGCTCATTTGAACACGCCGCTGAATGTTATCTGGTTAAAACTTGACACGTTTCCTTACTTTGACCTAATTATGTTTCCTATAAATAATTTTTTGAGCTTACTTTGCTTTTGCTTATGAATCATTCATTTTTCCTCAACCAGAGTTTCTACATTGCTTCCAAATAAGGAAATATAAATTCTGTATCAAATAATACCACAGAAAAAAAGGAAAAAATTACTCATTCTCACTTTTTGCAAAGTTTGACTAAGGAAAAATAAATTAATATTCAACATGGTAAATTTTTAGAATTTGAATATATTTAGTATATTTCTTTTGGTCTAATATAGACAAAGTCATGTCAGTCTGTGTTGTCTGTGCCCTTTTGCACTGCAGACAGAAGGCACTGATCGTGGATTTTATAAGGGCTAGCCAACTTTTCTATCTAATGAACTGGACTATTCTTGAATCGATTTTTTGATACATTAATTATTGTCATGACTCA
Organism: Cloeon dipterum; assembly: GCF_949628265.1. Lineage (NCBI taxonomy): Eukaryota > Metazoa > Arthropoda > Insecta > Ephemeroptera > Baetidae > Cloeon > Cloeon dipterum. The sequence goes on from NC_088786.1 coordinate 14,216,817, forward strand.
ATACCTAAATTTTAATCTCATTTGCAGCCTATAAGCAATGCTGACTTTATTGTTCCTGTGGAAATCGACGGGACAGTGCACCAAGTCTACGTGCTGAAGAGGCCTCATGTTGATGAATTCCTTCAGCGCATGGGAGAGCTCTACGAGTGTGTCTTATTCACCGCGAGCCTTGCAAAAGTAATGATTTTTCCATAGCACTCGGACACTTGCTAACATATATCACTTTTTTGTTTTTTATCTGCTTGGACAGTACGCTGATCCAGTGGCCGACCTGCTGGACCGATGGGGCGTCTTTAGGGCCCGACTCTTCAGGGAGTCATGCGTGTTTCATCGAGGCAACTATGTTAAAGACCTCAACAAGCTTGGCAGGGACCTTCATTCTGTGATTATTGTGGATAATTCGCCAGCCTCTTATATATTCCACCCAGATAATGCTGTGAGTTCTCAAACTTAGCATTCAGTCTATTGCAGGAAAATTAAAAACAGCTAAATTATGTTATTATTATTTGAATTTCTGCTCACTCTGAGATTAGAATAAATTTTCAATTTGATTCTATATTATGTTAGCTTAGAAACATACATATTTAGTGTTGAAATTTTAACTAGGCGCAAGCGATCAGTAAAATATATTTTCTGATACTGTAAACAAAAGTTTATTGGGACTGTCATTATTACATCAAAAATATTCTTGTGAATGTCCTAACAACAGCTGAAATGGGCGCTTTTTTGTTTCAGGTACCTGTGGCATCATGGTTTGATGACATGACCGATTCGGAGCTTATGGACCTGATTCCATTCTTTGAAAAACTGAGCAAGGTGGATAGTGTGTACAATGTGCTGTGCAACTCGAACCACCCATACCACCACCCAAGCGGGCTGGCGGCGTCGTCGGCGGCCTCGTCCACTACAGGCAGTTCGCCAACCACGAGTGCGGCGCCGCTGTGCGGATCGGCGCTTGTCGCCTCCAACTCAGTGCCCCAAGCTCAAGCGGCCGCCTCGTAGCAGCTTCTCCACAGGTCCCTCGCTGCTGAACCTCCTTTAATGTATTTCACGGTCGAACCGTGCCTGGCAGCCATTCCGCGCGCGGCCTAACATCATCTGTGAACTGAGAAACTCTCTTCTTCGCCTCGCCTTTTACCCTACCCAACCAGACCGCGGACAGGCTTGATATATTCTTTCATCGCCTACAACCATATATGGTTTTTAGCTCCATCAAATTTTTGTTTTAAAATTTGATTTCCACATTATAGGCTTTGAACCTTGATCGACACTGTGACGTATGGAAGTTTAGATAAATCCCTATATTGATTTACTAGGTCACAGAACTTAAACGGTATTCTCTCAAAATTAATGGATATTTTTAATTCCATTTCTGCTGGTTTTTATTTTAAATGGTCAAGTATTCCTTAATCTTTGAATTTGCTGATTGCATTATATATTTAGTGTTTGGAGACACTTTCAGATGGAAACACAAGTTTTGTTAAATGCAAAATATTACAATTTTTCCTCCAGCTATGTTGGTACATTCACAGGAATTCTGTAGATTTCCAAAAAGATCTAGTAGCTCATAAACCAATGAATTTTTACTTATCAACAAGTAACTCAAAGTTAGTATATTACATTTACTCTGAATACTAGGGTGGTGATATCATCTAGAAAGGTCTCCAAATACCTAAACCTTGCGAGAAGGCTGATTTAGGAATTTAATTTTCTAATCTAAACAGAAATTTATTCAAAATATCTATTTCCTCTCAGTTGTCATTTCACCTTTCAGTTGATTTAAATTTTAAGCACAATTTTATAATTAGGCTGGGTGGGCATGAAATTTCTCGTTGCAGCTGGTGGGCTACTTGGAAAGTATCACATTTGAGACATCCAGGGTAACGATGATTAAATTCCTGTGACTGTTCTGTTGCATCAGCGTCTCTGAACGGTGTGACCCTAAAGAGCAAAAAAAATTGGCGCTCTTTTCCGCCGTATTCGTGCCAACAAGGACACATCACATTGATGGTTACTCTCTTGGCAAGCGGAAAAAGATCTATCTTATTTAATTGCATTGACTGTAGTGCCTGTCAACTGTTGTTATCGCTCTGTTTAGGTGTCTGAGGGTTTGAATTATACTTTGCGACACTTGCTGCTTATAATTTTAATATCATTTACAGCTTAGCGCGCAATCTGATTGATTTTTCGACTTTGGCTAGCTACCGATGGCTGCTTTTAAGGAAAGGTGAATATATATAAAATCTCGCGCTACAATTTGGTTCACTTCTCGAACTCCTGTGCAGAGCCAACTATTGCATTTTTGCCCAGCCATGTGCAGCATCAATTTGAACTCAGCTCTTCACGTAGTTTTGCCGATCTTTCTGTTGGAATGTTTTGCTGGCATCCGATTTCTTTGGTTTGCGTCTGTCAAAAATGTGCCTGATCAATTTCTTGTGTATATTAATAGGACGATGTTAAACACTAATTATTGTATTGCGACGCTGCTGTTGTTGCTCTTAACGTGCCAATTGTATTGCGTTAGCGGACGGAATCTGATGCAATTCTGTTCACCTGCCTTCCACTGATTGATTAGGTCCACTGACACGGACCCGATAACTATCTTACAATATTCTCGCTGGCTCTCCCCCCGTTTTAGTGGGCAGGGGATGGGTGGTAGTTTCTAGCAGTTTCAACTCCCATTTCGGAGGAGTGGAGATGAATCGCTCGATCACTAGTAATTTTCAACCAAAGCAATCTTACCTCATTATAAAATTGGGACCGGCATCAGGCTCAAAAACTAGATTCAAACAAGTGGAACTGTTTAGCAGCAAGATCTTGGAGTATGTTTTGCAAATTTCTGATGAAATACGATTGGCTCAATGATGAAACTCGAAACTGCTGTGCACAGATTTGCTGCTTATACCCTTCCGAGCAACGTTTTGGCTGAAACAGATTGATATTATTTGAGAGTGAGTGACTGATGAATGGAAGAAAAATTGTTTTAAGTATGGATGTTTGACGGCTTTTAGATAAAATTTCCTGTATTCCTCTCGTAATTCCTTAGATAATAACCTAAAGTCTAACACTATATATTACTGATGATCGTAAAAAAATATATATATAATCAATTAAATCAAGTACCATGAGGGGCCTTAAAGTAGTTCTACATACTATTATTAATTTATATTTTTAAGAGAGCGCGAATACCGTTAAAATTTTTGATAACCAAGTAAAATGCTTTAATAAAAATGAATATACGTCTATTCAAATTACACTTTGAGCTACTTTTGGTACTGCTGCGAAACGTTTTTGTTTTGTTTCCTGTTAATCTTGATGGAACAATTTTACTCCCCAAAAATTTACTCTTGCTTTAAAAGTTGCTGTTCCTTATCATTAGAACTGTTTGATCTGCCCTCACAGTGAAGATTATCACTTAATTTTAAATTATGTTTTATGTTTATGTCGTCTTTAATAATGTTATCATTAATATGTAGTGCGTGCTGAACCGCTCTGTACATCAAGGAAGATATTATTTCAGTTTTATAATTTTTGAGAGAGAGAGGAAAACGGTATGGAAATGAACTGTCTTATGATTCAAATATTTCTCTAAAATAATAATATTCCATTGTGCAACAATGATTTGTTCTTGTTTTCATTTATATATTATTTGTTCAAGCCGGACGTAAAGGATGTTATCGAATATAACTTACTCAAAGAGTTAGATTTGTGTATGATTAAGCTGCACTGCAGACATTTTGGTTGCCATTATATTTTTGTGTTTACAAAAGAGAAATATGTGTTGGTCCTTCCTGACTCGTTTTGTGCAGATTTTTGTACCAACTGCTGGCTGATGTAAAAATTGTATTTACCCTAGGCTATGTAACATCCATGGATTACCTATATCACTTCTTAATAATTGTCATTTTTCAACTGTCATTATATTATATATGCTATTCTTTCAAATAGAATCCTTATTTCTGAAATTAATTTTGTTTGTTTGACAATCACAAGTACAAGTCGTTAGTAATTTTAAATATCAACTCAAATATTCCACGTACACATACTTTTTGGCTACAATAATTAAATTCGAAATCTTTTAGGGGCTAATACCACCTGCACGATTGCAAAATTATTTTTAGTTGAAATTATGACTTGCTGAACTGAGAATTCGAATGAGAGCTGAAATCGCGATTTTAACTGCGAATATAGAAGCTGGCCAAAAATAGGCCAAAAACCAAGAGAGTTTTGAAAAAAATTAAATTGTTTTAAGCAAAAAACAATCATATTCTTAATTTATGTTCTCAAATCAGCAAAAAAACATACCATTCAACATTTCCGGCCTCTAGCTCTATATTAAGACAAACTTGAATATTTATTCCAGTTCCATATAGCAGGTTCTGAGTTTCAGTGAGGTCGAATTTTTAGTTAATTGATGCCCCTCGTCGACCTACGCTTTATTTCAAACTGTCGAAGCACATAATGAAAAACCAATATGTGCTCCTAATCTACCCTCCATACTTAAACTCCACATTTTTCGTTTTTCTTATTTAATTTCAAACATGGCGCGTGCATCAAGTTGATATCATCTTGAATACACCCACAGTTGTACTCATAAGAAAATAGCCCTCATCTTATAGAAAGTTGCATAGGCTGTTGATCGAAATAATTTGTAGCATCCATTTTAACTCACATACACACAGAATCAGCTTTACTTAAGATGAACAATAATGATGGTTGGGGTATAAAGGGCATTTCCCACTCATGGACAGTGGAAAAATGAATCAGAGCTCTGCTCCTCACTTCAATGATGTCAATTCATTAGTTTGATTTTAAACCATTTAATAAAATAAATAGTTATTGATGAAGAGGGTGGTCCAAGGGAAGCATTTTGAATGAGGCTCACAAAATTTATAAGCTAACTTGCTGTCAAGGGACAAGCTGATGTCCATTTAACTAATGGAAAATTATGTTGATTTGTTCTCCTCTGCTTGATGGTTAACTGTTATATGCGTACGATGTACAGATTGCGGTAAAATTACACCATGGATCGAATCAAACTATACGAAATGCTCACTCATGAATTAAGCAGTTTAAAAGGAATAACATTCATATCTTACTGTATAATATGAGTTAATGAAATAAAATAATATTCCTATAAAAATCCAAACGTGATATTTCATTGAGGAATAGAAACAAATATTCTCTGTAGAAAAATTTTACTAACAAAATTCAATAACTAACAATATGACTTGGCAAAAACGTGACAAAATAATTAAAATCAGTCGCTTTTCTTCTTCTCATCTGACTCTTCAACTTTATCCGCATCCGTGCCACCTCTTTTAAGTTTCTCCTTTAGCCTTTCAAAGAAACTCTTGTTGTCCTCCAAATCTTTGAGCAAAAGCCTGCGAGAACACACATTATATATTTCCAGAATTATTGTTTTGAAATGTTTACCTCTTAGTGGTAATGTTATGCAAAGGCCCAAATGCTAAAGCTACCACAGTACAGGCCAAACAGATAACGTTGTATGGCATACTGAAGTCGGGAGTTGGGAGGCTGACTAAAATTATTTCTGTTCGCACTTGAACAGGATAGCCAGTTGAGCGAGTTGCATTGATGCTGAAATTAAATATAATTAATTCAAACCACATAGAGTTCTTATATGTATTTTGCACATTATTGCCAACATATGTTTGCGGGTTGAAAAATTAGGTGTGGAATTAACACGGTAAAAGTAGAGGATTTCGTTCAGTTTTAGTGATAGATTGGAAGCAAGGTGTAGGGTGGGTCTGACTCTGACATGATTCATCGCATCATGTTCAATTTTCATTAAAATGCATCCCTGGTAACAATTATCAAAAAATTTCAAATACTCGATTTCTGGCAGCAAAAATTGTAAAGCTACATTACAGGAAATTAATTGTTTACACAAAAGCTTATAATTTAATTTTCAAAGGGTTGGTCCTTGTTTGGGAAAATTTGTCGCAAACAATGTATGAGGACTGACCTGGTTATGAGAGTGCTTCCGTCATAAGGAACACCTGTATAGTTTCTGGCAACTGGAAGTGAAGAGGTGATGACAGCCGCACCAACGTAAAAGCCGTGATTGGCATCTGGTGGATACTCTTGCCACTTGAGGAAAATGTAGTCAAACGAGATGCTGAGGGTGGTGGTGCTCCTGGCTGGGATGCGTAGCGCCACCTCCAACTGGTACGGTCGCTCTCGCTCGCGTCCTGGGACAAAGTTGATGGCGTGTGGCACCAGCTGACGACCGTTCACTTCTGCCTGGAAAGTGTGTAGGTACACAGGCAGAAACCATGGGATGTTCTCCATGTAAACGATGTCCAAGGGCTGCCAATGGTTGTTGACCACTTTGGTTACAATGCCTCCATTCTCTTGGCCATAACCTGCACAGGTATGCATAATTGGGGTAATTGGTTTAAAAATAGAATCAAACAAATTATGATTTGGAGTCTACCTATGATGTATCTGTTTGCATACAAAACTGGAGAGATGTTTACGTGCTCCAGTTTCTCACCAGTGTAGGTAGCAGCAATGTTTAGTAGAGAGACTAAATGCATTGTTTTAAGGTCATACATGGCAAGTTTGCTTGTTGCTCCACCCCGAATACTTGTGAGCACAGCCTTTGGCTCTGGCCTCAGTTGAAATTCGAATATTGACTGAAATTGAAACCCATTATAAAACATTATTTGTGGTAAAAAAATACATTTTTTCTACCCCATTTTGGGTGGTGTCAACGTAAACTCTGCTGCTTGAAGCCAGAGGACAGGGACCAGACAACCCCTGGCCAAAGAGTTTCCTGAACGACCAATCTCTACTCTGCGAGCCAACTTGCAACATGTCATACACAAGAGAAACCGTTTGCTTCAGCTCCACAGCGGTTGATTCACAGGCAATGTCCTAAAATTAAGAAAAATTATCATTTATAATAAGATACAGCGTGTACAGCAGAGCGATTTACCTTGCAAATAGGACGCACATGAATACCTAAAGAGTGGTAATTTGTATTGTAAATGTGGCCTGCATTGAGAAGGGTAGCCAAGCCACGCTGTCAGAGAAGAATTTAAGTTAGACACATTTAAATCAAGCGAAATTTTTCAGAAATAGTTACTTTAGAGTCGCAGGGTAGGAGTTTCTTCCATGGAGTCAAATTTTCAGTGCACACAACTTCTCTAGGCAGAGTTGAATAACGAAGCAAGGACGAATTTGAGTGAATTCCAGGAGGGACAGCTCCAGTAGGTGCAAAACTTAAAGTCGGACTCAGCGTATTGTGCGGCTCAACAAAATTTAGAGACGCACAAAATAAGCCTGACAAGGCGCTGGTTAACATTTTCCACGACTTGTTGACACTACATTTATGATCACAAAGTGAGATATTTTTAGATTATTATTTTCACTTTACTCCTTTGTTCCTTCCTTGAACCAGGCCCAGATCTCAGTGCCTGCCGGCGCATCAATGACCGGGTAGCCATATTTTTCGTGCCTCCATAGGCCTTGTGTGAGACTTAGATGCAACTCCTGGACGCTGTACTGCCCTAAAACCTCTCCCAAAACCCTTGGAAAGAGATGGCAGTTTTGGACTGAAAGCGAGAGACAATTAATCAAAATAAACTATGATATAATGGGCCTATGTTTACATGATTTGGCTTCAAATGGCACATCCCAGGTGGTCGTAAACTGGAAATAAGCGTAGACAAAGTCGTTGTTAAGCGGTTTTATTAGAAGTTCTTCTTCGAATTGGTCATCTAAGTTGAAGCATTCAACACTTGACGTCGAGAGGAGCGTTAAAAAGAGGTATAAGGAGCACAAAGATTTGTGAATAGTGGACAAGCCCATCGCCCTGGCGGTAGCTTTTGCCGCCATCATTGTTTACTATGCGGCTTACGGGCTTACAACGAAACTACCAACCAACCAAAAGGAGCATTATAATTTGAGGTTTTATAAGCTTTCACTGACATGATGAAAACGTCCTGGTGGCGTAAAAATCGCGCATGTGTTCTTGGTGTACCCGTAAAAAGCGCGCACGTGTTCTTGGTGTAACCGTAAAAAGCGCGCATGTATTCTTGGTGTACCCGTAAAAGTTGCGCATAGCTCCAAATCTCAATTTTACAGGAGAGAGAAAAAACTGTTTCCCCACTACAATGCATGGAGCACATCGAAGCTGTTGCTGTATTTGAATGCTGTTATTAGATGCAAAAATGGTGGCTTACAATTTTTATCGAAAATTCACGAAGCAAAGCCCAAGTTCCCACTTTTCAAATAGGCTTTCTTCCGAGACCTGCATGTTTTAATAAGAAATTTCATGATTTTTCTTCAAACCTAGTGCCTAATTATATACTTTCCAACATTAGCTTGTACTTTAATCATGAGCGATTAATTTTTAGTTTTCGGAGATTTTGCATTTCAAAAAAACATGACATTTTTTAGGTCAAATGTCGTTGTCATTAAAATAGATTTTTTAATCTGAACTCAAATTTGAGAATGAATATGTCGACATTTTTAATTTTTTTCATATCCATTTTGTAGAGCACAAAAATTTAAGTTAAAAACGAAAAAATTTAGAATGGCATTTTGTATCATTTTTTTTTATTAAAAAATGAGAACTTCGAAAAAACTTGTTTTTCGAGGTTAGTAAAAAACGATGATCGACCAAATCTCGACTTCTAATCATCCGAATTTCAAAAACCACATACCGTTAGACTCGTCTTGACATCCCTAAGTGCAATAAAGTGGTATGATTCCCACCAACCCCCAACCCCCATTTAACCCCCTTAATAACGTGAAATTTAGCATTTTTTCGGCCTTTAAACACCTTAGCACAACGTTGACGAGTAATTGTCTTCTTCAAACCAATTTAGTTACTTAGTTCACTTCAATACGAGTCAAACGATACTTAATTTTTGAAAATAGGACCACTACAACCTGATATTTGGGTGGCACAAAGTTTTTTATTAAGACGCGGATGCATTAAAATGCTCGATGAGCACCAAATCTCGAACTAAACACAAAAAGGTGGTCCTATTTACAAAAATTAAGTACCGTTTGACTCGTATTGAAGTGAACTAAGTAACTAAATTGATTTGAAGAAGACAATTACAAGTCAACGTCGTGCTAAGGTGTTGAAACGGACGAATAATGCTAAATTTCAGGTAATTAAGGGGTTAAAAGGGGGTTGGGGGTTGGTGGGTACTATACCCCTTTAGTGCACTTGGGGACGTTAAAACAAGTCTAACGGTATTCGTTTTTTTTCAAAATCGGATGATTGCAAGTCGAGATTTCATCGATCATCGATTTTTAGCAACCTCAGAAAACAAGATTTTTCGAAATTTTCATTTTTTATTAAAAAAATGAGGAAAAACGCCATTCCAAATTTTGTCGTTTGCAGCTTAATTTTTTGTGCTCTACAAAATGGCTATGAAAAAAATAAAAAATTTCAATATATTCATTTTCAAATTTGAGTTTAAAATCCAAAAGTTAATTTTTATGACCTGATCTTTGACCTACCACTTTGAGGTAAACATAAAAGCTGTTAGCCATGTTGAAACGAGTTAAACGTTTATTAAATTTTTGTTATAGTACACCCCTGAGCAAAAAGCTTTGAAGTATGCTCAAATAATTCCCAGATTGTGACCTTTGAACATCCGCGTTGAGTTTTCGGATTGATTATACCCCCAAATCTCAGGTTCGAACCAACAGAATTAAAAAATAACCACCGCTAAATTCCAACAGTGGTTAGTTTTTTCAATTCTAATGGTTAAAACCCGAGATTTGGAGTTGCAAAACTATCTCAGTTTTGTCATCATGCGCGTATGTATGTGGGCATTCTGCAAGAAGTAGTTTTCCTTTCTTTGTTTCTCATCATCCTTACAAGCTGCTCTAACAGAAGTATTGGTATTACATTTTATTTTACTAGTTTTCATGTATTATACCTTTAACATACTTCATTCACATTACCAACGAAATTATAAACAAAATGAATCTTATGAGAGGTGCATGAGAGGTATGCATGTTTACGCGGCTGCCGGCTACTATCCTTACTTATTGGCGTTGTCACTAGATGATGTTCCTGCTGTCAGAGGAGCATAATATTTGGATGGGGCATGTAATAGGCGCCAAAAATTTAAAATTTAAAAAAAAATGTGTTTGGTAACCCACTGTTACTTACGCACTTTTTCAGATGCGCAACTTTACACATGCGCGCTTTTTACGGGTACACCAAAAACACATACGCGCTTTTTACGGGTACACCAAGAACACATGCGCGATTTTTACGGCACCAAGACGAAAAAGTTTATTGGAAAAATAAAATATTGCACTAATGATCCTACTGGAAAATTTAAAAAATAAATAATAAATTTTTATGTTATGTACTCTGAGCAAAGTACACATTAGGGCTCACAGGGCTTAATAATGACGTGCATATTTTTCCGAGAACTTAGCATGTTGGCAGCTCGTAAATTTCAAAATAGTAAATAATGGAAGATGTGGCCTGCTGCAGACCGGTAATTGTAAACTGTTGTAAAGCAAGTTAATAATTTCTCTTTTCTCTCACCCAACTAATTGTTGATGAATTTGCTTTGTAAATATTTCATAATTATTATTATTTATTGAATTTGTATTATTTTTACGCATCTTTGTACATAAATTAAAATTGTCATCTCTTCCAGGAATCATAAATAATTTGCCTACTGTCGCTCCCCCATGCATGGACCATTAATTCTCACATCAGCACTAGCCGCAAACGAAACGTGTTCTGAAACTTGAAGGCCTTGAAGGAAAGAAGTTTGTAGACTCTCCAAAATACACAAGAAACACTTAAATTGGAGATGGAATCATACAGGTAATTCATCATAATATAAACGTTATGTACATACGTAGTTTTCTAATTTTATTGCATTTTCAGCAATTGCAAAGAACTTTGGGCTGACCTGTCTGCCACAGGTGTAACTCTGAGTGAGGACAACGTCAATCAGATATTACAAACTCGCAAAGATCAGCTGCTGAACGGCATCCTGTGTTTCAAGAAGTCAAAAAGTGAAACTGCTAAAAGGCCAAATGCTAGCACAACTGAATCAAAAAATGTCAAGACTCTTATTAATCTCATCTCAGACACGATTGTAAGGCTTTGGATCAAACAAAATTGACACTACCATTTTAATCCTTAATATTTACAATTTCCCTTGTTAGAGTGTCGACAGTGAAGTTGCGCGAAGAATGCTGGAGCAATACTTGATGTACCAATTTAGGGGCGAGGGACGCACCATTGAACGCTACCTTTCGGACACAGTTCTGAAAATGGGTCTGCTAGCTGACATCTGGACCTCTGTGTTGCGAGAGAGCATTTTCCTGCTGCACAGCGTCAAACTGATACTCTCGCCACCAGCAGAACATCCCTACAAAGCTCTATTTGACAGTTTTGCCGAAGGTTTAGATGCTGATGTGGTCATGGAAAAACTTCTCGCGCAACTTGAGTGTCTCTTGGAAGAGTCACCGCCCACAATAAAAACTTTGGAAGACGAGTGGATTGCTTCAATGCTGTCGCGACGAATGATCTTGTGCCAATCATTCATGCTCCTGAAGAAGATAGCGCCAGTCAAAACTGTCGTTAAACTAATAAATCTATTTAAGGTTAGATTTTCTAGATTGTCTTTACGCTTCATTTTAATAACTGAGTTCAACAGGAGAAAAAATTCAGTCAACAACTTACTAGCGAGGGACACAAAAGTCTTGCATCCTTAGTGAGCTTCAGCCAAACATGCCTTCTGATTCATTTGATCCTGCAGTTGCCAAAACTAGAAAACACGTATGCTCATTACTTCATTTAACTTGTAAAATTTGCTCTAAAGAAAAACTGGAACAGCGACTTGGTGAAAGAGAAGAGTGCCATAGCTCAGCTACGTGAGATTGTTTGCAGTCTTGAAAGCAAGAATGGAGGCCTTCTCAAACTTGCATACAACGCCTCCTTCTACACTGGCCCAGAAGACGATGCGATGGCGCTTGTCGTGTCTGCTTTCGAGGAAGACCAATTTGAATATATTCACGCAATTTTGACTGCAATCAATGACACTGTAAGTCATTTGTAAAAATAAATAACTGCGTTGTTACTTTTCATTGTCTTTCTAGGGAGATTCTGTAATGATCGCAAAGGTTTCACTCATGTTCTTTGAGCTGCTGGATGTGATGGTTGACCGATACTATGTCACTGGATTCAGCAACTTTCCCATGTTCTTCAGCACTTGTGCTTTGATATTGAGCCAACCTAACACCGGTGCCATTCTTTGGGGACAAGATGAATGCTCCCTGCGAGCCCTGTTCAGGCTCAGCCTGGATTACTTCCCACACCTGTCACAGCGAATCTTGCATCTACTGATTGCTTCAGCAAAAGCAGACAAACTTAACGAGGTAATAGATTTTTCCATTTCCAAAATATATTTTTATGTGGGTACATGGATAAAGTTGCTGATTCGCATTAAATCAAATTTTGTATCTAAATGGGGTCATATTTTGCAACAAAACTATCAGGTCCTGCCAAACTTTGCGCGTTGCGCCTGCGATTTGGCTTATGCTCCTAACATCCCCCTGGCGGCTGCCGCTGGATGCTATGAGCTCTCTGGGTCCAAATAAAACCTCCTAGCGGATAAATAACATGGGGCCCGAGTGGCTGTAGAGGAGCTTGGGCCCAATGAAGCCATCTTTTCTTTTCGCCTCCCCGCAGTCTTTTTAATGAAACTCCATAATAATTTTTTGTCCTTTAAGCCGCTAGAGAGGTGCAAAAACCAGAAGGTTTTGAGTTGGTGCCGGTGCGCCTCCCAGCCTGTTGAGCTATTTGAGCATGTTGAGTCCTTAAATTAACCTATGAGCCGAGTAAAATATTCTGCTTTAAAATTAAAACGATGAATTACGTATTTTTTTTTGTTAACTACCAACTTGTAATAAATAATGTTATTTTTCTCTCCTCAAAGATGTTAAAGATAATCGCAGATGTGGACATGTACACTGAGGAGAAAAGTGTTAATAGCATTAGCGTTCTCTTGGGCCAAGACAATGATGTAAGCCTAGTGGACGACATGTCCGTCATGGATAGTCTGCTCACTATTCCAGCTGGAACGCAAGGCGTAATTTCGCACCAAAACTCTCCCCATCCGCTGGTTCACTGGAGCATCAGATACAATTTTTGGGACGCTCTCTACAACCAATTGATCAAGATTAATGCAGAGGTTTGCTTGGATAAGTGAAAAGTTCGAACTGATTACTTGCAACGCCACTTTCAGCTTCGCCGCAACCAAAGTTTCAATCTTGAGAAGGCGCTTCTCATTCTGAAATGCATCCACTCTGTTCTGGAAGCAGGAATACTTGATGACTATAACATGACTAATACTATTCACGAGTCGTTTCTCCTCATAGAAATGTAATGCTTACGTTTGAACTCACCTTAAACTTTCTTACCAATTTTGTAAAGTGCGTGCCAAATGAGCGTTCCCCCAGCTGAACTACTGGCCCAGGGCTTAGAGATTTTGCGAGCGCTGATGCACGCACACAAGAGCCGTGTTTGCGAGATGGCTGCTCAAACGCGACTGGTGCCTTGTTGGTTGGGTCCTGGGCCGCCATCACTTCTCGGCCAGGTTGAGTATGGCGTCTGGCAGCATCTGCTCCTTGGACTGCACATAACGCCGGCCATGAGCTCCTTGCTTAAGGCTTACCTGCGGTTTTTGATTGTACTTGCTGAGGTAATTTTACGTTTATTTCTTCATGGTGGCCTCTTGGGTCATTATCAAAGTTTCATTTTAATATCAAGACCCAAATGCTAAAAAATCTTGCTTGCATTTTTCTTATTAAAATTTCATGTTTTGTTACTTTGCAAATTTATCAAAAGGTGAGCTTAATTCAAAACTAAAATTTCAGAGCGATTCTTCTGATGCATCATGCGAGAGTGTTTTGGCAGCAGGATTCCTGGTTGTCACTCAAAATATTTTCCCAGGACACACCGAGTGGTTGTATCCGAGACTGAGAGATGAAGAGACGATTGGTGTGCTTTGTCTGCAGTTCACCCAAGCGCTTATCAACAAGGGAGAAAAGTATGCTTAGCTTATTCCAATCAATATGAATCGCACCAACTGATTTGATTTTTTATTTTCAACTAGTTGGGAAAAACTAGTTGTTGAGTGCCTTCTGAAGACTAAAGCAAGCATGACGCTGATGCAGCTTGCAGCCTCGGGCGAGGATCACATTGAAAACATACTAGTAAGAGAGTCTTCTTTCTACTCAACAAGATCAAGAAGACTGCTGCTCAAGATCAGACTGAGTCTTTCTCTACTGAACCAAGCACTGCTGAAAAGACACATAGTTCTGGTACTATTTTAATTTTCATGATAATTATTTTCCTCTAAATTGAATCAAAACTTTTCTCTTGTCCTTATTACTAATTATGTTTATATCAACGGTTTTAAGTGAATTTACTAACCATTCTTTGTCATAACGCGTATGAACAAGCTCTAATAACAAATTGTATCCTCAGGGTGAATGTAGCAGGGACTGTATCCTGCTCCAGCAATTGAGTAGCAGTCACCAGGTTGAGTCTGACAACTTTTACTTCCGTCTGAGCCTCTACCTGCAGTCACGCCTGCATCCTTACCTGCCCACGCTGGCGGTCAAAGTCCTGCAGCAGGTGTTTGAAGTGTTGCCAGTGTCGCTTAGGTTTTACCTTCGAATGGATGACACTCTGATCCGCAACACGCTTGAGATGCACCTCCTTGCCCACGACTCATTTCCTCCCCTCAGGGCAGCTCTCCTCGACCTACTCACCAATTGTGTCAGGACAAGCACCCAATCCGCATTGTTGGTCCTTATGTTCACTGAACGAAGCAAAGAAAAGGTTTCATTTTTTTCTTTTCAAGATTCAAAGTTTCATACTTTTTGGTTTCAATAGAGTTTTAATTGACCTTTCTTCTGTTATGTGTAAATAAGTAGAAAAGAAAAAAATCATAGCTTTAATTTATCGCATTGCACATTTTTTACAGTCATTATTATTTTTTTAGTTTAGAAATCTTAAAAATGAAAGACACTTAATTTTTTAGTTGAATTGTGCAATGCATGGATTGGGACTGATACATAAGTATGTGCACTGATTCTTATGAAACTGTTTCAGGAGGTGCAAGCGCTCCCACCTGAAGGAGCCAAGTCGGACACTCTGGACTTCATTTTAAGCACTTTGCAAGAGGCCAAAGAAGACCCAACTACAGTTCACAGCGAAGTTTACAAGGCAGCAGTTGACTTTTGCGAGGCGTGCTGGGTTGCACCGGTTTTGTATGTCCTCAAAAGCATTGTGAGCAGCAAAAACTTCTGGGAAGTCTTCACCACTCCTCTACTGAAATACGAAATGTAATAATTCCCTAAACTAATCCTCCTATTTTAAGTAAAAATTTGGATTTTACCCTCAGAAGCAACGAAGAGCAATTTCTCCAACTGCTGAGGGTTCTCTACATAGAAATTGTTCGACCAAAGTTTCCACCTGAAGAGCTGGACAAGGCACTGAAGAATTTTGCCCAGAATCGCCTGCTTCAGTGGAATACTGTAAGCTCATTATCTGTTTTACTTGTGGACACACTTCTGTAATATTCATTTTAGTTCGTCATGGAAAAGTTGAAAGATATTGGTGACGAGAGCGACGCGAAAATCGACTCTTTGTGCAGAGTTTGGAGCAACTTAATAGTCGCACTCTTAAAGAAAAGGAAGACTTTGCTTGACGACCACTGCATTTGTGAGCTGACTGAAGCGCACCTCGACTTACTCATCCACAGTCTCTCTGAGGTTGGGGATATTCCTCACGCAGTGATTTCAACCCAAGTTCTCCTCCACTTGGTCACCTCTTCCTCAAGGTGCTGACTTTTTTTGTAAATGCTTGTTGCTAAAAATTTTCTCTGCAGTTTCAAAGACTTGGGCGATAGTTTTACTGAGAAAGTGGTCAAACTTGCTGAACTGGTGGGCAGACGGTACTCTTACATGAAACCAGCTACCAGAACTACGCTCCTGTCCATTCTGGTGAAGAGTCTTACATGTGAAGCGTTTAGTGCTCAGCAAGGTAGAAGAAATTTTTTTAATGACTTCATATACCTGCATGATTTATGTTTTAGCCAATCGGTCTGGATTTGACAGTCACGTGTGTGACATTGTCAGCAAGGAGAGTATGGAAGGTCGTCGCTTGGGGCTGCACAAGGGCGGCGAAACCATGGCTTACGTCTTAGTCTTGCGTCTGCTTCAAGTTTCTGGCGATAAGCTGTTCAATTTTGGCTCCGAAATGATGTTCTCCTGCTTGGTGAAGGATGCTGTTTCATTGATTAGGGTATTTATTGGTTGCTTGATAGTCTCGGCAAATTGATTTTTAACATTGTGATAGGAGAGGAAAAGCGCATTGTGCCCCGAAATCATTCTCAAGACCCTGGTACTGGCAGCTTCAACCCCATCGCTTTCTGCTAAGATTGGACCCGCTAACTTGAAGCTCATGTGGATGGCTTTGCTAGATCTCAAAGTTGACATGGTAAATAAAAAATTCTAGATTAAACCTTCTGAATATTTTATATAATTAATTGTTCATTCTTCCTTGGCAGGCTGGAAACAAAGATGCTGCCGAGTGGGATGTAGTTTATGAGCAGGGAGTGTACCTTGCTAGCGCCATGGTGGACACCAACCAGCAGTCATGCCGAGCAGAGGTGGCCACCTTCCTGGTGGACCACAGGGCTCACTTAATTTCCCGGCTGGTGTCAATGCGAAGCAGCCAGGATCGCAAGACTCTGATGATCATCTCCCAAATCGTCCACTTGCTGGCTTCTCTGTCTGCACAGCTCTGCCGCCACCAGCACGCTCTCCAAACATATGTGGTACAAACTATTTATTTTTTGCACAGCAAAAATTCAAATCGCACATACTGGGTGAGATATTTTTATCGATTAGCTTTAATGGCTATGGCAATGTTGCACATGACGTTGCAGTGTACAAAAGAGTAACATAACAGTTAATCAATGTTCTGTTTGCTCGGGGAGATTATACTTTGATTTCCAATCTATATGTCTGTTGTTTCCCAATATGTTTGATTGCGTTCAACGCCTCCCCAAGCAAGTGCGATTTCCATCAAATATGTTTTAATGTGCCACTGCTGCTAAAAAACTGCCCGCATTCCTTTTATTCTCTTCTCCGATATTCAGATGGGAGTGCTTGCCTGTTTGAACCTGGTCTTGACATTCATGGTGCGACCAAAGGCTCCTTTGGAATCGGGATCCAAGGCATCTATGCAACCCGCGCAACCCTGGAAATCTGTCAATGAGAAGAGTAATTTGTAAGTTTTGTTTCAATTAGAAAGTTTTATTATTAAACAAATGTTTACTGTCATACACTGGTAAAAGATGAAGCTATGAGATTTATGAGCACTTTCTCAGATATATGAGACCACCATCAAATTAATTTAAACCTATAATTCAAATCATCTTATGGTTAAATTAATTTATCCCTGACTACCATTTGACCATTTTACTTTTAATGTGCAAAGTTTTGTACAAATGAATAACAAGGGTAATTAGGCAAAGTTTCAAACCTCTTTCAAATTTCACAGGCTCATGTCTGTTGCGGAAGGATGTGTACAGTTTCTTCTAACGGTGTGCCAGCCATCAGGCCAGTTGTCTCGCCGAACTCTCTTTGCAGACTGGAGACAGTGCCGGCTGGTGTTAATTGATGACGGCATGGATCATTTCACTCAAAATACTGTGACTGGTCATTCATTCACTTTTAGCAATATGTTCAATCTGGCAACAAACTGCTTGCTTTTTGTGGACCAACTAAGGGTTTGTTGAATTTTATAAAACAAAAATTACTTTATCTTTATGGTATAAAACCTATTCACAGACTTACTCACGAAGCCAGTGGTACAATGAGCCAGATCTTGCCCTGGCGGATGAAGCTGTCACACTCAGGGTCATGAAAATTTGCATCGACCTGCTTCTGCAGCAGGCTAGAGTGAAAATTTTGCAGCAACCCGACTGCATCACTTTCAGAACAAACTTCAAACATGACATGGTAAAATTTATGATTTAGTCAATGTAAATGCATAACCATGCCAATTTTTTCCAGGAAAACGTCATCGAAATGATAAAGATGAAAATTTTTAACAAAAACGAAGTAAGAAATGTGCGTCGGGATAAGACTCTTTCGAACAGAGCCTTGCTCAACCTGTCTGCAGATTCTTCCCGTCTAGTGGCCAGATAACTGAAAAAATTCATATTGAAGTGCCTCTGCTGTTCGCAGTTAAATTAGTTCTTTCTATATTATTATTGCTTATTTTTGTAAAGCAGTGAAAATTTCAAATAAATTACCATTAAGTTCAAATAATATTATGCTTGAGTTGTTTTTTGTGTGACAATGTAGGAAAACGATAAATTGTGGATGGTTACCAAACGTTGTGGATTGATGAGGCATAAGCCAAAAAAGTGCATATAACACACATTCTACATGATTTGATTGGTTGCAATTTTAGTACATTATTCAGTCTTGTTAAACATCAATAACGCATAAATGCATCAGAATAGGTCTCTATGAGACTTGCAGTCATTCAATTTAGTTTCTTGAGCTAATAAAGTCTTGAAATGTAATATCCCGAGATACATAATATTATAATTATAAAATATAAATAAGAATTTTTTTCCTTCACAAATCTGAAACTGTTTATTCATAGCAATATGGCGTACTAGATTGTACTACATAATTATGTACATGTATGCATACATTGTTATATTACTGAAGGATCGTCAGGATTATCTTCCTGATTGAGAGCTTCATGGACTACCTCCTGACCAAGAGCACCGGGTTTTCTCTTCTTTTCTCCAGGTCCCTCAGGGTGAGTGATGGCAGCCCTCCTGGCAGCACGCTGGGCTCTTGCATCATTTCTTGATGATCTTAATTTGCCCTGTACTGTGTACCCTTCTGCATTAGCTGCTTGAGGTAAGGCATCAGGTTTGAGAAATTTTTTCTCCCCTTTCAAAACCCAATCTTCAGGTCGAAAATGGGCCTATATTATATATTATTCATTAAATATTAATTAATTAAGATGCATAATTATGTTTCTTACCCCGCAAACATAACTATTCTTAGTCGGTGCCCAATCTAGTCGTTTAGATCTATGCACCCATTTCGAACAAAGTTCAGGATTTTTAAGTGGAAAATATGATCCATCTTTAGATCTTCTATCACAACCAAAAAACGAGCAGAGCCTGGTCATCAAGAAATGACTATTCTGTTGAGCTGACTAATTTGGAAAGCAAATGATAAAATTCAGCATCCTCTTTTTCAGCACTTTATTTCCCCACTTCTGAACAATAATTTACATGTTTGGACATGAAAAGGTAGTGTTGCATTGGCGCCAGAAATTTTTAAATTAAATCGCACCTGAAGATTAATTTTAATCGCTCTCATTTTTCGCTATCATATTTTACAATTCATCATTATTAAAACCAGGCCCGACTGCAGTGTTTCTTTTAGTTTAATCACGCATTCGATTTGTCATAAACAATAGTTTTAATACAGGTTTTACAAACACAAGCACAAATAAAAATAATAATGTCACATTCAGTGTAAGAAATACCCGCCAATGAGATCGCGTGAAACGTGTCATATGACCCGTCACACTCACACACTACTATATATACTTGACTACGACTACTTCACTACTCTTGTTCACGTCTCGGGTGATGGACAGAGGCAGATACATACGCGCTTAGCACTGGTACCGGTTTCATTCCTACCGCTTGCATAGTGCCACGCCTACATCGAAAACAGCAACACCCGCAACACCTATTTTGTTAGCAGCACACATGTGAGAGAAAATTATTGGTTTGTTGTTTGTTTTGGTTGCCTGGCGAAGTGGTCTGTGACCTGTGACTCTTTTCTCAATACATACTTTCTTCTGGAAATTAATCAAATTCGAACAAGCCATGCCTTTCATGAAAGGAATCGCTCCAATCAGGAGAACTGTGCAATATCTGCAGTCTGGAAAGTTATCTTTGAAAGACAGGGTCCAGGTTTTTTCTGTTCATTACAACAGATTAGGAGAAAATCACCAGGGTGCAAGGTAGGAATCGTTTCTGCTTTGATTTCAAAATTTAATAAACAATTTAAACTTTTAACAGGGATTTCGTTTTCTGGAATTTGCCTCAAGTTCAGTATCAAAATCCTCAAGTCCAAGTTGTTACGTTCAAGAACATGACACCAACTCCCTTCATCCGTTGTTATTTAGGTATGTTCAAAAATACATTTTCACCCGATTCAATTAATTAAGATTCTTGGTGTATGTACTTTATTTCAGATAGTGGAGATGATGTTTTGATAGATGTAGATAACAAATCAAAAGAAGAGATCGAGAGCCACCTTAAATTAGTCATTTGTAAATCAGAGTAAGATATTAATTAAATCTCTTACCATTGAATTCTAACTATTGATTAATTGAATTTAGTGAGCTTCTTGCAAAAGAGGCCATCGCACAAGAGAAGAAGGACAATGAAGCTAACTTTGGCTACGGCTGTCAACGACACTGCATTTGCGAAATGCCAGGGCAGGTTCCTTGCTCGGCGGTTTGTCCACTACCGAATCACATGCGGGGGAAGCTGAGATTTGCCACAGATTAATTACTCCAACAAAGACTTGCTTAGCTTGTAGTCCGTGGAATAAAAAAGGTCAGAATTAATATTAAAACAACGGTTGGGTTTACATTTACTTAAATATTTATTTCATTATTATAGAAAGTAATTGCAATTCAAACTCCCTGTTTTCAAACTCGCAGTTGGCACATTAGAAAAATAGCACACGTCTCATTAATTTCACAATCTCTTGGGCAAATCCAAGCACTGATCTAGGAAGCTCTCCAGTGTGTGGTACAAATGCGGTGAAACACCACTCAGGCCGTGCGCTTCGTCAGGGTAGCTCTGAATTACAAGGGTTATCAATCCAATGCCTGGAATTATTTATAATTTTTTTCATACCTGTTGGTGGAACAAAATGTCCTTTGCTTCAAGAGCCTTGGACAGCATCATTGCTTGTTGATAGTGGACATTGTCGTCAGCGGTGCCATGGATTAGCATATACCTGTCCTCATTCCGACCCAAATTATCCACAATGAGGTTAAGGTTCGCATCCCTGTATCCCAGGTAGTTGTCGCTCTCAGTTGGCAGACCCATGTAGCGCTCAGTGTAAATCGAGTCTGTTGAATAATTTTAAATGCGAAATTCAGAAGAGATACTTTTATTTTGTGTGGTTAAATTTTATTATTATACTTCAGCAAAATCTTACTTTTAGTGTGGCGGCCCCAAACCATAAATTTATCACTCACCATAATAAGCCCAGTCAGTGACTGGAGCAACTGAAATTCCGCAACGGAAGACACCAGATGTATCCTTAGCCAGGGCCATGCCGGTGCTGTATCCACCGTAGCTCCAGCCCCAGATGGCGGTTCTGGTTTTGTCTATGTATGGGAAAGTGTCTTGCAAGTGCCTGTAATTGGAAAAATTAAATTTGTAAGGCAGGTCATTTCAATTTATTAACACTGCGATGAATTGCAGTCTGACACCAATCATAATAATTATGTTCATCTTTTTTACTTGACATGGCGCTGCAATTTTGCTAGGTAACAAACTAGTTTTCGCCTTATCCTTTGACCATTTTTACCTGGTGACATTGATTTGGTCTTCGATCTCAACGCTACCAAGCTTTCGATAGCCAGCAAAGAGGACGTTGTCGCCTTTAAGGCCAGATCCGCGGCCATCGATATAGGCGTAAATGATGCTCTTGTTAGTGGTAAGATAGGTGCCCCAGTCACCCTTGAATCTGTCGTTTACTTGCGAGGAGTCTGGTCCACCATATCTACAATGAGGGTGTCGTGTTATTAATGGAATCGCCCATGAGGCCTCATTATTAATTCATACACATTGATCAGCATGGGGTATTTGGTGTTGCCGGAAGTGTCCATATCAGGGGGCAGAAGCATCTCAGCGTATGCCTGCATTCCTCCGGGCACGTCCACGAACAGACGCTTGCTCGTAGGCCTTGAGTGAGTGTTCATGAAGTCAAACAACCTCGTGTTTTCCTCCCATACCGCCAGACGGTCACGATTCTGACATTTTTTTAATTCAAAATTAGTGAAAGTGGGTCACAATGCAAACAAGGAAAATAAGTGCGAGGCTGTTTGCTCACTCATTGTCAGTTTACTGATTATTTACGAAACGCACCTTATTGAAAATGACTACTCCAGGGACGTCAGGGCCGTTGCAAGTGATAGTGTAGTAACTATGCGCTTTGCTGAAAGAAGCGGCAACATAAGTGCAGGCAAGTCTGCTATCGGTAACTCTGACGCCGCACGAGATGCACTCTGGATCGGATGGGCTGGCCACGTTGTCTGAAACGCTGTACAGACTTTGTTGTGCAGGGTCTTTGGGGCTTGTAGCCAGGAAGTAACTGCAAATTGATGAGTTGTTGATTCATTTAAAATTTTTAAAAACTCTTAAAACGATAAATATGCAAAGTTCTTAAATATGCAATTATACGCGACTGTCGCACTTGCAACGGAAGAAGAAAGAAACACAAAAGAACCATGATGTGTCATAAGTGGCACGCTATCATTGACTGGACAACTGCTTGACCTCAACCAACAGACATTCCTAAATGATAATTTGGATTGAGGCCACATAAATGAAAATTTACAAAATGTAAGAGAAAAATATTCAAGCAAAGGCTAAGTCGTTAAGTTGCAGCGATTGCATTTTTTGTATAAATTCACACCTAATTTTTATATTAAAAAAAAAAATTCAAGGTAAAAAGCTTACATTTTCCCGTCAGTTTCGTCCCAACCGACGATGCTTGTCACAACAAATTCTCCCCTGGTGAGCGCTGTGGTAGCCTTGGCGCCCTTTGACACGTCCTTGGTAACCATTGTCAGGTGCCTGAAATCCCCGACTGTGCCCTGATTCTGCGAACTGATGATGAGGAAGCGGTTGCCGTCGGCCGACACCTTGGGAGGCACAAACTGGTCCACCCAGCCATTCTCCTGCTGCTTGTCCAAGACCTGCAAAGCACATATTTTATTAAGTTATATGAGACGTGATTCCACTTTTATTATTTTGACTTGTACATACCGTGACTGGGCTACCGCTGCCGGCGGCGTCGTGCGTGGTGATCAGCATTCTATTCTGCACCCTATTCATCCATACGGCCAGAACTTCGTTGACCTTTGTCCAGGTCACTGTGGCGATGATGTGATCTCTGGATATATTTGAATTATACTCCGTTAAATGAGATTAGACTTTCTATAAATTCATTACTTACTCTCCAACCTCCGCAGGTGGGGTTAGGACAACAGGAACTGTGCTTCCTGGTACAGTGAGGTCAACGGAATTTAGGGTCACTGTTGGGTTCGGAGAGCCTGGCTACGAGTGGGAATATTCATTTTACAAAAGGTGTTCTTTTAATTCCTCTGAGCTCACCTTTGGATAGCGAATTTTAATGTCAATGGGATACTGGAAGAATAACTCATCTGGTTGGCCATAGTAGGGGAAGTTCATGATTTTCACGTTGCTGTCGTCAAAGGTGATGTACGCCAGTTTGCTTCCATCAGGAGAGAACCACATTGCCGTATTATCTCCAATAACCTCCTCTGATGAAGAGAACTATTTTAATTCTGGTCATTTTTTACGCATTATTCTATACCCTCATAAACCCAGTCAGGAATTCCATTGTACAAGATATCTGGTTTGTCAGTGTTTGTGAGCGTCACGATGTCTTTGTCGTCGGCTGCCTTCTTGTAGAAAATGTTGTAATTCCCCACATAAGCCAGAGCGTTCCCTTGTGGTGCCCATTTTACCAACTGCAGGCGCTGAGATCCATCCGGCCTGATCAAGTCTGTCGCAACTCTAAAAATTAAAGATAAAACAATAAAAAAGAATATAAATTGTGGGGTTGAAACTTACTTAGTGCTTAGATTGATGACCGTGTAGTTAGCGTAGTACGAATGCCGGAATTTCTGCACGTGAATTTAGTTCATTAGAAAGATTCTAAAAAATTGCCTTTCATTTGATTTGTTGGTAAAACTTATATATGTATGTTTGAGGAGTAAGTCCACTAGTAGATTTTTAAAACCTGGAAAGCTAATCCAGACACAGTACTCACAAACAAACTACTTCCCCGCCTAAATTTTCTTAATAATTATTTATGACCGTCAACTCAAGTTAACATTCAATTAAAAACTACTGCCAGAATTCCTCGTTTTATCTTTTCAATTTTTTAGATTTTGAATTTGAAGTTGCCTATTTGATCAGCAACAAACTTAATCTCGAAATTCATTCCTCAAAAAATCAAAGAAAATTTTCTGGTGTTGATTTAGACCAACCTTTTGGTAATCATACGCAATCAATAGGAATTGTTTGTCTGCGGACAACTGCTTGACAAAACTAATGCTGAGCCTCTCGTCTTCTTGTGGCGTCAACAAAGTCTCAGTCTTGTTGGTAAGCACATCGAGTAACACCAGCTCGCCCAATTTGTTCGTGTACATAAGCTCCGAGTCTGCAAATATATTTATCAGGAACTGGTTATATCGTATTCGCCTCGGGCGTGGAAGAAAAAATAAATAAAATTTGCGCTGCAGGAGAAGCAAAAGCTGCAGAGAGAAGAGAGCCAAATGTGCTGCTGGCTTACCTGAAATCCAGGATGCGTTGAATCGCACCGCCGAGAAGTTGCCATCGAGATAATTTTCAAGGCTAAAGGGCGGGCGTGGGTCTTTGCTTTCGGACGAATTGCCGCCCTGATCGTTGCCTCCCAGGGTTAAAAGGAGAACGACCACTACGACGACGACGATGGTGGTCAGGCCGCCGGTAAAAATAAGAGTCTTGCGACTGCAACGGCCTCTGCTTTTGTCGTCCAATAAATCCTGCAAAAAAATCGTTGTAATTTTTAGTCTCAAATGTTTTGATTATGTCGTCGTTGACATTATATGTTATGTATTTATTAAGTGGTCAACTTATTTGGCAATAAAGCTCTAATAGTCATAACTGCGTGACTCAGGTAGTATTATCAACTAAAATAAAAGCTTTGAAAAACGCACTCCATCAATTACCAATAACTGGAAATGTTTCAAAAATAGAGGAACGTCCGACTATATAATAATTAAGTTAGCTGGTTTTACTACTAGGAGTAACACCAATTCACTGATTTAATCAAACGCGCCCATAAATAAATTGAGCTAAAATAACAAAATTTTCTTATTTTGTACACGCACTACATTTTATGAATCTATGTTCAAGGCACTCAAGATCTGCTCTATCGAGCTAATTTCAAGGCCATCGTCGTGCATTGTTCGTTATCAAGAGCGTGTATGGAGAACAATAGAAAGGCAAAATCTCCCAGCAAGCTTAAAATTTTAACTTAAAGATGGACATCACTTGACACAGATACTTAGCTAATCAAGCAACAAAAGATTATTCTTTAGACTTTTAGCTGATAAAAATTTTAAGAGATTCAAAGTGGTTCAAAATAAATTGGATTGGAAATTTTGCTATCAAAGAAAGCTTAGCAAAATTACAAACAAATAATATTCAGACTATTTGTTCAGGTGTTATCGGATTTTTTCGTAATTTCTAGATTAAAGCTGTCTCGATATTAACGGGGAAATTCGATTTTCTGTTTCCTGTCAGCGTGTTTTGGGCATGGTTGCTATGCAGACTCCAACAAAACCTCTATTTTACAGAAGAAAACTATGGTCAAAAAATAAATTGTATTTAATTACTGTAAAAAATTATTCGGTTAGTAATTTACCAAAAATGAGCTAATTTTAAGTTGTGATTGTGCTAAAATTGTTAAAATATTGCAAAGTCAACCTAGCATATATATATGCAAACAAAAATGGAATCCGTGATAATTTCGCTACGGCGAACGAAGGCGGCACCTTAAAATTTTGCCTCTCGCACGATGTGACAGGAGACGGGCGAGAAACGCGAAACGGAGATGAGACTCTTCGACGTTATGGGCTCGCTAGACCCCCAGGACACGAAACTCGATATACACATACACGTAGCTCGTTTGCACCGCACGGCGACGGACCCAAGAGAGTTAGGCCAGGATATTGACTTCACTCGCGCAAGCAGCAAGGAATCATGCTTAATTACTTTGCCAAGTGTGGGAATTTTTCATTTCGTTACAATATTGACAGGTGCGTGCCGCTCCACGCGATAATCCGATACCCTGTTTGCATGTTGCGTGAGGGAAGGTAACCAAAATCAATTTTGTCTGCAGGATATTGGCACCCTGTTGAAATTGATATATTTAGAAGGCATAGCGAACGTTTCAATATTTAAAAAAAGAGTTTTCAAAATTCTTTCAAATATTTTACAGCAAAAAAAGAGTGGAATGATGTGCCATCAGTAGTGAAGGACTGTTCTGCGGCACAGTTTCCTACCATGTGCAAGGCGTATGTGATTGCAAGATTTAAATGTGTGATTTTTTGTGATGTGTTACGATTACTAGTCTGGGCTCACTTCGGCTTTGTCCGCAAGGGCAGGGTCTTAGTAACGTGTTTTCCTGAAGTGTCGCCCTTTCTCACATGATTTATATATGTATTTGACTTGTGATAACATTAATGTATTAATGTATTATGACAAAGTGTGAGAATAAATAATAATAATAATAATAAAATGTGGAAAATTCCACGCAAGTAATTAACTGAAAGAAAAAAACTTCAAAATGGCTCATAAATTAATATCCTCATAAAGAGCATACAACAATTTGTGGGTTTTCTTTCTCTTTTATGTTTTCGAAGTCTAACTGGTAAGCTCAAAACCGAATGTCCTTTCAACACACAGAGCCGATTAATTGAAAATATTATGTGGTGAATTAATGGGAAAGCAGGATCGTTATATCCGAGTTGTTATTAATATCACATAGGTCTTTAACTATCATTTTACCTTGAACGCTAAACTGATTGTATGGAGGATTAAAAAAATATGCAAATTTTGATTCTTGTAACAGAAGAGGGAATTTTCATATGAGTTTTAAGATAATTTGTTGATGTGAAACCAAATCGACTTGAGTTGTCATCTGATTTTGAGCGCTTTAGTAATATTATAAAGTAAAATTTTAAATTTTCTGCTGCACAATTAATGAAAATATCTAAATATTCCTTCGTGTTTGCATACATATTTTAGAGTTTCGACAAGTTTTGGCAAGGATCTATTGATTTTCATTTTGCTGAGATAGTGCAATTGAGATAAACCTGAGATTTTGACAACGCTGCAGCAGTAGTTTAATATAAAGGCGTCGCTTCTTCCAAATCTCTTGCACGAACGTGAAACTTTTGAATTTGTTCAGAGGGAGCGAAGACAAAGATAAAATTGAACAATGTGACCTCTTGCACCCATCATTTCCAAATAAGTTTTTCTGACACATTATGTACTACAGAATCAGAACTCCAAAAAACAAAGATATAGACAAAAGTGAAAACTTAATTGTCATAAAAAAGAAAACACTTGTCACGAAATATTAGGAAATAAAAAACAGTATATATTCGTTGGTGTTGCATCAAGGTTTACACATTCTCGCACTGTCCCGTGCACACCAGCATATGGATTTTCGCTAATGCTCAACTCCCATCAAGTTCGTTTGTTTGCGAGACGAGCCACAACATCTATTCGGGGACAAACGTGACAGATAATGTGATTGATATTCTGTGCGGTATGTCTGCATCATTATCTCGAAACATATGGGAATTTTTGCATTGGAATTGAATTATCTCAGGTTTCCTTCCAGATATTATAGTTTTCACGTTTCAATGGCTTAAAACAATTCTCAAATAAGGACGCAATAATTTAAATATCCTGGGACACCACTCAGAAAATTTTCAAAAACCAGGCACGGGTGCAA
The DNA here is from genome assembly GCF_949628265.1 of Cloeon dipterum. Lineage (NCBI taxonomy): Eukaryota > Metazoa > Arthropoda > Insecta > Ephemeroptera > Baetidae > Cloeon > Cloeon dipterum. The sequence continues at coordinate 14,244,753 of NC_088786.1, forward strand.
AATTTCGGCGCTGATTATTTTGAGGTCGATAGTGGGGTTTGGTCGGGGGTGGGATTACCTCGTGGCTGTTGGTGCCCATCTCGAGGCTGACCCGCGGCGACGACATGCCGGTGTCGGAAACCCTACCCGCGCTCATGTTCGACGCGGGGCCAAGCACACACTGACAGACGGCGAGTCGTCGACTGGTCCCTCACTCGTCGGTCGGTCAGGCCCTCAGCGCTGTGTCTAAAGTAGCAGGTGACGCGATTGCGCGGCAGGTGGGGTGCATGCACCTTTTGTCGTTCTTTCAGCGGAGTGCTTCTGGCGGACACTAGGGGCCACACTCTTTTGCCACGTTGTCCGCGTTTGGTATATGCTGCTGCTGCTGCTGCTCGGCTTGATGGCCAATTCAAAACGTACGTGCCTCCGCACTAGTAACCTACATTTATGCCCGCTTCCTTTCTTCCTGCACCTGCCAATTCAGAATACGTGGTCGTTTCACGCTTTGCGGCATATTAACATGCAATGATATATTTTTCGTCGTGATTTCGTATAGGGGATCTCACCAAATCTGTTTAATTTTAATTAAATACGCAATTAGACCTCCATGACTCAAACCAAAAGTGATAACAAAAGCTGCATATTTATTAATTTCTATTATTCTGATGTTAATCCGACACATACTAAAAATATATTTACCATAAAAATTATTGAAATTTATAAGCCGGCTGTCACTTTGGTTTAATCAAACAAAACATACAAATTGACGAATATTAAGTCGTTTTTTTAAATGTGTGCATTACTAGTTGCAGGATGGAATTTATAGTTTTCTCTAACAAACATCACGGCGAAAATATTTCCGTTGCTGTAAAAATTTTAATGCTCTGTTGTGTTCGATTTCTCTTTACCCGCACACAGTTCAATATGCCAGTCACGTTAGTTTTCTCAAGCAAAGGGGCAAAATGCGGGCCGGATTAAATTTTCCGCATTTCTTATTCGTTTCATTTTCACAAACCCAGATAAAACGGTAAAAAATTTGATTTACCGTAAGCATAATTTTGTAGCGCTATTGCAATAATCAAAGTTATGGTTAAATCGAGCATCTATGAAAAAGCACTTTAAGTGGAGCAAAGCTTTTATATCATATGGAATGGAAAGATATTAAACTGAAGCTGCGTTCTAATTGAAACAAATATTGCAGCATACTTTTATGCTGAAATTTTCGGTTAAATATACGCAACTGCAGCTGTGCGTAAAAATACGAAACCTTTTGCATGGCCAAGCTAAAATCATGCGTTCTTAACGTGCGCCACGAATTATTTTCCAGGAATGATGAGACTATTAAATCAATATCAACACTTTTGGTTAAATTCTGCGAACCACGACTATGCAAAATTACTTTGGCCTATGGGCCTTTTTTTTTTTTTTTTTTTTATGACAAGAAGCAACTCAGCTCTCAGACATGTTGTGCATTAAGTGTCAAAAGAAAAGTGGGCAATCTTTGCAAGTAGGACTCGCTCTCCACCTTTCGCTTGGCGGATGAGCATGCCTGTCATGATTTGAAAGCCGAAACTCGTTCGTCAAAGAAAGAGAGCCAAGTTGCAGTAGGATTATGCTCGTGCCACATTTAAATATTGTCACGAGCTTGCAGATCGATATTTCTATATCCGATCTCCACATATTTACAAACAAATTCGTGTCTTATCCATTACAAATAAGGCAAATAAATGATTGAAAAAAATAATTCAAATTGAACAGCATCCAATGATGACGTACCTATGTTTCCCTCGTGTTTCGGTACTATTTCCGCCGCCTTTGTTGCCAACAAATGAGATTACGGCCAAAAGCGAAGAAGCCCAAGAATAAACATTTGTGTAAGTGCCACTTGGATATTATGTGTGCAGTTTTATTACTGCCTAACACGTGTTTGACTCTTGAACCACACGAAGTTAATTCAGAGCAATGAAGCCAGTGTGGCAAATTACGTTTCTTATTTTTTACTCGTTATATTCCAAACAGCGAAGAAAATTGCAAAAGATTAATGTTGTAAATGAGTGCTTTATCTATAGGTGTTTGACCTATGTGCAAGGCGTGCAGGGGGGAAAAGAATAAAGATTATCGGCACGAGAGTTGGTCTTCTGGGGCTCACAATGCTATACTTTTGTACTTTCGTGCGACCAAGAACACCAGCTCTGGCCAGTAAATGTAATTTTCTCCGCGAGCCAACCTCAGAGAAAAACCAAAATACCTTTTTCTTTTCCTTCATAAAACTGGTTTTGCAAAAAGGCCGTGAAATCCCCATGGATTAAGGCTCGTTAAATTTCATCACTCATGGAATGTGCACACTCAAAAAGTTGAGACGTGAGAGGATCTGCATCCTGTATGCCGTCATTCTTTACCAACCAAAATCGATATCCAATTAATTTCTGTCTCCTAACTTCGGTTAAATCAGCATCTCGTAGTGCTGGCATCAAAAAGTTTTTGTTTAGTGGATTATTTTGTTGGCATTACAACACAGTCTCGCAGCATCAAATCGATCAGGTTGGCGACAACTCATTCCAATGTGGACCCGACAGCGTCTTAAGTATTTTTAGACGCGGGCGAAATAAATAATTGACTCAACCAATTATTAGTGTGTCACCGAGCAATTCCACAGCATTATGCGCCTTGTTGGCTACTATATAGCGGACACACGCCGCGTGCGAGCTTGTTTAGCTTCGGAAAGAAGTGTCAAACCAATGGCGTTTATGTGCCCTCTCGCACGCATCAGATCAACGTGATGTGCATGAGAGAGAGAGAGAGAGAGAGAGAGAGAGAGAGAGAGAGAGAGAGAGAGAGAGAGAGAGAGAGAGAGAGAGAGAGAGAGAGAGAGAGAGATCAGACTGGCCAGAGCAAATTGCATGTTGTGAGACTTTACGTCCCATCCTCCTCCACACATGCAGCAAAAAGCCGTTCTTGATCTCATTAATCTCAGGAAACTGGATTTGCAAAAGGAAACGTCAAGTAAAAGATAATCAAATATTCGCTTGAGGGAAAGCTAGGATTCTATTTTGACTAGTTAATTTTTCCAGTCCAGAAAAGGAGTAAAATAATCCTGAAATATATTACAACAACTCCATGATGAACTGTGCTTTTTCTCAATATTATAATCGCGTTGTTTGACTATCAAGTAAAAAAGGCGACAAGTCGCCAGGATCCAGTATTCAAATTTAAACTTCACTCCTGATTGCTAACAGATTGTTTTAAAACACATTCAACAGCAGTCCAAAACACAAAGTTTTGTTATATCGATCCATTGAATCAAATCAAATTAGAAATGACACAGAAAATCACCGACCAGAAAGTCGAGTTCAAGGTCTCAAAAGTGAACCTATTGCATGAGCATTGAAACGATCCTGAAACTGGCAATTTCCTGTTGCGGGTATGTGCGTCAGTCCGAACAAAATCAACTAAATATTTTCGGTCTTCAAAACACTTAGAGCAATAAAAGCCGCGAGCACACCGATTCAACGGGCGCCGAAGTATATTTAACGTGAGCATATTTACTCGAGCGGCGGCGGCGAGTCACGACGACTGATGTGTGAATCGGCTCTGCTCCGTGCGTGCGTGTGTCAAAAAAGCAGCCGGTGCTGAATTTATGCCTCGGAGCACTGCACTAATAAAAAAGCGAGCTGGGGGCCGAAACGGAACACACGGGAGACGAGCAAATCGACTGATGAACGATCACCGCCGGAGCAGCAGCCACAGACGACGACCACAGAGCACCGTCGCCAAGCCGACTGAATGATCCCGCGTCGCACACGCAGGCAAGGAGAGCGGAGAGCGACGGACGGAAAAGTGGAGAGAGAGAGAGAGAGAGAGAGAGAGAGAGAGACCACGCAGAACGGGTTTTGCATCTTTAAGTGCCAATTCGCGATGCCAAATGCTTCATTTGCGTGTCAGACTACAGAATTCCAGCTTCTCAAACACTCAATACAATTTGGTATTATTTAAGCTCAAGGTCATTATAGTCACGAATTCTAAGTATTTGAAACAAGTGGTAATGCAGTATATAGTATAGTAGTTATAGTATTAAAACTTAAAATTTAATTCTGAGTATCATCCGATTCTAAACTGAAGTGATCGAGAGAGAGAGAGAGAGAGAGAGAGAGAGAGAGAGAGAGAGAGAGAGAGAGAGAGAGAGAGAGCATAAACGTTATTTGGTTAGTTTTGTTTGCAGGAAATCTCTATTTATCTCTTTTATTTACTAAAAACCTTCGATTTTATCAAACTACATTAGCACAACAAACGGTGTTAATTTGTTAATATTAAAATTCTATTCTGTAAAATTCCATTCCACTGGCTCCATTATATGCATGAGAGTCCCTGAGCAACAGACGATTTAATTAATCAGCAGGCGCCGTTCTGCCTGACAAACGTCCTCTATTTCGCCGTTTCCCTCATGCAAATTCGTTCAAGGACTGCGGCAGCACCCAATTTTTTAATCAGCTCGGCAAAAATGCGTCGCTGCTTTAACCCCTCCGAGCCAAATCAAATTTTATGTGCTAACGAATCAATATATCCTTTTGTGTTTGGCTTCATCGTATGCAGTCCGTGAAAAGTGAGTCGCTTGCAAATCAGATCAAAAATGAAATTTATTTAGGTTGTATGTGTGTCCTAATAATTATCGAAACTTTTACACACATTGGCTGTAAATGCTGGAAATTATTTAAAATAGAAAGAAATATTTTTCCTCAGCTAATTATATAAATACTTCGAAGAATGTAACCCCCCCCTAAATTCCCAGAAAAATCATTAGAAGATGTCTGAGTGAAATATAATTAATTCCTCAAAATTATTGAAAGATAGAAAATAAGGGTCTTCTCTAATGGCGAGAAAAGTGATTTTTAAGTCCAACAAAACGAATCTGGGTCCTATATTATTTATATTCTTGCTAAAGCAAAAACTGACTTGTATATTATGTGAGTCTTTGCAAATAAGGCTCATTCAACTAAAATAATTAGACTAAAACTGATTTTTAATTTAAGCATCTGTTGTTATTGTTACCTGCTTGACGTGATCTGGCAGGTCTTGTATAAATTCTATCGTTACGTAACTTACTTCAGAATGAACAGATTAAAAGCTATCATAGCAAACATTTATTCCCTATAGTCTTTCTTGTACCATTTATAGATTGCAACATTTTTCTATTATAATTCTCAATTAAATAAGACGCACACGAGCACTGAAGAGGGTTTCCAGCTAAGAATTGCTTTATGTAGCCTTGAAAAAAAAAAGATGACAATGGAGGTTCGAAGGAGGCCAGATGAGAAACTGTTCTCCTCCGCCGCGCAGCATCCCGGTGGTTTAAACTGTTGTGTGTGAGTGTTGTTGCTTTATATTAGTTTATACAAGTTGTTTATTCCTTTCTCCCGGTGGTTCACGCGGCCGCTTCTCTTATGTATGTGATGTACGCACTATAGCTCAAAGAAGAGTGCTTATAACTGTACTTTAACCCATTCACCAAAAGGAAAAGCATTGGCGAAGCTCCCGCCGGTCGGCCGGTTGGCCGGCTGCTGCAATAGCTTTTGAATTAAAACCGTAATCACGCGCACACCCAAAATTACTTTTCAATGCAGTTATGGCCTTATGGAGTCTGTTGCGCTCGAGGAGGAATTTATTTTTTGAGTTGGTAGTGAAGGCTATTTTAATGTAAAATTAACACTCTTATTAATAATATCCTTTGAAGATTTCAACTTCTTGCTTCATTAACATTACTAAACACATAAACTAATCAGATAGTTTGCTTTCTATTGTTTGTTAGTTTGTGATAGAACTTGAGAAAATTCCAACACGATGAGTGCAAAAATTTAAAGAGGGTAAATTTTTTTTATTTCTTTTGAACTGATACGGCATTTGATGTTTAACGCAAGATTAAATGATTTTATTGTTTACTTCAAGTGACTCGAAATGCTAAAATAGCTCAACGGGCTGGGAGGCGCACTGGCGCCGACTCGCCACTTTGCTGGTTTTCGCACCTTTATTCCAGCGGCTTTGGGGACAAATGTCTGGCGTTTCAATAGAAGACTTCATCCATGCGGGGAGGCGAAAAAATGGCCACATTAGGCCCAAGCTCCTCTGCGGCCATTCGGGCCACTTGTTCCATGTTATCCACTCGGCGGTGTCATTGGGATTGGGACCTGGGACCCGATGAGCTCATAGCCAAGTCCCAGTGCTGAGCAGTGAGGTTAATTTTTTTTAAACATAAAAAATGGGTTTGAAGTCAAGGAAATCAAACATTGAACTTGCAGTGCAATTGATCGTTTGAAAAAATAGTTAATCATGTAACTGAATACTACCCATTCTACGAAAATAACTTTTAAACCATGGTATTTTTACTAACCTTTCCACCACCGCTGCAAGTTGGGAGCAAAATCATGCTATTGTAAGTTGCCTCAGGGGTTCGTGGGGGAAAACATTTCTCACTCTTTGGATAGTATTTTTATGGTTTCCACACTTATAAGAAAAAGTTGAGAAACATATATTGTGTGTTTCTTGTTTCTTTGTGCGGAGGACGGTCACTATTGGAAATGATTTGGAACGATTTGGCGGTGTCCACGTCCAAAGGGGCTGTGCATAAAATTGAACACAAAGAGGCTCGCCAGTAAAAAATCAAATAAATATGTATGACGTCGTGGTAGAGGACAAATTGTGCATTTATTTCTTGCAACAAGGAAATTCGCGTTTGGTTGTGTAGCTACGTGCAATTTGTCCTCTACGGACACGATAAGGAATAAAGGAAACTGAATATTTCCTCGGTGCGCCAAATATGGAATTGAATGCTGTTCTCTTATAGAATTAAGAACACAATCTAGGAGACTTTTCACTGCGTATACCAACTTAACTTTTGATTAAATATTCCGTTTGATTAAATACCCAGATGCGTCAATGGAAAGTGCATTTGCTGTATTTGTGTATTATGCAGCGCAAATGCATCAGTGGGCAGCTAGCTCTTAGCTGCCAGGCAAATTAAGCCAAGTGGAAAACATCACGTGAAATTCTTGTTAGTGGCCTGCATGCTGATAGAAAGTTGCCGCGGCGCGCACCGTGTTTTGTTCCTGGTGTACACTACACACTGGCACACAGCAAAAAAAGAGAGAAAAACGCATCAAGCAGGATAGCACTGTGTGCTATATAATTCCTAATCGTTGCTTGGAGTGAGTCCTTCTCTTGCTTGATTTTACTTAACTTTTACAAAATTGCCAAATACTCATACTTAAATAATTCCTTTTCATAACATACTGCGATTATTTCCACTACTCCGCGTTTTTATAATAATAAATAATTAATATGTAATGATGGAGTCACCTTGGATGTTATTGTAGCCATCCTCTCAATGTGGGGGAAAATGTCACGCTTGTGGCTCCAGGTAATTTGCTACTTTTATGTTCTGTTGGCGTCATCCCAACAACCGTATAATATTTTATTTGAATTTGCCAATGCCAATTAAAAAAGTTGGATTGATTTTTTACAACCTTTAAGGCAAAGGCAGGCTAAATCTATTGCTCCTTTCTCTCCAGAGTGATGATTTTTTGGATTTTTTGCTTTTTTCCTCATAAAGTTTGATAAAAAGTTCAGCGTTGAACCACGTGTATAGATTAACGAAAAGATATTCAGTGAAAAAATTTTACCTCCAAATCAAGTGCGTCCTCATGCTGAAGAAAGGGCGGCTCGTTGTAGATGGGCTGGTAGAGGAAATCCACACTACTTTTCTTCATGGCACCTTCGTAAAAATGTCACAACCAACGACCACTATCAAACATTGTTTCCGATATCCTGCGCTTACTTTCCTTGAAGGTCTCACTTCACAGCTCTAGCTGCGCGGCGTACTGACTGAATTTCGTGCCTTCGTGAGAAAAAAACTGCACTTTTACGTGACGGATTAGCGGCGGCGGGGATTTCACTTTCACTGCCGCAGCGCAAAATCAGCTAGGGTTCGCGCTGTGCTAATATTCTTGGAGATTATGAGCCGGGTTCAAACAGGTTTTTGTTTTTATCTCTACGTCAATGAAAAGTTAAGAGTAAAAATCCAGCCAGCTTTTTATGGAATTGCCTGTTTTGTTTGGTGTTAGGCATTTAGGAGAGGCTAAATGTATATTTTTTTTCAGAACATTCGGTCTCATTAGAATCAGACATAATAATTGCGTAATTACGCCCTGTAGCTAAATCATAGCATATTTTAAATATTTCAAAATCAGTTGAACGTTAATGAATGCATTATTACTCTAAAGCCGCGCGCGTACCAAAACACACAGACCTCTATTACGATATTTTTCATAAGATATTATGTATCTAGATGCATTTTAAAATATTTTTTTCTATTCAGTCTTTGAAGAATTCATCTCCAGTAATATTATTTTTGAAACTGCAACTAATTGTATAATACATAATTTATGCTTATCAGAGAGCGTATATACAACGCACGAGTTAGTTTGTGACATTTAACTAAAGTGAGAAGAACTTCCCACGTCTGAAAATTAATTTATGCCCAAGGGCAAGGCTCACGATCAAGATGAAATTGAAAGTATTCGTGTTTTGTATAACTGATTGTGGGTGATTTTGAGGTCAGTTCATAAAATTTGTCTACTGGGAGCATGACTGGTTATTACGGGTAAATAACCTCAAGCACAGCACACAGCACGCGCGCTTCGCGCATTCCTACTTTGCCCACCAGAGGTCTGCATCTCCATAATAGTCGGAAAGTGCGCCGGTGCCATGCTTCACTCAATCATGTGGGCTCACTTTGTTTACAGTCATCACAATCATTCGTGTTCGAAGTGGTTGTGAGTTGAGTTGAGTAGTGCCTGGTTAAATTTCATGGTTTCATGCATGGAGGCGACGTGTCAAGTTTGAGTTTCACTTAGCTAAAACTTTCATAGTTGTGATCTCAGTTGATATCATGGTGAGATAAAGATCTGTCAAAATATTATAGATACATACATACTTTTGTTTTTAAACATTTTATGTCTATGTATTTGATCAAACTTGACAATCTTATTTGCTTTATTGAATTTAATAATTTTATCCCAGATTTAAGAAAAAACTCCACACTTATTTGTTTAAAAAATTTGCAATATTTTTAGGTAAAGGTGGTTTTCCTGCACCCTGACCTGGGCATTGGAGGCGCCGAGCGTCTGGTGGTGGACGCTGGGCTTGCCCTGCAGCAGAAGGGTCACCTGGTGCACTTTGTCACATCGCATCATGACCCTGGCCACTGCTTTTCGGAGACCAGGGACGGCACCCTGAAGGTTACCGTGGCCGGCGACTGGCTGCCAAGGAGCATGTTCGGCCACTTTTACGCACTTTGCGCTTACCTGCGTATGGTCTACGCCGCCATCTACCTCGTCCTCTTCAGCAAACTCGACCCTGAGGTCGTCTTCTGTGATCAGATCTCCGTCTGCGTGCCCGTGATCAAACTGCTGAGCACCGCAAAGGTTCTCTTTTACTGCCACTTTCCAGGTTTGCGATTTCCTTGCCGTCCGCAGCGACTCCTCCTAACTTTTCAATCCTGCAGACCAGCTTCTGAGTAAGCCAGGTGGCCGTCTGAAGCAGCTGTACCGTGGTCCGTTGAACTGGTTGGAGGAGAGCACCACCGGCCAGGCAGATGTGGTCATGGTCAACAGCAGATTCACTTCAGGCGTCTTCTCAGACACCTTTCCACGACTGCGTAGTGTCCAGCCCAAGGTGCTGTACCCCTCACTCAACACGGACTTCTTTGACACTAAGGTGCACTTGGACCTGGCGGAGGTAACAGGGGTTAAACTGCCCAAGAACGTGATACTGTTCCTCTCCATCAACCGCTATGAGCGCAAGAAGAACCTTGGGCTGGCTGTGTCGGCACTGGCCCACATGCAGAAGAACTTGGACGAGCCAACCTTTGCCAAGGTGCACCTAGTCATGGCCGGTGGTTACGACAACAGAGTTGATGAGAACATCCAGCACTTTGAAGAGCTGCAGCAGCTAGTTGAAGAACATGGCCTTCAGGAAAAGGTAAAAAATCCAATATAATGCTGCTGAGCTCTGAAAATTGAGTTGATGCTCAAGATTGTATATTTTTTTATAGGCTCATCTCTTTCGAGATGGGCAAAAGTGAACAATTCACGAAACTAATCTACAAATCAGGGTCACAAAATCTTTAAAGAAAATGTAAAAGTTTGAAATAAAATTCCGTCAATGTAATTTTGTCTTGATGTCACGGAAATTCTGCAATATAATATTCTAATCACGTTTCTACCAAACTTTGAAAACAAAATGTTTTCAGGTGACGTTGCTCCGTTCGCCTTCAGACGAAGCCAAACTTGTGCTCTTGCGGAGCTGCGTTGCGCTGGTGTATACCCCTGAAAATGAGCACTTTGGCATTGTGCCCCTGGAGGCCATGTACCTTGGTCGGCCCGTGATAGCGGCTAACAGTGGAGGCCCCAAGGAGACCGTGGTGCACGGCCATACTGGCTTTTTGTGTCCACCTGAGCCCCAGGGATTTGCGGCGGCCATGGTTAAAGTCGCTAACGGTGAGATAGGTGACTTGAGTGAACAGTGTCGCGATAGGGTCATCAAGAATTTTTCATTCCAAGCGTTTACCAACGATTTAAACTCCAGTGTTTGTGCGTTGATTGAACAGTCTAGTTGATATATAAAACTTTAATGCAATAGTTTGAGTTTTCTACGTAAATTATCGCATGTGATGTGCGAATATAAATAATAAAATGGAAAATTAAAACCAAATAAATATATACTTTGCAACATTTCCTTTATTCGATCACTTATTGATTAGAGTAACAGAAAACAATGAACAGAAGACTGAAAATTTATGATGATGTGAAAGCAGTGTGGCATGCATCCATCTTTATAGAACGGAAAAAAGGCTTGAAACTATTATGCTGTGCATTTGCATTATTTTCAGTATTTCTTCCATTTGCAGAAGTTAGTCATACTGTCGATAAACATCCACATAAATATCATTTTCACCGTTCTGATTTACACCATCAACCAATCGCAGTTAACCAATAAATATAAAACTACATGACAAAAATATTGCAGCAACTGAATCACTGGCACTTGTCTGGCGAGTGTTCCTTTTTTATCAACCAGTTCTAGGATAGAACAGGTAACAGAACCAATAACCAATCCGATGGACACTCGGCAGCAGGTGCCTAAAACAAATCCAAAGTGCCAAGCCAACCGGGGAACTAAGTGGAATGTAAAGAAGACTCCCCTCGATTTCCTGCATATCTATCATTGGTCTATGTACACATAATAAATTTATGCACCCGGCAGACTTGTCCACTTGGAACGCGCGAAATTAGTCAACAAAATCTAGACGTTAACTGCATCCGATCAAGAGGCGCAAGCGTGCGCTGAAAACCGATTCTTCTCAGGGCCCTCAATTCACATTTGAAATAGTGCTGTTAAACTCGAAATTTGTGCAAGCTTCCCTTACGTGTACGCCAGGTCTGCTATGTTCATAAACGGAGAAATTTTGAGTTGACTCTTTTAATTTTTATTGTTTGCTAAGGCGAGTTCTTTGATTCAAAGACTGCAAGAAAAATAAATACTTGTTCTACCCCAAATGGAAGAAAGTTTCCATTGTCATTTTATCTTCCAGCTCTCTCTGAAAAGTGAGTGAAAACTCACAACCAGACTCCAATCAAGATTTAAACGAAAGCCGAGCTTCCAGACCTCCAGATTTTGCCGTTTTTAAGTATGATTCAAGCATTATGGACCTATTCGTAGAAAATTTCGAGTTTTCGAGGTTAAGATTTGCTTTGATTCATTTGCGCCCCAAGAATGAATCAGTCTTCTGTTTACATTTATGATACAATAATTGGTTCGTTTTCTCCACTTGAATACATATTAAAATAACAACTAATATACACGTAAAATCAAGTCCCTGTAAAAGGATTTGGCGAAACTAAATTTTATCACAAGCATACAGGCGATTAGTCTGATTCTTAGACAACACAATCACTCATTGTCAGAGATGTGTTACTTGTTTCTTTTTTGATGAAAATATGAATACAATCACTGCAATTTACTTTAAAATATATCATGATGATTTTACTCACACACTCGTTGTTCAAACTGCACTCAAGAAAATATTATGCTAAGCCAGAACAGAAACCAAACAAATGTGGTTTTGGTGCTTGGTCTGGCTCGTTTACATGACTCTTGACTATTTGACATCAACATTAAATTACAGCTTACTATGACTGCGCTTTTAATGTTGTGAGTAATGCATTTTAATTGGTGTGACAACACGTTTTTGCACTAAATACTTTGATAATATTCTCCTAACTAAAACCATTCAATAGTGTGTGGACCGACTACAAGCTGTTCGCATGCACGTTCTTTATTTGGCGAATTCCCAAAACGCTCGCAGAGAGTTTATATAACTTTCAAAATCAATATTGTATTTTCAGCCTCTCTTGTGAGCTCACTAAGTATTCCAACCCTTAAATACAGTGCTCTGTTGGACAGTAATTGTTTCATTAATTTACCTTTATACATTTTTCGCAAATACATTGGTATATATATATTTTTGTCTTCAAACAACTAGGTTTTGCGTTAAACTACCACTCAACTTGTCTCGCACTCTTTCATTCGGTTCGTAATGGTGTTTACAATTACAATTAATTATTGAGTTCGCCCGATAATGCGCTGTGTGTGTACGTCAATAAGTGTAACTTAAAGAGTAATGGAACAACTGAGATCAACAAGCCCTCTAATTCTCAGCTCCAACTCGCATCTGTGTTATTTACAAGAAGCTTAAAAATGTTATTCGCACACAAGTTTTCCTCCGAAATTGAAACGGAAAGTGAGTGAAACGCTGAAACAAGACTGATTCGTGGTCGACAGATGCGGACTTAATACCTTTGATAGTGGTTTGGTATACTTCTGAGTGAGCGCCGCCGACAAATTAATATGAGTTCTCACGCTTATTGAGGTTCCAGCAGGTATTATTCTTCTGTCTAGTTTGCATCATCTTGTATTGCACCGACTTCGCTTCTAGTAAACACAAAATGGGCTGAAAAATAATTTATCAGTCAGTCGGAGGCTAAGCATTTCCCAATCTTATGGAAATTTCGTCTGGCTTTGGTTAAAAGTATAAACTATCAGTTAAAAATTTAGTGGAACTTTGAAAATGAAAGCCCAGCAGCTAGAAAAGCTGAACCATGTGAATAAGGTTAGTTGAGCTTGAAATGCATTCTCAGGAATTTTTCATTTACGATAGATTGCAGACAAACCTTAAAGAGCACCGAAAGGATCAGGTTGGGGCTGTTGTGGTTGGGCTGGCATAGCTGCAGGCATCATTTGGGCTCCAGGCGCCGCCATCATTGGCTGCTGAATTCCCCCAGGCCACATTCCCTGCAATCGCCGGACATATTTAAATGAGTGAATCTGAGAGCCAGTTGATGTACACGGGACTCCACACCAGCAAATCACGTCTAACAAGATGAAATATTTACAGTGCAAGAAGGGCCCACAGGAAAAAAATTGAAAGATGAGCAAGACAATGCAATCTAATCTAAGGAAGAGTTTTCAAAAGAAAGTGGATCAAGTGACACGCATCAATCGTGTGTTTCTTACCATCGTAGGGTAGACCTGGGGGCTAGGGTACGTGGTGAAGGGTACGGCTTGCGGAGCAGGTTGGACAAGTTGCATGCCCTGGCCCTACAATTGGCAAGCAGTCGTAACGTAAAAGAAATAAAAAAGTACTAGCGGGAAAACATGCCAACTCAAATGACTAGGGCTGAATATCCATCCATAGGCAACAATCTCTTTTAAGTCTTTTGATTCTTTTAATGCTTTAGAGATGTGGTTACATCAATTAGAGATAAATTTTAAAAATCTGAGTGATCTTTGATTACAGCTTAAATTTTTTTTCTAAAATGAGGAAAAAATGGAACAAATAATTAGCATAAATCGAGAAGGAAAACATTCTTAACAAATCGGAACTAGCTAAATCAAGGTTCTTTTGAAGGCAAGGCCAAACTTCTAGATTTAAAACTCCAGCGTTCGCCTTTTCTGATACATTAGATCTCGAAAACCTTAGGCATCTAAGTCAGTATTTAAAGTTGCCCCATTAATATTGTTCCCAACTAACAGTAATAATGATGAGTTAAGACACAAAATAATCACAGTCGATTCACAGTTAAATGACCGGAGAATGAGTATAAAATGATATTTTAATACACAGTCAATATTATGTTCATGCATGCATTTGGTGCCAATAAGATGTGTTGAAAAATGTTGAAAAACAAATAATACTGAAATAATGTGGATACACCCCTGTGCAATAATGTACAATTTCAGTCTCAGCCAAGGTTTTAAAACTAACGGCATGCATTAAGAAACTTGGGGAAATTAAGAATTATTCATGATTCTCTGCTCACCATTGGTCGGTAATTGGCACCTGTGGTGGCCGCCATCGGCTGCGGAGTCCAGTTTGTGCCTGGCTTGGCAGTATTTTTAGGTGAGTTCCACTGCACTCCCCTGCACAAGACAATTTGTTGTGAATCAAATTTCTTGAGATTCACTCGTGCTTAAGGTCTAAATTAAAACAAAATAACGATGGTAAAACTATGAAGTAGTATGAGTTGCGTTAAGATATTTGTCAAATTTAAAATAATTAAATAGTGGAAGAGCAATGAAACATTTGTGATGTTATTTCCATCAGTCTTTTGATACTATGTAAAAAAATTCATTTGCTCTAGCTATTCACATTCAATTTTATTTCCACCATAATGAAAACAATTTTAATGTGCAGTAGTATGGAGCCAAAATTCTATTGTTTCAATTAATTATAAATAAAAGACTAAAAAAAGAGTTCTTTATTTGTCCAAAAACAACTCAAAAGTATCACGATATTTCCCAAATCATCTGATCAAAAACAGTAGAAACATTAATACTTGGGAGCCTGTTGGTTCTTATTGATGGTGAGGTTGTCCGCCAGGCTGGCTAGGCTCGACTCGAGGTCTCCGGTGAGCAGGGTGCCAGTGGCAGCCTGTGGGGCTGGCTGAGCGGCTGCAACAAGAATGAACGGTTATTTGGGAAAATGAGCAGCACAGCGAAGGCACTTTCGTATCTCGCCAAGCAGCGTAAAGCAATGCTGAGACACAACTGGTGGGGTGAGCAGAGTTTTGTGAAGAAGACAGTGGTTAACGACCGAGTCAATTTTTGATTAATAAGCGGTTTGCAGGAAATTCCGTAGTCATGTACTTGTACCTGACTTGAAATTCTTCATACAGAAGTCTATGTACAGAGCATGCTGTTCAAACTTGATAAAAAACATGCAAAAATACTTTAAAAACCACTCAAAATCTGGCATCAAAGATGGGATGGTATTATTGAGAAAAATGGATACTCGGCAATTGATGACATCGTCCAATTTTGTTAGATCCAATTCTGTATTCGTGGTGAAACGAGCAACATCGTCCATTGAATAGATCTTTTCGTTTTTTTCTGGGGCAGGGGAGTGTTGTAGGATGTGTTATATTTATTGTAGATAAAATGAATATACAAGAATTAGACACTATTATTTTTAATTAAGACAATCATTTTATTTAATGTTAGATCAAAAAATTTTCTTTTAAAATCTCTCCCACTTTACTTTAAATATGTGCTTTGCAATTAATCCTGGAAACGGTGCAGATTTAACGCCACTTAGAATTTAGTGTCATAATTCTTCTGAAATTCAGTAAATTACAATCACATGATTTGAGGAAAAATCAAACTCAAACCCAGATAATGCTTTTTAAAAATTTAAAAGTGATCAAGGTCAAAATTTGCCCGTAATGATTTTGGGTTGCATATTTCTTGATAGCAGTGCAACAATAGGAGAGACTAAACAACTGCTCAGATGATAGCTACACAGGCTGCGAGCGAGCCATCCGTCAGCGCAACACCAAGTGTGTGGTACAAACCGTCACCTGTTGGGCGTGCAGGCGATCCGAACGCAACCGAAGGGCTGCCACTTTGGGGCACGAGGGAGGAAACGATTGTGGGCGGCTGGGGCTGCTGCTGCACGGGAGCGGCGTGCGAGGGGGAGGCGCCCAGGGCGGCCAAGATGCTGTCGTTGAGGTCATCAAAGGCACTTTTTGCCTTGGACGGCGTGCCAAACAAGGGGGGTTCAGAGGGGGCGGGGGCAGCAGCCTCGGCGGCTGCAGGGAATTCGGCGCCAAACGGATTTGGATCGGCTGGCGACACAAATCCCAGCAGCGTGCACAGAGATTAGGCCAAAACCGTCTTAATATATGGCGGGCAAAGGCTTCACTTTTTTACATTCACTCATTCGATCACAGACAGAGTTTAATTTGGTTAGTCAAGAGAATAGGATTGGGAGAAATAGTCCACTGATTAAAAATAGGACAATTGTCCTGGAGGGTAAGATTTAAAATGTGACAAGATGGTGGAGAATGAAATACTTATACTGAGCAAATATTTTAATAAAAAATACTCTTCCTTGTTTCTAAACCTGCTACAAGAAGAATGCTGGAAATTGAATATTTCTTCCATCCTATTATTAAGGGCTTAGTCAGTAAGAGAAAAGGCATTCTCCATGACCGAAAAAACTGATCAATCGCATCAAAAGGAAGCAAAACTGAGTGTAAATTTTTGGTACAAAAGCAAAAGCTACAGACATCAACTTACAGCTATCACTTGCATCTCCAAAGACAGAACTGAACGCCTTTTCAGAGACAAAGTTTGATCCGACCGCGGCAGTGGCGGCAGGGAGAGGAGAGGCGCCTGAGAAACCTGTGTTTCACAAATGGGACAACACACAAATAAAAAATGAGAGAACAGTCCAACTAAAAATAGAAAATTAAAAACTGAGCCTCAGGCAGACATTTCCACTATGGACAACTTTTGTATACAATATGATGAAGGCATTATAACTAAAAACTCGTGGAAGCCCCGAGTGCTCTCGACTAATATCATGCCAATTTAAGTACACAACATCATAGTGAATCTTGTCTTGAGGACTAACTCTAATGGAACCACCCTCACCGTTACTGGCCCACATATTTGTGGGCGCGGCGGCGGCGGCTGCTGGCTGTGCGGGCTGGCCTCCAAACATGTCCGCGAAAGGGTTTCCAGCCAGTTGCAGAAGGTCGTCTGACGCTTTGTTCGCCTTGAACATTATTGTCATTGATTAATTTTGGAAAATAAAAATTTTGGTTGCTTGGAGGTACTTGGAGGTTGCAATTTAAATGGAGAATGTATTCGGACAATATGGCATTTTAAGAGACTAGGCAATCACTGGAGTTTTGATAGTTAATTCGCTTCCAATCAAACGAATGGTTAAAAGCTGTCAAAAAATGTTATTTCATAGAATAGAAGCTGTTAAGTTAACTTCTATGCTTGGTTAAAATATCGGCATTAGAAGTTTAATTTTTTCTTACCTGTGCTGCGCCAGGGTCTGGCGTCGCGAAGAAATCTACTGCAGCTGCGCCAGAGTTGGTTGGCGAGCTCAAGAATGGGTTTGTGCTACTGTTGTTCTGGGTTGGACTTGACTGCTTCTCCTGCTTCATAGACAATAGGTTTTAGCCTTTAAAAGTGATAAGTTAGGATAACTTACTACTTTGTATGCGTTGAGGGCGGCCTCTTCATCTGCTAACGCCTGCCGCCGCAAGGTCTCGTCAATGCTGGCCGCGAGGGCTCCGTTGGCAGCCGCGGCCTCGGTTCTGGCGGCCGAACCAAATGCAGAACTAGTGGAGGAGAGGGCGGAAACTCCAGACGTTAGATTGTTTCTACATCGGGTAGGTCGAGTGGCGCATTTTGGGTTTGGCAGGGTGGGTTCAGGGGTTAAACAACAGGGAAGAGAACTACCATCAGAATTTAGCACAAAACGCAGGTTTGCTCGACTAAGCTGCAGTAAAAATTACACGTCTCTAATGGCTTGAGATTTGTAATTTTCCCACAGCCTTTAAATACCTGAATTGCAATGATTCCATTCAGCTAATGCTAAAGTTGAATATATGATTTTGTAGATGGTTAGATATTATACATTCTGATGGATGAGTAGTAAATACTGGAAAGCGCTACAAAAGGGGCAGGTTTGGTCATTGGGAAATGTTCAGCCACTACAACCAAAATCAAGCAAATTCAAACAAAAAAAAAAGAACAGCACAAATAAAGATCGAAATTGGCAGTGTAATTTTAAACTCGTAAGTTTACAGCATATTTTAACTTCTAGTTCACCAAATTAATCCAGTTGCCACTGCCAAGTACGATGAAACGTGGTGTTTTTGAGGCAATATTAGTGATTTGTGCTTCCAGAATTGTGATATCTTGCAAAGAGTGAGCATTTGCTGAGGAATACCTTGCGCCCTGAGTCGGAGTGTTGGCAGCAGATCCTTTCCTCCCTTCCAAGGCTGCAAGGTGTTGTTCAAGAGCATCGAGTAAGCTGCTAGGCGCCTTTGTGAGGTCCGGAATGTCACCCTTGTCGATGCCGACATTCTGGTAACCAGGGAAATTGTTCATCAAATAGACTGATGGCGACAATTCTGGCTTTGTTGGATATCGTTCTCGAAATCTAGAGGCATGTACCTCAGCGACTTTGAGGAACTCAGCGACACGGTCCATCCTGATGAGGAATTTCTTGTACAGATCAAGCGCATCGCGGCACTGCTTCTTGTTCATGTCAAAGTACTTTTCCAGCAGGTTGATGATGCCATCGTTGTAACAAGCGAACAGACGGATCAAGTCTCTGAAAAGCAGCATGAAACACATATTGATGACCCCATTGGTCAGGTCATTTGCTGAGCAATCAAATTCAAGTAGCGAGTCCAACTGCGCCTGCAGCACAGGCAGCGTCTTCAGCAACTTGTCCGTGTTCATTGTACGCAGGGTACCATCGCCCTTCCTGGAAAGTAAACCCAGAAGAGTATATTAAAATTTCATTAGGTTACATGCTACATGATATTTAACGAAGTTTCAATGTATATTTTATTTGTTTTAAATAGGTGCCTGGTACCAGTGTTTAAATATTTCCAAAATAGTGCTAAGCCAACATATTCGTTTAAGAGTTGATTAAGAGCTTCTTACCCTCTTTTGACTTTGCAGAAGTCGAATGCTACAGTCCGATATGAGAGGGCCTTCTCGTTGAGGTACTTTGCGTATCTCCTGATAAACGGAGACATGTTGTATCCTACAAAAATAGCGAGACTTAATTACCGACGCTCAACAGACCGTGCAAGGCAGTTAGTTCAAGAAGATAAATTAATTTTGACCGTTAGCAGAGTGAAAATTGCTGAAGCGCCAAAAGAAAATGGCATTTTTGTTAATATTGTGAGGGTAATTGTGAGGCAGGAGGATGACGAGGGTGTGATATGAGAGAGATAGAGAAAACACTCACCAACTTGGGCCCCGGCTTTTGTGCGACGCAGCAAAGGATTAAAAAGAGATAGAAAGAATGCAATTAGGTATTTTCTGTAAGTTTGATTAAAGTACGAAAAAGCAGCTTTCAATGCAGTGAAAGTGGCGCCGATGAAATTTCTGTTTGCGAGCACTATAGCAGAAACAAATTTGGCTCAAGGAATTGTACATTTTATACAAGACGAGAGTCGCCTTTATGGATAGATCTACAGAGACCTTCAACAGATCACCAAACAGTGAGTTATCAGTCAGCAGAGCTACCTTAAACACTGGAGATTTTAACATGGTCGTTTCATTCTTAAAATACCATTGGGGATCTTAAATAGATCACTATTTAGTTCATTTTTTGCCAATTTATACCAATACGGTTAACATTTTCCTTCAGCCAGAGTGCAAACAAGTGAGCTTAAGCTTGAGATTAAAATAGGTTTAGCTGCACAAAGAGAAAGTCATCTGCCGCTGTTCACCGACACTTAAAAAGGCCGGCAGGTGTGTTTGTAAATCTGAGGGCTCACCTTGCACCCCGCTTTTATCGAGGAAGTTGCTGAGCTGGAAGGTGCTATTGCTGGATGCCAGGTATTGTGTGAATCTCTGCGAAACAGATTAAACGGCGGAGTAAGCGGGGGACAAAGGGCACGCTTTAATTTAATATACCTCGTTGCCGTAGCAGAGCAGGTGGTGCACGGTGAGCAACGCTTTGTACACCACCACCCAGTTGGTATTCTGCGACCGCTCGATCAGCAAGTTGGCTAGCTGTGGGATGCTCACGTTGGGCTCATTCGTGCAGTGAATCAGGTCTGGAACACACGGAAAGGATTGGTCAATAAATGCGGTTTGAAGATGGTGAAATTGCTTTCTCCCACACATTTTTCCGCCGCATCTTTTCAGAAATCTAAGCAGAATACTATTGAAAAAAATGCAAAAATTATGGACAAGAGTGGTCAACTCTTCCACCAAATTTATCTTAGAAGATTTTAAGTTTGAAAGAAATTTATAGCTCAAAGTTAAGAGGCTTTTCTCAAAAAGCAACTGATTGTGAGTTCCGACGTTTTAGATAGTATAGGGGGGTAACGGGTAACATAGTCAAATATGTTAAATTAATATAACTTAAAAAGTAATTCACATTTTGGCAAAAATGGCTTAATTGTTTCAGTTTCGTTGTCATAATGCCTAAATTGTTCTTTAATCTAGCAGTTATGTTTTCAGTAACCTGTAAAATTTGACGGTCAATTTTGGGCAAACATCCAGTAATCAATCAAATTGCTCTGCTTTGAATAACATAATAACGAAATTTAGACATAATCGTCCACACCATAACGTTTAAATTTTCAACGGTTACAAATATTACATTATTTATTTGAGACATTACAGCCGCAAAAATTATATTAGAAACGACAGTAGCGCAAAATCGATAGTGCCATACTAGCAGTAATGTACATAGCAAGAGTGGTGTGAGAGCCACTTCCGCCACCCCCGCCGCCCACTCGCTCCTCTTGTCATCAGAGGCTGCTGGTTGGCTGAATGGCGCTCACTATAATCGCCACTGGCCCCGTTCGTCGGGCTCATTCCACCGCATGAATGAACAAAAATCAGCTCCCAGAGGATCATTATCATGCTTAGTCTAATGAGAAAATTGAGCACGCTGAGCTAATCAATGGCTTTGACGGCGCGTTTAACTTGTAATCAATTGATTGTTTAAAAATTTTTCTATCCTGAATATTTAAACAAAAAATAGTTATCATATTATTTGATCGTTTGTGCCGATAGATATCAGAATTTAATGAAATATATGGAGAAGTGTGAGTCATAAATTTATAATTGTGTATTATTAAGTTTCTTAAGTCAATCTCCCTTGATTCTGTTGCATACAACTAGAGCCAATCGATCAGAATAAGAAACTTAAGCGAAAATATACCACACATACAACGACCAATGAATGTTTGTTATCCAATAAAGTTAGGAGATAAGTTCTATTAATCTGGAAATTCGGGAAAATATTAATTTTTCAACTGATCGAGATTTCAAATTTTTCTCCTCTCTGCTTTATAAGACAAATATTCAAGAAAGCATCGACAAAAGAACAAAGCTGGCTTGAGAAAAAACATATGCTATTTTCTTCAGTTGAACCCAGACAAGTCATTCCTAGGGAGTAGCATTGTCATCATCGGCAAAGCACGCTGTTTTATCAAAGTGGGTCAAGTAGTGTTGATATTGATTTTTCGTCTGTCGCCCTATGTGTGACACAAGCCACCGATGTCTCGCCTGCATTATGGCAGTTGCATTTGGCCGGCGTTAGCGTCCGAAGTCAGCAGACAACCCATCCTTACAGCCCTCCTCGAGGGTGCTAGGGGGCGCGGAGGGTGCGTCAGCGGGGCCACGCGGGGCGGCAGTCGACCAAGGGAGCCGGCGCGCACCTATCGATTGGCCGGCCCTGAAGCTAGGCCACTGGCTGCCAGCGCAGCTACTCTGTTGCCCTACAATCGCCGCCGCGTGTCAGCTCTCGTTTCGCCGCTAGCGTACTCACACGTTCCAGCTTGAAAATCGCGAGACAGCCAGGCCAGGGTTGATTAATTATCGAGTCAACTAAATTCTAAATTGTGGAATTAACCCATAAATAAGAAAAGAAACGCATCATAGCTTGATATTTTGTCCAGTTAGATCGCAAATGGTTCTTAACTACCGTCCCAACAACACCTCACGTGCACCACGGACCAAAACCAACAACGTAGTTACAATGAATTCCTTAATTTACGTTAGAGTGTCTTCAATTCACCCTTTCACGCCCCTTTTTTGAAGTTTTAAGGTAAACGTAGATTAAATACCCTAAAAGTAAATGATGTTTCAAAACCGAAATATTAATTTACAAGCTTGTAATTTTCTTATCATTTTTCCTGGAAGTTTTATCGGCTTTTAATAATTTAGTTTATTATAGATTGTTTTATCTATTTTTACTTTGGTATTTTGCCAAGCATTTTGCACATTGACTTTATTAAAAAGCAGTGTTTGACCCGATTCAACCAGGCTAATGTTAAATATATATGTGTATTTTTTGTGAGAAAATTCCAATGTCTTTTGATTTCAAGCGTTAAAATATCAAGAACAAGCTAATAGAAATATTCCTTAACAGTCAAAGCAGTTTGAGAGTTAAATAATAACAAAATGTGTGATAAGAAAGTGTGTTTGATAACTAACATGCTCGCATATGTTATGATTCAAACTTGGAAAGGTCACCACTGAACAAACAAAACTGAATCATAGTCTGCGTGGTAACTGCTTGTAGAACAATCGCAAAAGTTCAAAACACATCGTTCATAGCGAATTTTCTTGTAACATTGTTAACGGCAATGCATATTAAAATTAATCAAGTTGAAGTCTTTCTCACTAATACAAGGGGTTCGAATTAATTTTCAGTGTGTTGATTTTTACCATAATACTCCATTACGAATTAATAATAATGGAGGACCAAAGCAATATTATAATATTATATTATATGAATAAAACATAATATCTATGTTTTTTTGCATATTTTCTATTTGGAACAGTAATATTTGCCTATAAAACTGGGTCTGTTTTCAATTACACTGAGTGATTCACTCATTATTTGCTGAAGTCTTTGCTAATGGTCCGGCGCTGTTTGTTCCCTTTTGCACACGTCAGTAGAGAAGGAGAAAAGAGGACACACGCACTGGCCAATGTGGTCTAATGAATTGGCCTTTCGCACAGGCTTGGAAGGAAAGCACCCTCTCTGCGACGCCTACTCGAGCAAAAATGTGAGCAATTTGAGCATTACAAGTCGCTTAATTAACCACCTTTTGGAGTCTGACGTTGGGAAGTCAATAATAAATTCCAGAAATATTTTTATAGCCAAAACTCAGATCACTCTTTCAGCCCCTGTTTATTTTGCCTCAGTCAGATGTGATGAGCCTTGCAGGTCAACAAAACCTTGAGGGCAGTTGGCTACTGGCTAGAGTGAAGAATTCCCAAATAATAACGATAGTACAAGTTGTGGCGTGAGGTTGCCGCGACAAGACGACGTGTGTCAGCCTCAGGTGCTGCGACTCCCTGGCTTATCTATTTTCATATTTTCCATTCTTCTCATTGGGTTGCTTTCTGTTTAACACGTCGCTTTCGTGCGTCACAGGCGCACATCTATGTTTGCAAAGAAGCCCTAATTTCGCGGAATCGTGTGATTTTTTTAGCTCGACGCGAAACGAGCACTTCCGCTCTGCTCAGATGACAATTATGATAAAATCAAATGCTGCTGCAATAATTGGTCTCGAGTTAAGACAGGATGTGCAGCTCTTCTTGCGGCGCGGAATTCATATTTTTTCCCTTTCTCTCAATCAGTGCAAGTGAAAACTGGCATACTTGCTTATTATTAGCTGTTGTGCTGAAGGCAAATTGGGAAATTATAGGGCGAGAAAAGAGTTCATTTAAATTTAGAAATGCAGAAGATTAAAATATCGTTCTGAATTATGAGTGAAATGACACTTAAAAATTTCAACATAATCCTGCAAAAATAAAAATCGTGGACACCAAAATATTGAACGTGTATTGTCCTTGATTGAAAGTTAGAAAAACCAAACGTTGATGAATCTGGATTGAGACATACAAAATTATATTTCAGTTTTTAAATAGTGTGATAGTTAAAAAATGCGGATAAAAATGGAAACATAAAAATTGGTGACTTCTATTAAGGAATTAAATTTGAGTTTTATGTTCATGATGCTAATTAAAGTCAAACGATGAATATTTTTCCCAATTAACTAAAAGGAAATTGAATCGTTGTTTATTTTTTGTTTTCATACCATACAGGGTGGATAAAAATCTCACGGTTCACTGCATGTAGCATGAGTGCATTTAAAAATAGCATTACGTAAAAATCTTTCAGCCTTGGCCTTTGCGAGTTGGCGCCGACATCAAAAGGAAAAACCTAAAAGAGATAGTCGGTTTGTTAACGGAACAGTAAACCCTAGTCTGCACACTTTTTTTGACAGTGTCTTCAAGGATTTACTCCTCTGCAACAAATTTTTGATATCAGGAAGTCAATCATTTGAACTAAAACTAAGGTAGGTCAAATTTCGGTTTTCAGGCATCGTTTAGTTCTTTCTTTTCTCTGAAAACGATATGTGCTAAAGTGCTTTTAAATATTTAATTTTTATAAAAAAAACCTAATTGCTTGTTGGACACTACAACAATTTGCTTCTTTTATTATAGTTAATGAAATACGGAATTCATCCTTCTTGCCCTATAATCGTCATTATTTATTTAATTTTTCATGAATTTGGGCGTCATATTAGCGCCCTGTTTCATGAAAGACTGGATCCCCAAACAAAATTTGATTCTATTGAAATTCGGCGCAGACGATTGCTGTCGGCTCATGAACTGGTTCAAAGCGAAGAAAGCAATTGCACCACGCGTGATTGAAACACCAGCTGGGTGACCCAAATAGCACCTTGACCGTGTCTTTAGTCTAACTATTGAGTGAGCAAACGCCTACTGCTTTCGGTTTCAGAATCACAACGCCGATTTGAAGCAGTCTTTAATTCTTCAGATTTAGGTTTGAAATTTATAGAAAAATATTTCTTTTAACTTCTACATCGTTAGAATTTTGTAATTATTATCAATGCTAGAGGAAAGCATTCTGGTCTGATGGGTGATGACTGCTGATTATCAAATTTGATTTAGATTAATGTGATTGAAAAGAAACAAAGTTGGGAAGGTCCTTGTTAAAAATACCCCTCATAATTTAAGAGAAATTTGATAAGAAGCAAAATTCGCTTCTGACCTACTACCGCCAACAATGTGTGCCGCATATCGACAGCGAAAGTGTTTCTTTTCTTTCTCAGGTTATGACACAGCGGCGGTACTTGTTATAAAACGTACACTTTCACTACTCCAGCCGGCGTCACACTCTGCATGTAGGGTTCTGCGTGCGATTTTAATATTACAACAGTATCCCGATTCAGCATCTGCGATTCATTCTGCAAGCCATTGATTATTCAGTCTTCAGTCACTTTCTTCTGATGCAAATACGTCGTGAGTCAAATTGAAACGGAAGCTGAATTAATCAAATTAATACACACATGTGATGTTTAGTTGGAAGTTACAAAGTGAAGGAAGTTTATCTCAAAAATAATATTTTCCGGCTTTAATTTATTTTTGTATGTATTCGAGAAATTAAAAGTGATTATAAATTAATGTTTTTAACACATTTATATTTCTATAGCTCCTTGAATATAGAAATGGAAAATCACACTTTTAAGTTTAATATCTTTGAAACGAAAAACTAAACTGATTGTTATTTGCTCGGTAAGCAGTAAATTTAATAACAGAATTGTTTGCTTATTTGGAATAAATGAAAAAGTAGCAAACTAAACTAAACACGTGCCTATGAACATATAGGGGGTGTTTTAAGGGTACTTTTGGGAAAATCACAAATAAAAACAAGCAATATTTATTATTTTGATTATTTTACTTTCATTGCTAACTTGAGTTTCAATTTCAAAGCTAAAGAAATCAGAATCGTTGTTGTTCTGCCTTCTGCCATGATTTATGAAGAAAAATTTAAAACATGAAATAATAATATGATTTTGGGAGAAAATGAGATTTTTTCTTATCTCGATTTAACTTATGTAATTCCATGCATTTTTTTGAACAGCTATATGATTCTTTGTTTTACTTTATTTGAAGATTGTCCAAGCAAACGTTTTAGGGAGTGTTAGGGTTTTCGCAGAAGCGATAAAAACGCCGGTGGAGAGGAGTGCTCAGCAGAGCAACACGAATACCGTGAACTAGATGCACGCAAAGGCAGAAAGTGTACGGAAAAGCCGGCCGGCAAGTTCAGTGCCTCGGTAGTCACGGCTCGATTCGCTTTACTCCGAGGCCAAACCACTCTGTCAGACTGCGAATTTCGGTCGCCGACTTCATTGACTCTCTCTCGCTACGATGAATGGAGCCGAATTTGTTGCCCGAGATTATTTTTAGCGTCAGTCGGCGTCCTTCCAAATGCCGCCGAGAATTCAATAAACAATCCGCGCGCTTCCGGTTGCCCGCCCATTCAGAATTAGCCGGTGTGACACTAATTTTGGCCTCAGCGCAGATTTTGGATATGATTCAAAACTGGAAAAGCTAATTGGCCTCCGAACCGAATTCTTTCAAACCAAACATTATATAAGCACGTAACTTCATCATTATTTACTTTGCGAATATACGTGCATTTCTTTCGTGTGACTCTTTCTAACACTTATCTTTTGTTATTTATGACTTAATGGGAGTTAAGATAAGTAACTGAGATGATCCAAAAAATACGTTCAGATAGAGGATAAAAAATACGAATAAATAAATTGAACCTAAGGCTGCAAGTTAGATAGCAAATTGTTTGACCTTGGGAGTTTTTGCATAATCATTGTGACTAAAACAGCAAAATTGAGTTAGACGTGTTTTATCTGCCATCAGCCCAACAGAAATATATCTGCCTGTTTACACAGAACGTTATACCATTAAAATTTGTCAGTGACTCGAGAGAGTAAGCTGAGTGAGACAGTGAGAGCGGCTGACAAACGCATACATTCGCGGGGCAGTGCATTTGGATTGACTCACCCACGAGGCCAACTCAGTTGTTCTCGGTCACTTTCCGCATCCTCTCGTGGCTCCAGCCATTTATCGACCTACGCTGGCTATTTTTGCCGATCACCCAGACGAATATAACAACACGCAAATCGTCCGTTTGTGTCTTTCCATTTGAATAATTGCTCCCCAGCGGCGAATGCCAATTCACTTGGCTGCAATTTGGCAAACGAGTTTTAATAAACTGTGCTGACTACACTGAATGATAATTATTTTTAACCGCAATGTAGTTTGTGAAAATGTGTATTGATGTATTTTTCAGCCAGGAATACATTTAAGTAAAAGTGCTTCAAAACCTCCAGCTCTTTAACTTAATTTTTAATTTACGAGACGTTTTAATGTTTACTTAGACTCGCTGACAAGGTTTGTGAAACGAAACCAGAGCTGATTGTGAGTAGCATGAACGCAACAATTTGCGAAGCCTGAGTAATTAATCCTACAAAACGAGTGTTGCACACGCCGTCGGCTCAATTCGGGTGAACTGCCCCAACACACAACCAGTGGAGGGCGACACGCACGCAATCAATACTCTATATGCTGCACCCCATTCAAGGCGCGCAAGGCGGTGTGCATGCGTTTTGCCCGCTATAGTGCCTGCACGCGGTCCCCGTCAGTTGCCAAGCGGTTGTTTTGCGGCAATTTATAGGTTTCCTTCCTTCGATTTTTGTGTCGTTAAATCATTTTCATCCCCTCTTCTTCGTCTAATATGATATATAAATATAGTTTATGAGAAATGGATTATGTACAAGATATAAGGTGCTAACTTAGAAGAAACACGAAGCAAGATAATTATATTTTTCTCTTGTTTCTAGGAAGATTAATGCTTTGAGACCTATGGGAAACTAAACGCAGAACTAAACAAAGATGAACAAAAACACTTATTAGCTGAAATGGTGACTGCGATATGCTGCAAAAAAAGGTTTGACTTTTGAGATTTTTTATGAGTTACATGAGTGAAAGTTTTTTATTTCCCTTGTTGAGTTTGACTTTAATCCATCAATCAAACAAATTTAATTTTATAAAATTGACGTAAATTGGTCGTACTAATTGAACCGATATTGATATAGTTGAGTGAAAAATAATTTGTCTTTTCCAATGCTTATTTGGACCGAAACGCGTCAAATAATGCTGTTGCCATGGCGACCATGCCGTCATCCCAATCGCATTACATCAGCTGCTTTCCTCCAGGGCTGTAATATTACGTTTGTAACAAGGTGTCTGCACTCAGGGGTGCTTAAAGTGTCGACTCTCGAGCTTCAGGCTAAACTCGAGCAAAGTGGTTTGCGGGAAATTGAATTCAAGAGAAAGAAAACTCGCCTGTATAGAATTTCGAGACTAAAAAAACAGTGGCGATTCAGAGACTGATCATTTGGCATCACAAGAATGAATTCAATGAAAGAATTCTAAATTAACCTCTCATAACTTCTAAATGGTATAGAATTTTGGAAATAACAGTCAACAATAGACACAAGAGTATTTTTTTTAAATAATCATCCACAAGGTAATCTCTACTACTCACAAGGTGGCAACAATTTTATTGCTTTTTTTCCTCAAGCAATTCCCTAATTATTTCAAGATATACCTTGATTGTTAAAATTTTAAACAGCTTAACAAGCCTAAACATAAATTTATAATATGCTCTTTCCACTTTCGATTCAATTCGTTTCTATTTCTCCAAAAGTCAAAATATCTATATACTAAATTACAAACTACACAACATTAAATTTGACATTACATACAATTGACAATATTTGGGAAACTTGGAACTCGGACACAATTTGATTAATTTAAGATATGCAAAATCTGATGATTTTTGGCAAAGCTTCGTAGCTAGAAATCTGCGTTGTGCGATAGCGGATCGTTTCGAGTGTTTCATAACGGCTATTCTTGTCTATTTACATTTCTGCGGCATGCAACTTTTGGGAAGCCATAAAAGACGAGAGGAAATTTCAAGCGAGCACCGACCTGCGAACCGACAGCATTTTTCGACTGTACTCTAACAGCCCCAGTTCTAAATGTCAACATTTTCAATTTTCCATTAAAAAGAAGCTTGCAAGCAAAATGTCGGGAATTTGTTAGAATTCCTGATGTCTTATGACGAGAATTATTTCTTGTTTCCAGAATTTTTTAGCGTTAATATTGTATAAATTTTAGCAAAGATCATAATATAAATCATAAGTAATGCTCAAATAACTGCACGTACAATGAATTTCGTGAGCAGAGATGATAAATTTTGACAAGAAGTGCAGCCACATTCACGAAAGGAGTTCTCTCATCCTTCAGGGCCGAGAGAATTGATCCTGGTTGGCATGCATATGTGAGTCATCACTTTCGACCGGCGGCTGATTAATTAAAATCACGGGCTCTCGATTACAAGCGCTTAAACCATGCTGCAAAATGCTGATTGAGTTAATTGTTAATCCCAGCACTTGATGCGCATTTCACAGCCGACCGATTAGTATCAGATCAGAGTTAAATCAAAACTGAAGGGTGGAGCAATTTTCAGATATTGGGACTATTTTCACCCTCTGATGTATCACGGAATTGTATTGCAAACCATAATTTTAGATGTCACTATTACAGAGCCCGTTGAAATATTAGCCAAGATGTAATTAAACTAATTGGCTCGATAAATGAAATGCTGGCTGATTGAGCAGAGAAAACACTCGGGAGATTGAGAAAAATGACAGTAAAAATCAGTTTCTAAATTCATTGATCATTAGAAACTGATCTACTCTACAGTGAGTCCATCTCTTGGGTGCGGCATCAATAAGAAATAAAAGAAACATGACCCCGGCACAGAGCGCTGGAAAAGACTCCAGTGTCCTATAACAATAAAAAATAGCGATTAGAATTTGACAAGTCGGTCCCCCTTTAATAAACAAAATTTAATGTATAAGACGAATATATTATGACATAAAATAAAAATTTCTTACATCATATTTTTATAAAAGCTACTAATTCCGTAATATTTTTATTTCGTAATTTTTCAAAATCAAACAGATTAGGCAGGAAAAATAATTTATTTTTAAGATGTGTGAAGTAATTAACTCTAATGGTAAGCGGAAACCAGAGCAATTATTATATATTTTATAAATTACAATCGTTTACAAACAAGCATAGCATGATAATCAGTCTCTAAAATTTTTAACTAGGTTACCAGAATTTCCCACTTGCCTCAATTTGCATTTCCAAATGAGCTTTACACCCCTTGAACGAAACGCAGCTCGCCAAGTGCGCACAAGTTGACGAAGAGCAGCTGATGTTTTTGGTTGAGCTCCGATTTCACGAAGAGCAGCGGCACGGCCTCTCGCTCATGTATAATCATTTTGATAAAGGAGTCGAGTTTCGTTTGGTGTGCATTGTTGTGAGCATCATCATCATCACCATCTCCCAGTGGCGCGGGGTGTCACGTGACCTGTCGGCTGGCCGCACGCACACAATCAAAAGCACGGCTTTCGCTTGCCCTTCGCAATTGATCGCCACTTGATTCGCCCGACGACACCTCAGGGGTGCAATTGATCGATCGCGGCTGATTTTGAAATAATTTTGCTCTCGCTTTCTCTTCGATCGTGGATGTGAAAAGGTAGTGAGAAAAAGGTTGTCCGTGCCTTTTTCTCAAAGTATGATTGAATAAAAAAATATGATTTTCATTTTGTTTTTAAAGTGCAACAAATTCGTTACGAGAATTTTGGGATTCATTGGTAAGCTCCAGCAAATATCAAGATATTAAAGAGATTAATTATTTCAATACCAACACGTAGATTACGTTAAAGCAAGCTGCTTTAAAATTAATATAGAAACAATTTTAGTCTGACTAAGAATAATGGGTTTCTGAGCCCAGTCTTAGGTTCAGATTACGCTCAATAAACTAATGAAGAAAAATGAAACACATTTGAAAACAAAGCTTCTCAAATATTTATTTTCAAACACTGTTAACAAGACGTTTTTAAAAGGGTTTAAATGCAAAAGTGCAGCTCGTCGTCACGCCAGTAAACCGTTTTTTCATTCACGGTCGGTGTCAAGTGGTGAGGAGCAATTATTAGCTCCAAAAGCAGGGAGGGAACAAAGAAGCGAGTGAGTGAGTCTAGCTGCGTTGCTGGCAATGAAACGAGTGGGCCGAGTGCTGCTGATAGCAAAATTATCTTGCAGCTTTATTACGCCCACTCGAGAAGTGCATCGTACATATATTCGTGGTATGCAGTTGGGGGAAAAGAAGAAAACGTTTTTTGTAACATGTCGTGACTCCAGAAGGTCGATCAACTCAAAAACAAGCAAAAGAGACAACGGCCGCCTTTAACTTTAATTGATATCATTTCTCGTTTGATGCGGCTCCAATTTGATTATTAAGTTTTGTTCTATAGAGCTTTATAGTTCCATTTAAGTAAGAATAATTGGTAACGATAGAATGATAAAATGGAGCGAAAGAAAAAACTGCTTTTAGAATGAGAATAAAATGCCTCTTGGGACGAGTGACATAATTCTTATTGTCCCAGTACAGGCGCGGAATTCCAATGCGAACTCTACGCTGTGTTATAA
The DNA here is from genome assembly GCF_949628265.1 of Cloeon dipterum. NCBI lineage: Eukaryota > Metazoa > Arthropoda > Insecta > Ephemeroptera > Baetidae > Cloeon > Cloeon dipterum. Next base: position 14,276,313 of record NC_088786.1, read on the forward strand.
TCGCAATTGAATTTTGACAAAATGTCTGGAATGTGGAATGTGCCAAATTTGGTTCATATTAAAGATTCTGTAGTTTCCATAAATAAATCTTTTCTTCATAAAATATATGCATACACCATAAAATAATGTTACTAGAATTCAAAGTATGCATATTTGTAGGGTCCAATGGATAATATAATACCTCCAACATTATTTTATATATCTATAGATTTCCAAAATTTCAATTTCACTCATGTCAGAGAGCCGTCCGTTTATTTCCCATCATGGTGTCAAACAAAGAAAAATAGTAAAGAAAAATGGAGTGCTGGAGTAGAAAAAACACGAGGCCAACGAAATGAAAAGATGGAACATTATTTATCTGCAAATAATGTATCAAAGCAGTCGGTTGCTCTTTTGACCTTTAGCGTGGAGAAAAATTGGGGGCGTATCAGAACGATCGTATTGCAGCGGTACACAGGCAGAAAGGGTGCATTTAACATGGGAACGCGTCAAATGGTCAGCGACCGTTTTTGCCTTGCTTTTGGCCTCGTCATTAAAAACAGGAAGCACCCAACACCAACCTTGGCCGTACGGCCGCAAATGTGAAAATAGCACTTTTGCAATCGTGCTGATAATCGCTGAAGTATAATGTAGTTGCATTCGGCGAGCTTTCTTCCAATATTGTATCAATAAATATTAAAAATTTATTCTAGACGACTCACAACTAGCAAACTTTGAAATTAGCTGGTTCAGATGATTATGAGTTACCACAATTGGCCCGACTTTATTTTGCCCGAATGCACTCTACTACAGTGGGGGCCAGATTCGTACGACGCGCAGATTTGGCGTCCGGTGGAGTATGGCGCAAAAAAAAAAACGGTCACGTGAAAATGCGCAAAAAGAACTAAGTTTTCGTCAATATTGTGACATAGTTTGCGTTACTCATAACTAATTGTGTCTTTTGGAAGAAACAAACTCTTGACACTTGTACTGGAATCCAAAGAGAGCTTTTTGCTTCCCACATTCAGACGCCATCTTGGATCTGCGCAGTGGGAACCAATTTTATCGCACATCTGGCCCCCGCTGCTCTACTATAGTATTTCCCCCCAACGGAAATACCTGAAGGAATGTCCGAGTAATTTGCCTTAATGCTACTGTCGTTTCCAGAATGAAATTGGAAATCACCTGAACAGGCAGAGGAAAATACCGGAACAATTCATTTGATTTACGATAAATTCATACGATCTTCACTAAAACTATTTTCAGTACTTTATAGTAGATTTATCATTCCATGGTTAATCCACCTAGAGGAGATGTATTTATTTTAGATTATAAGCTTGTTGATTTTTTGAGTTCTAAACTTCCAAACTGTTTCTTGTGACAAATCAAATGACTCTAAAACTCTCAACACAAATAATTCTGATTGGTTCATTAGTCCTCCTGCCGACTGCCATAGTAAAAATAATTCAAGTTTTTGAACAAAAAAAATGACATGCCAACGCCAGAAGTTGATGGAAAATTGGACTGCTGATGCTGATTATATTTAATCGGTTGAAAAACGAAAATACGTAATTATAATCTGAACTCTGGCTACTTGGTGTGTTGTTCAGCGGTGTGTTTGAATTTATGTCGAAATGTTTTGTTTTGGGCATAATCAAATTCAAATTATTGAAATTGTCTTTTAGAAATTCAAAAATTATTTCCTCGGATGTTTAAAATCATTTCATTTGAGTAATTTTCATTTCCAATCGGGAATATTCTATGGGCTATCCAATTTTGTTTGGGTTAAGGGTTAAGTCATTCGGGCAATTTCCGGAAGAGTTGATTCAGGGCAAAATAAATTCGGGCCAATAGTGGAGGCAATCAAATTTACCCAAAATATTCTTTTTTTCTCAAGCTCTGGTGAAGTGTCAAAAAATGAATATAGAAACAAATTGAAACGAGATTTTCCAACCAGCAGGAATTTTTCCCTTCGCGTTTACTACACTTCTAGTCCTTCTGCCTTTTTCACGTGTATATATAAATATTAGTAATACTGATTATAAGAATCTTATTTCGATCGTGTTATCAGCATGGTTATCGCGCCGACACTGACCTGAGCTTAAATCAGCCGCTGAGAAGCAAAACGCATTCATTTCTATCTGCATTCCGATCGAATGCAAATTCATGTCTGGTCGTCATTCGGTCAAGTTTTCTTATTTCTTATCGGTCGTCTGCTCTTTAACCCTTTTAAGAAAGAACTGCCGTTACTCGCAAGAAACGAGATAGTTGACAGAGCCTAACACATTTTTGTCTGGGAAAATAGATAAAAAATAACGCTTTATGTCGTCGGCTTGTACACACTATTCCATAAATGTTGACAATTTTTTGATCTCGTTGCCAATTCATCAAAATCAAAAGTAGGTGTGTAAAGTATAGTTGTGATTTGCATCAATATTGGCAGCCTGTGATTCGCTTTTCTTGTGCACAAACAAATATATTATTTTCGCGTGTCTTGTTTACTCTAATTTTAGCCTTGCGAGTTTATCTTTAGAATAACACCTTTTCTTCAGAAAAAAGAGCAATTATTTATTCCTCCAATTACACAACCGTCATCCTATGCTTCCCCGAAGTGATGACTAATATTTCAGTAATTTCTAAAGGGTGACTTTATTGTGTTCTTTGATTAATGAATAAACTCTTGCAGTCTAATTTTATTTCGTTTATAATCAAAGAACATATTTCTAAATGTTCCCGATATTGTTTCCCTGAAATTCTTTTAAGTTTTAATAATATTTTCAACAAGAACTGTTCATTTAGTAAACCGGATTTTTGAAAATAACCCATTCATACTGAAAATCTTTCTGGAAAACTTTAAGTATATAATTGATGTGAAAAGAGTTTGAATGTCCCAAATTAATAATTCTTGCGAAACTAATGTTAAATTACATAATATGTATTCAAAGCATGATTTCCGTGAGTAATGCCTGCCAGTTGGATAATTAATTCAAGTTTCGCTCCCGTGTCTCATGGGAAAACCACGGTGGCACCCGATTTTCAACCTGACATGAGGGCCGAGACCGCGGAGGGGTAAACTGCAACAACTGACGGCATGCCCACCGATCGATCGATTAAATTATTCGCCTTCCACTGTCACTCATTACAAACATTCTGCGCATTCCGGTCGTTCGTCGCACCTGAGCTGAAGGAGCGTCGGTCGCTCTCTCAGGTTCAACCTTGCGTGACCCCCGGGGGCCATAGGCGGCGACGCCCCCTGCTGCCTCCTCAGGGTGTGGATTATCGGGGGAGGGAGAAAATTTGAAAATATTGAATTTGGCACTCACAGTCGAGATGTTTCTTCTTGGGGCTGATCATCTCCTCGGTGGTGGCCTTGCACACCGATTTGGCCAGACCCTGACCGGCCAAGCTGTGCCTGGCGGCCAGAAACCTGTCGTTGATGGTTTGTCCTGCCATTTTCACACTCATCGCTCGTTCGGTGGACGCGTTATCGGCTGGAAACGGGGCCTCGGCGGCGGCGGTCGGCCCGACAAACAACTGTCGCCCACTGTAATCTCACTTCTCTCGGTGCGATCGGCACTGGCGCTCGTTCACACACAGCAGCGCAGCGCACTCTTTTGCTTCGAACACTGTCGAATTGGCCGCACCACTCACTGCTGGCGCTGCGATAAAGGTTCTCAGCATACGAAAATGGCGAGCGGAGCCGCCCGAAGGGCTACCCGAGGATGACGTCACTTAAATGCTCCCCACTGCAGTCAATAATATTTCATCACTCACCGGCGCTGTGAATTTGAAACTTTAGTAGTAAATTTAATTATTATTTCTTTGCTGCCGGAAAAAATTCTCTGATTTACAACTCCGATTTTTGGGAGACTCCATGATCAGAGGCATTTAAAATTGTATCTTTAATCCCAGAGTAACTAACACAATTTTAATAAAAACACAACAGCATGAACAAGAGTGTTTTCTCCGCAATTCTAATGAGATTTATTATTCAAAAATGAGCCACAATTAGTAATTTTGATTTTGTCTTGTGTCAGTTAAGGTAGGGAAAAGAAAGCAAATAATTATAATTGATAATTTTAATTTTAACAAACACATTCAGACATTAATTCATAATTTTTTGTTAAATTGAAAGTTGAAGCATATAAATAAAATGGGAAACTAGTAGGAAGACCTGAAAAAAATTCAGAAAATATTCTTTACTTTTAAATTGATTAAAAATTAACATGACCAGAGTGGGTTTACCGCGGATTTCACAATTTTCTGAGTTAAACCCATAGGCGATATTGGTAACAACTACTATTAATCTTACTTTATGTAAATAGAAAGTGGTCTCGTTTCAAGTTATACAGTTAAAATTAAAAAAATACTCTAATTTACGTCCTATATTAACACGCGTAACTCAATTAAATTGCTCTCATTGTCAGCAACCTCATCAATGAATGGTCTTATATCGTGGGGGAGGGGCTTAGCAACTCACAGCTGTGCGGAAAATTCAAACTTAGGCGGAGTAGTAAACAAAGTCAGACGTTCACGATTTAAAAAACACTGCTCTGCTTGCTCCGGCTAAAACTTTTCCGCTGTTACAGATCTTTTTTATAAGTTTTAAGTTGTGGAAATGGCAATGAAAGTAAAAGATTTTAGGATATCTCAGGTATGTAATGAAATTTTAGATTTATCAGACCACAAAGACATCAATTTAGATACACTTCTGTATTGTTTTGCCGGTCCTTGCCCTTTCGCAGTGCGGATATGTACACAGTGGATATGTACAAAGTGGAGATTAGGATCCGACAATCCTGTTATCTCCTGGGACCCGGGAATGTATTTTTAACGTATTGTCGGATCCTATAATCGCTGCTAACCTTAGCGGAAGGAAGTGTCGCAAATTTATTTTATTCAATTAGTAGGTTTAATTCTTTATGTATAAAATATTAAATTTAATATTAATATCATATTATGAAGAAAACTCGGACTTGTACTTGTTGTATTTAAAAAAGTGAGAATTTTATTTAACTTTGAACCATTTTCATAATTTACATTTCTCTGCTAATTTCACATTGCACAATCTACAATACATTATTGTTACAACTTGAAATTCAATTTTGACTTTTTTGTTAAAACAACGAGGACGCAAAAAATCCGACTTATTCTTCAACATCTATGTACTCGTTACAATGTAATAATGCATTCATCGAGACGAGTGAAGAATTATCCAGGAAATGATTTCTTATTACCGCTTATTACATAAAAATGTCATTACAAAGTAACAGCAGAAATAATGTATTTTTTTACGTAATTGATGCAGTTAAATTTTAAAATCTTACATATTTACCCAATTTCCTTGTTGCATTCTGTGCAGCTTGTAATTTTACAAAGTCACTACTAGCTATTCACTTTGTATGGAAACCTATTAAATATGTTGATATTACAGGTTTGGGATGTCCTAAGACACCTAGATGCTTCAGCAGTCGGTTCTAAACGCACAACTCTGAAGTTTAACAAAGCAAACCAGAACATCGAGCTTCACTTTCCAGTCAGCTCCTCCGCAGACATAAGCGCTCTTCAGAAAATTTCTGGCAGTGAAGTTTGCCATCAAAGAAAAAGTGCCAAAGCTGTGGTGACAATTGACAAGTCGCAGTTTGTCCCTGAAGTTGTCAATTCTGTAATTTCCAAACCTAAATCTTTCTGGATTGACAGTCCCTTGTGCAGTGATATTAAGCGGCAGAAAGTCCTGGTTGAATTTAGGTCAGTTTTAATTTATAAATTCAGAAATGCAAATAATCTAGCAATAAAAAATTCCTTACAGCTCGCCCAATATCGCAAAGCCATTCCACATGGGGCACCTTCGTTCCACAATAATTGGCAACTATTTGTCCAACCTAATGTCTAGTCTTGGACACGACGTGCACAGGATCAACTACCTGGGTGACTGGGGCACACAGTTTGGTCTGCTGAATGTCGGTCTCGAGCTAGGACAGGTGTCTGACGAACAAATAGCTGCAAATCCAATCCAAGTGCTGTACGAGAGTTACGTTTTGGCCAATCGAGAGGCTGAAAAAGATCCTGGGATTTTGTCAAGAGCCAGACAAATCTTCAAGCAGATGGAGGATGGCGATTTTGCTGAAACGGAACGATGGGAGAAGTTCCGGCAGTACACAATTAACGAGCTGAAGCAAACTTATCATCGATTAGGAGTTGTCTTCGATGAGTACCAGTGGGAGTCCATGTTCGGAGCCAAAGATATTTCTTCTGTTATTGCAGAATTGGAGAGAATGAACCTTTTAAACGACAACCCAGATGGTAAAATTTAATGCGTCATATCCAAAAAATTTCTGCCTCATCAAACATTTAAAGTACTTTTTGTTGCCAGCCCGAAATATGTATTTACTTAGTCATATCAGATTTCAAATCAACAGTTTTAAACCAACTGCTTGAGTGCTTAAGGCTTAATTATTCTGATTGTAGGCAAACGGGTTGTGAAAGTAGGCAATCGCAACGTGACCCTAGTCAAGAGTGATGGCACCACTCTTTACCTCACCAGAGATGTTGCAGCAGCAAAACACAGATTTCAGCAGCACAAATTTGATCAGCTTCTTTATGTGGTTGATAACGGTCAAGGGGATCATTTCATCGCCCTGAAGCACATCCTCAAAAGCTTGGACCACCCATGGAGTGACGGTATCACGCATATTAAGTTTGGAAGAATCCACGGCATGAGCACTAGGAAAGGCCAGGCTGTCTTCCTCAAGGATATTTTGGACGAAGCCCGCGAGAGAGCGACAATAAGGCAGAACATCTCTAAAAGTGTGTAAAACTGTTATCTCCCCTATATGACTTTTAAGCAAATTTAAATTGATCATTGCATACTTCCTTGATAAATTAATTAATCAAACAATTGCTCTAAAAATTTCTCCTTATTTCAGATTATCTGATTATCCTATCAAATTTGATTTAGTAAAAATTTTGTTTTAGATACAAGGGTAGGGTCTGATGACAGATCAGCAGAGGTGCTAGGCGTGAGTTCTGTGATAATTAACGACCTGAAGCAACGCAGACAAAAGGACTACACTTTTGACTGGGATAAAGCCCTGCAGGTAGTGTGCTACTCAAAGACATCTGTTTTATTCTAACAAGTCCATGCGTGCTGACAGATGCAAGGAGACAGCGGCTCACGTTTGCAGTACACACACTGCAGGCTATGTTCTTTGCGAGAAAACAGTGGAGCGAGACCAGCCAACGAGTGCGACGCCTCCCTCTTAACCGAGTCTCACGCAACAGCCCTGGTTACTGAGATTGCAAGGTACTTTTACGGCTCCTGAATGATAAAAAATTTGGAATTTTTTCTGCAGTCAATTTTTTGTAGGATAATAACAATTTGCCAATAATTTATGAAAAGCAGATAATATCATAAATTGAAAAAATGGTAGATAGAGGCTATAAATATAGGAATTATGATTATTTGAATTCAATCTGCAGTCAAAAAAATAATAATTATTATAATTATTTTTTTTATTCTTGCAACAGTTCAATTGACGGGAGCTATCATTTCCCATTGAATTATCCTAGCATTAAAGTATATTTTGCTCATTGATTGTTTCAACTGACAATGAGAACGTAATAAAAAAATCAAGTCTTCGTAATCTTTCATTTGAATAAATTCTTGATTCCTTCATTCTGTTTGGAAAATCTTTTAATTGAAATTTGGTTATCTATAATATTTACAGATTTGATGAGATCCTTAGAGCTTCTTATTTGGAACTGGAGTCTTGCATTTTAGTGAACTACTTGTTCTCTTTATGGTAAAGATGATTCTGGTGTTAGTTTTTTTCTCTTTTCATTGCTATTGTCTTCCCAGCAACCACATCAACCAAGCGTTCCAACATTTGACTGTCAAAGGTCAGCCACCTGAGATTGCGTCGCAAAGAATGCTCTTGTTCACCGCAGCCAAAATCGTGCTCTCAGAAGGACTGGAAATTTTAGGCATAGAGCCTCTGGAGAAAATGTGATCATGCAAGTATAGGAATATAATTTAATGAAACACTGAGTTTTGTTTTTTATTATTCAATCAATCAGATGTAATTTAATAAATGAAGTATTTAACAAAGTTGCATCTTGGCCTGTAAACTATGCAAGAAGTTTCTAGATAACATTGGCCCAAACATGAAATGAAGATATTATAGATACAGAAACATTACACAAACCCATGTGTAAAAATCGTTTTTGTTGAAGTTTTTTTTAAGATTTTGTCGTAGATTGCTAGAAAGGCTTAATACAAAAACTCGATCAGTATATTTTTGTGATTTGCATTTCATTTTTCTAGAAATTCGAGCGTGCGGGATCTGAAAATGATTTTGAGGGAAACATTCCGACTGGATTATTAAAATTTAGGTGGTCTTGTGCTGTACATGTGTGCTGTCGTTTTTTAATTCTTAGTTTGCTTACTCTTACTCGAAGGAAGGCGTTCACGGGGAGATTAAAATTTAAAAAGAGAGTCCTTACAAAATTTCTATACATTGGTTAGCATTCCTCTTCAATCAGCCAGATCATATATACACTTAAAAGACAACCAAATTCCGTTTCGTCGTAGATAGAACAAAAATGAGGAATGGTAAATTAATGGGTTTAGCAATACAGTAAAATGATGCCAACACAGTTTGGGTGTATTATAATATGGACAGTTATGGGTCGCTTTACAAAAAAGTGGTACCAAAGAATATTTTATAAGAAAACTGCTACGGCAAGATGCCGAGCTGCCTTACTACCTGTGAAAAACTGAAAAACGACCTTCATGGGCAAGACTTGCACAAAACTTGAATATTTTGTATGGCAATGAAAACTTGCTTTTCAACAATTCAAATCTGAGTTGACGAATTTTCGGTTAGGACTAAAAAAATAGCAATTGGCTCGTTGTCTGTTGTTGAAGAGGTGAAAAAAGAACAACTGTAAAAGAGACATAGTAATAATTGCTATTTTCTTTGCCCTGCCAAACCCGTAAAATTCACTTTCTTATTGAGGTTTTCAGCCTCCAGCTTTCTTACTAAAACTCTGATTCGTGTTGTTCAAAAGCATATTTTTTCTAGTCGAAAAACTAGCTGCACAAAATTCAAGTGTTTTTGAGCGGTCTTGTCCAACACCACAGCGTGCGCGAGTCATCAAATCAACCACTGGCCTGCTATTTCGGATGAAAACTGCTTTGGGAAATGATAACGTGAGTAACGTCTGCAGCTGCGTTCTACTTGGCACTTGTATGTTTGTTAAAACAGTATCACTGTCGTTTCTCATTTTTTTTATAATTCCTTAATTATACCAATATAGACTCATCAGTTGTTGATGCTCCAGAAGCCTTTTAGAAAATTGACGGACAATCAATCAGTGCATATACAATCAATTATTTTACAATTACAGTTAATCATATCTCGTAATATATAACATTATATGTATTAAATAATTATTTACACGGGCATGCGTCTGTCAGTTAATTATACAAATAGACTGCTTTCTTTCCATCTTTTCGAGATATACATGTACAATTTTTACAGTTCCTTCTGCTTGCGCGTTTTCTTGTGTCTCCCTGTTTAAATATGTGTACGTTTTACATATATATTTATCGTGTCATGTCTCAATCAAATGTTCAATGTATAGTTGAAAAAGGCAATGTCAAGCTAGCTAGCTAGCCCAGGTGGTTCGCGCCACGCAACAATAATTTGGAACAAGCGGGACCTGGATTTTTGGGCGCAAACGGTCCGAGTCACAAGCATCATATAATTCTTTTCAAGTATGTATTTTTTGTAGTAGAATAAATCAGTCCAGCTTTGAAATCGCCGTCATGGAGTGAAAGTCCACAAAAGCCAATGATTCAAGTTTGTTCACAAAGATTTGCTCGTCCGCCCAGCAAAGTTCAACTTTTGCAGCGTTTTGTGCGCGCGTGTTTGTGTGTGTTTCTTTTTATACACTGTCCGAGCTTCAGTTCGGGTTGAAAATTCTGAGCCTTTTCAAAGTTTCTCAATAAATTTTATACACGAGAAAGCCAATCTAGAAATACTCTCACTTCTACTCTTCTGGGACTAACAACTCGATCTCTTCTAAAGAAACAAACTTTGTCTGTTTCTTATTATCTCTCACGATTTTATTTCAAATTTGTTTTCCACTTATATATTGTCAGTGGTTTGAAGAAGAAGCAGAATATCCCTTCCGACTCTCAGCGTCAGGTGTGTGTAATTGTGTGCTCACTATGTATTATTAATCTTATATAGATGCGTACTTGTGTGTGTACAAATTTTTGTGCAAAATGCAGCCTTTAATGGAAAGATGAGTGTGTAGATGTGGTTTTTCGTCACTGCTTTTGTCGTCTCAGTTATATATTATATTTTAAATCGATCAACTCTCACTTCTTCGCGCACTCGGTTAGACTTTTAGGTCCCATTTCACAGAATATAATACAAAAAAGATCCCCAGCGATAATTTTATCCACAATATAAGAAGGCACGCAAATTTGGAAACAATTTATACACAGGAAACCTCGGGCCAAAGTGGAACTCTTCTGTTTTGCATTTTTGTTTTTGTTTTGTTCAAGTCAGCATGCTGCGTGTTTGTTTATCTGACAATGAGTTTGGTTTTCATGATATGAAAAGTATTGTATGCGCACCGTTCTGTTTTCCACACTTTAAAGAACTCGCGTGCGTTCGCTGTTAAACACAATATATATATCCAGCTCTGGATTCGGGAGAGAGTGTAACTTGCACAGCCATAAAATATTAATCTTCTCGATAATCACACATCCATTCTAACGCAAACATGAGTTTACAATAAAAAACTTGTGCCAATTAGAAAAAATGCTACTAACAATTAAGTGAGAAAACACTACGAGGGACGTTAAAGAGAGAACCAATGATCCGCCGGCTTGAACGTTTTGGACGCGATATATTCCAGCAGGTTCAAACAAGTGGCCCATTAATGTAATAGTGCGGCGACTCGCTCCAGAGAGAAATCGCTGACGCGCTAACAGTAAAAATCAACACTACTTTCCTCGCGGCAATTTTCCAGAAACTGCAACACTAGTCAACAACAGTTTTCCTATTTTACTCTACAGTCTACATAGAGTGTACGATTAAAGGAAAAATCACTGCAGTTTGCCAGATTCTCGTGAGACCGTCGAGAGCGAGTCGACAAAAAGTAAAGTTTACCATACATGATGCGTGATTCACACGGGATGCTCACACACGGAGTGCGCTACAAACAATAAAAGGTCGACTCGTGACTAAGATTTAACTCATCATCTTGTTTTTGTGTCAAAAGCTGTTTCTTCTCAATTCATCAATCAAGTAACAAAATCTATCAGGAGAGTGATGTGTCTTTATCAGTCCAGTTTTCATATATTTCGTCTCTCCGAGGCTTCTGCTTTGTGCTTATTTGCCGAAAGATTTTTTCTTCCGGCAAATCAGCCGACCGGAGCTGCTGGACCGCAGGTTGCATACTGCTTTCTTTTTCAATTGCATATTACAATATCAAACAACAAGAGTTCTGTTCCAACTGATTCACCCGATGCTAGCGACACGGGGTTCTCTTCGGGCGGAATGCGGTTCTTTTCTCTACCTCGAGCGGTTGCGGCCGCTCTTATTATGTCAGCAGCTTGAAGAACATGATGGCCAGCGAGATGTTGATGAATAGAACCAAAAACACCAACTGCTGACGTGAAAACCAGTCCTGCGGAAGTTAGTGCGCAACTTAAGTGTTAATTGATAATTTTTTTATCCCGGCAATTACCTTAACGTGCGGACTGACTAGCCAAAGAAGGGGATTCGCCTTCAATTTTTCGTCCTCCTCCATGCGTCTCCTGACAGTTTCTCGTTGCATCGAGCTAAGAACCGAGGCCTCCTCTCTGGACATAGGCTCCGCGTGGCGGGGTAACGTCTGCACATCAGGAAGGGACTTTTTGCGTTGCACAGGCGTTGCTACAGGAATATTCTGCAACAAGAAAGTTAGGCTTTTGAGCTAAACTGAGATTTCATTAACTTAAAAATATATAATTTTACTACGGAATCTCCCGTTGATGCCTTCAACCAGCAATGGAATAATCGTTTAAACGGTCTAATTTTAAGTGGTAAAAAATAACCAAAATCGTGCAACCTACAATATAATGATATGGGCCCGTAAAATTAAACGTTTCTTTTACTGAATTTAACGGGATATTTTTCTATTGCTTTCCATTCAGTTCTAATCATGTGGAAAGTGCATTCACATGTCAGCTGATAATAAATATCTTAACGTTGAGTTGAGTCCTTCAAGGCACCAAAGGAAGTGCAGTTCAAGTGGAGTGTGTTACATTTTCCAAACCCGTCCCTTTCAACACCTCACAGCCTCTTACTTTTATTCCGAGAACAAACAAATCGGCCGTCTGTTCTCTTAGAAAGAAGTCAAGACGGGTCGTAAAATCAGCGCCATAATATATGGACTGTGGCTTTCCGCCTCTTTGAAGGAACAGAAAATTCGCGTGGAAAGAAAAGTGACGATTTCGGTCCACGGCGGCGGCGCTCCTCGGCAGGCGGCGTGAGTCAGAGGGAGGAGGGGGGCAAAAAGGGTGGTGAAATGGCGGTATGAAAGCAAACAGCGTGCGTGAGCGTCCGGAAATAGGTCTCGGGATGGCGTACGAACGGACTGACGGAGCTTAAGACAGGCCGGTAGGGCGGCGCTGGTGGACATACGTACTTCGAACAGCGCCGGCGGAGTGTTGATCCAGCTCTCGCTGGCCCTGCGCGCCATGAGGGCCGGACTGAAGGCGAGGTCGGCCTCCTCCTCGAGGGCCACCTCGTCCTGGAACTGCTCCCACGACATGACTGTATTGTTGCCCCGGTGCACGCTCCAGTGGCCGCAACAATCGCGCGACTAACTAGCCGGCCGCGATTCTAGTCTCGCGCCGAGCGGCCGCTTTTAGACCAGATGCTCGCTCGCTATTCTCGGGGGCGCCATGCCAAGCAGTCCCTGCCAAGAATTTCTCCTTTACCGCCCCACCTGCCTGCCTGCCTACTGACTTGCTCGCTCACACCCTAATTGCCACGCTCGCGGCTATCGCGGAGGCTTTGGGAATTAATTAGGGGTGGTGCGAGTGGACGCTCAACGTCAGAGCTCATTACATTTCTTAAGTATATTGATCATTTCATATTGCTACGGCACGGAAATGACATCACTCTCTCCAATCAAAATGTGTTTCGTGAACCAACTATTTTGATCCTTAAATTACTTCAAGCTAAAAATTACTGAGCATTGGTGATTGTTGAAGAAGCAAAAATATATGTATATAATTTACTAAATACCTATTTATATGGGTCATGCTCATTTGCTGTGATATATAAAAAATCCCAGACCTCAAATTTAACGAAAGAAAATTAGTTGAATTCACATTTTGATCTTGCAACAAACAAAGAGTTCATTAAATATCAGGGGGTGTATATCAATGTCTCCATTTGTTTTTTGTGTGTCTTATTTGGTGTAAAAACACATATATTCTGAGATTTTACCGCAAATAATTTGATTATAAAGCCTTTTTTGTGAATCGTAAGTCAGTTTCAACGATCCCAATTATAACATTTGGGTCACCATCTTTACAAAGCATCTGCTCCAGGAGAGATCCTAGATGGAATTCCTGTGCTCGATTGTGAGCGAGAAAGACTGCGGTCGTCAAAACAAAGGGGTGACTCGTGCGGCTATTTTTGTGCGTTTCTTGCGCGCAAAGAATTCAGAGCGGGCGTGTCCCTGAGAATGAATGACAGACGAGTCTAAATCATATTTTTTGACCGGCAACAAACAGAAAGAGTCCCTTTCATTTTCAAGAGCAGCTGACAGATATGGAGTGAAGGACGGAAGTTTAGTAAGACAAAAGAAAAAATGTTCGTACTTTCACACCGAACAAATCTCGGCCAGGCCAACGGCGAGTTTAGTCAAATATCGCACCATTAAAACCAGCAATACAAATTGTAAAAACGTTAACGTTTTCACAGTTAGCTGTTAAAAAGGTTTGGCCCAGCGCAAATATAATCGCTGTCTTCTTCGCTCACTCTCTTCTGGCATATTCTCTTTGGCACCAGTGACGCTCTCACATCAGTGGTGGCGACACAACTTTTTAACAACTCTGTCCTCGGCTTTTCCGCCAATCGGAGTGCTTTTTATTTCTGCTGAAAGTGACAATGGCCATTCTGTAACCCTCTACAGAAAACCAAAAACCAGCGCGTCTTTTTCACTCGCAAACACTTTTGCAATCTTTAACTGGCTGTTACTCGCTTATGCAACTGGCGCAACATGCCGGATCGACTGATTGCATAACGATAGCTCGGTGCAGGCGTCGGCCTCTGACTCACCGACTAGAATGCATGTTAATTGTCGATGCCTGTTATTATTATACCGTGCTCTGCAATTGATCCGCGCTTCCTCATTGCAAAATTAAGGGGTTGATTAACTTGTCCATGGTAAGTTAATGCACGTGCAACAACATGCTTATCGCATTATATGCCGACTTTGTGACGAGTGCAGAGTGCAGCGGGGATATTTTGTATGTAAAAACTTTTCATTCAAAGATTAGACGCGAATTATAATATATTTAATTTTCAAATTATTGTAAAAACGACTCTTAATGTATGTATCTTATTTTCATGCTTTATTCGTGATTCTTGCGGAAGTGTGATGGATTTTCCATCAACAGAAAAACGAAACATGCTGGTGGTGCCGGCGTAGCTCAAATATAATGACCTTAATTTCTTCAAGAAATGCCTTGCGGTGCTACAGACTATGACGCGATATCGCGCATCACCCTTGGGTGCGTCCATAGAGGTGCCAATCCTCTGCACCCTTGGTTGCCACAGCGCATGGCCAAACTGTTTGATTTTCGTTTGGTATAAAACTGGAATGATATGCCACCAGCTCTGGAAGGGTGTTCTACGGCACAGTTTCCTCAGTTGTGCTAGGCGTACGTGTCAGCGAGTTCATAATCCGTTAATGTTATAGTATGGACTTCGGCTTTGCTCGTCTAAGTTAAGTTTTATCACGTTATTTGCTAGGAGTGGTGCCTTTTCTCAATGTATTATTATTGACTTTTCATACTAATGTGAAGGATAGTTATTTGTTAATCTTTAAGAGTGAGAATAAACATGAATATAGAGAGGCTTCCGTTTTCCCAAATGAGCAATTTATCCTTCTGAATTTACCAGAATGGAAGTTTTAATTTAAAATTGATCACATGGTTATTGATACAAAATTTTTTTATCCCCGTTTAATCGATTATAAAGTGAAATAAAATAAATTTATTTAATGTAGAAGGCTAAAGAAAAGTTTCACAGCCTAAGTTTACTCAGAAGGATAGTGATGCGCAATAAAGTCATTTTATCCTATCTCACAGAACCACACAGACAGAAGCAAACCCTCGCAGTAAAATACCAATAACTCCCTGACAGTAAGTGGATTTTCTAATCTTATCAAAACGATCCTCCTTTTGTTACCAGGGATCAATCTAGGCCAGCAGTATTTTTCTGAACTATACTTGCCCTAGGATCCATCCCAGGATAAGAGAAAATTTTAAAAATCTCATTAATTTGGAAAAATTCTTGCTCAGTCGCGCATACAAGAAGAAATGATGGAATGACTCAATTTTTATTGTGAATCTTGCTTCAAATATTGTTATTAAAGCACTAAAGTATAATATATATAGCACAAAATTAAATGAGAGCTTGTATCCAACTTAATTTCGCAGGAAATTAGAAAATAATAATATCTCTTTAAGTAAGATACTTGAAAGGTTTTTAAGGGGTTAACTGAACAGATTGCATTTAATTCGCAAGTCAGAGATATTTTTGTGACTCGTTTCGGTATTTTCACAAAAATGTTACTTGACTCTACTTAAAAAGGTGTAACAAATATGAATTTGCCGTAAAATAAACTTCACGCAAGGAGAAAACGACACTAACCTTGACGGGCGGCTCTTTCCTGTTGACGTTGACGAACAAGCTCTCGGTACGCTTGGGGTTGGCCAGCGAGGGGATGATGTCCTGGCCGAGCGATTTCTTCTTCATGATGATGTCCTCGAAGGGCGGCTGCACGCCAAACTGGTCACCACCGATCACTGAGCCGTTGCTCGGCTGCGGGGGCGGGGGCACCTTTTCAGTCGAGGCCTGCGACATTAACACACGCTTGTTCGAGGGCTCGACGCTGCCCTCGCGGCCAAATGGGGTGCGGCCCCGCAGCGGGGTGGCACTGCCTGCGGTGGCGCCGGCGGCGGCTGCCAGTGAGGCGGCCGCCGCGATCGACGGCGCCTCGGCCGACGGCTGCCGCGACATCCGGGTCGCCCTGGTGTACCGGTCCACGGAACTGTCTCTACTCGGCGCGCGCTTGTAATGGTCGAAGTGATCACTCATCGCTTGCTGGAAACTGTAGGCCGGGTTGTCGCCGCCGGGACCACCGCCGCCACCCCCACCGGCCACCTCGCGGGCCGTGCCGCCTCGCCGAAGGCCGACGGCCGGCGCCAACGACGCCTTGGCCGGGCCCAGCTCGCCGTTCTCCAGGCCGACCGGCTTGTACGCCGCCGCTTCCGGTGGTATCGACGGCGCACGCGGTGGCGCTGGCGGTTGCGGTGTGTACTGCGGCTGGTAGGCGGCCGGCGGTGGAGGCGCCGCAGCCGAGGGCACGGGCCGCGGCGGTGTCGCCTGGTGCTGCGGCGCCTGCAACGTAGCTGGAACCGCCGACGCCACTTTCGCCTGCAGCTCCTGCTGCTGCTCCTGCAACTGCATCTGCTGCTGCAGCTGCGCTTTGGTCGGGATCGGCTCGATCGTCGGCCGGTACTTCGGCAGCTGCCGCAGTTTGTCCAACCCTGAAAGACATAGCAATTTGTATTATTTACGCTTTAATGCTGAAACGCGACCAATACATAAAATAACACTTTAAAATGTTTTTTTTTAAACTCGTTAATGCTTGTTGTAACTTCTTTCTGGGATTGGATTTTTTAATTAGAAAATTTTAACTTTGTATTTTCAATTCATTTAACTTTTACATTTATTTGCTCTTTTTATCCCTGTCCTCGGACCGGGAAGGGCGCGGATAACATGGGCGCACCAGGCCGCACAGGGACCCAGCCCACTGAAGGGCCACTTGCCTCCTTTCGTTTACAGAAGTCTGAATCTTCTCTAAATTTTGCTAAGTGCGATAAATTAACAGAAATGATAACCTTGATGTTCTAGAAACTGACACAGAGACAAAATTTTATCAAGTATAATTACATAGAGTGGAAAAGAAAATGGATTTTGCAAATATGCGTGCGGAAGAAATACTATAATATATCGATGTATTTGAGGGCCACCAAGAACTAACTTGATTTAGTGCACTAAATAATTTAGTTGTAAAACCTGGCTGCTGGAAGTCAGGGGCAAACTGTTTGGCCGTCGCTCTGGCAATGTCTGAGTCTTCTCTGGCGTGTTCTGCGGCCATGTCCGCAAGTTCAGCCTTTCCTCTAGCTGTCGCAGTCCTAAAATAAGGGGGATTAATTGGGTCTTGTAAACCTTTGTGTTGTAGATTTATAAAAATTTGGTGATTTTTCGATGTAGCTTTTCGTACCTCGAAATGGCAATGTCTGCTTTTTGGAGGGCGATCTTGGACGCCCTCTGCGCGGCGTTGACTGCCGCGTCGATGCGCTCGCGGAACTTGGCCGAGCGGATGAGGAAGAGGTGCTTCTTTTTGTGCGAGGTGATGAGCACGTTGTTCTTGTACTTGCCCTCCTCCCTGGAGCCGTCCTTCAGGGTGGTCACGCCATAGCCGTACTTCTTGTTGTTGAACCACTCGCCCTCGTACTTGAGCCCGTCCGAGCGCTCGCTGATGCCGAACCCGCTGCGCTTGTCGTTCTTCCACTCGCCCATGTACGTTTCAGTAACGTTCGTGTCCATTTGCTCGTCCTACGACCACAACCGTCACAGCACACAATCGGACAGGTCAAATATGCAAGTGTGACATTGTGACGATGTGGATGAGATGACGCAGGGGAGAGAGAGAGAGAAACAAAATGCACGTTAGTCACTAGTAAATGACTATGAGGATTAATCTGAACATGGGGCAGCCGTCAAATGTAATTTAACAAGACTTAACTTGGACATTTTATCATTGTCAAATATAAGCTAGCATTCCTCGAAGCGCTTATAAATCTAAAGATTAATTTATTTGTATGGCCCTGTTATTCATACTTGGAGAGGTAGTGAAATAATATCACAATGAATAAATTGAATCTATGTTTTGTTGATAGTAGCTCAAGCTGAAAATTTTCTATCTCAAACCTATTTTGGGAAAAGCGGAAGGGTAAGAATAACGTGCAAGTGTTGCAATATACAAATCGGTGTACGCGTTGATCCTATTTTACACGTCACCCCAATTAGGAACATTATTGGCTTCATCTGCAAAGAATTTAAGTACAAGTTTTAATAAAATAATCTGGCTGATACAGATTTAATCTCAATTTAGCTGAGCACCAAAACAATTTTAACGGCTTATAGAATGGTAAGGTTTTTATATTTTTTAGCTAGATTAACAAATTAGTGGTCTTTCAAGACTTTACTGTTTCATTTACAAAATATGAACTAGAACAGACATTGAAAGTTGTCATTTGCATAGTAATATGATCGCACTAAAAATCAAGCTCCGAAATTATCCGCTCAGAAATAGAGGAGAAACTGCGCTTGATATATTACAGCGTCCAGCAGAGTGCCGTAAAAAGCGTAACAAGCCACTATTGAAACGAAATAGCTGAATCGTCTGTTGAAAGTTTCAAAGCGGGCCGTTAGAGAAGCACGTTATTTGCGGCGAAAAACACACATTTCTCATAATACTCGGCCCAAGCAGAGAAGGAGGTGGAGAGGAGGAGGAGGAGGAGGAGGCGGCGGGGGAGCACACATATGTATGAGTAATATTATTCTTCGTGGACGGGCCGGCTGCCCCAGTTTTGAGAGTGAGTCTAGAGAAAGCTAAAGTGGTCTAACCTCTACTACAAAGCTCGCATTCGAGTCTGTATGTACCGAACCAGCAGTAACCGCCGAGTGGGCCGAGTCCGTGCTCACCCAGGAGGCACTCGAGCCTGTTGATCTCAAACTGGCCGAGGTGCCCCGCTTCTCCAGGTCGCCGGTTGACCTCTGCTTCCTCATTTTCAGACCCTGTGAACACATCAAAGGCTGTAGCAAACTCGGCGGAGAAACTTGCACGGCGTAATTGTTGAGCGCCCCCAGAGAAAAGCTTTCATTTGTGTGCTGACTTACTTTTACTACAAGGCAAAGAGACTTCAATTTTGCATCCATCAAAAGTTTAATAAGAAAAAAAGTTTCTTTTCTGAATTGACATAGGCTGAAATAATTTCTGACAGAAAATAAAGCTCTAAAATATCAGATGAGGAGTTATTTGTCTGCAACTGAGTTATTCTATATACAGAATTGAAAGAAATCTAATCCTGCAGTAATAAACAAGAGTCTCATCACAAATTCATAACTTTTAGTGTGAAATAGTTCAGTAATCGCTTTTCATTTAATTTGACTCAAACCTGGAAGGGAGTAGAAGAAAAGTCTGCTGTCATATAATAGCTCTCACGGTTTCTTTTGATTATTTTATTACACTCATTGATCCCACCTGTAGAATGGACTTTTTCAAGTTCTTGGACGACTCGACGAGGGATCTTCTTCTGACGGGCGGGTCGTCACTCCTGGCTTTGAGCACGAAACCGCCTCTCGAGTCGTCGACCCGTCGGTCTCGTTCGGCGGCAGGGTCGGCGGCGCCACCGCCGGCGCCCGAGTCGCTTCGAAGCGAGGTCATCGACGCCCTGAGCTGCTTGGTGGGCCGGTAGTGCGAGGCGAGGCCGAAGGGGGCGCTCGCCCGCACGCCGTACCCGTGCCGCATGCCACGCAACCACTGGCCCTGGAAGGTACCTGAAACACGCGCCCAGCATCCAATTAGTCCCTCGCTTCTCAACACGCTCTCTCTCTCTCTCTCTCTCTCTCTCTCTCTCTCGCACACAAACAAACTCGCATGCACGCGTCTCTAGTGTGTGCTAATTGCCCTTGTCAGGATCCACTCTTACGCGGACTCTTTGTCTGGGACAAAGGGTGAAATCTGCCAACTTCAATTTTGTTTCCCTTTATCACTGTGGCGTACGGAACTTTTCAATTGTACTGTGCTGCAGCTTCTATAGTGGAGACTCTCTGCGTATAGAATTCAAATATAGAAGCGTGTGTTTCTTTTCTTTCTTAGAGTGTTCTGAAGAGTTTGCAATAGTAATAATAATAAACTTCATCAAACTCACGGAAAAAATGTAAAATTCTGCATGAAAAACTTCTTTAAAAACGATTTATTTTTTAATATGCGGATGCTTTCTGGATCCAAATTGAACAACCTTCTCCTTATGAACAAAATGTGAGCTTTTAAAAAAATTAATCTCACAATTTAGTATGAATCTTCAGCTTCTCTTACTGACGCATTCAGCAGAATAATAAAAAAATGTAAGGTAGGAAACCGAGCCCAATCAGATCTTACAAATTATTAATTTCTATGATCACTAGGAAATATGAGTATGAAAATGGAAGTTTGAGTACTAAATGCAGCGATAAGCAACGCATCATTGAATAAGATTAAGCATATTAACCAATAATAACACTTAATAAATAGTTTCCTCCACTATCTCTCGAACGAATGAAGTCTTTCTTTAAATTGGGCCAGATTACAATATCAACAAAATTTTTAATGATTCTACAGCACAAATGTTTACTCATTAGTTGAAAAAAATTGGGGTATCATGAAATCGTTCAAAACAAGAATATGGCTGGAACGAATGAGTCGGAGTGTATCTCAATTGCGAGATAATATTTCCTGACATTTCAAGAGCGCTTCGTGGAAGAGTCCAAATTGTGCTTCCCTTTAAGTGCATCTCTGCGGTACCGAGTGAATGAAGGTCAAGGTCATTCGCGAAACCGCATCACCGAGAGCACGCGTCCATGCAGTCGTTTGAGGCGATCGTTTGAACTAGAGTCTTCCACGAGAAAAATATGAAATGTCGCAATATGTATATAAATATAAATCAGGATCCAAAAACAGAGTGAGCAGAATAACTGTAAGCAATGCATATTACGGTCAGATCGATATGGAAATTTATTTGTAAACAGTTCCAACGACAACACAAACACTCATTTTTGCTTTTTTGAATGATGATGACTATACGCAATCAAATAAAAATTTTAATTGGATCGATTTTCTTAGCTCTGAACGAAAATTAATTTCAACGGCGAGGCTGTAAATTGTTGCAGGAGGATTTTTTATCATCCCGTTTGTTCTTTGCAATTTTTCCACGAAAAGCGTTTTTAGCGTCGGCACCGAGAGAGAGCGAGAAAGAATCAAACCGCGATAGCTAAGTGAACGCGCGGCGGCCGGTTAAAACAGGGGCGAAGCGAGCCACCCGCCTCTTTCGCCACCTCTCGCGGTGCTGACGTCATTCGCACGCCAACTCATTGTTGTCTGCATATTTTGGCAACAATGAGACCGCCCCTTTTAAAGCCCGCCGTCGCGGACTGCACCTCCGACGTAGAATGGAGTTGTTGCTCCTCTGACGTCAGTTGGACGCATGTTTGGATTTCATTGAAATAGCGATCAGATAATCGAATTTCCCCGAGTTCATTGAGCTGAGATTGAAAAAACGGAGACGATTTTGCATTGAAGCTTTCAAAAAGTAAAATCTGTATTTTGGAAATAAAATTATTCCTTTGATTTAAAAAATGTTTGTAAAGTAAAAATAGGTAATTTACGATTCCTTTTTTAAATGAAATCCAGCAGCTATAAGCAGTGCTTTTAGTAGCGCGAGAGAAAGAAGATTAATCAAGTGTTCACATGAATCTCTATTAACTACACCTCTTCGTTATATGACCATTAATCACTGTCAGGATTTTTTATTTGTATTTCTTTGCCGAATTTCATGCTCTTCTTTTGAAGCATGAGCAAGCAAAGAGTTCAGTGCAGTAAAATTGAGAGTAATGAAAAATTTTCAAAGGCAGTGATTGCTGATAAACATTTCAATTTATTTATTCGCATTGCATGAACGCTCACTCGTCACATAGAGGGTTTAACAGAGATTTCTATTCAAAATTTTAATTAAAATGTTTCAGAAATATTTTCTCTGTGTTCTGATGATATTACTTTTATACAAATAATTATGAAACCGTTGTGTATTTATCTTCTTTTGAACGTTTATCTGTATCAATTTTAAAAGTGGTTAGTATAAAGCACAGTTTTAATATAACCTCTATGTATAGTGCATGTTTAAATCATCACAAACATTAGACAAAAGTTTTTGTTCACATAATGAAGCACTGTAAAGAAGGATAGAAATTAAAGAATATTGTGAGCACTTGAATGAGCTGCAATATAAATCTCGCACATAAAAACTAAATTCAAATTGAATAAAATTTAAATTAAAAATGGTTGGAATTGAGCCATGCACGATTTAAAAGAGTTTTAAATGAGAATATATTAATTTAAATTTATCTGGTTGTTCTTTATTAATTATAAGCAATTAACACAATTTCAGAAATTTTCAATGAGCAATATCAACTTCAAGAGCCGAACGCGGCGAAGCAGTCGTTTTCTCTCAAAAACTAAATCATTCACCGTTGATTGTCACATGTTATTGGCCTCAGAGGTGGTGGCGGTGCGACGTGAGCAGGACGCGGCAGACGGCACGACTGCCCGTCAAACGGACAATAATTACGATGCACGCTGCCATTTTTAGCCGATTAATTAGCACAATCCGCTCTTTTAGTGCGTTCGCCTGTTAAAAATAGTGAATTGCGGTTCGCCTCTTGTCGGCTTGGGGCGGACGGGCGGGCGGGCGGGCGGGACAATTGCTACAAATCGGCGACCTTTCGGTGGTCGGTGGCAAAGCAACGCCGTATAATTAGCCGGGCGCGATGGAAAGGGTGCGAAATAAATGCAACCCGCCGAGCGGGCAGGCAGCGAAAATGCAAAGCGCGAGAGGCCGACGACGAGATAGAGCGCGCGAGGCGGTATTAAAAGCATTGCCTGTGTGTCGCGCTGCCTCTCTCTCGCGGCTACCGTTACACCTCAGCTCAAAATAGCGAGGTATTTCTGGGGCCTAGCACCAACTGACTCTAACCAATACACCAGCAGCCCTCCTATACCCTCTCAATACTCTCTCTCGCGCGCTCCGCGCTCGCGCTGACCAAACTGCTTGTTAATAAATGCCGGTTTTCCACTCCCGCTGCTCCAGACCCTTTCTCTCGATCCATCTCTTGTGTTTCGAAAGGGCTTGCATCCCCATGTCTACGGCGAAGAAAAAATTTGAATAGTGGGAAAAATCCGTTTAATATTAATAATTATCAAAATGATAAATCAAATTAGACGTTAGTTGCTCTCTGCATCCAACACAAGTTCATGTGTGTTGTTGGCAACAGCAAACAAAATTTATCAATCTACTTCCTTTAGGAACGTTTACTAATATTGAAAGACTGATATTCAGGAGCTTCAAGCTGCAATATTTTCACCTCAAGCCGTATAAAATCTTGACTAAAGTTTATAAGTCACCAATATATATGTGCATCAAATCATCGTCTAGTTTTGATCATCCATCCCTGCAAATAGTTTTGAAGGATAAATAAAAGAACATGCATGTTACTGGACACTGTTGGAAAAGTGAAGTAAAACGGCTAGAAATAGTTCTTGAATTGCACCAAAAACTTATAATATATCCATCTCCGGGATACATAACCATCAATGAACGTTGTAAAAGTAAGATGATTGTCGAAATGCCAATGAAACGGACGAAATTAACCCAACTTCATAAAATGCAGCAACTTAAAAGAGAGTCACTACAGCGTTGAAAGCCATTAACGACGTATATTAGGGTTCAGTAAACCTTCCATTTGTCGGCTGGAATACTTCCAAAGTTTGTATCCATACTTTGAGTATTAGAAAATATTGAATAGTTTTTCCGTATATTTAACTTTGTCTTTTCATTTTAATGGGATGTTCAGTTAAAGTATTAAATATTGTGCAACTAATAGGTTTGCGATAAGAGGGCGAAAGCTATAAAAATACTGGTATCAATTTCAAATTATTTGACCAGATTTATTGAAAAACTTTACTTTCAATAGAAGTTCCGACTTCCAACGGACGGGAGTTCTATATTGTTTCAAAACTTTACCAAACTCCTTCTATGATAATATATGGTTGTGATTGGTTATGTTAAATCAGTTAGTGCAAATCACTATGGTTTCAACGAAAATTTTCTTCTAAGGAAATCACTTTCTGATATTTATTATAAATATACATTGTTTTCGATAAGAGATCAAACAAAACAAAAAATATGGCTCAAATTACTCAGATCGTCTAAGTGAGCTATCAGTATTTTCATTATACTGGTTAACGTTGCAGAGTTAACTATATCCATAAAAATCTAAACAGAATTAATTCAAGAACAAAAGCGAGTTAACATGCTGACAATGATTATTTTCATTTTATTCTGCAGATCTTTTTATTTTGCCTTGTGATTCATGGCAAATATACGGACAGTTCATTTCCTTGTGTCCAGATGAGAGGATGACATACAAGGCATTTCCTCCTATTAAATATCGTCAGTCTGGGCGTGATGCAGCAGTCCTTCCCGAAACACTCGCGTGACGCAATATTTACACACGCGGCCGGGTCGAGTCGCCAGCGTTTTGAATAAACGCGCTCGCGGCTCGCGGCGTGATTCACATGCGAATAAAAATTCTGGAGCAGCAACAAACGAGTCAGGATGGCATTGTGAGTGTGAAACCCATAAAGTCGGAAAGGAGAATAAAGGCTGCGGCGAGTGGAAAGATTAAAATGCTTGCAAGCCGCGCCGGAATGTTATTAGAAAGTGACTCCAAAGCAATTATTTTTAACCCACACTTCCCACTGACTGACTGACTAGAGCGGCGGCAACGGCGTGCGATTTATTATTATAACCGTTGGTGCTGGCGATCACAAAAGAAGGAGGAAAGGAGCGAGAACGGCAGGCGAGTGGAAAACGGGCGCAAATATTTGGACTCATCCGCGCCAAATTGACTGCAGCAATATCAATTTTTATCTAACGCACCAGCGCACACATAAAAAGGCAGCTTAAAGGCTGTGTTATTCGCCGTGTTACTTAACGCTCACGAGTTAATTGAGGCCAATGGCTACGCGATGCGTTTATTTTAATAATTTTTGACAATCATGCTTATTTTTAAAACTGCAACAAGTAATTGGCAATTTTTTCGTCACGCCTTGATTATCTGCTAGTCAAATAGTTAGTTTAGTGACTCGAATTGCTCAAATTGCTCGACGGGCTGGGAGGCGCACCGGCGCCGACTCGCTACTTGCTGGTTTGCACCTTTCCAGCATGCGTGATTTGGCTTCACGGGACAATTGTCTAGCGTTTCAATGCAGTCCTCGGTGCAGAGGCAAGTGGCCCTTCAGTGGGCTGGGTCCCTGTGCGGCCTGGTGCGCCCATGTTATCCGTTCGCGGTGTTATTGGGACCCGGGTTTCAGCATTCGTGCTAGTGCAGTGCGCGCCCTTCCCGGTCCTCGGACGGACAAGGATAAAAAGAGCAAAAAAAAAAAAAAAATAGAATAAAAAAACACAGAATGACGAAAATCATCACCAAGGATGCTGTCATACAAATTTTTATGTCGTGTATATCTTGTTTGATTTTTCTCCCATCACTGTGCTCACTGCTGCGACATGTGACACTCGACCAAGATTGATGGGTAAGTGATGGAGCACCCAGCACCGATTGCACGGCTTAAGGAAAGTTCAAATCGGGAAAGTGACAATGTGGCAAGTAAGAGTGAGCTTGATTCGGTTGCGCCAGCGTGCGTCACTCTCGTTCCTTTTGTTTGATTAGTCGCGGCGGCGACGGGGTGAATGCAACTAGCTGGAGGGAAAGCGCGAGAAGCAGCGACGGTGGCAAAAAGTGTGCGCAAACAGCATTAGCGTAAGTGGCAATAAGAGTAATAAGGGGTTAGTTGCGGGCCGGCCTTGGCACGGAAAGCACCCCGGCGCAAAGCACATGGGTGAGCGTGACGTCAATCGCTTCGCGACTTGAGGGTGGACATCCGTAGACGCTACTGGAACTGTGCTTCCAAAATATCAACGCTGTATCTCGTACATTCTGCTCGATTGTTGCCAAAGCATTCGGGATTAGCCATTTTAGAACAAATCTTGTTGAAATTGACGCCTATAAAATTTACTTTTAAGCGGGGTTTTAGCTTAGACTTACGAGCTGAAACTATAAAAATGTTCTTTAGACATGCACGGTAAAATTAAAAAAAAAATCAAGATGTGAATTCGAGAACCGCAGTATGTAGGCTACGAAACGTTGAACAACTTAATTATAAATGACATTTTGCATATCTCAACCACATCTAATTGCAACTAATAAAGTCACACTACTCGCTCTAACCATTAAGTTCGTTTTCTTAAATTTATGTGCATTCCATGAAGCTGTAAAATAGTTCCTAAATTTAACTCTATGACGGTCTCTGTAGTTATTTACTAAAATGAAATAATCGAGCTATATTTAATTTAAGCGCTCATTACCAATTAAACAATAAAAATAAGAATGTGGTTTGATATTCGGATAACATGTTTGTTCATCTTTAAATGAAACAAATATTGAAATTTCAATTTAAATGGGATTTTTTAAGTGCATTTTATCCTCAATCTTGAAATTTTGTGGCTAACTTATATTTAAATAAGTTGAATTGGTTGATCTGAAGGTTGCAGTCACTCGATAAAATATTTTTACACACAAACTCAAAGCGAAACCAACAAATTTTGCACAAATAATACATGTAGAATATGATATTGTCTATGTAACACTTTTGAGGTTTTCAGCAATATTCTGATTTGTTTACGCATACTTAGGCTGTAGGTTTGTAATGAATATATAGGTCTGTGAAAGAGGGAGTAGAAATAATAGAAGATTTTTGCTTGTAAAAATTAATGTCCTCGTGTAGTTGTTATTCTTCGCTGTGCGTTTGCTTCGTTTGCGTCGCATAAAAGCTAAAAAAAATACAAATTAATATTGATGTGAGCTTAAGCACTATATCTTGAATTGGTTTCAAATTATTGAAAAACCAGCATATTTTCATTATTTTGTAGCATAGCTGTTTGCTTTTGGCGTTCCCATAACTCTTTTTTTGGATCTTATCTTGGAATCTATGATTAATTAATTTTTCAATATTTCGTGATTTCCTATGATGTGCATGGTTATGGTTTTTTAATTGTATCCATATTGATATTTTATTTAATTGTCAACAAAAATTCATATTGCAGAGAAAAAAGAATGATATACACATGAAGTTGATTTTATAAAATTTAAAATTTTGAGCCCTAGAAACAAGCTCCTTCTTGGAAAAAGTAGTATGAAAATATAGTTGCCAAGTAAATTCGATAGCTATAAGTGAAAGAAACACTTTCATTTAAAAATTTAGAACCACCAGATTCCAGCAGAGGTGTGTCTAAAATTACAAACCCAATTCTAGTTGCACCGAGAGGCTTGTGTGTCAAATCGGGCTAGCCTACATAGAGTAGTTTGCTGCGAGCACATTGTGTGTGTCTGGTTCTCCCTATTGACCGACTTGCGGGCCAATTATTTCGAGCGCGCCGAATTCCAGGGCGACGTGAAAATTGGCCGGAGCTGCTCAAAGTTCAAAAGCTGTTACAGGCACAAAAAGTGCGTTCGATTCGCCACTCGCTTGAACAGAGCCTTTTCGGATTTGCCTCGAGCGCTTGCTTTGGTGGTTTTGGGCCGCATGCCAGTTTTTCGCGCAGTTTGTAGTGCAATGTTGCAGTCGCGTTGCGCAAACCACATCAATATTCCCTGCATGCGTACTTCTCCGCCGCGTCCGTTCGACATTTGCGTAAATATGTCCACTCTCGAAAATGCGATTAATTTTGGTCCAAATATTAAAATATGAATTCTTATGACATTCGCAAGTACAGTAGATGATAAATTATGATCAAGAGCGTTCAACACTTGAACTGTGTTAGGTCAATGATTTTTTATACTCTCCGCCGAAAAAAATGAATTATGTTTGTAAAATATAGATTCATTAATTTTGCTATAAATCGTTAAAAGAACGTGCCCCAACAGTGGCATTGGATTAAATAAATCTCGTCCGCGTGACTGCATCAGTTGAAACTATTTTTAAGTATTTCAATTAAAATGATTTAATGCGTTAAGTGAAGAAATACGCTACGACACATATTGCTTCACTTCTTCCATCTTTCCTCACTTAACAAACACAATAGTTCACTTAAACGAATATCAATTAATTGTAAGTAGCAGCTTCAATTACGAAATACAGTATTTGTTGCAAGTATCGGGACTGCCACTACTGCAAACCAAATCCAAAGTATGGATACATTTCCAAAGTAACCTCTAGATTTATAGACAAAACACTGACCTAAAAATAGTAACGTCAGAACGGATATCTATATTTTTTTAATCAGATTGGCTGTTGCTTTGGGTCAGCGCTTGTGTATCGAAACTCTACAACAAAAATGCTCCGTCAGCAGCATCAGGGGCGACGGCGGCAATCTCGTCAGATAAAAACACACAACAAGTGTCCCACCGATCAAAAAAGAGAACGATGGCGCGGGAGGGCGACCGACTTGACCGAAAAACAACCGGGGGCGCCGGGGGTAGCTAGGAGGGGGCGGCGGCCTCCCCCTCGTCGCCGCCAACAAATGGGCTTTGTGCGAGCTGGCAGCGTGGCTGGCCGGCCGCGGCGAAGGCTGCCAAAATGAAGTCGGCGCTCAAGGTTTTGTGCTGCGAGTCTCTCGCGATGCTGTCCCCAGTATGACAGATTTTTGGTTAGCCAGTTAATATAGTACATGGCGGCAACAGGCCAAGCATAATAACACACGCGCGCACGCATAATACGCCGCTACGCATAGGGTTGCCACTTGTTCTGTTACCGCGGTTTACCAATTGTCCAGAGTCAGACAAAACTGGTCAAGACAGAGTCCAAAGTTTTAACCTCTAGAATCTAATAGCAAACGTTTGGCATCTATTTCTCAGACGATGCTGACAATTCTGTGTCCTCGCTCTAGCAATGATCTTTTTTCATGTTTTTTTTTCGGGAAGCACTCGTAGTATGGTCATTTAGTGATATAAAATATCCTTTTGTTTCCTTCAATCGTAATCTATCCTTCGTCTGGCAGAGCTTCGCTGTCCCAGACGATGTCCCCCAACTTGGCTACTAATAAACAAGGCGGAGTCGTGTAATTTTAATTACTTGTGTGCTTCCTGTGCTTCCTAAGGTCCAGAGGGATGACCATCAGCCAAAGATGAGCCATGGCGAACTTTTGACACTATCAAAACAAGTTTCTGCATACGATACTTCCCCGGTAACTTCTTTAGAAAAATACCGTTGAGGTGGTTTTTTATTAAAATAGGTAAAGAGAAAGAAATTATTTCTTAACTAGGTCTTTAAAATTTTGACCTTCGTAGATTATATCCATTCATCCCAAGAATGATATTTTTTGGCCTCCTTGGATATAATTAATTTTCAGCGTAGACAAAGAATAGAAGCTTGGCAGCCCTATAGGATTGTTTTGTGCAGTTTTGACCCGCAGAGGCAAGCCAGCTTGCATTTACACAAAAGATTGAGTTTGTGGAGTGTTTGGCGCAAACCGCTTTTATGGAGCGACCTTACTCAAAATTTCATATTCAAATGGCGGTGGTGTGGGCTTCCTCGCCAGCGCCATGATTTCTGTTTGCCTTGCGCCCGTTATAGAGAGTAAACATGCAGATCGGCTGGAAAGGATCCCACTCCAACAATAAATGAAACTTGGTCCGAAAATTTCCATCAAAACAAGCTTTAGATTCAATGTCATGAATTTTTATGAATCAGAACTGCTACTACTTGGTGGTACATGTTTTAATTCTACGCGCTCGAATCCAATTTTCGCGCTTCCTTAAAATGAAAAATTCGCAAAAAGTAGAAAAAGTTGCAGAATTAGAGCGATTTAGTTTTTCAATTCACATTTCTATGTAGTGGAAGGATTGGCGATTCCAATATTGCTTGGTTACAATTTACTTTTAAGACTGGTCTTTGTGAGTGGGATGAGTGGGTATTTTTTTAAATTAATTAAATTGTCTACCATTTATTAGAGTGTCCAATGTAAATCTTTTAGTCTTGCAAAACTCAACATTTATGTAATAGATAGATATTTGAAAACACGTACTCAACAGCGATTTTCATGTCAAGCTTTTGAATGGGAGGAAATATCCGAAACATTCGATCCTTGTGTTTTCTGGTAAATTGAGATTAAAATTGTTTTGACGTATTTTACGCACTTGCAAAGATAATACATTATTTTTAAAATTCATCGAGTTGTTTTTGGTTCATTCAAAACGCAAAATCTTAAAGTACTCAAATGATTGTTGTTGCAAGCGTTGTTCAATTTATTTTATGCCGTTTTATGCCAAATAATTGGTTATTTATGCAAGTCTATCGCTGTTGAAAATTCTGAAGTATTTCAAAAGATATACTGAACTTCTCACTGCCAAAAACGTTTGAACTGCATTCGCAATACCTTTTCTTCAGTTATTTATTTCAACTGGTGCCTATTGAGCGTGTAAAAATCGAAACAAAAACGTTCGGCCGCTTTCGTATTCCTTTCCCGTCAGCCCATGCATGCTTTTACCTTTTCAAACTTGGCTTTATTCATAAGGACGTGCACATCTCCTTTCGAGTGTGAGTATCTCAAAGGATTTCTTCTAGTTAAAACTTGCTTTCGCCAACGTGCATTTCTCCTGATGCGCGCACAGCCGTCGGGACGGTAAAAGGCTTATCTGATCAATTTGCGAGTTCCCCAGCTTTAAAAACTGTAGATTCTCTGTCTGAGCTGTATCAAAGCTTTTGCAATCGATTTTCGCCCGCCACCCTCGTCGCCAGCCCGTCATTAATTGAATCATATCGCAGCTGCTGCGAATCGGATACCTATCAATACAAATTTATATGTATGGAATCGAATTGCTCTGACAGAGCAGTTGGCAAGTAATCAACCCTCCACTCTTTTGATAATACTTTGAATGAGCAGAAGAGATATGATAAATTTTACCTCTCTGACAATCAATTTGATTTTCTAGATTGCATGACCATTATTAAAATTATTTTACTGTTTTAATATCTATAATTAAAGTGAGCTAATTTTTAAATCACAATTTTTTTAACCATCGCAAATTTTCCAAGATAAATCGACACAACTAAGACAAAACATGTTTTAAGAAAATTCAAAATTGAGCACAAACTTTCAAGTCTTTTTTTGTTCCTTTGAATGACAGTATTGAGAATGACCATTTTAAAAATACATATTTTTAATAATTATTGTGAAAAAGCATATTGCTGCGGAAATTTTGTTTACAGCATGAAATTTCCTTCAAGGGTTATATTTCACTGTTCTTAATAGACATCGTGGCCGACGAAAATTAAGAGTGACTGAAAAAACTCTTTTTAAACAAAACAGGTAGGTCCTCTTTTGATGTCCAAATAATCAAATGAAGCAAAAGGTAAAATTGTTTCAAAAGTCTTTAAAAATGATAGCCTGAGAGTGATTCCAATTTTTAGAAAGCTCAAGCATAGCAACATCGAGAAAGAACGCTAATCTTCATATTTCTCTCGGCAACAAACAACTTTGTAAATCAACCAGAAAATGGGCGTATGTTCGCGTTATCATCGCCAGGCGTCTTTCAACAAGTCATTATATTTTCTGGAGAGTACTCGAAGCGGATTCTATTCAAAAAGTTTGCTCTCCTCTCTTCTTCGTTCAGAAAAAAATCGAGGCTTTTGTTTTGACCACGAAAAGGAGAGAGTGCACGGCGGGTTGTCTGCACATGCGGCGGTGGGTCGCGCTCTCTCACCCCATTCGCGGGCACCAACACCACCAGCAGCTGCTGTTAATCAATAAAAATATTGTAATACATCAGGGCCACATATCGTCGTCGCACTGCATTCTGTTGCTAGCTGCGATTGCCGCCGCAGGCCGCCCTCCCAACGCTCGCTAATTTTTCCAGCTAACAACCAATTTATCTTGCTCACCACGGGAAGAAAAGAAAATGAATTTTGGCATGGAACAGAGTTGGCAAAATTTAATTTTTGGTAAGATTTTAATATGCTCATTTTAAAACCATATAGCAATTGCTGTTGCACATCGTATCAGACATAACGCAAATCGCAAATCAAAGTTCGAATCTTGGCAATAGCAAAAGGCTATATTTTTTTAATTCGAAGTCTAGAGATAAGACATGCCAAACAGCTATCTGATCGATGAGATTTGGTATACCGGAATAAAATACCTTGTCTCATTTTTTAGAAAGTTTTTCGACTGGGTTTTTTACAGTTCAATTGATTTTCTAAAGTGGACTCTGAAAAAACTAAAATCTCGGTTGGCAGAGAATCCGACAAATTGCATTTTGAATAGGGATAATAGGTAATAGCAAAAGTTTATAATAATTTTAATACTATACAGTTGTATTGCAAAATCAACAATGGCTCTAAATCATGTACTTCTATTATTGGTGGGCACCACTTTGCCTTGCCTAAGAAATAATATTGATTTGAAATGGTTAATTTTAGCTTTGCAGGAAACTCCTATGATTAATTAACTAGCTGGTCTTAAAATGACGACACGGAAAAGTTCAATTCCTTATCGAAAAATTGGCAAAGCGGAATAGGCAGTAACTAAAAATAATCTCCTTGAAATTTATTCTCGCGGAAAGGAGCGAATACAAACAACATCAAAGAGAACGATGAAAAGAACAGCGCACCCGTTCGTTTTAATTCTGCAAATGGACTCTCTCTCTCTCTCTCTCTCTCTCTCTCTCTCTCTCTCTCTCTCTCTCTCGCACCATCTTTCTTCCTTCCGCATTTCGGCCTGGGCAACGCGGCGAGCAGCCAGCAAACTGCCGAAAGTGGTTGAGATTCGCGCACAATTGCTTCTTGCGCTTTTGGCTTTTGGCGCAGAGCGGCACACGCGAGAAACAACGAAAGTGGGAATCAGCGTCTATCCATGCACCTGCCACGATGGCGCAACAACTTAAGCGTGCACAGATGGTTGCCCCACAAAAACTTCCGAAACTCCAGCCACTATTCACACAATATACCCCGTTATCTCTCCAAGCGCAGATACAGCTTCAAATAAAATGGTGATTTAAAAAAAGTAATTTAGTATCAAAGTTGAACGGACATTTTCAAACTCTGATTGTAGATTAGGCTCCTAGAAATATACAAAAGAGTGTAAATTTAACAATTTAGTAAGAGCCTCATATCTTCAGCTGCATAAAATATTTTTTTTTTCATTAAATCCACGATTTAAACCCTATTTTTAGAGTTTAAATTTTTGAGCAAATCGCCACATAATTTACCAAATAACATTGTATTGATGTGCTATTTAAAATAGTAATGCTATCATTTTAAAAGGCATTCTTATTGCAATGAATTTCAACGCAATCAATTTGAACCAATAACAGCAAAACCATTTTCTTTTAAATTTTAACAAATATTAAGGAACATCTCTTTTAAAAACAAACTATTCTTACGAAATATAGATTTTAGGACAAAATTGAGCTCTCCCCTCTTATCGAAAGGGCAAAGGGCGGAGTTTGCGAAAGCAAAGTGCGGATATTTGTTCTGCTGCGCCACCGTGGCACAAAGAGAGTTTCCGCGGTGGTGTCACGCGTCCAGCATTTAGCAGCTTCGGGAAATAATGGGAGAGAGTGAGCGAGCGAAATTTACATTCGCCAATCAACCTTGGCAGCTTTGTGGTGTATTTCGCGCTCGGCCCACTGACTCATCTCATGAGCATGAATAATACTCTCTCGCGGCGCTGCGCTTTTTGAAATAGGAGCCTTCTTTTTGCCACAAACCTTGCACATAAGTGAAATGTCAAGGCTGTTGCAAATTCCACTGCTCTTTCGTTGCAATGGCATTGGACCAGGTGATTGCTGTTAGCACAGTAAAACCGAATACATTTCTCCGACAAAATGATTCAAAAACGTCTCTGATGTGCGTGTCACCAGCAAATATAGATATTTACAGATATATATGATTTTTTTGGATTTGTGTACTTGATAGTTTGGCAAAGTTACTTCGAAGTGCACATACTACGATAGGAAAAAAGCCGCGTCTTCTTTTCCACTGGCCGTTTAATATGCGTGGATTCATTCCAAGCAATCGATGCTGATAATGAGAACATATAGCTGCTCCTTTTTATATCCCAGTGCTCAGAATTTAACAGCAAGTTTCTTCCAAGAACTATATTTTTTAATTGCCAAAAAGATTTTATTTT
Source organism: Cloeon dipterum (assembly GCF_949628265.1). Taxonomy (NCBI): domain Eukaryota; kingdom Metazoa; phylum Arthropoda; class Insecta; order Ephemeroptera; family Baetidae; genus Cloeon; species Cloeon dipterum. The sequence continues at coordinate 14,310,667 of NC_088786.1, forward strand.
CAACCATAATTTTTTAATTCATGAATTTAAGAGTCAATTTTTTTAAATTAGCAATAATTTTTAAGAACCTCTATTTATGCTGACACTTCCATTAATTTGATAATTTTAGGCTTTCTTTTGTGCTTGATGTTTAAGTTTCATTATTTGTATTTTCCGAAGTATTTTCAAATAATTTTCAAACTGCAGAAAGAATACACCGTCCTACATGTTTGTGAGGTATGCAATTCCTTGATGATGCTCTCCAGTTGTGTTTGAGCTGTTCATATTAATATTGATTCGTCTTCATCCCAATAAGATTCTCGTTCATTAATTAAGATTTCGCATGATATTTAACTATCAACTATAGTATAGTTTTTAATTAAAGATCCAGTTGCCACAGTTGAGAAAGAAATTGAGCCAGACAGTGTAAATACTCGTATTCTTATTACACACAACAGGCCAGATTGAAAATGTTTTGGAAAGGTAAAAGGTACTCACCACCGTCCGCGTAGGTCTCTGAGCCATAGCCGTCCTGCAGTCCATTGGCCCAGGTGCCCTCATATTTGGCGTTCGAAGTGGCCGACTGCCGCACACCGTAGCGACCCTTGAAGCCCTGCGTCCACTCGCCCCGGTACAACCACCGCCCCCGAGTCTCTACTCCCAAACCGTGTCGTTTGCCGTTCTGCCATTGGCCTTCGAATGTGCTGCCGCTGAAACAAAAACAAGCAATGAGTTTAATGCTGTTAAATCTGAAAAATAAATTAAATATGGTACATCTATTTAAACACATCGCTCATTTTACATTTACATGTTTCCGTTTTTGAATATTCAAACCTTGATCAAATGAACAAAAGAAAATTCATGGCTAAACTGACTCTAAGAGTTTGTTGACAACTCTGCTGTGTATGGTCGTACAAAAATTGGATTGGAGCCTTTTTGCTAACAAGACACACTTGGAAAAAGTGGCCTAGCACCTGCTCGATTCAAGACTTTGTGCGCAAGTACTCAGTTTTGACAAAACATTCTGAACTCGTCTTAATCCGCGAAAACTATTCGAAGTGATTCAAAATTAAACACTGAAAAAATAGAGATTAAGTGAATCATCAGAGATTTTATATTAAACTATATGGCCAGTATGGCCCTTTGAAATGCGCATGATAGTAATTATACTATTACAATAGCAGCACGCCGAATATCGATGCCTTCTGAGCATTGAAACTTGTCCTTCTAAATTTACAATGTGTCGTATTTACATTCAAATGGGGTCTGAACTACTGGTGATTACTGATTGAAATTCAGATCATGTGTACAAGTGTGATAAAACATATGCATAACGCTGCTGAGTCTGCATGGTAAAATGATTGAGTGAGAGTGGGATTTGGAAGCGTTGTAAAAACAAATTATCCCCCGAAAAGCTCATTTTTGTTTGAGACCAAAAGCATGCGGAGCCCAGATCGCAGTAAAGTTGGAAAAAGGTTAAGGCACATTGTACGGAACCCGAGTGTAATAAAAATAATGCGTGCCAAAATTGACTTTTTGCTGCATGGGCGAATAAAATGACAAGTTAAGGTTTTCTTTTAAATGTTAAAAAGACCTACAACCCATTGCAAAGATAAGATAAAATATGCATATGTGTATTCCATTTTATTTCTAATAAAATCACTTTTGAATGAAGTTCAACTGAAGACTTCTACTTTGTAAGTATTCCTTTACAGCCACACATTCAATGCACAAATCACTCAGTGTCTCACTAGTCAGCACAATATCATCCGCAAATAAAATAGCTTTAAGTCCAGGAATATGATTAATTACCTCATTAAAATCATTGATTGCAAGATTAAAAAGAAAAGGAGATAAGCAACCACCCTGACGTACTCCATTGGACTGCACAATTATTTCTGACTCAGTCACACCATCAACAATTCTTAAAAAATTTAAATCTAAAGAATGAGCGAGATATTTGAGTTCTACTAGTGACATTTTATTTGACTCTACGATTTTTCTGAAAATTATAATTCTATCCACCGAATCAAATAAAATCACTTTTCATTTTCCTTTTTTGATGAAGTAAATTGCATTGGGATAGATATTGTATATTCATTTATGATTTATATTCCAGTTTTATGCCATAAAAGAACTATAAAAGTATCAGTTTCGTTTGAAAATACAAAAACTCCCCAGCCGGGAAAATAGCCTCAAAATGTCTGCAATCTGAAAGCTCGTGCGTTCTTTGTGCATGCGAGCGTAAAATAATTGGCCCAACACAAAGTCGATATAGCTTAATAAATAATTTCCTTTTCTTCTAAATTTCCTATCTTCGATACAACAAAAAATGCCTTCGAGTAAAGCGTCTTAGTTTGATGAAAACAACATAAAGGCGTTCGATAAAACGGTTTGCAAGAACACCGGATTGCTCTCCTAACACAGGGGGAATTGAGTCGCCTCCCTTTCTATTTATTCGGGCGGCGGATCGCAACAAGTTTGGCAGCGAGAAAGTTTTACGGCCCGTGTAGGATCATCGTCGTTTATGTGCTCTGCCACAATTCAGTGAACAATTAGACTGCGGCACTAATTAAGCGGGAAACCACGTCTGAACATAATTAGCGCGGAAAAGTGCGGACGGCATGACCTTAGTGAGAGGTGTGCAACCGACGACACATGAGAAAAGAGTTGAAGAGGACATCCCGGGCATTCTCTCCCAATGGGAACCACAAAATTTCAAACAATATACGAGTTCACATAAATACAAGCGTTGCATCAAAATTACAAATAATTTAAATTTAGCACAAACTCGCATTAAGTGAAGGACAACCAAACAATGTTGCTTCCAGCACTTCGAATTTTAGTTTTACTCTAAGACCTACTTTGTATTCTAAAACATTCCTTTTATCTAAGAATACAGAATAAAAACATGCATATTGATGGGTTCGTTTTCCAAAAGGTCTTTGTGCAAATTGACTGTAAGGAAAGATTAGCTGTGCGTTTATTTTTGCAAACTGAGGCGATGCATCTTTTTAATTATTGTTATTACAATAGCTTAAACAGAAACGTAGCAGTAATGAAATGCTTGGCTGTCAAATTAATCTTTATTAATTTCCTTCATGTTGGGCTTAATGTTCAAGAAAGGGTTATTACAAATCTAGGTTTTCAGCCAAGTCAGAATTGCGCGCGAAAGCACAGCAATTTAGTTGTTTAGTTTCAAATTTGATCTTTATTATTAAGGTTCTGCAGAGCTATTTTGCCCCATACATGCCATTGTTTACTCATTCACCATTTTAAAACCGTCGCAGCGGGTGATTCACTCGTATTCGATTGCCATGTCCGAGGCCGGCAACAAGAGGGTCTTATTTTTCATTTAGCCCCAATCGACGAGTTGGCGCATCTCTTCTCCGGTGCGCCCGAGGGAGACAGAGGCACCGCGGACGTGCAGGAGCCAATTTAATTATTTCATTGTGCGCGCGATCCAAAAAATAAAGGCAGCGCGGCGGCGATCGGGTCGTTAAGTTTCTTTCTCTGTCTAATGCGCGGAGAGGGAGAGAAAGAGAGGCCGCGTGTGCGCTTTTAATGATCTAACCCGTGAAAATAGCTCGGCGAAGCTGCTGCTCACGACGATGGGCGAGCGAACGAACGAACGAACGAACGGACGGACGGTTGGTCGGTCGGTCGGACGCACGGCCAGAAAGCAGTAAGGCAAGAGAAAGAAGCGAGTGATGAGCATGGCTTTACACTTGCTGCTGTTTGGCTCGAACCCTGAAAATAGAGCACCCGCTATGAAGAGCAGTGCCCCTTCGTATGCTGGCTAAAATTACAACAAAACTCATCATCGGCCCTACTTTCTTGATGTATATTAACTCACTCATTCGCCGACACTACCACCATTTATTCTTTTCTCTGCGCTGCCCTCCCTCTTTCTCGCTGCCTTACGCACAACCCGCGCTCGCTCGCTCTCGCGTGTGTGTACGTATTTATTTATACGGTGGACACGCAGAGGAGTAATCGCGACAGTTCCACGGACAGAGCCGTTGGTTTGGCCATTGTGCCACATTTCGTCCGCCCGCCCGCTCGCCCGCCCGCTCGCCCGCCCGCCACCGCATACTTCGGTTCCGCTTTATATTTTAATTAGCTGCCCCCGCAACTTTGAAGTCTGAGAAATGGCACTCTTTTCGCAAATCGCATGCCCTCTAGATGGACGTTATCACCATTTAACTGGCCGCTACCGCAGGCGTGACATGCCAACATGGACTGCTTTCAAAATTGTTGCTTAACTAAAAAATCAAATTTATGACAACGAATATCAAGGAAAAATCAGTTCAAAAAAATAATTGCCCGCGATATTTTTACCATATTTTATAAACGTGTCCTCGTTATCGGTAAAAACGGTTTCTTTTTTAGTGGCCAAAGGTTTCTGCCTTTATCATATGAAATAATATGTAACTAAATCTATTATAGTAAGTGGATAAACACTAATATTGTTTTGGGTGTTAATAATGTTAATAGATTTCGCTTTTAAAACTCGTTCAAAACCAAGGAAAGGTCAGTGCTCTTCAAAATGTAAAAAACTCTACACATTTCTAGTCCTGTGCGACAGCTTACTCATCTCCCCCTTGTTATTTGTTAAAAAATTGAACATTTGCAATCACGTGTGAAGGCGAATTCTGAAACCCCCGTTTTCAAGAATTTTGAATACCTCTTAGCAATGCACATTAGAGGGTCAATTTCAAACATCAGATTTGCACGAAAATTCTGAAATATATTAAAATTTAAATCTAGTTTAGATAACACATTTTTAATTGCCAAGCGAAGAACGAAAAAAGTGATTGTTGTGGTAAAATTATAAGGATAATATTATATCTGGGAATTTTTGTTATAAATATAAACAATGAACTAGTTGGAGGAGATGAAATTGCAATTCTCACTTAAACGTTGAAATAATCACAGCATTGCAAATATCTTGACGTATAATGTGAAAGAATTGCTCATAAATTATTTGTAACAATGTGGTGAAATATGTTACACAGCACCCACACAGTTTCCATTGACGAAATTGTTCAACAATGCTATGCGCTGGTGTGTACATGGCATATAAAGTTACTCAAATTTACCAAATGGCGTTACTTAAAATGCAGAGAAATCATATACAGCAATTTCCTCCATATCAGATTTGATGCCGAGCGGTAGTAACAATTTTTGTTGGGGAAAAAGAATGTGTAACTGGAATTAATGTTAATTTCATATTCAGCTGACAACGGCGGACAGCAGCAGTATACAAAATTACCAGTCCCAGGACACAGAAGGTGATTTTATCACGCCAAAATAAACACCGTGCAGCCGCAATTACTCAAAACCACGCACGATGTAATGTGACGCGTTCACCGAGGAACGACACGCGCAAAAAAGTACAAAAAAAACATGCCATATGGAAAATGCGCTCCACAAGTTCTGTCAAAACTTTTGGAAGAGAGAGGAAGGGAGCTCTGAAATAAATGCCAAGTCGTTTTTCAGCTAGAGCTTCGGCAGCAAAAAAAAGGTTGAAGCGTGCTGGTTTCGCTATATCGAACACAAACAGCAACCAACAATGAAGTAAGAAGAAGCGCCAACAAACATTGTGGAGCCGAAGAAAGAAAAATGCGGACAGTAGGAAAGTGGCGGCACACACGCACGCAAATCGGAAAAGTAGCCGATCGATGCGTGTGCATTGGATCGTCAGGGAGGCAGGGCGTGTTAATTAGAGCGCCCTGTGCCCCGTGCCGAAGCAGCCAGGCCAAGCTGCCATGCCGACGACACAGATTTTAATCAAACGCTCAGCTCGGCCGGCAGGAAATGATTTTAGAAATACGCCGGATTGCACCGCGTGGCGAAAGCCGAGGAACGTGCGAGCTTCGTGTCGACACATCAAGATAGTGAAGCCATTGTAATTTTTAGCAATTTAGTATGTATTGTTAACAAATGTAGGCAAGCTATGAAATTGATTAATTATTACAGTGCTTTACATTGTTTGGATTTTATTTCTATTTTCCTTTCTTTGGTATTCCTGGAAATTGGTAAGTATGTATTCGTTCCGATCCTTCTCATAAATTTGTTGCAAAATATGTGTATTAATGATAACTCTAGTACATTTAAACAAAAACTCTTGTTAGTTAAATGTTTTCTAATCAAACTAAACAGATTGATTTCCCACTCTGTTTCCAATTGATATTTTTTTAATTTGTTGCTCGTTTGGATGAGGGGAGATGAGATGGAGTATAGATGCCTTGCCGTTCCGCAACAAATTTAATTTTGAATCTAAAATCATTAACTATTCTCCACGTGTTTAAAGAAGTTTTTGTTTTGATTTGAAGGTGTAAAATCCACACAAATTACCAGTTCTTGCCAGAATACATCAATAACAAATCCTTTCCCTCGGCAAATACTCAAATTTCCACCGAATTTCTGGACAATTTAAAGGAACATCCGCATATCGGGCCGTTCAGGTTGGTGTGTGAATTTATGCTGTGTATATGCGCAGCCCTAGTCGGAGGCATTGAGCAGATGGCCCTTTGCTCGCCACGAGACTCTGTTTCTCACTCTCTCGCCGACTCTGCTCTCAGCTGCAAATAACTGGGCTGTTTGGAAATTCAGCAGCCAAATTGCGGCGCGCGCGCCGAAAATTATTATCGCCGCGTTCCGATGAAGCATAAGCATGCACCTTGCTTGCTTCTTGCCGCCGCGCGCGCTCTCGTTCTCCGCGTTCAGTTCAGTCAGTCAGTATTTTTAAACGCGAGCTGTGAGGAGTTTTGCTGCTCTCGCGCCGGACCGACCGACGGCAAGCACAGCTCCTCGTCTCAGTTCACATAATTCGCTGCCGTCGCTTTTTCCGCTCGACTAAGTGCAAAGCCGAACCGAGAATCGTTTAAAAAGTCGAGGGTGTGTTGCCCAATGAGCAAGGAAACGGGCGAAATATTTTAACTGAAGACTTGACTAAACTTGTTTCTACCCAGCAGTTGAATATTTAACATTTTTTCTGCACACTACATTATTTATTGAAATGCAATCAATTGTAGCGTAAAATATAACCAAATTAATATTGAGGAGCTGCATTTTAAATATCAGATATATTAGGGATTATTATTGTTTATCTTTACAGAGATTAGTGCAAACAATGCGTACATGATTGTGTAGAGCATCTGGTAAAGCAAAAAATCGTATTCGCCTTCAACATTTGGCTCAAATCTAGTCCATATATGTAAACAAAATTGAGTTTTAGCGGTCTATCGAGATTTGACCCAGGCTCGCTCTAAGAGAAATTAAATTACTCAATTTAAATTCAGAAGTGGGTTGAAGAAATTAATAGCAATAGTTTGTTGAGAACAAAAAAATTTTACTTCAAATTATCCGCGCACGGAAATCCAAAATAATTCTTTGATCACTTCTCTGCGGTTCTTCATCAACAGAAGGGAAGTACAGATGAATTGAGCCTGGAAATTTATGAAATAATTCTGGAATGCCTGCCGGAGCCTATTGTTCGAATGATGAACCGAACACAAAAAAGATTTTCCATCGATTGGTATTACCAAATATTAAAAGCTTTCAGTTGAAGCAAAAGAGCCCTTCGCGTATTTCCTGATTGGCTGCTATAAATTTATTGTTTGGGGTGGATGTTGATGGTCAAATTTTGGTGAAGGCTATGAACAGGAGTACCAAGACTTTGAGAAAAATTAAATGAGTCGATGTGTTTACGTTTACAAAATATGAACATGTGGCTCATTGGCTCGAGGTGAAATCGTAATCAAAATTCGGATACGCAACACGCGGTGAGCGGGAAGAATGTAAGTGGGTCACATTTGGCGCCTCAACAGGAATGTGCGCACGGCAGATCGATTCCAGGCAGCGATCGCTCATTAGCACTTGGACGGAAGTTTGCGAGCAGAAGTGCAGCGGCGTAGTGCGGGTTGCAGCTGACCGGGGCGAGGGGGGGGGGGGGGAAGCAGTGGAGGACGGAAAGATGGAGCAGCTGGAGGCAGCGAGCCAGAGAGAAAGAGATGGGAAAAAGGTGCGTGTGTGCAGGCAGTGCAGCGCGGGTTGCACACACTCTCACACGCGTCGAGAGGGGCTGCGGGGGGCCGGCGGATCAATATGTTTACGTACCTGGGCCACATATACACTCCGGAGACCTCGAAGCCGAAGTGCCAGGAGCCGGAGTAGGCACCCTGGCCCTTGGGGCCGGTGCAGACGCCGTGGCCGTGCGCCTTGCCGTCCTCCCAGCCACCGCAGTAGGTGCCGCCGTCATCGAAGTCGAAGCGTCCGCCGTTGATGCCTTTAGGCGCTTGCACGCCGGTGGCCGGCGTGGCCTGCGCCGTGGCCGCCGCCGCCGTCTGGTTCTGCATGCCTGCTGGTGGCTGTTGCTGGCCGCCGTCTAGTGCGTCAGAGGAGCGGCGGCCGCTGCTGGTCGTTAACACTATAATCGTGTGCGTGCGTGGGTCTGCTGCTGCTGCTGCTGTCGTGTGTCCTAAGTCACCATCACTGCGGGGTCACGCGCGACACGCCGCGGCCATGTCGCGGGCCCCAGTCGGTCGCCCTGCTTGCTGTCCGGCGCGGCCCACGAACGACGGGTCTGGCCCTCGGCCGACGGCGGCAGCCAATGCACTGACTGCGCTGCTGCTGCTCGCCAGCCAGGCTCGCTCGCTGTGGACCGGACCCATTCGAGCCTGCCTCCTCCGGCGCCTGCTCACTCTCGCCGCCGCCGCCGCCGTCACCCCTTGCCGCGCGCCGCGTGCCCGAGTCCGACCCACACGGCCCTTCTTTCGAAACGCGTCCGGCGCTCCAACTCGTCCTCGCGCACCGCAGACACAATCACCGCTCCTCGCTCTTTTTTCCCTCACTCGTTCTGCTCTGCACGCACCCACCGCGTTTTCCAAATTTTATACTAGCACTCCGCGAATGATTAACGCAAACGTAGCCCAAGGGAATGATTAATTATTGGGATTTGATTTTTTAAAACTGTTGTTGCTGATAAAAAAAACATATGCAAGTATCCACAGATAACTTTTATAAATGTAGAAAATACAAAAAAGTAGCTGGGAAACAGCATTTAATTTGTAAACGGTTGTCCACATCTTCATTCAAATGGTTGGGAAATTCGTTATCAATAGGAAATAGCATTCAATAATCGAGCTTGATTATCCTGAAAGCTTCCGTGAGTTGAAAATTCAACTGTTGCAGTAATGCGGTACCGTTTGTGATTTAGTCGATAAAATTAGTTAACTCAACAACCAGTGTTCCAGTTAAATGATACAGCTATAACACGACCTCATAACACAAAGTTTTAATTTGAATATTGTCGATAATTTTTCATTTCTCTCCCACTAACTGACATTTAGCTATATAGTCTACAAAACTATGCTGCATTTTCTCTTAAAATGTTGTTGGAATTTCCCGAATTTTCAATTAAGCAATATCCAGTTAATATAACATGATAAATAAAAATTAACATTACTATTTAACATGAAGAACCATACAATACAGAGAGAGAAAACTATAGAAACACTAATTTTAATTATCTCCTTGGGGGCACCAAGAAGGTTCTGTTCTAAATGTACGTGGCTGCAGAGCGTCTAATAATTATTGTCAATGTTGGTTTTAATGGCCACTCTGTGCAAGCTTTGCTTCTGGGTCTTTCAATTATCCCGACTATTACTCCATTCTGCTATGGCGATGAAATCAGCGTGCGCCACTGCCAGAGCAACGCAATAATAGTTTTTACGGTTTTTTTGTGAGATTATAGTTAAGAGAGCGCTCAATTTAGTCGTAAAAGTGATATTTCCTTTCGAGCACACAACACAGCATCTCTTTTTTATTGGAGCTCCGCTCTTTCCTGCTTGACAGGCAGACATGGTGAAAGAAGAAAACAATTTTTCCCTGGCTCCACTGGCAACTCGAGGGAGACTCGCGCACACAGGAGATGGTATTGAAACTTTTTAACGCGCCTTTTCTATACAGGAGACGACTTGTGGATTTCCGCTAGTGGATCGGATTGAATCACGCTAGAAGTTTTCTTTCCAAGTAGATAAATATGTTGCTGCAATCATAAAAGACATGTTTTTATAATAGCTTCTCTCTGTTCTTGTTGATTACAAAGTGGAAACATTTCAAATAATGACATAATGAAAATGCGGAGGAAAAGGCTGCACCGGCTATTTCAATAGCGTAACGGCGTTACAATATTACTGCAAATTTAAAAAAATTGTCTGTCGCTCTCCTAAACAATTCAATATTACCCATTTTTCAAAGAAAATTACCTCTAAAATTAAGTCAAATCAGCACCTGTTTCATTATTAATTTTTACGTTCAACTGATCAATCTGAATAGGGTTTTTAATGTGTTGCATGGCATGTGGTAGGAGTTACTAATAACTATATGACTTCAACGGTTCCTTGCTCTTTAAAAATTGCTCTCTTTGCTTTCTCAACAGATTTCATTTAAGATTTCAAAAACAAATACGTCTTCATCAGCTTAAATCTCTGCATAATTTCGAGACCAAAGTCTGACAGCACGCTCCAGCGTCACAAATATACAAATATCTATGTAGAGGGTGCAGTGGGAGCCGGTGGAAGGTCGCGGCACGCGCAAATCCTCTCACTTCCACTAGGCACGTCCGTCTACCGCCAGCCACAATTTGCATTTAGATGGATAAATAGAGATAGAGAAAATGAATGATGACAAGCGCGTTCCTTTATTTGCTTCCTGATGCGCTCGCTCACTCCCTCGCACGCCGCCGGCATCATGTCCATCGCTGTCGGATGGCGAGTGGTGAGGCCGACCGCCCGCGAGGTGTAGGCAATTTGCCCGTCACTTGCGTCGTGCGCGCTGCATAGCCATGTAAAGCCAACTCATTCTCCCGCTTCGTCAGCCTCCAGCAGCGGCGAAACAGAGCTTGATAACGATGCTTTTTATCACATTATGTTATCATCTTACTTTACTTCACAGTCAAATCCGGGATATCACAGAATGTATATTTCCTCCATTTTCCAGGGCCGATATTGAGATACAAATATATTTTGGAGGAAATGTATAATTCATATTTCATATCTATGCCTAAAACAGTATTATGGTCTCACGCGTTCAAAATATTTGTGTGCTACTAAAATCAGGACTGAGATATTAGTGAGTATTCCGGAAAGGTTTTTTCGTTCCTGTTGTCTTGCTCCGAAAAAAATACTTCTCAATAATTGTCCTGTCCTGTTCCGGTATTAAATTTCCGGAATTTCACGTTTGGAGGTTCTTGGAAACACAAAATTCCTACCTTGTCCTGTCCCAGTAAAACCTTTCTTGTCCAGCTTGAATTTCAGGAACCATCCAAAAATCCGGTTCCCATTTCTTGTCCTGAAACACTCCTCACTGTGAAAATAAGGTTTTCTATTGAAATTAATTAATTGGTCCGATTTTGAAACATCACTATATAATTGCGTCCTAATTAAATTACAAGTTTTTTGCTCAAAATATGAATATTGCCAAAAAATTGAACTATTTTTTGCCTTATTTTCTTTATTAACGAATTATATCAGGTATTAAGTTTAGAAAAAAAGTGAGACTAGCAAAAATCTTTAAGGTTTCGACTAATTAAACTATATCTAATATAGTTATAATTCGATCAATTTCAACCACAAGCCTTCAATCTCAAGATTCTGAGTTATAGTGAAAATTATATACAGTTACGATTGTTATACATTTTATTAATGTATTAATAATTTTGCTGTATTTTATCGAGCTGTGTATGTTACAGGACATTAAATGTCTGGTTTTTATCAGGAACCATTCAAGTTTGAATTGAAGATATTATTGCACCATAAAACGGTTGTCCACAGCGACAGTAAAATAAGCGGATTTGGAAAGTAACTCAACGGTTTCAGACCGTTCTGAGTTCTGGTAGATATAGATTCAAGTTAAGTTTAAATTGCTGAAGATTGCATGATTCACGCTCATTTAATATTTCCAATACGATCAGAATCCAGATAAAAAATTGGGCATCTTATCGTAGTTCTATTTATAATCAGGAATTCTAATTACATTATTAACATTTTTTCTAAATAAAAAAGTTCAATTTTTCCTTCCAATAAAGCTAATCTAAAGTGTCAAACTAATTATAACTTTCTAAAATCTAAGGTAAAGCAATTATTAAAAAACTTGATGACCGTTGTATATTTTGTCATTTATTAGTCATTAACATCTCCTTTAATGTTTCAATAACGTTCTCATATGTACGTCTTGTCCTAGAATTTTCATTTTTTGCTGTCGGCATGCATACACGCACAATACATCAATTAGTTTTCTCTCAGTACACTGTTTCTAGAGCACTCAAATCTCACCTGCAAATCATACCTCATTTTGTCTAAAACGAGCGAGCACATTTTGCACCGGCGGTGCAGTTTGAAAACATGCCGGCACACCAGAAATTAAAACAAATAAAGCAAGATTTCCGGGGATACAAATGTACAAACGGAATGTCAAGTAAAAAGAAAAAAATTGTGATCACATATTTCCAACATTGAGAACAAATCAGATTTAATTGCGTGTCGCACCTCTCGCAAAAACTATATAACGCGTGATTCTCGTAGAGATCACCTGAGTGAATTTGCCATAATTTATAATCTTAAACTTATGTACAGTGTAGGTGTATATATATTGTTTTACTCTAACGATCCCTTAAAAATCAGTCACATGTAAAGATGAACTTTCTACTCTTTATAACGTCCAGCAAAAGCTTTAAGATCTGCGTCCGTGAGTGAAATCAAAATGTTGACACCTCGATGAGAGAAATTTAACAAGTAACTAATTGATAAAACGGGTTTTGGTGTTAGTTAGCATAATACTACTGGAATCTCAATGCTATATACACGAATTAGGCCTTTGGGTTAGAGGGGAACTCAAGTGCCAAGATTTCAATACCATGCCACGGACGCAGGAAAAATATCTGCAGGCAAAAATACTTGCTCGAACCATCTGTGTGTGCAACCAAGGAAAATATTGTTAAACTCTCAGAAAATTGACATATTGCATCAACACCTCTCGCAATGAAAAGCTTTCTTTAAAGAACGTGGACTCTCAAATGTCTAGATTTTCTATGGCTTGACATGTGCCTTTGTAGGAAACCTGATTGACTTCTAACAATTGGATTTCAAATAAGAGAGCTTGAGACCAAAATTGATTACTGGGTTAAATTTGAAAAACTAAAATCAATAAAAAATACACATAAAACCTTGAATAGATCATTTGGTTTTGGAAACTCTAGATTTCCGCCGCTTTAAAACAGTTTCCAGCAGATATCAAGACACAACCATTTAAGTTGGACTCTTGGGTGGCCACGGACTTTAAACCAAAAATATGCTCCTCAATCAACTGAGTAATACGACTGCCTTGTGTTGGTTAGTGGTCCATATTTGATAAACTCGTGACGGGAATCGCTGTCAAGTTCGTCTACTATACGGCAGCACTGCTTTGTCAACTGTGAACCTTTAACTTTGGGGGATATTTTAGATTTATAGCGGGCAGTCGTCTACACTGCCCCAAACATTTAACAAACCCTAGGCGCTAGTTTATGATTATGGTTTAATTTTGACATGACACTTAGAGAAAATTGGAAAGTACCACCTGGCCGAGTGAGAGAATATTTAATTGCTACCGTGATATTTCTGCAAAGGTGAAACCAATCATTATTGCTCTGGGGAATCGGGAGCGGCCGGGCGGCTTTTAACATTCATATTTTGTTTGCAGATCGCAAGTCTGTGTGATATATTGGATAAACGTTAGGAGTTGATATAGTCGATTGGCCAGTGGAAATTACATTTCGCAGCAAATTGACCGTTGATGTTTGGTGGAATAATGATAGGTAATAAGCCAAATTGAAATGGGCTTTTGCCGAGTGCAACAGGTGAATTAAAAAATCCTCGCTTGCCTGATCGCATATTTGGCCGACGATAATGAAAATGTAAGAAAACGAAAGAACAAAGCGTTGAGCCTTGTACAATTGAGTGTGAGGGGCGAAGCGGCAATTCAGACGGTGCACAATTAAGGGAGGGAACACATGTTTAGTCCGATTCGATGAGAGCGTGAGCAGTCACTCCAGAGCGGTCAGACGCCAGGGAAGGGTGCCGAGCTGTTGCTCATCGGCTGCGCGTTGCTCACTAGATCGGCTTTCATGGTCGAACTCGGTGGCGCCGTGGCCGGCGCCGCGTTGGCACTTGACGCCGCCGCCGCTCTCATCTCGTCTCGAGACGCCCTGCAATTGGTTGCGATAAGTGAAAGACTCAAGACGATGATGTGAATATGAAGGCATCATATAAATGAAGTCTATAGCCTAGACATTTAACCTTCATGGTCAATTTAATTGTGAACTACACTACACTACTTAAGTTTTGAATCGAAAAGGACCATATTAATATAAACATCTCAAGGATTTGGAGGGAGAAAATAATAAAAGAGGATTTGAGTTTTTAAAGTTCAATCATACCTAAGCGTCAAGAAAACCATTAGTGCTCTGAAGATAGGTAATTTTAAAACACGCACATGATCACCAAGACATAACTAAAAATAATTTCTTTCAATATTTGAAAGAAACGGATCTCATCTTCATTGCTTAAAAACTTCCTTCTTCATTCCTTCGACAAATGTCGGCGTCACAGAAGCGACAGTATGATTAGTCAGCCAAGCCATCTACTCAGTGGAGTATGGAAAAACATTTTACACCGGGAAGAAAATTCCTATCGCACAATAAACTAGTCCCCTGCCTCTTCTAATTGCCTTGTATTTTAAAAAAACATTTTTCTATTTATTCTGTTGGAGACGGTTGCAATTTCCATGAAATGGGTGTACGGAATTTGTATTTATATTGTATTTAAAAAGCTGTAGGATTATTGTTTGGATTTTATATAAATGTGTATTACAATTTTTATCATGAAATAGGGAGTTCTATGACGCCGACACTTGTCTGAGTAATACAGAAGGAAGTTTTTTGAGCAACGAGGATGCAATCCGTTTCTTTCATAATATCCAACTTTGAGAGTTGACATCTTAACTAAGATATATAATAATTCGTTATGGTTTGGTGCATAGAAGAGTCACTAGGATAGCGATAAAATTAATACTACTGTTCTCCATCTTTCCTCTTGAGATGTTATCCTCTTAAAAATATTGAAGCTATTGAGAGCAACATATTTTGAAATTAATAGGCAGGGATATCTGATTCATCTGACCGACAATTTAAAAAAATATTTGTTTATTTTTGTCATCCAGTTATATTTTTACTGACCAAAAGTTATTGCAATACTGGATTTCCTAATTAAAAACTAGTATCCTCTTTTTTTTCAAACATAAAAACTATAGAAATTGGAAATCAATTCGTCCTGGTCCCGGCAAAATTGCGTAACTTTCAACAACCAAACGAGAATTTCCTTATTGCAACAAAAGGTCAACAATCAATTCGACAATGTAAATTTGGGTGTTTGTTGAGCGTTGCGCAATTTTGCCGGGACCAGGACGAATTGAATTCTTTGGTGCAACTTGAATTTACACTCCAATATTAATTTAAGCTTGAGCTGATGATGTAGACTTAAAAGTTCTATGTTTTGTCTGACTTGCTTAAAATAATAACATTTTCACAAATAAGAGTCATGGCTAAATATGAGAAAATAACAAATAAGGTGCAAAATCAACAGGTGGTGAAAATGAAGAATGCAGCAGGGCCAGCAAACATCTAAAAATGAGTCTAAGAACGCAAAGAAGTGCAGAACAAAACGCAGGTTTAAAAGCATTCTTAGTATCAGAGGTGGAGACACACGTTTAGGTGGGCCTCCAGACATCGGGATCCTCCATAAGGGTGGCGTTAGGGTCAGCGCCCATGGGAATGCCCACGGAGCCGGGAGCCACCCCAGGACTGAGGGTGCCACCTCCAGCTGCAGCAGCCATATCTTCCCTTGTGCCCCTGAGCACCAGCACAAAAAGTAGTAGAAAAAACACAAAGCACACAATTTAGTTAGCCAACAGTCCGACAAATAGCAGATTTAGAACTAAAATCTTTTTACCAAGAAACACAATCTAATTCGTCAGTGATTAACATTACAAAGTTGTAGCCCAGAATTAAAAGCGTGAAAATTCAAAGCTCAAGAATCACCCATAAATAATATTTAAAAATTTAAAATTATTATCATCTTTTGAATGTGCCGAAAATTACAATGAATTTTCAACTAGTATAATACATTGATTCAATGAAATATATATAGTGCATTTTCGCGCAAATTATTTTATATTGACAGAATAAATATCTCATCTAGATTTATCAGCGTAAAATTTGAAGGACTGGTGTAAGTGTTCAATGATCAGTTAGTC
The DNA here is from genome assembly GCF_949628265.1 of Cloeon dipterum. Classification (NCBI taxonomy): domain Eukaryota; kingdom Metazoa; phylum Arthropoda; class Insecta; order Ephemeroptera; family Baetidae; genus Cloeon; species Cloeon dipterum. Next base: position 14,327,002 of record NC_088786.1, read on the forward strand.
AAAAGCAACAGCACAACAGTGAAGACAGTTTTGTGCTTGTGAAGCGCACATCTTAGTCTACAGGATTAAAAATTGGACTCACTTCTTTCCAAGGCCCATCATGCCGTACATGACTCCAGTGGCAAAGATGAGGCCGCTGCCAAAAAGACTTCCGAGGCCGAAGCAGAACAGGATTCCGGGAATCGCAATGCTGCGAGCAACAAACGATTTATTAAGTATAGTAAGGAAACAGCGCCCACCACTCCAAGGCGTATTGATCCGTGGCTCAAAATAATATACAAAATCAATATCGCATGAATTTATTAGAATGACATGTTCATCGCATGTCTTGGACGTTTTATCAAAGAAAGAGAACTGCTTCTTTTCTTACAGCTTTGAAACATGAACCAAGTTTTGATCTCATTTAAATATGGATTTGTTTGATGTATGAGAAGAAAATTATTTTACTGGTGTAATATTGCAAAGAAAATTCAGAGCTGAAAGCATTATTAATTTATGTTACTCAATCTACTTCTCGTTTTTCTCCAACAAAACTTTGAGTGACAAAAACTTTGAATCATAAGTATATTCTTGAGAAGACAATGAATAAAAAGACTATAGCCGAGTTGTTTCCAAAGTTATATGTTAATTAATAAAATTCAACCAGTTTTGACGAATCTGGTCTTGACCAACCTTGAATAAAGTGTATTCATAATAAGTAAATTGTTATTGGAAATTGCAAACTTAAAAAATTTACAACGTCAAGTCGAAAAGATTATTTCATTGCCCAAAGTGAGAACCAAATTGAACGAATTGAGAATAAACATAAAATAAAAATAATTCTAAAAGGAGAGGATGATTACCCGCAGTAAAGGGCCGCTCTGTTCCAATATGGCCTGTTCTCCATAAAGTTGCTCAGAGTTTGTATATGTTCGATGAACATACAACAACAAGGTGCTTCAATTGCTATTGCGACGATGCCAGCAATCCTGCAAAAACACAAGAGCGATGTTACTTTACAATTTCAACGGAAAATTTAGATCTACTAACACTTGGAAGGTTCCTCCAAAGAGACAGCCAACGTCTGCAAGCATGATGCCAAGGCAGTTCCAAATGCCAAGTAAAATTGCAACTGGGGAATTAATAAAGATTTTTGATAAGCTTTGTTTGTACACAAACAACTAGCAGCATCATTAAGATAACAAATTTAGATGCAATAAAACACAGGCTGCTGAAATTGAGGCGCATTGTTGAATCAAGAGCAAATTTGGATAGTCTACTAGATGCTGAGTGAATTGTATATATAATTAAATAGTCATATTTATTCTGCATAAAATTTAGAGAGTTATAGCCGTTGAACTGAAAATGTATGTCTGTATCGATCTACGTATAAAATTTGGCAGATTCCTCTATCAAATCTGTTCATTCAGTGCCTCTAAAAATTTTCGCACTATGCACCGTCCAGGCGCCCAAGAGCGCCAAAGATAAAAATGACACTCGGCCTGAAAACCACAGGATGACACCTATTGTTTACTCACATCCTCCACCAACGGTGCCGAGGGCCCTGGCTCCATACCGCATGTACCAAGGGACGTCATCCCTGTTCTCATCCTGGGGCCGCTGGAACATGGCTCCCAACTTCTCTCCCACAAACGCCTGCGAAAAGAGGGCTTTTAGTGGAAATGTTGATTTCTGCCGGCGGCTGGGTCATTGAGGTGCCGTTTAGGTCTCGGCGGGACGCTGGGACACGCGAACTTACCATTTTTCAGTCCGAATTACGGGCACGGAGTGTTACAGAAGATGTAGCGCATCAGCTGACGGTGTGTCACTCGAGACACTCGACAAAGAGCGCCGAAATTTTCCCGAACAAGACTTGAACCACAATCAATAGCAGCACGCCGAAAATCAATAGTTTTTATTTCTATTGTCAGCCTCTTTTTTGTTTTTAATAATTTTCCTCACCAAAATAGCTACGTTATATACTCAAAATATCGAGCTAAACCTTTCAGGTTTCATCACAAAGAGAATAAAATTACTTGCTTTTTGAATTTTGCGTTCCCGTCTTCGTCGATACCCAAGTGCCAGGTAAAGGCGCGAAATTTTAAAAACTAAGCCACATCAGCACTATAATTCTTATTGAATTTTATATAATTATTATTATAGCATTATGTGCTCCATTAAAACTGTGGAAAATGTACTTATTATTTATATTCGCCAGAGATTTCAAGAAAGATAAAATCTATAACCACCGCCATGCCACCAATAAATATATTTCATTTTAATAAATTTTTATCAGAAGAGGATCAGCCAGTTATAGCAAAAAATATATCTGGGGGTTTATTCATTTTTTTATTCTTAAATAGTTTTATTTTAAAAAATAGTAAAAATTTTCCTTTTTAAAAAACGATCAAATTATAACTTTATTATATCACAACTTTAAAAATGCAACTCAATTCACCAAATTTACAGCTTCAATTTCTTGATTTCTTCTGCCTTAAAGTCAACTCTGCAATATGAATTCATTCATAAAAGATTTTGCCATTAAATATCTCAATTATTACCTAAGCAACATAATTTGTCGCACTTCCGACGCAGTAAGCCTCCAAAGATGCCCCGCGGAGGAGCCCCAGTAATCAGACATTTCGGAGGGCTTTTCCAAGTTCAAGACTGTAGCAATCTGCGTTAGTCGAGCCAACTTGTCTCTGATTGACAGAGTAGTTGCTGCAGTCAGGTAGCCGGCCAGGCCTCGCACCTCCTTGTCTAGCGCCAGACCTCCCAGCTAAACAAGACGGTCATACAAACGTCTCAGACAAACACAAAGCACAATACTCTATTGAAGCACGACTTCATTATGACTTTCTCCATTTGTGTAGTGATTTCCGACGCAACATGTCCAACCAGGGCATCATAGTTGGCGAATGTAAGTTTCGCTTTGAAGGAACTCAGCAAGCCTTCCAAATTATGGATCAAGTTCTGCACAAAAGGCTCGTCTGCTTCATAGCTAGCAAATTCCTCCTGAAATTTCATTGTCAGTTTAATTTAATGATTATGGCGCAAATGCTGTAAAAGTTTCACCTCTGTAAGTTGATGATTTGCTTGCATGAAAGCATCAACCCATGGTCCAGTGCGCGGTTTCACAGCGCTGGCGATCAACTGCTGTAAACCATATTCAGCTACATGCCTCAGGGAAGCGGTCACCGATCCAAAACCTGAGAGGCATGAGCTCAACTTGGCCTGATCATTGGCGGTCAGGTTTTTGGCACCAATTGAAGTCACAATATCTTCTTCCAGGCCTCTTATCATCACTTTTATGAACTCTAAACTGGCGTCAGCGTTATTAAGATGAGCCTGCAGAACATTTATTATTTGGAACATTTAAGACTCGCAAATATAATTAATATTGCTACAGTGAAATGAATGTTGTTCACAGCAGATTTTAAGACAAACATGGAAAATCAACATATTGCAGAAATTATTATTTTGTCTTTGGTCTCACGTTATTTTATAATGAATATATTTTCTCTTGAAAATAAAACTTGATCTTACAAGTACATTTTATTGAAGATTTAAGCTATCAATTTGATTATACTTCTATCAATATTTCAAAATTAAACTTACCAAGAACATGACTCTTGCCGAGTCAGAATCAGACTGCGTGGACGTGTTGAGGCGGCCTTGCTGCAGGGAGGACTGCCACATGTTGTAAGCCTGCGCTGTCAAGTCGAGGTAGCCTGAGCTGTATCCTTTCTTCAGTTGCCTATGCAGGTAGCTGCAGAAGTCGATCTCCAGAAGCGTGCATGCATCATTGATAACGGCGCAGGTGCCATCCATGCTGCCTGACTGGCTTGACCTGCGGATGCTCATGCGCAGGATGTAGAAGACGTCATCCAGTACGCTTGAGGTCTGGCTATCTTCTCCATCTAGGGTGTCCAGGGTCATCGCCTTTCGCACACTCTCAGACATGTAGTACCGCTCAAGAAGTAGGTAGTGGCCCAGCAACTCTTGCATTAAGCGGCAGAGATCACTCCTCTGTAAAACTAACTCCATTTGCTTCAGGCCAGCCTCTTTTTGCTCCTCATCACCACTCTCGAAGTCCGTCTGCCATATCAATTACTTTCAGTTATCTTTAAATTTTTTTCACACATGTTTTAGGTTCATTTGACAAGGAAATAAGAACAAAATTATTTATTGTATTGAATATGTTGCTGTAACGTGCGAATAATGAAAACAAATTTTCAATAACAAGATAGCCAAATCCATGGTTTTTAAGTAAAAATCCAATGAAAATTACTTAAAATAGAAACTTTCTTCTTACAAGACACACCATAGGCGTTGAATAATAAAATTACCGTGATACGTCTTCTCAAAAATCTCATGTAGAGTTCTGCTCTAGAGTGAGCAATTGAGAGTTCGTTTAGGAGCGGATCTAGGTCCCTGGGGTCAGGCACTTTTCGGTCAGATTCGATCGAACCTCCAGTGGAGCCTGCTCTGCGGTGAGTTTGACCCACTGAAGCTGAGGCAGTCATTGACACTAAAGACGCTGAGGACGCAACAGTGTGCATAGGGGCACCTCCTCTTGATGCATCATCAACCTTTAGTGAATGTCCAGAAAATTTATTTAAGAGCTTGATAGACCAATGTGCACTTTTAAGTAAAGTTGATAAATTTACCTGTCTGACAATGTGATCTAAATTTCTCCTTTGGATTAGCTCCGTTAGTATTTTCCTGCTTTCTTTATCACATTCTTGCTGCAGCCTCTCAATGACATCAAGCAAATTTCCAGGACCTTACAAACTTATTATTCAGCAATCACCACATAAATCAAATTGTTGATATTACCATAAAAGGTTTCAACAATTGGCTGATGTGCTTCAAGTACCCTAGCAATTCCCTCAAACAAAAGAGTAAGGGCGTCAGCGTAAACAACTGGGGCTCTTTTGTCGTGGATCGGAGTGTCCACACAGGTTTTTAGTGTTTTCTGCGCCATAACAGTCAGTTTACCAGCCAAGTAAGTGGAAAACCTTTTGAGGCCTTCAGCTTTGTCACCAAGTAAAGGAAAAATCTAAAATGTTCAGATTTGTGCTTGTAAAATAATTTAAAAATATCAAATTTAGTACTTTGAAGAATCTCTCTACATCAGCAGCGTTATCCTTTGCAGCTGCCTGCTCAAAATTCTTAGCTACAATCAGCCTCAGCTCTTTGGTTGCGGAATCAAGTTGTGTGAAACAGTCCTCTACACTTCTACCTGAAATTGTTGCCATTCACAGTGAATAACGAAATACAAACAAAAAAATTACTAATCTTTAATACCTTGAGACATATGAGACGCGGTTTTCTTAAGGGCAGCTTGGTCCATAGCCAAGAACCTATGAATGTGCCCAGCAGCCTTTTCATACTCTTCATTTTCCAAGGCTGTTTTTACACCCTCCTTGCACAGTTTCAAGTCCTGAAGATCCTGCACCCTCTGTTGACACTCAGAAACTCGGCTCTGTGAGTATGCCCGTTCGCATAATTAAATTATTATATTTCAAATCATATTTAATTTTTACCCTAGATATATCAAGTTGTCGGACTTTAGCGCTGACGCTCTCAGCCAAGGTAGAGGTGTGAGAGATCATGTCAGCCAGTTTTACCGCATCATTGTGCAAGATTTGCAGGTTAGGCAAAGCTTTTGTGATATTATTCAGTTTCGCTTCCAGGTTAACCTGCCTCGCCATGATGCTCTCCAGATACTTATCATTTTCTTCCTGAAAGAATCGAAATTCGTAATTCATAATAAAAACAAAATATTTGTGGGAGGGACATTATGACGTATGACTGGATGGATGCATATCAGGGATATTGGGATTGTAAGGGATATAATACAAGCTAAATTGTCATTGCAGCAATTTTAAAAGTGTCTTTTTAAAATCCATGGTTATTTATTTTAAAAGCAATTTAGTTATATGTATGTATGTAAAAAATATTAAAAAGTATAAATACATATTATGAATTTCTGCCACAAATATTTACCTCTTGCTGGGTTAGTTTTTTGTAGAGCTCGTCAATTTTTTCTCTCGAATCAATGCACTCCATCTCGTTGATAGATCTTTGCAGACTTTGTAAAAAAAGAAAAGAATTCAGCACGCATTTTAAAATTACATAATATGTATTATACATAAATTAACTATTATTAGATATTATGTACTATCATATATATTTAAAATATATTTAAACAAATCTTGATTGCGTGGCTTACAGAACTTGCTTCAATGCTCAGTTGGCGGATCCGACGAACGACTATATTAAGTGCCAATTTGGACCAGAAGTGGACGGTAAGACCTTTCCTGCGTTCTGGTCAAATATTGAAAATTCAAAAAATATGCTATCGTGTCGGGTGACGGGTTCTGGACAGTGAGTTTAGCAGGTCAGCAGTACTGAGTCCTGAACGAAGTGTGAGAATGTTAGCATTAGCATTCCGAGCACCGATCAGGTCCACGAGTCAGCTGTCGACGTAAACAAACGCGAAAGGGGCGCGACCAAATCGTGCTGGTCAGTGCTGGTGGTGTTCTGGTGGTGTTGTGTTGTGTTGACCAGGTGTTGATTGTTGACTTGATGAGTTTTACGGCGCCGGCAGCGGAGCCAAAAGAAATTGGAAAAGACTGACTGTTTATGAGAGATAACTCACTGGTATGTGATACATAACAAAATTCAAAGTTCTAATTTATCATAATTTGAAATTTTCACTCAAGGAATACACTTTTGATGATGGAGAAATAATCTGACTTAAATTTGTACATACATATTACAGTCTGATACTTGAGAACCTAAACGACGTGTTATATTTAGGACTTTTTCATGACTATAGGGCGCGAGTTAGAGCCGAAACATGTCGAGAATATTAAAAATCGCAGCTTCAACGAACAAGTTGGATAATTTCTCCACTAATTTATGATGTATCAAACCTGAGAAATGACAATCCCTCAGGTGTCACCTTACCTGTGAGAAGTTGAGGTGACTCACGAGGAGACACCTTTTTGTGTGAATATGTGGCTGAAGAGTACATTTTTATGCATTTTAACCATTTATTTGCACACAAAATATAGGATCACACTTAACTCACTTAACTGATATTTTGAATCATTAAAATAGAAAACATATTCTACTAAAATATATTTACTAATTGAAAAAAGAAATAACGCGATCCTTCGATTTTAAAGAGGACAAATTTGAATTTGGGCAGTCTTATTATTATTAATCGTTTTTTAGAAAATAATCACCTTTTTTACTAAAGATGTTTTTTCTCAGTGGTAAAAAATTAGGGCTATATTTTTAGTCGAATGCAGAAAGGATCCCACAATGGCCTCGTCAACAATGAAAGCAGAGTCTGGACTTCAAATGCTGTCTCGGCTGTCTGGTTGCAAAGGATCCAGCATTTCCAACCTTCAGCCTGCTCTTTTTCCTTCAGGACTGCTACAGCCCCATCAGGTTATCGAATTCAGAGGGAATGAGGGTTCATTATCTTCCAGACTGTGCTCTCATCTCTTGGAACGCTGCATCTTGCCCATTTCTATAGGAGGTCTTGAACTAGACGCGATTTTCATTGACACAGAGCACCAGTTGCGAATTCACCACTTGGCAAGTGCCCTTGAAATGACCCTAAGAAAAGGTACTTAACAGAGTTAAGATAATATGTAACTCAAAATATTTAGTTTTGTTCCCAGTCAACATTGATTTTTGTATCGGTTGAATCGAAGATGCCTTTAGACCTCCAAGAAGATATTAAATAACTAATTTTATTGAATAATTCGAATAATTCGTCCTGGGCCCGGTAAAATTGCGCAACTTTCAACAACCAAACACGAATTTCCTTGTTGCAAGAAAAGGTCAACAATAAATTCGACAATGAAAATGTGGGCGCTTGTTGAACGTTGCTCAATTTTACCGCGACCAGGACAAATTCAACTATATACATTTTTATTTGGTACTGGTAGGGTATTTTTAAAGATGTGTGACGTTCTGCCCTCAGGTGGCTTGGGTCGGAAAGAAATACAAAAGTCGTTGAAATCGGCCCTTGATCACCTTGTGATACTTCAGTGCTTCAACTCAACTCAGCTGCTGTCATGCATGCACTCGTTGCCCCAGTTGATCAGGTCGAGACAGAGCAAGGTTGGTCTGGTGGTTGTCGACAGTCCTGCCTCGTACTACCAATCTGACCTGCTATTTGAGGTGAACGCTAACAATGCCAAAGTCAGCAAAGAACACTACCTGGCCGATATTTTGTCGCCACTACTCAGCTCGGAAATTAACCAATTGAATATAGTGCTCGCCTTCACTCTGCCCATGAGTTACAAGAGGTCATTTGTTGCTAGTAACCTGCCCAACAAAAGTTACTCAGTCTATACTAAGCCCGCAGAAGAGGTAAATGAACTCTTTTTCATTAGAAAATTATTCTTCGTGTGGTTAGCTAAACTTATAGTTTTTGGAGGTTCAGAAAATATTGAAGTTTTACTTACTTGGTTTGCTTGGTTTAAATTTGCATATCAATGCATAGATAGGAAAGATGAAGTTAGGGGGTATTAAAGATTAGTTTTTAACTTTTTCAATTGAACTATCAGTAATTTGCAAAATTGAATTAGTTATGAGCAAAATAGATAAGTATTAGCTAATCAATTTGAAGTCCTTGCGTAGTAAAGTGATAGTGAAATATGCTTCCTGCCTCCCATACACTGCGCCACTTACTATTACGAATCATTTTAGGCTTCATCTTCTGACACAGGAAATGACAATGAGTGTTACCAAGTGATTCTCTACAAAGGAAAAGACTTTGTTCATCAAACTAGTTTCTCACTAGTGAAAAATGAATTAATCTGGGAAGGCCAGACGGGTTGAACCAGGAGGATACCTTCCTGATGTAAACTTTGAAAAAAACATTTAAACCGCTCATTATTTATATTAACTGGCATTGGGACGATAGAAACCGTTAACAAGAGCTCCTCCTTCTCTATTTCTAATTCATTTGCTTAGTTTTTTCTTCAATTTTTTGTGCAAATTATATTTAATTATATTAGTCTTTTAAACAATCGAAACGTTCCCACTTAATGAAAATTGAAACTGAAAAAGGCTAACTATTAACTTTTAAAACTGCGTTGACACATGCACTCTCAAGTTGACCTAAATTGGGACTCAATGGGCTGTTCTAGATAGAAATTAAATTTTCACTGGTAGTCATTCTCCGCCAAAATTTTGATCAATATGTAAACACTATTATTTGTCATGCTCTGTCTGTGAACTTGTGCGTATTTCTTTTTTCTGCACTAACAAGAAGTTCATTTGGCCGCGTGCCGGCGGAAGTAGCATAGCAGCAGGGAGTCCCGAAATAGAGCCGAGCTGCTGGAGGAGCTCAGTCATACAAAAGTCGCGGGCCCGCCCTTGGTGCGCATCCCGAGAGGCCGATTTTCTTTATATTCTATATACCAGCATTGAACGGATCAATATCATTATGAGTAGCACAATAGTGGTGCTATGTGGGAAGAGCAAGGGCGTGCAGTCGAAGTTGATAAACAATCGGGATGGTTCCTCCGAGTGCGCCTGCTGAGGACGAAGCAGAGGAGGAGACAGCTCCAGAGGCTCCAGTGCCATGCGTCACGTGTGACGAATGCAACCACGACTGCTGTGCTCTCTGTCCCAGCATTGATGACAGTAAGTGTAAGATAATTTTATTATTTGCTCTAAGCATTCAAAAACCAAAATTCTTTTTATGTATATACCAATTAAAATTTTCAATAAAAATTAAACATATAACTTGAAGTTAATGGAATTTTCGGAAAAACTTATCTTTAAAGCCAAACAATATATCGCTAACAAAAATCTTTTACGTGCAAATGACAAGATATCATTTTACACGACGATTCATATTTCAGTTTAGACGTAACCTAAACAATTGGTTAAAAATAGCAAAATACATACAATTTTATATTGCTATATAAAATTGTTTTTTATGATGTCTGATAAATGTTTGCTACTTAAAAAATTCAATTAATTGCTTCTGGCGTGAACATTTCTGATGAAAATCAGAAAGCTTTTCGGTAAAACTTAACGATATAATGTTTATATAACTTGATGTGTTTCGTTTTCAACAAATAAATATGTTTTTTTCAGTAATGTGGTCACGTTTGGGCAAATGCCTGATAGTGCAAGTACTGATCGTCTTCGTGCTGGTGTTGCACTTAGCTCTTAGTTCGCAAATCGTGGATGAGATTAGGAGGTATGAGCCGCGATCTTCCGACGAACTGTGCTCAAACCCTGCGTGCGACTGCACCAAAGCAAATGGGACTGTTGATATCAAATGCGGCTGTCAGCATTACTTCCCCAATATCTCAAAAGTAAGTCAAACTGTTTTATTGTTGTAAGTTTGAAAATTATAAATACGATGTCATGAAATTCCGTAAAAGATGAAGTTTAGTACATAATATTTCAAGATTAAGAAAATATTTGAGTTGTTGAAATTGATAATGCAAAAATTCTACCAGAAATTATGTTTTGTGTGAAATTTGTCAAATTAAAAACGAGCATTATTTTTTATCATTATCTTTTTATAATGATCTGATATAAAAAATTAATGTTTCAGACGTTTGAGCTACCGTTCCCAGCAATTATCCCAGAAAACACGACCATATTGTACGTTTCAAATTGTGACACTGTGAAAATTGTCAAGAACGAGTTACGTGTGAAAAATGTCTACTTTCCTACCTGGTTTGGAATCCAGGATGTAGACACGTTAATAATGGATTCAACTGTAGCCCTCATGGGCAGAAATATTATCATCGGCAATGTGAGACACATCCCAGAGTTTCCCATTGGGATCCTCCGTATGGCCGTGAACGGCTGGGTTGAGTCGTTCACGCTAAGCAACGTAACCAATGTTGATGTGGTTCGTTACCAGGCCTTTAATGCAATTGAGATGAGCACCAAGTTTGTAATGAGCAACATCACCTTCAGAGTCATTGAAGAAAATGCTTTCAACATGACTCTTATAAACAAACACCACTCTGGATTATTTGTTGTGAGCTCTAATTTTTAAATAGATATTTATTTAAAACTTTAAAATCACATTATTTAAGCAAAAAAATTTATGTAACAGCTTATTTATTTAAAAGTTGCAGCATTTTTAATTCAATATTAATTTCAGATGGCTGGCTGTACAATTGATGAACTCAAAAGCACTTCCTTCAAAGTGACAGCAGATTTAGTACAAGTGCTGGGATGCCACTTTGAGCGGTTGCAGTCTGCAGTGTTTGAGCTTCAAGCTGGTTCAATACTGTTCTCAAGCAACTTTTTCTCTAAGAGTGTGGAGAGCTTTGCATTCAACATTTCTGCCACGGAAACCCATTTTTATCATAATATATTCAATGAATTGCGTGTAGATGCGTTTTTCGGTATAACTGGTCTTGGTAATATGTAAGTTTTTCATTTCATATTTTTTTCAACGAAAAATCCTTACTATATTCTTAATATTTTACCAAATTTGTCATGGAAAAGAATTGAGAATTGTATAAGTCATTAGCCAAAAATTTCACTTTAAATAAGATCGTTCTTAATCTGGTCTTAAAATGGCATATATAGTAATGACTGCATTATTTCCAGAAATTCATTCAACTTCACTGGAAATGCACTGAAGATTGTCCACAATGGCTCTCTAAACCCAAACAAAGCTGTCAGCAAAAATGATGCCTTGTTGGCCAACTCGTTCCTTAATTGCACAAGCTCAAACATCGGTTGGATTTGGGAGGCTGCCTTTGGTTCTTACGTCTCCACCAACACCAAGGAATACTACCAAATGCTGTTATCCCACGAAAACTGCAACATTTGCTACAATTATCTTGAGGATCCAGAGAGGCAGACGTGTTTCCTGGAAAACGTTACCATGATGTACGACCCACAAAACTTGGACAACAAAATCATGAAATTCTTCAATGGCTCAGTCAACAATGATAAAATTTGTCATTTCCTGATCAATTCGTCCATCATGCTGGAACCAACTGTGATTCTATTTGTGCAGATTGTATGCTTCTATCTGGTTGCATTTTTGATTCATTGAACTATTAATTGCAAGCCATTGGCTGCCGTCAATATTATGAACATTTTATTTTGAAAGTGATTAATAACTTTGTGAGTAATTATACAAAATAGGTTATTTTTAAGAGTAAAAGTATATTTCTTTTCATTTGCTTTTTTACGTGGCTGTAACGAGTTTTCTCCTAAATAAATCACGATTTATAGCTGCGCAGTATTTATAATTTATTTGTTGAACATGAATTCCAACACCTTTGGCTAGAAATATTTACAGTTTCTCATCTGTATAGGTTTTAGTTTTTTTTTATATATAATTATTATTGACAACATTTCATTCAAATCTACATGACCTGGCAGTAGGTTTTAAATACTGGTTTAACAACAACTAAAATCAATAATTAATTTACAATGAAATTTACAAATACATTTTTAACAGAAAAATAATTTTGCATTTCATCAACATGCAAAGAGGGAAACTATTGAGAAAGTAAAATGTTTATCACATTGTTCAACAGAAATAACCAAATTCTAACTGTATCTAGCAGTCGGAATGAAAGAACTGGAATATTTGTTCAGATATAGCGCCGAAGGCTTTGCATAATTTAAAACAACATTAAATTTGCACGAAGGACTTGATTGATTTACATCCAAGAGTCGAGTTCTGGCTTTAGAAGATGGGGATATAGTTGTCAATCTTTGTGCGGTGCTTCTGTGCCACACACTCGGCAATCCAGACCACGTTTCGGCACTCCTGCTCCTTCAGCTTCAAGTACGAATAGAAAACGCCAAAGTGGAACTGTTGCAAGAACGCGTTCACATTCAGACGCACCTGGAAAAGAACCACATTTCTATCACCTTCCAATATTCAAATTAAATGGGTGTCCAAAAATATACTCGCACTAGATAATATTTGTGGTTGCTTTTCAATAGTGTTGACTAAACTTATTCATTAATTTAAGACATTTTCCGTTCAATATACTATCGACGGCATTAATTAATGGCCAAAAAGAAAATAAAGTTGGAGATTCCAGTATACAGTAGTGGGGAGAGTCACAAGATTAAATCTTACCTCATGCTCAAAGAATTTGTCCTCAAGAGTCTTCTCTCCAGGGTTGTTTCCAGCACCTTCAAATAGCGCACGATACTCCTACATGGCAAGAATGAAAAACTCACCAGTCAAGAAGAAAAACAAATTAACTCACTGCATAGTACTCGGCCACCGCCTTAACCTGCTCGTAGTCATCGGCCCTAGCCAGGGCAGCCAAGCCGTCAGGATACAGCTTTCCCACTTTGGGATACAGTTTGACGCGGTCATCCTTTGTCAGCTCAGTGCCAAACGAGTTGATGGTGATAATGATGGCACGCCTGTCGGCCTCAAACTGAAAAATGGGTTAATTTTCTGCTTTATAAAACAAAATTACTGATTATGACTTACGGCCAGGATTTCGCACATGCTCTCAGCAGTAGTGCCACCTAGATCCTTGCAGAAGGCAAAGAACGCCTCCAAATAGGCCTTGTAAAGAGTGTTTCGGATAATTTCAATGTTCATCTCATCCAAGTCCTGTTCACTGATGCAATCAACGAAAAATGGAGCTGCAGAAATAATTTTAAGATGATCTCAGTTAGCTGACCGTTAAAAATGTGTAATCAATTGGCATGTGGAAATGGAGACACTTAAATTAGAGTGGGATGAAAAGCGACTGTTATTAAGGTCCATTTTAATCAAGTCTGGCAGCAATTTAGTGCTCATGACTACCTACAAAAGATCAAGCCACAAAAAATCTTAAAGGGGGTCCTGTTAAATCACATTAAAACACCAATTAAATGTATGCTTAAATTAACTGACACATGTGTCGCACTTAAACCTTACAGTTAGTTAAAAATATCTAGCTGATTGCTTTCCAGTGCCAAATGAAAAATATGCTAACAACTAATAGACTCAGTGTATTTGGTAGGATGTTATTTTTGTGATAAAAGCCCTTATTCCTCGCAATATTTTTCAATTCAACTTTCAGCAGAAAATTCTAGGTCTACAATCTTAAGATTAAAAGTTTGGTTCAGCCTACCAAGGGGTGTGTCCACAAGGACGGCGTTGTACAGCTCAGCAGGCGTGGCTGCGACGTGAATGGCCTCCATCTGCTCGAAGCTGCCCAAGGGGTGACATTTGGGTATAAGCTCAGAAATAGGGCGCTGGTGCAGAGTTCCGGTAATGAGCAGAATGATGTTGTCAATCATGTAGCTGTACCTGCAAAACAATTATTAATTTTAGTTAATAACAAGTTTATTTTTACTTTAACAGTGTGAAACAAGGTGATTTTAAGTACTATAAGCCATGATTTCAATACTAACGTGATGAAGTCAAGGAATGTGGACAGAGGCTCAACAGCGTGGTTCCTCATGTGCTGGAACTCGATGACCAATTTTTCCCTCAGCTTGTCGTCAATGACAGAAACAGCCAACGGGCTTGGTTCGTTTGCAAGGAAGTTACCATAATCTGTGCCTTGCAAGTGCAGCTTCAAATCTGAAAGTTTATTTAAGATTAGTCTAGTTCGGGTCAGCTAAGGATTGAGAAAATGTGCACATATGGATGATAAACAAGAATTTTGGTATGAGCAAGCTGTTAGAACATTTCATTGCATAAATATCGACTACAATTTGTGTTTAATCAAAACCAACGAACCAATACATTAAATTATTTAATATAACTTTAAAAAATGTTAAGTGGAGATAAATACACAAAATTAACGAAAAATTGTAGAACCTTCGAGGGTCTCGCACTGGACGAGGTTCAAGTAGTCAGCCTGTTTCAGGATTCCGCACTTGAAGCCACGACATAGCCCCTCTAGGTAGCCTCCGTCAATATTGAAGAACGAGCCAAGCATCTTGCCGACCCTGTAAATCGACTACCTTTCGAAAATCTGGGTGAAATGTGTTGCAAATCGACAAAATCGATCGTTCCTGTCAGCCCTCTTTTACTTGAGTCCGAGCCTATCATATGACTATTACGTCACGAGCGTTGCTGCTGCCACCTTTATGTTTTGTGTCTACGATTGCAAACAGGCAAAGGCGCGAGCCGTGTATCTCTGTGGGGGTGGAGGGGACAGCTAAGAAAAGATTTTAAACGATTAAACCGATTAACGATTAAACCGGATTAAACGATTTTGGCCTTAGGCCTATACAAAATTTAGCACCTAACATTTTTTTCTTGGATCACTATATTTAATAATTTGCAGTAGGGAGAAAGGCAGTCAACCTTAATATCACGAAAAATAAATTTGATTTTTTACTGCTGATCATCGCATAATCGCCCTTGGCTTGGTTTTTAGCATGATTGGTTGCAATAAATATATTCTTATTACACAATTCTAAAACTTATGACTCAAATATAATTCTGCATTTCGTTGCCAAACACGTTTACGCGCGAGTTTTCGTTCGCAATGACCGACGTCCTGACAAAATTTTACATCATTACAAACATAGGAAGCCATCTTTTGGGTGAATAGAATAACCAGAACAAAAATACAGCCAACTAGTAACAACTCATGCCCAGACGCGCATGATGTTACTTTTGCAACTCTAAATCTTCGGGCTCTAAACTTCAGAATAGCGAAAATTAACCACCGTTGGACTCGTCTCGATCTCCCCTGACCAGCTAAAGGGTTTAGGGGTGTTTACCCTCCACCCCTAAGTTGCTATACGTCAACCCCCTTAAAAAAGAAAAATTTTAAAGCTCTCGGATTTTGTCTATAATGTGCTTTTTTTCAATATTTGGTCTGTTTCGGTTTGAAAGAAGGGTGTTAGTTTAGAAGGAGTTTTAGACAATTTGAAATTTATTTTTAAGGCCAGAGGATGCATACTAAAAATTTTACTATCGAAATAGTAGCAATATGGGGATGAAGGGTGATGGGGGTAAGCACCCTTAAACCCTTTAGCTGGTCAGGGTAGGTCGAGACTAGTCTAACGTAGAGTGCTTATAAGCACTCTAGTCTAACGGTGGGTGTGGGTAGTTTTTAAGATTCTGATGGTTAAAAAAATGCTGCTTCATCCGTTCATCCAACTATGGTCCAACTTTAACGCATGCGCGTCACTCAACAGCATGCGATTGCGAGCTACAAAACGGAGTGGGAGGTGAGAGTGTTTGTTGACATCAGATATCAGATGTTTGGGTGTTTTACCCGGGATCACCCTGGATTGCGGATTGCTCTGGAATTTCGCCCATCACATTGGCATAATCGCTCTGACGAGCATACACTCGCATTTCCCAATTTTTTTTTTTTAAATAGCGTTACTAATGTTTTAATCTATGCCACTATAACCACTGGTTGACTGATTCATTGGAAATATGAAAAGGAAAGCAAGAATGCAAGGAACTCACATCAAGAGAGAGGTGCGCCAATAAGTTTAAAAATTAGATGCAATCATACAATGTAAATATTTCATTTTAATTTTTGATTTTTTTAAATTTTATGTGACAGGAAATCAGATAATGTTTACCATATTATTTACGATGATATTTTGCTTTTTTATGTATGTATGTACATATGATGATGTATGATTGTAGTATGTATTATCTAATGTTATTTTAATGCTATATTTTTGTATCGAAACAGAGAGGAGGAAAGCGGAGATCTTGCCAAGGAGGTGGCGAAAAAATTCCAGCAGTCTCTGTTGGTACATGAACCAAAAATTAACTTTGATCAATTATCAATCAATTAATAACTCAATATCATATTGCAGGTCAAAGTGGTTTGTTTCATGAAGCTTCCAAGCAGGGTAGCTTGCAGAAGGTAACACCTGTTTCATCTAAAGAGAAGTCTACAAATGAACCTACCAAAATAGAACGTCAAAATATCCCTTCTGGTAAGTTATTTTGTTTGTGGTATGCTTGACTGAACAGGGGAAAGGGATAATGTACATAAGGATCATGAAAATTTCATATTTCAAAAGTGGGAGCACTATCAAATAGAATGATCGGTGTGTAACACCAAACAATTTAGGTTAACTTAATTTAAAAAACTAGTTGTTAATTTTGTTAAATTCTTTATTTAGATGATGCACTTAACACTGACGTCACCACCCCGTCAAACATCTCTTCAGATGGGAGAAGTAATTTTGATGAGGACGAGGAAGATGATTATGAGTCCTTTTCCGGTGAGGAATAGTTATGGATAACTTTAGCTCAGTTAGTATAAATATAGAATTGATTGCAGCAACCAGACAAACAAAGCAATCACGCAGAAGATACAGGAATCAGAGAAACAGACAAGCAGGTCGACCATACGAAGGATCAATGAAAGGAGCTGATGGGAAAAGAGTTTATGTGTTAAAGGGTGGAAAAAAAGCGGGACCAATATGCAACTTTGAAATACACCCACCCTGGTTGGAGTGCAAAGAGTTTGCTGACATTGATTTGAACTCTATCATGTCTGACATCATTAAAAAGTATCCCTCAAGAATGAAACAGATTGAATTTGTCTGGTCTTCAGTGCAAGTTGGAGAACAAAAATTGAGGAGATCAGATAGAACCTACTTCCTACAGCATCCTAAGACTAAGGAAAGCCACAGGGTTTGCTGCAAACTCTTTGCATCTTGCATTGGCCAAAGTGTGCGGACTCTTCGCCGTTGGACAAATCCTGAAACCATTGCCACTCCTTCGGACATTTCCCCAAGCACCCTCATTACTATGGAGATAGAGGACGATGAAGAGAGAAATAGTCCTGAAAACTGGAAAGGAGAAGTGTACACAAGTTCATCCCTGATTTACATAGGTTTATATTAAAAACATGATGTTTTTAGCTTACCACTCAATGCAGATGAACAGTATGTGGTTGAAAGCTCCTGTGATGCAGAGGAATTGATGAATATAGTTCCCGAAGAAGAGTCAAGTTCAACTTCAATTGACATAGGTTGATGCCAAAAAGCTCTGCTAATGAAATGTTTTTAAATTTATAGCTTGACATATTTTTCAGACAAATCAACTGTCGCTGAAATCATCAGTGATGCAGATGGAGAGAGTAATGATGCTTTGACTGCACGTAAGTAACTATAAATTGTTTAAATTCCCTTAAATCGATGAACATAATCACCTATATTCCTGCTAAATACTAATAAATTAGTCAGTCGGTTCATAAATGAGCCTAAATCAAACATAATAATATTTAATTTTGAAAAAAGGAAAAACGTGGGTAAATTTACTTTATTAATTTAATTTAGAATTATTTCTCCCTCAAGCAAACAAGTAGGCATTAGCACATTTTTGTTAATCCTATTGCTTGGAAAAGTAGGAACTAGTCAGGTTATTTCAAACAACTGAAATTATAACTAAACGCACTTTTGCTGTTTTTCTGTTGCTGTACTTGATTTTTAATATTTCTACTCTACTGAACAAAAATTGTTCATTTTTGCCATAAGTAGAGGTCTCAGCCATGATACATTAGGCGGCGGCTGGCGAGACTGGCTTATTGTTAATTGTTAGCCGAATTTTTGCCCATAGACGGCAGCTGGCAATTTTCGCTGGCAGCTGACAATATTTTAAACGTGAAATTTGATAGGCCAAAGGGCCTAAAGAAATTGTTTCTCCCGATTTTTTTTTCATTTTTGACCCTTTTTCACTGGGAGCCGGCGCAGCTTAGCAAAATTCGCGGTGGCTGACCCAAAATTTGCTGGCTGGCGCGGTGCAGCGCGGCTGGCTGAGACCTCTAGCCTTAAGCTCTTGTTAAACAGTGATGTAATTCTCTATCAGCGTGAAGGTTAATCATAAACAAGCTTTACAGTTCAAACATTTTGGTAAACCCATTGAAAGAAACCTATTTCGACAGTTTTTTCAGAGAAGAAGAAATGCAAGCAATCGCGCAGAAAGACAATCAACCAATTCAAAAGGCAAACTGGTCGTCCATATGAGGGAACAACTATTGGAGCTGATGGGAAAAGAGTTCGTGTGATGAAGGAAGGGAAGAAGGCAGCTATGTGCTCTTTTCACTCTCATCCGCCTCAGTTTGAATGCAAAGAGTTTGCTGATGCTGACTTGGATGCCATACTCTCTGAAGTCCTGTCGAAGTGTCCGTCAAGAGCCAAACAAATTGAATTCGTTCAGTCTTTAATCAAAGTTGAAGAAGGGATGAACGGGACTGAGCTACGTTTCTATTTCCTTGAGCACCCAGAGACCAAGAATAAACACAGGGTTTGCAGCGAACTTTTTGCATCATGTGTCGGCCAAAGTGTGCGGACTGTTCGCCGATGGGGTCTTCCAGGATATACCGCCAAGAACGAGAGTCAGTTTGTGCTTCTCGGCCCAGATGCTCTTTTGCCTCCTAGATCTGACACAAAGAGCCTTGATGAATTCTTCAGCAATTTGCCAAAGATTGAGTCTGAATACGCTAAAAGAGCTCATAATGAGCAAAAAGCTCAAAAAAAGGCTGGCAGATTAAATTACTGGATTAAGTCAAAGAAACAATTACATCAGTAAGTAACTTTATGCTAAATTCTGACATAACCTGTATGATTATGTTTATTTTTGCAGAATTTACACTGATTTCTGCAAGGAACATGGTTATGTTCAGTTTGGAAGGACGAAATTCGTTGAAGAGATGAAAAAAAGAGGCGTGGAACTAATCAGTTTCTAGGCTGGAAGTCAAAAGTGGTATGATATAATATATCCTTCACTTCATGATATTAATTTATTTTACCATTATTAAATTGTATGCATTATTTTTGCAGGCAGGCCTGAAGTTAAAGTACAAAGGAAAATTAATTTGCTGCTCACGCAACTGTGAATGAAATGAGGGAAATGATGACTAGAACTTTGTCGTTGATTGCACCTACTGCGGTATAAATTAGTTAATTTCATTAATAAATAATGACAAAACAGCTATTTCGTAAGTTGTTTTCCGTTACAAGCTCAATATTAAAATGAGCTGATATTCTGAACAATGCAAAATTACTCAAATGCCTCATACGTTCTGCTCGTTGGTAATCAATAAAAGCTTATTGCACCATCTTTATACATATATCACAAGGTATTTCATTTTGAACTCAAAATCCTGTTTGGCAATGTGTGGTTAGATGTGTAACGCCTAATTGATTGCGCTGGTCCTCATTGTTGACAGCTGCTTGCGGAATAACGCTATATAATTGTAATTGTCACATGGTTAGTCCAATATTTTTTGCATGGTCATGAAAATAAGTTAATTTGCGATGCAACTGTACTTTTTCTACATAAAAAGTTTAATAAAGAAAAGTTGATTTTAAATCAATTCAATTCCGCTTAACTTTTTAAGTCTCAGTTGTCAGATCATAATTTTTTAATGTAATTATATTATATATTATGCTGAAAGAGCGACAAATACATATAATCAATAGTATTATTAACTCGCTTCCATTTCTTCTTAGACAGTTCAATCAGTTTTTACCCTGTTGTACTAAATACCAATAAATAATGATGTTGCGCAGACTGTAAAGGAATAGTTAAGAAAACTATAGAAGGAATACTTCTGTCTGCAGTTGTAAAATCATTCTATTTATGAAGCAGCATTTTGTTATTTACAGAAAAGTTATTCACGTGAATTTTTTTCGTGTTCAGTCCAAACTATTTTTAGAAGCAGTAAGCTTATATCCCGCATATCGTTCGTGGTTCGTGCCGCGGCAAATTGGCTCAATCAACCTGTCTTGGTTGCTGTTGTAGTAAATGGCCCCCAAGGACCTGTTTTACCAACAGTAAAATTGACCCATCTTTAGTTTACTCAATTTTACAGGAGAAATAGATAACTAACTTTCTCTGCTAGAATTAAAGGATAATTTTCAAAAAGTATATTTTATGATTCCCAAACTTAAATGAATCATAAATTAATTTTAGTGCAAACATGCCAAAAAAGGTACCCGTGTAATTTAACTAATTAATAACTTAAGATTCATAAGATAATCTTAATTCATAAGATTTTGATTAGCAAAATTGTCAAAATGCATATTATGGAAAGTCTCAACGTATCCTATGAAATAATCTTAAAAATGAAAAATCACAGTGCCTATATATAAAACTTTAAAAAATTACTCTGAAATTACATTTAGCGTATTTTAAAAACAAAAATTAACCAGCCCGTTGGCTTGCATTGTTAAGGCACTCTCAGGAGTGTCAAAGCAATGTGAGGTATTTGAGCAGTTCGGAGATATAATACTGGCTACCCAATGTAAGAGATAGCAAAAAGTGGTTAGTTTAGTGACTCGAAATGATCAAATTGCTCAACGGGCTGGGAGGCGCAATTAAATAATGGAAAAACTGTGCCGCCAAGCACCACACGACTGCCGCGGTTGCATACTCGTTCTCGATCTTCATTTGAAGAATTTTTTTTATTTTTTGCTCTTTTTATCCCTGTCCGAGGACCGGGAAGGGCGCGCACTGCACTAGCACGAATGCTGAAACCCGGGTCCCAATAACACCGCGAACGGATAACATGGGCGCACCAGGCCGCACAGGGCAACCCAGCCCACTGAAGGGCCACTTTGCCTCCGCACCGAGGACTGCATTGAAACGCTAGACATTCGTCCCGTGAAGCCAAATCACGCATGCTGGAAAGGTGCAAACCAGCAAGTAGCGAGTCTTTCTTTAAACAAATGCTCTTTGTCAACATCTCTCGTAATGACAGTCAGGAAATAGACATATTGGCTTAACGTTCCAATTAAGAAATAAAATTATTCAATTTGGTTACTTATGAAGTAGGTGCTAGACTTATAATAAAGAGACATGAGCCCCCCCCCCCCCTCCTTGTGCAACATATTGACATAAAAATTCATTTTCTAATAATCGTGTGATCAATTGAGTGCGGACTTTCACGGTGTCAAGTAGAGCCACGTAAACTTATTACAGGTAGAGTAATAAACTTGTAAGTAAATTTTGTATTAACCCCGTATTAACTATAGCAATAAGTGCGCCCACCATATTTGAAACCTTTATACTCCTTTACAAATGTATACCTTTTGTCATAAATTATAGAGCAAATTATTCATCTAATAACAATTATTGTAAATAATGTATCCATAATATTAAAGAAAAAATTGATTACAAAATAGGAAATGTTAAAATTACTATTTTCTATAAATTATTGAATTTATCAAACGATCTTTTGGTGAAAAGAATAGATTTGATTTAAAATTTAATTTCAAGTTTTTTATATCATACTCAATTTAAATGATATAATACATTTAAAACGCATAAATAACACCAAACTCTAATAAAATTTATCCTGTTACTGATTAGCTTGAAATGCATTTAAAATTTTACCCATTTTTCTTCTCAATTAAATATTAGAGAGACAGAGAGCAACAACAACCATGACTGATGAAATTCTTCTTGACCGAACCAAAAAAAGACTTGCTGCATTAAAAAAACCAAAATTTTCAAGTTTAAAGGAACTCGCAATTAAAAATTTGGCAGTTAACCTTTCCTATTTCATCAAAAAAACTGGCATCAAGCGACAGCTCGCGATTCTTGGTAAGCATCACATGGATTTGTTTTTCATGGTGCGAGTCCAGTGCGTTCTTTTTTAGGCTCAGACTTACGCCAAGAGATTTTGAACGAACTTTCAAAATTATCATGCTCAGGGGAAACAGGCGATTCTAAAATGATGGACCTTCTGATTAATATTCTGCCTCATTTGCTCAGCTCAGAGACAAAAGAATTCCAAACGAAGTGGATTCTCACATTTTGCTCACCAGAGCAACGAAATCCCTATAGAAACTTTGTATGAATGTTGTTTCAATAGCTGTGATAATTTTTAAACATAATTGTGTTATAAACGCAGATCCTTAACATCGTTGCTGACTGTGCTCCCAACCTCTGTTTCCTGATTATGGAAGGGGAAATTATGCCCGAAGAAATAAAAATGCCGACTGTGGACGCTATCACTAGAATGAAAAGCCTAACTAGGCTCTCTGCAGGCAATTTAATTTTTCAGTATGCCGATTTGATGGAAATGTGCAAGAGTCTCCACCTTTTAGAGTGCCTTCGAGTCAAAATCAAGTTTGACAACATTATTACAGCCACTGTGAACGAGAAAGAGTTAAGAGCAAACCTGAGAAGCTTGAAAGACTTTCGTTTTTCCATCTTGCCTTCGTTGCAATTTTTGGATGCCTCATCATCACCTATGTTGCCGATAAACAGCAGCTTACTGTTTGGGAAAATTTGCGCTGAAACCTTACCTAACCTTGAAGATATGAAACTAATAAGCAATAATTCCGACGAAATATTATTTTTGTTTGAAGAAACACAGTTTAAGTTTGAAAGCAACCTACGGCACCTGGCTGTTTGCCTGTATGATAGTTACGCAAACAAACAACTTGAGCAATTTTGGATGCTCCCTGAAGTTACGAATCTGACGGTAAATTGTAGCTATTTCTTTGAACCAACAAACTATATAAAATATCTTTTATATTTTTTCGCACACTGCATCGCATCGCTTTTCTCGATTTCAATAAACTTCGAGGCACGATAATTTTACATTATTTAAAACGTTTCTACTTTTTTTGTTTTTAGGTCAACTTTACTAATTTTACTACAAATAGTCTAAAGGAATCAAGTCCTATGTTTGAATTTACAAAAGTCACTGATCTGCGTTTGGAGGGCATTGATTCAGAAGAAATTCTCCTTTGCTTCTTGAGAAAGTTAGGTGGAAATCTGCGGACCTTATATGTGGAAGTTTCTATCGTTCTGGGAGACGAATTGCGATTGAGCTTTGCACAAATTTCGAAATTGTGTCCTAAATTGGAGAAACTTGAACTGAAGGGACATTTAGATATGATCGACAGTTCCGAACCTTTTCTTCCCTTTGAAAATTTACAAGAATTGCACTGGGAAGTGTCTAAGTGAGTTTTTTAATGCCTTTCTTATGATAAAACTATATTTTAATGATTTTATATCCTCTAGAGAAAATGGCATTGCCACCATTCTTCAGTCACCAAATTTGAAGAAGGTCAGTTTGATGGGTGTCACCAGCATTTCTATTGCATCTATTGATAGAGTTACAACCATTGTGGAGACTAACCGCAACGGACAGTTCTTGAGACATTTAGCTGAATTTGAGTTCTCTTGTTTATTGGATGGACATAATATTCATGTATTTCACGCTGTCAGCAGTCTAGTTAAGACCTTTTCGGCGTTCCTGCCTAAATTGGAAAATGTTTTCTTGGGTGTAACCTTAGATGGTCTTATTGAGAGTCGCTTGGCGAGGCAATCTGACATTTTCATAATGTTAGGAGATCACAGCCTCATCAATTTCCTCACTGCGTACAAAGGCGCAGGTTCTAAAAACTAATTAAGTAGCAATTTAAGAAATACACATTTGTAAATAAAGCACAGAGAGGAGAGGTTCAATTATGGCCATTTTTTAAATACACACCACATGTAGATCGTTTACAAATAAATATATTTTAAAATAGATATTACGTCTTCTACAAATTTATTATTGAATATGATATCTCGAACAAAAGCAGTTGCTAAATCCACTACACCTTTAGGAGTGGTCTACACAATCTTGGATCCCCAATTCGAAAATACTTGCCTTTTGTCAGGACAAAGGAGATGTATGGTTCAAATCTTTTGTTGGACACTGCTTGCAATTTTTTAACTTTTATCTTGTGGACTAATGCCGCGAACAAGAATTGGCTGTAGAATGGAAATCAGATCCGTTTTGCCAAACTGACTAGCCAATTACAGCATCCAAGGCTATCACACGCATAGAGCTGAAATAACCAAGAAGTCGAAGTTCGGATTTCCAACCTTGTCCTTGCTTGCGCGCTGTAGCGTTCTCCATAATAGTCACATTAAATAAGTGCCTTTTCTAATGTTCTTTGTAGGATATGGGTTTATGTGACCTCCAATCTGCGGCCAAGAAGTAACATCTGTTGTCAGTGAATAAATGCAATTTTAAATTATGCTCAAATCAAATACCATATATATTATACTTCAGTCAATCCAGTTTCGTTTATACCAATATCTTTGATTTCATTTCGCTTTAAAAGGTTTATAAAAACGCTGCCAACGTCCTCATCCTATTTATTGGCAAGGAATTTTTCTCCAAAAGTGATATGCTCTAGACACTTAAGTAGACAGCAATCATATTTTAAATTAATACTTGTAAATGCCATTGAAGGCAAAAATCACGTAAGTTTGTCATAATATGTCAATAGAAATTAAATGCAGCTTCCCTGGCGTGTAGCGATCGATATGTTTATTTTTCTCCGTTTTGCAGGGGCGGATTTTCAATGCGGGGTAAGCGGCAATTCTCACGGGCCCATAGGCACCTGGGGGCCTATACTTAGACTTATTGGGCAACTTTTTATTTTAGAACCGCTGCGTGGTTGGGGAGTCATTGTTCGCACCGGAAAATCTGCCCCCGCCGAACTGCTACACAGCAATAATGTCCTGCTCAACTATATATAGTTTCGGCTACAAGAAGCCCATGAATTAGGTCAGCAAATACGGAAAAATAAACAGCTCGCTTGATTACCGAGGGAGTATGATATTATTTAAAATTTATACTGACAGTTTAACTAATTTGACTTAACACTTTTTATGCGCCTCAAAGTTTTCTTTTTCTTTATGTTTCCAAAGAGTATAGCGGAATAAATTTAACCACGTAGAATTACGAAGCTGCTTGTAGACATATTACACTACAACCGCTGACCACTTCCAGCAAAATCTTGGCTCTTTCGAGTGAGGAATGACATGAGTAGACCTTTTACATCATGCTTGCTATATATGTACCCATCGTGTGTTTTGTCCTTGGTTGAAGTAGACTATTCTCTTGGTGCACCGAAATTAATATTGTCATGGAATCAGCCATCAAAACCTAATTTTGGATTAACCCACCTGAACGTGAGAACAGAGTAATTGAGAGCATTTTGCACTGTAACATTAGTGAAAACCTAAGTTCAACGCAGGTAGGCGCCGGGGAGTCAATTTTAAAATATCTCTCCTTTTTTCTGCACTCTCGCTCTCGCTGTTACTGCATGCACTTTCTCACTTGTTGCGCGGCGCATTATCAATATCATAAAAAAGCTACAAAAAGTGAGGGATATAATCACAGATAATATATTTTAAATACCACAAATCGTTATTGTAACATGACTTTTTGGGGGAAACTCCTTGCCAATAAAAATAGGATAAGAACGCTGGCAGCGTTTTTATAAACCTTTTGTTTAGAGCAAAATGAAATCAACGATCGAACGAACTACCCGCGTATAAGGTATTGGATTTGTGCATACTATAACAATGACAACAGATGTTATTTCTTGGCCGCAGATTGAGGTCACACAAACCCACTTCCTACAAGCAAGGACATGGTTGGAAATCCGAACTTTGACTTTTTGATTATTTCGGGTCTGGGGCGTGATAACCTTGAATGGCTCGTCTGTTGGCAAAATGGATCTAATTTCCATTCTACAGCCAATTCCTGATCGAGGCATTGGGCAACAAGATGAAAAACTTACAAAATTGTAAGCAGCCCAATAAGATTTGAACCACGTCTCCTTTGTCTTTACAAAAAGCAAGTATTTTCCAATTGAGGACCCAAGATTTGTAGGAACATTAATTGTATAAAATGTCATATCTATTTTAGAATACATTTATTTGTCAAAGATCAACATGTATTTAAAAAATGACCTTAATTGAACCTCTCCTCTCTGCACAGTCCTTTACAAATGTATATTTCTTGAATTGATACTTAATTAGTTTTTAGAGCCTGCGCCTTGTACGCAGAGAGGCTGAGATCTTCTAACACTATGAAAATGTCAGATTGCCTCGCCAAACAACTCTCAATAAGACCATCTAAGGTTACACCAAAGAAAACATTTTTCAATTTATTAGGCAGGAACGCCGAAAAGACCCAAACTAGACCCAAAAAAGGAGGGTATTTCGTGTAAATTAAAATTTTTGATAAAGAGCAACCACATGAAGTTTGATGGATTTTTTTTAATGCAAGTAAAATTCAATTTACAACCATCTAGAGAGGCATCAAGTAGAACTCAAAACCTTTCTGCACTTCTCACTGCGCTGGTCAAAAATTTGTCCTTTAGGACAGAACGGGCGATCAACTGCGGGATACACTGCTCTCAATTCACCTTCTCGTCTTCGGGGTGCTTCAACGATTTCTTCAACAGGGACCCGACCTTCCGAATCACTTGAAGCATACACGAATGCATATGCCACGATAACAATTAACAAGATAGAAACAAGCTTGCACATCTTATCTTGACGCCTTTTACTGACATTTGTGGTAAAACCCGCGCTGACCGCTGCCTTTATATAACACTCCCTAAACCACAGGTTGGTAATGAAATTGTTTTGAACATATTTCGTATTAACCACAGGGAAAATTATTTTAACGTATATAAGTACAAAGATAAAAAAGAAATGTGAAAACAAAAATGTTTTCTCTATTCGTCGCTCGTCGCCATTTATGTTGATCTCAAATAAAGGTTTTGAAAAATGCAATAATGTGTTCATATAATTGTACCTCTCTTTTTAGAAAATTATAAATTTAATGTGTGATATAATTTAACAACCTTAAGTTTTTTTTATAGTAAATGAAAGTTCACAACTCTTTTTAAAGAATGGTTAACATCCCACAATTAATTGGTTTAAGTTCACGGGTGGTTTAATTTTATGCGTTTCAGTTACTGTGAGTATGAACAGTGAGCATTTTATTTGCATCATTTGCGTCTGTATGAATATTTTTTCCTGCTTATTATGTTGAACACACCAAAGTCTAAATCGCGTCTCACTCTGGTGGGCACCACCCTCTCACGCTGCGCAGGCAAACTATATTCAGCGCTGGCGCCGTTGCCGCCTCCGAGGGCCAGTCGATTTTGCCGTGTCGGCCGATCTGGACGTGCTCGGCACGAGCTCTCTCGGGCACTCACTAACTCAACCCCCTCCGGCTACCGTACCTCCTCAGGACGTAAGAGTGCCGATGGCGCCGAAGGTCGCGGACTAACAATCCACCAGTGCGTCGGTCCATAGAGTTTTGAAGTGGCCCTTTTGTTGAGTGGAGCGAATCAGCTGCTGCAGCAACAATGTTGTTCAAGTCGGCCGCGGTGCTCGTGGCCTACCTGAGCGCACTCGCCGCCCTGAGTTCCAGCGCCGCCTACCTGGAGGAGGCAACTTCCGCGCCCAAGCTGCAATTCGAGGCCGCCTTTCAAGGTAGGTCAGTGAAGACCCCAGCCTTCTCCACACTTTTAGTCAACTTTCGTCAATCGGCTTTCTCCCTCTTACATAGAGGGAGAAATTTTAAGATTTCTTCAACTTAATTAAAGTCCATTTCTATAAAAAATGTAACATTTTAAAGTTAAGACGATTATCAAATTGGTTTTAAGAAAAAAATAAATTTGCACTTTTTAGCGCAGAGTGCTAAATAGGCGGAATAATTTTCCTAATTTACCAATCAATTATTTTTTGTACATAAAAATATTGTATTTGTGATCAGTTCAAAAGAATGACCACTCTGAAATCTTTTTATATACATACACATACTGTTTCGTTAAAATTAATTGATACAGGGAAACAATAATTGATAAATAATTTCTGGTTGGATTCAGTGAAGGAACGTTTGAGTTAATCATTTGGTTCAACCGTAACAAGCACAAAATAATCAAGAGAGGACCAAGCCATATATGATTTCAGAAGAAAAACTCCTTGTTTTGACAAGAAAGAATTCTCGAATGGAGACAGTGATTGTCATTTGCAGAACGCTCGAACATTTCAACCATGTTCCTAAAAACTGTCAACAGCACAATTTTTTTGGTATAGTTAACTCATCCCTTGAAGAATGGTTCATGCAATGGCCACAAGCAGTTATTTGAGTTTTTCAGTCAGCATTAAACAGAGAGAAACTCTAGCAATGTGAAAATTTAAACAAAAAGAAATTATTGGAAGTTCATTGAATTTATAAATGGAGGATTTCTTGAGGGAATTCTAACAAGTGAATGCAAATTTACGAGGAGAATATTCATTGGTTTTCCGGGTTGGAATATAAACGTCACTTTTTATTACTTTAGATGATAATTTAATTTTCGCCGCACAAAATACAAACAATATGGGTCAAAGCTCAGATAAAACAACAGGCATTTGGACGTGCATACATGAAATCAGTGCAACTCTTCCTAGTGCCATCACCCATCACATCGATTCAAATTTGTAATTCCACGATCACTCATCCAGGCACAGAATTTCGCGTATTTTGCCGAAACGGTCTGCTGGTAAAGGAGATAGAGGGAACGCTTGTCGCGAGGATTAATTAATTCGTAATCCTCCTTGTAATGAGCTTAAAAATGTCATATCATTATATTAAACGCAGGCTCCAACTGGTTGCTAGAGAGAGAAAGCGGCTCATACACACACGTGCAAAAATATCGCTAATGAACGCACACGTTCCTTTGAGCCGCGCGCCACCATTTTTGTCCCGGAGCTAAATTCCAGCAGTCCGTGTAATTAAAGCCAAAACGCGAAAATTTGCCGTCCAATTTCGCATTACTTTTCGCCTGGCTGACAACACAACAAACAGTTCGGCTTTCCTACTCGTTCCTATTGGATGAAACCCACAACTCGCGCCGCGGGTTAGCAACCCTAGTCGTCCTTTGTGCGCGTTTTGACGAAATTAAAACGTTTTCAAAGGGCCACTGTAGTTGCTCATTGATATATATCCAACGAAACAAAAAGCTTTGAACCGTTTAGTTTCTGTATAGTTTGAGACGTTCGTTTAATATGATTGGGGTCATGAAAACAATGAAATTGGCAATGCAATCTTATTATTAGGTTAATGATGTATGTAATGTTTAAAATTAAGAAAATTTAGTGTTCCACAAAACATAAAAATTTTGACCATCTAGAATTTTGAACCCAAATATGATGTGCCCACATGTTTTGCAGCCCTCGACAAAACGAAGCTCGCCAATATTTTTGCTAGCGTTGGTGGAATTTGCAATGCTCCACCTGCGACCCTTTTTCACGATCATTCTGCCCACGTGCCACTTTTTTCATTTCATCTTCCACCAATGGAGTCGATGCGCAGCATCCGAATGATGAGATTTAACACTGCTGATTTTCCAGGTCGACTTGCCAGCCGATTCATTTGTTATCGACTCTCGGTTTTACTGCCGTTTTATCCCAGGCAAAACGGGTTAAACGCGCAATCAATTCGGGTTACTCGGACAAGGTAGCCACGCTCCTTTTTTATGAGGTATTTAAAGTGTCACATGAATCCCCGAACCGTTTACTAAAATCCCTAATTTCAATCATTTTTTAAAATTAGATTTAGAAGCTTCTTGAAAGTTCTTGATTTGTGGCCACAACTAATTAAAATACATGCGAAGTTTATAGATTTACTAAACGTATAGTTATGGTGAGCAGTTTGATTTAATCTTATAACTTATAATAAATGCACAAGTAGAAAATCAATTCTTGAATTAAACTGTCGAAAGAGAAGCTCTATATTTCCAAAACGCATAATTTACTAAATTACTACGCAAATATTCATATTTTAGATCTGAATTTGTGACGGACAATGTGAAAGCTACAGAATCATAATTTATAACTCTTTCGACAGTTCATACTATTTTGGCTTCTTTTGATTGATCGGTGGTCATCGAGTCACGCATAACTTTCCACTTGCGGTCGCGCAACACTTTTGCAGGGTAAATTGCACGATGAATATGAAACAGCAGGCTAAATGCTTTGCCCGTGGTATTGCAATTCGGCTGTTCAAAATCTAAATCATGCTTCGTGCCCCCAAAATATCCTGCGTGCCCTTGCTGCAAATTTAAATGCTCTTTGTTTTTGAACATATAGCAGCGCAAGTCTGATCAATAAACAATGAGCTGTTCTATATACACAGCTGTAATAATATATGTGTGTTTAAATATCATAAATTCATTAATTCCAAAGTTGATTCGCACCTTCATGCCTATTGAAATTCAAATTTACTGGAATGCACACGTTTTAATATTTATTTAAAATTTATTTAAATATTTTCTTCGCTCCTTCTATTGTTACAGTTTTTTTTCAGTTTTAGAAACGGTATATTTCCTGATGTAATTACATTAGACTCGATTTTCTATTTGATATGTAACTCGAATATTGTCACAAAATCGAAATTTAATTTGCACCAAAACTTCAAAGGATAGTTTAGTGGGACCCAATTTTCATTTACGGAAACTTTGTGAAAGCGAGTGAAACTGCACGCTGCGTTAATTGGTGTGCAGCAATCAATCGCAGGACTCGATGAGCACCCAATCGTCCACGTAAATAACCGAACACAAACAATTTCGTGCCGATGTGCAGAGAATCACTCACTTATAGTCGGCAGCAGAGCAATTCCAATTCCAGTCGCATCGGCGCCGAATAAATAAAAGCGCTGCTGCTGTCATGCGGACGGTGAATTTATTGGCAAAGTGGTTGCGACGAGACTGTGGGCGTAATTGTTCGGCAAGTAGTGTCAATTTGTGCCGCGGCATTCGATATTCGCGAGGAAACCGCGGCAAATTAAACCCAACCAACGACGAAAGAGCGGAGGCGCCGCACTCCATCAAGAGGAATAAGTTTCAGAAATACAAATACAGCGCTGTTCGTTTCAAGCTATTGAATAAATTTATTAAGAATTACCATGTCCCTAGAATTTACAGAGTAATAAAGGATGGTTTAAAATTGATTTTCTTCATGCCCATTTATTTTAAATTGTCCTTCCATTTAAATGAAAGTATGGAATTGCATATAAACTGCTTAGTTTTATAACGACTAATGAGTATTTGGCTACTTGTTAGTAATTTTTCATTGCAACGGTTTTATATCGCCATCTGAATGTGGGAAAGATAAATATCAATGACTGACTTTGTGAAATCGATAATTTTTGTAAGCCAGGCTAAAAAGAGATAGAGCTGGC
Source organism: Cloeon dipterum (assembly GCF_949628265.1). Taxonomy (NCBI): domain Eukaryota; kingdom Metazoa; phylum Arthropoda; class Insecta; order Ephemeroptera; family Baetidae; genus Cloeon; species Cloeon dipterum. Next base: position 14,358,957 of record NC_088786.1, read on the forward strand.
ACGTCTCGTGCTGGCGGCTTGGCCACGATGGGGATGGGCCAAGACTACGAATGACGCTTCGCATTGTTTTGCGTATTTTTAGCGATATTGATATGAAATATGACCTGGCTGGGTGGCTTAAGACTGCCGAGGGCTTCTACTACAGTTTGCATTGAATTGAAACAGATTTGAGATGTGGATGTCTGACGCAGACGGATTTGAACGCGAAGATTGTTATCGAAACAAAATCTGAAGTGTTTTTGTTGTAAAGAATCAATGTTGTAATTTAATTAACCCAACTATTACAATTATCATTTCTCGAGATATTATTTTAAATTAAATTTGCAGATTCTTCAAAATTTCAAACAATGCCATTTTTATTTTCTGATCCAAACCCATGCCAACAAGTTAAGTAAAAATTAAGATCCAAATAGCTCCGATCCCAAAACGAACAATTGTATTTTACAATGATATCGTATATTTTGAACCAAATTATTCCTTGATATCCTCCGACGCGTTATTGACTTTAAGTCTGAATGCACGCGGTATTGACGAGAGTCACCAATCATTCCGAGGCGAAATGATTGAGAGTTGAGAAGCTGGCAAAATCCGCGAATGACACAAATCCATCCATCCCTTGCCTTAGAATTCCTGCGCCCGGGGGTAGCGACGGCGGATTTGCCAGACGCACTGGGGACTCTATGAGTAGCAAACTCTCTTGCTGCTGGAGTCAGCCGGCATGCAGAAATCAAATATTGTGGTTGATTTTGCTGACGGCGGACGGGAGGGCTGGCGGGCGGTCGGGGATGGGGGCGGAGAGGAAGCGGCGGGTCTACTGTTTCCCAATATCCATTTCAAGTATCGCGAACTCGCAGCGAAAACCATGAATAGGAGCAGTATTATGGATGGATGGTTCGTCGGCCAACAAAGGGAAAGAAAGAATAGCGCTCATATTAAAACTCACGGGGTGGAAAAGTGCTGCGGCAAAAAGGGGCATATCGGCTTACAGCACTTTGCTCTTCTCCTCTTTTTTGCGATACTGTACATGCACTCCGTGGATGCAGAGTTCCTTTTCTCCTTCTCGTATGCACATGCAAATGAACCAGGATTGTTCCTCCACACCAAGTCGAGATTTTTTCAATGCATGCATACAAGTGAAGCGAGAGATATTAAGTCGACCCGTGCATTGGGAATGAGCAAATGATGGTGAAAAAATTGTAATGTTCTATTAGTCGTTATTCCTATAAATATATTTTTGAAATAATTCCTTGATCATTTATTATTATTATTAACCTCGGAATAGAAACACTTGTATTTCATTTAGGAGTTTAGCATTTGGATAGTTATTTTTTAAGAAAATATTCCTCTGCTCAATTTTCTTCTTGTAATTAAATTAAATTAAAGTTCTAATAACGTTGCAAATAAATGAGATAATCGCCACGCACCTGCCACAATTGATGAAGATCTAGTCAAGATGTGGGACCTAGTTGCTTCGGAATTGATCAAAACGCCTTAATCTTGCTCTACATGTAGTCCATGGATTTATAAATTCTTGTGGATTGATTTTGAGCGATACAATTAAGTTACCTTAAAATTGGATTTACTAATACATATTCGAATGCTTTTTTTAGTATTGGCTTTTTCCATTGACATAATAGGTTTTTACAAACTTCAGTTTTCCCCAATTATTGCACACGATTTGGATGCCAATAAATTTTGCCTCCTGTCTGAGTTTAGTATTCACATAATATTCTTGATCATATCTCTGTCGATTATATGCGCCAACAATGCCTGGACTGCTTCACCGTCTCGCCATTATCCCCATCACAACAACAACCACTATAATAATTACAATTATTCGCCATTAGCTGGTCGTAACATGGAGGAGAGTGAGCAATCCGCAGTGGCGTTTGTATTGTTTTATCAGATTCAGCTGACGGTCCGGGCAAACTGAGATGAATATTCATTAATCTGCGACGTGGTACACGTCCAGTTTGTGAACTCGTGGTGCATGCACAGTTGCGGCTGATTTAGTAGCGCGAGAAGTGGGTCAGCCCAGACGCGCGACACGAGATGCCAGCGGCTGCTGCTGTGCATCAGATGATGCGAACCTTATGCCCCTGCCCCGATATGATGCATGGCTATTATGTGCACCTATAGACGGGTCCATCTGCAAAAGTGCATTCAACAGCAACACTTTTTCCCTCACCTGCTGGGCTCAAAGATACCTCTCACTGAGTCCCTATAGCTGTTTTTACTGCTGCTGCGATTTGCATATTGTTAGTAGAAACTTAAAAACTATAGAAAAAATTATAAACATAGAGTATGGACTACATGAAATTTTGTTTACCCTGGCTGGGAATAGGAAGCAGCGTGAATAAATCATTTGATATATTAGAACCCACTTTGGTGCCCGCAAACCGCGCGTTCAGCCATGTTTCCCATCATACACAAACCGAAGTTTGGCTAACATAGAGGCATGTGCAGTCCAAATTCTGCCACTTTAGCAAATATTCAGCAACGTGGCGTGTTTCAGACCGCAAATTCACTTTCAGTAGCACACTCAATTATTGTTTCCGAGGTGGCTGATCAAAGCAGCGCGTCACTCAGGCTTCACTCTCGCTTTGTTTGCCGCTAAAACGCCTCATAGCTCGCGTCTTAAACCCTTTCATTAGCTGCTGGAGTACTCGAGCACCCCTAGCTCCCAAACCCCCTTTCTTTCTCCGTGCTTGAAATGCGGGCGCGCACACACTCTGCGACTAAGTAAGAGGATTACTCGCCGGCAGCTTGCACCGAATTTCGCACGGGAAGCCCGCCTACGGGACGCAAATTAAACCGCACGAATTATTGTTGACAGATTTCGAACTTGCCTCGGAAATTCGGATTCGTGCCTCCGCTTCTCCCTCTCCTCTGTTGGCTTTCCGCGCAATTAATTAATTCAAAATCGTTTACGAGCTGCTGTCGAGGCTTTTTTAACTCTGCTCCTATCAAAATAAAGGAAGATGAAGCACCTCTTCAGGCTGCAAAGCCAATTTGTGATCAGACACCAACATGACAGTCAAGGATATTTGCATTTTGCAGACGGGATTTTAAAAGCCAACATGTTTTCAACTTCGAACGTTTTCTCATGTATCACTTAAGAAATAATGCAAAGTGCAGCTTCCTACGTGTCACTCAAAGGCTGCTTATCAACAATTATCTCTTTTCACTTCTAAACGTTGAATTGATTCCCTGCATTCATCGAGTTTTAATATATCTATGATATAGATATTATAGATCTATAATTCATAAATTTTTCAATTATTGGAAACTTTGTAAGAAAAATGTCCTTCTAGATCTCTGGAAGCCGTGTACTTCACGTTAGAGAATGAGAAAAACAGTGCTATAAGATTGAAAAAAATTAAAAATTCCAAAAATTTTATTTTGGAGTTTCAATGGACTCATTCTTTATGATCGAGATACTTTTAGTTATAGAAAGTGGATGCCTTTCCCTAATAACCCATGCTGGACTATGCGAGAACCTCATTGAATTATTCGTAAAAATGCCAGAGAGCCAGCATCTCATACATTGAGCCGATCAATAACATCTCTTGAGTGAAAATGCTGACTCACTCGGCCAGAAGTATTTTTTAATTCAGGGTTGCAGCTCTGAATGTGACTCTCGAAGAAGGCAGCCGACTTGATTTTCCAATTACCGTGTCGCGATTCCAATAATTGCTTTTCATCTGGTGCACTCGCCGATACCCTCTTGCCATTAAATGCGCTCATCATGGGCGAACTCTCTCTCTCTCTCTCTCTCTCTTTGCTCCAAGTTGCAAAGAAAGGCGGAGAATAATCCAGCGAACGGCTCAACTTTTAATGGCTTGGTGGGATGAGTTTGAAATACAAATTATTGATGATAGCATTCGCCGTGGCGTTGGCGCTGTTGAAAAGAGTCGATTAAAATTCCTCTCCACAAGATTTTTCCGATGAAAAGGAAAATGAAATGGCAGAGGGCCTAAAGAAGAGAGTGACTTAATTCTGCTGCGAGGAGCCGGAAAATATTTATTATCTCAATTAAATTTTGAACCAAATGGTCCGTGAGATCGAAGAGTGAATATGTGCTTTGAAAAGTAATTGACTTTTTGATCTGGATATCGCCCCCATTGTAAACGAGAACAATGTGCTTTGGGAGTTAAGAATAAAATAAGAAACGCGGACTTTTCTTCGCAGCGTAAAAAAATGGCGCGACTAATTTACTTTCAAAGGACGCAAGTGTCATAATTTCAAAATAATCGTTGAAATCGATTATAAAAACACTAAATTGCATAAGTCAGCGTTTTAAAAGACCAATATTGTTTAATCAGATTTGTCGCTGCATGAAAAAAAAATCTGTAACATCTGCTCAATTTCAAACATAAAAAAGAATTTACTTCTTTAAGAGCCTCAGTATCTTTTAGCAGATGTGGCTAAAAGTTATTTTCATGGTTGGAATAGCCCATGAAATATTTTTGATATGGTCTCCCGACCATTGTTTTTAAAAGTAAAAGAAACCAATGGGCGTTACAGTTAAAAATGACTCAACCATTAAAATTGCCCGCTTGTTGATCAATCGGTGTCAAGATTTTAAAAGGCGGGTTTTTTCTCTGCAAATTTCGGTAACTCACCGTCAGCTCATCACCGCAACCGGTTCTAAGCCCGGGAAAGGACCCTTTTGAGCTTGGCAGGTTTGCTAAACATCCACATTTCAGGATTTACATGTGAAGATACCTGCCCCATTTTTTACGTTCATTCACATAATTAGTGGCGATGTGGCATGGCATTATTTTGCTATCAAACAAGCTTTACCAGCTCTATTATCTACATATCCTAGGAAGGCAGTAAGAGAAATCTCCATTAATTTACTGATAATTAAGTTGCGGAGTTGCTGCCTGTGAGGTCGGACACAAGAACCAACGCAATTTCTTGCAGGCAGGTGCAAATTTAGCCCGAGAGCTAAACCGCACATTCAGTTTCTGTAGAGTTAAATACGCACCGCAGCACACTAATCTCGAGCCGATAGTAGGCCGATATTGCGTCTCGTAATCATCGCTGTTGCGGGCTAACCACCCCCGTTTTGTGGCCCCCGCAAAACACCCAGCGAATGTCCCCCGGGATTAATTGGCCAGGGAGGACAACAGGTGCATTAATGCCCGCCGCTGGTGCGCGCATTGTTCGCGGCATTATTCATGCGGCTGTCATTCTTGACCACTCCATACGTCACGAGACAGCCCTAGGGGGTTGAAGGGGGTGCGGCCGGCTGTCTTTCATCGCTCCATTCGCGCTGATTATTCAGGCGGAAAGGAAATTCAGCTGTGCGTGGTGATTAATCAAAGGCGCACAAGCAGAAATGGCCGCGTTTGGAATTGTGAAAGCACAAGGGGCGTGAAACGCATAAATTTATAATCCCACAAGGCTCGAGGTTTAACGGTGAAGATAAAAACTGTCTATGCAAATTAATGTTTGCAGAAGCAATAACCGCGAGAGCTAAGTTCAATACTGTAATTTTATCCGTTTGAAAAAAACCCTTCAAATCAGATTATTTTGGGCTCAAAAACTGCTGAAACCTGTCTTTTATGAAACAGATTATACCATTTGAAATATATTGTTAGATTCTATGTTAGTATAGGCTACAATTTTATCGTGCTTTAATACCTTCTAATAAATAAACTAATTTATCTGCTGAATCTTCCTCATAGGCCTCCGAAAATATTTAAATTTGCGAGGAAAAATCCATTAACCGCTTTTTATGCGACGGTGTGTGTATTTAACAATTAATACGCTCCAAAAACTCGCTGGCAGAAAACTCGTGTCCATTTGCAACACAGTAGGCCCTGGAGCTTGAAGTTCACATCTAGCTCGTTATGAAAGGAAAAAAGAAACATTCCAGCACTCTTGTCCCGTAATTGGGCTCAATTTTAATAATCCCTCCAGAGAGCTACGCGCTGCTTTTGTTTCCCTAGCACAGGCATGTTGGAAAAACCGATGACCGAAAGCCGCTCATTAAAATGCTTGCGGAAAAGGAGGAGAGGGATGAACGATGTTCACTTCTTCTCGGTGTGTGAGTTTAGTGAGAATATACTCATTGCAGTTTCTACCAAGCAGCTGTTCTGGCGCAATGTGGAGTGTTCAAGTTGAAGACTACTTGAATAATTTACACTTTTTAGTGAGTGAAATTTTCCAGTCCGAATAATTGAATTATTCATTGAAAATTATAATAGGATGGTGCTCGAAACTTGAAAAGAATTAAAATTATAGAAATTAATCTCCTCATCATCACAGTTGCTGTTTTTTTCTTAATCTGTAATTCTTTACTGACGCTAATGGCAACGAGGAAATAAAATGTCTGGCTTTCTTTTCAACAATAGCACATTCCTCGAGTGACTTCTTTGATACAAGATATTTAACATTTGAGGAAATCGGGACTCTTCTAGTGATCTCTGCGACCCCTGAAAGTTGTGCTGATTAATTCCGTGACGAATATTGCACTGCCAATTTGATGCCAGTGACAATGCAACCAAACATTTACTAAATAAATTCATTGCTTGTCTCTCTGCGGTAAAAAAGAACACCATTTTATGCAGAAATTTCGTCAAATAGTATCTTGTCAAGTCCATAGAGAGAAGCAAAACTAAACTGGTACTTTCCGAACGAGAAGAGCTGGCTTTTCTTAGGGTTTTCAAGGCCGCGTCTTTTCATAGATAGGGGCGAAAAATCAACACCAAGATCATTAGAGAGACGCCCTTAATTTGCATACGGGCGTCAATAGATAGAAACATTTACAGCCCGTTTTTCGATACAAAAAAACAACGAAGGCGCGTCGTTCGCACGTGGTTATTTTGCAAACTTTGCACGGTCTCATTAGCAAACAAATGGCCCCGTTTTTCGCAATTACACCCGCCAGCTGTGCCCAAATGAAAAAATAAAAACAGGTCGCGCTGTTTTCGGCCCGGCGGACACAGTTTTTTAATCTCGTTTGCGGCTCCCATCGCAGCGCTTATCATCCACACGCCAACAGGAACAGGAGGTAAAAATGCCACCCACCGTAATTTTGTTCTTCTGACACATACACACACAACCGCCCCAGGGACGCGCACTTTGCGAAAAATTAGCCAGACCGCACATACCAAGTGCTGAAACGGTGGGGTTTCAGATTTTTTTTCTCCTGTGCAGAAATTGAACCTACAATAAATGAAATAATTCGAAAAAAGAAGATGAAACTTATTGAAAATGGTAAAAATGTTTGCTTGAACACTTTGTTTTTAAACTATATTTGCTGCTGTCCACTCAGTTGGAACGGCTCGACATTTCGTTTCCTTCATACCTGCGTACGACTGACACACACTGACACACTCGCGGTGTGAGACACTGACAGAGAGGCCGGCTAAGTGCTCGCCCGCATTATGTGTAAAATGAGCGAACAGCACCACTCACTCGGTCAGACAGAGAGGACTGTAGTCGTAATGCCGAGAGGAACTCGCACATGCATATTTTCTAAAGCGAGTTGTAGCGAGTTAAAAGACGAGCGGACACTTGATCTACATCAAACATGCTCACACTTGTGAGGTTACATTACATGCAATTGGCGGCGATGCTTGTGAGAAAACTGTGCTTACATTGCAGCTGGAAAGTGTTCACGTATGAGTGCATTAGAGATGAAGAGGGTCATTCGCACACTCGTATATGTGGACTGAGTAGACTGGTAGAAAAAAGTAATCCACGGAATTTAAGATGTTTGAACAAACTGCCTCTAAGTTTTTTATGCTTCGATTCGTAACTAATTCTGCAACAAAAACAAAGGAACAAAAGATTTTTAAATTTAACTGGCTTTGTTATACAGGACATTTAACAAAATAAATATTTCCCCTGAATAAATTTAGTTTGCTCCCTATCAGTCAGATAAAATTATATTAATATCCAAAATAAAAATTGCAATACAGAAACGAGTGACATTATTTCCTTTTGCAGTTAATTCACTCTGAATCATTAGTTCCTTAATTGTTAGCATTTGAGAGAAGCCATTGTAAAATTGTAATTTTTACCTGCTAGGTATTTTAATAAAAATAAATTCATAAATGAAATTTCAATTTACAAAAAAAAATCATGGAAGTTGGACAGATTACTGGTAATGGGTCCGGAACAGTTCACTGAACAGTGGAGCGACATGTCGAACCACTGGGGACTTTTACTCGTTTAATTAAAAAATTCTTAACATCATAATAATTTCGGTTAAAATCGTGCTTGAACACTTATTGTTCTAATTTTCATCATGCTCTGGTTCTCTTTTTTGAGGGCCTGCTTTGCTTTCTTGTTCTCTAGCTCCGCGAATTAATGGAATAATATTATACCAAGCGATGTTATGTTCGACTGAGCAGAAAAAACAAGAGAGGTAGAGAATTCGTGGGAATGCGTAAGGGAAGAGGTGCCGCCCGCTACAGGGGACACATTGGTTCTGCTCCTTGAACAACGATCCGACTTCCGCGCCGCACGTCGGATGCGGTGAGGGGTGTGTTCGAATCTCTCAGCTTATGTTTTCCTTAATTAAAACAAATTTAGCGGTGCATATCAAACGAAACTACATGGAGTTTTCAGAACGCATATATAATCAACTTATGATTTATGCATTCAGGGAGTAAGGTGAATATAGCCATGTAGTTTTACGAAAACAAGTCAGAATATTCATTTTTGTTTATTTTTTCTTGCTAGTAATCACACTTGCTTACAACAATTGAAATCCTGATCATCAATAAATTTAATTGTTATTTTACGTATGAAAGAATTACTATTGAATGAGTGATCAATATTTCATTATTATGTGTAGCATGATTATATTATAGTAAATTATCTCTCAAGAGCAAATAATTTAAAAATTTTAAACTATTTTATTTTGTATTAAGAATGTTTAAAATAGACAACTTTTAAAGTTTATACCGTTGCGCATGTTTCACGCCCCTTCTTGTCACACCAAATTCATTGTTTTCCTTTTGGCTTGCGTCGTCCTTCTCTACCTGCTTATTAATTTCCCTCTGCTGTGCGCTGCGAGTTCCGTGATTATCATGGTTGTGCATGCGACACGCGATATATTTCAATGCTCTCTTTGCTCGCAACCCGTAAAGTATGCATGCGCTTTGGTTATCAGGATCAGCATAGAATTATTATATCGCCGTTTGAGCTGCTGCTGTGGCTGCAGGGCTATTTGTCCAGGGAACCTGACAATCGGTTCCACATTAGACCACCTAGGTTAAAACTTACCACTTGTTTTGGCACAAACGAATGTCATTGTTGTCAGTACAGTTCGTTATGAATACAGTGCAGTTTGTATCGAGAGCCAATTTTACCTTCAAAATTTTCCCATGAGCAGTTAAACTGAATCACGAGCTCTGAACTTAAAATACGTCATTAATCTTATTTAGGTGCAAAAAACTGACAGTGGAAATTGAAAATTTCAAACAATTATTTTCAAACATTTTAAATTCAAAATTTTCGTGATACCAATAACTCTCTGGTTTATATTGCATTAATGTGCCATTTTTTTATACTAAAGTCAGATTCCAAAGGGTTTTATTAACTAAAAACTACTATCTCTGACTTGTTTTGATTTTTTTACTGATATTTCTTAAGCTCCAATTTGAAAAAGAAACATTAATCCCAAGATTTTATCGCCAATGCAATGGAGTTGGCGTAATGCACTGGCCACCGTGGCCTGCAGCTGTCACTTTGGCCTGGCTTTTGACTCGATCAAATGCGATTATTACATTTGCTCATATACACATACACATAAGGGTGGCCTGAGAATCGATATTGAAAGACCGGCTCTTGGACCAGCTAAGCACATAAGGTACTTCCAATTCTAATCAATCAGCCAACTGCAGGCTCATCCTCTCCAATTTGCATGAGCAAGCAGCAGAAGTCCCTTTAAAAGCCCATCAGCCGGGAAGCGAGCAGCAACTCCGATTAATTAGCCGGCACACGGGAGTGGCATCTGCGCGTTAATTAGACGGACAGCATCCAGATCAAAAGCAACTTTCCATGCATCGGCCCGGGATAAATATTTACGTAATTGCACACACGAAACAAGCAGCTGGCGAACTTGGTATAATAGCACTCGGTGCAGAAAGCTGGCAGTTCGATATTCACGGCCCACCCTCTTATCGCACCCTCGCCACCCTGCATAGTAGGCACAGGGGTTGTGTGTCAGGGCAGCCATGAGCCGACCGGCGGCCACTGGAGTATTTATCGCCCCTGCGTGACCTACGACCCGCCGGCCACAACTTCTGTCGTCGGTTGCGGCTTTTGCCTTCTTGCTCGCCGCGGCTTTTTGCACTCGCTCTCGCTCACTCTCGTGATGTATATAAAAAAAAAACAACGCTGCCTAATGCATTGGAAAAGGACGCCGCTGGCCCAGCAAAAGTGGTCGAGTTTTTCGGCCTCTTTGAAGCCGGGCAATCGACTGGAATGGCTATTTTTACGATTTTCCTTTCACATCGGTCACATAGAAGGGGATGAATTTGATATTCTCTTTTTTGCTTGTTCATTGGCTTTTAAAGGCAATGGATAAATTACTTCAGCCTTGAGTTATAAATTTTTCTATATTGGATAATTGGATACAACTTTTCCCCAAAAGTAATTTTGCTCCTGCTATCATTAAAATATTTAGCAGTTAAAAATAGTGTGGATTTAGTTTTCCCACTCATGCATCCAATTTTTATAATACCATTTCAATCAGAAAATATTCCATTGAAATGCGTGGGATTGGACTGGAATGCAAAGGAAAGGGTGCCTTTCAGCAGAGCGAAAATTCTGCACTATTAGTTTGCAGTTTCAATTGGAACCGACCGCATGCATTCACCGCACTTGCAGCAGAGCTATTATAAATACAGCCAGTTCAAAACCGAGCAACGCACAGAGCAACGTTTCACTTGAACGCGTTCACAGCCACTTTGATAACTTGCAGCAAAGTTAACCTTTTAAAAACAGCCTACGCTCTGTGTTTGTGCCTTTGTTATTCCGCCTCCAACATCCCTGTGCGCGCAAGTTCTGTGTGTTTCTTTGGCTCGAGAGGAATTGAAATGAAGCAATACATGGGCGGCGTGAATTGGTGAGAGCTCGCTGGCAATAAAAGCAGCACGCGCTCTTTGCTAATGCTGCCGAGACCATCACAAGAATTGGAATACGAATTAGGCCAACTTTTTGCCATTCTCCGCGCGTCGGCAGGTGGAATTGGATGGGCGGACTTGCTTGTTTCACTTTTTTCTTTCTTTCCAACGTACTTTCGTTCTATCTTCCAATAGACGCAATCCAAATGTATGATGATAACTAGGTCTGAATTACATCCCAGACGCCAGTAGAAAGTTTATCGCACGGAAAGTGAATTTGTATAAGAACTGGATTTTGCGGAAATAAATCATTTCGGGAGATAAATCGCTGAAAGCTGTCGGAGTCCGGAAGCAACTTTTTGAATAGAAACCGCAATTTTGTGGCCTCATCTTTAATAAATTGATCTCGTGCGAGGTGGGAAAAAAGATGGGGCTGGCAAAAGCGAACTTTTCTTGCGGCGAAAATTTCTGTTCGTGCCCAACTTTTTTGTGACCAATTCATCAAAACTTGCAGAACAAGGAAGTCAGAAGTGGAAAAAGAGAACAAAATCATAAAATGTGTGGTCAATAGCTCCTTCCCCTCAATAAAGTGGTTTCATTAAATTTCAGCGGTAATTTCCAATCAATTGAGTTTCAAGAAAATATTCTGCATTTTTTACATTTAAAATGATTAAACAGACACACAATATAAACGTCGTTCTATTCTTGATGTTTAATTTCTCCATCAATGATGAATCATATCTGATTCACCTTTCAATAGGACATAGGAAATAGCCTTTTTTCATTCTTGGTAAATAGAAAGTGTAGGATGAAGCAGTAATTTCCAAAACGTGTCCATCATGTTGTTCTTTTGAACTGCTGCTCATGCAAAAACAAACTGTCCATGAGAAACAATCCACCCACCATCAAAGTTAAAAGCAATTAAAAGGTAGTTTTTTTTTAACAGCAAGGAAAATTCCAATAGTATCTCGTTTCACTGCGTTGTTTTTCACAGTTCGATACGTTCAGCAAACACAATCGACGAGAGGAGCAAAAAAAAATAAAAAGAGTTGGCTAGGTCCGCAGAGTGCAATTAAATCACGCACGAGCCATTGGCTCCAGCAGTGTTCGCGGTCCCTCGAGCAGAAATTTTTCCATCGACGCAGATTTCGCTCACATGCACCGCGCAATACTTGCAGTCCGTATACACGGACCGAAATCAATGCGACCCAGTTGGTTTTTTGCCGAGGCAATCAGCGGCGAGTGCTGGCTGGCTGGCGGAATAGTCAGTGAGGCAAAAGCGGCGGCGTAGTCGTTGAATCGCGAGAGCCGGCGGCAATTTCCTATTGCACACCTCTGCTCAAAGGGCCGGCCGCCAGCTGACCCATAATAATAATACCAACGTATACACTCCATCTCTGCGGGGCTTTTGTGATTGGGTCGGGTCGGACGCCGCTAGTTTGTCAACTCGCGTCGCGATCGATATCTCTCACCGCACACAAAACTTGAAAAAGACCGTAGGCGGACGGACGGACGTGTATCTCTCTCTCTCTCTTTGTAATTTCAATCACGACTGCTCCATGGCACATTCCCACTGACGCAAGCATTAAACTGATTTAAAAGCAGTTTAACGTAGAGAACTGTCATGTAGATGTTGGGATGGACCGGTACATTTACGAAATATTTAGAATGTGTATCTCTCTTCATGGTCATGACAATATTCCCGATAAATTTGTTCGTGTTGTCATTCGAGATGTCAAGAATCGGTGGCAATGCGGTGATCAGACTTTGTTTTGTAAAATTTGAATATAGCCACTTGTATTTTTTACACTGAATATGACCAATGCCAACGCTCCACGTGGTTCTTTTAACGAGATTGGTGGCTAAATTAAAAAAAAAAAAAAACTGAAAAAGATTATTAATATATTTTATTCAGCTCTTCCACAGAAATTGATTGCTTTTTGCTGGAAACACGCTGGTGGTTGGTTAAAGCAGACGGTGGTCGAAAGAATTTCCACCCATGAGTGGATAATCTGAGCCACAGTGTTCGCAGAATTGACGGGATTCTCACTCTCACGGGGCTAGCAGCGTATTATTTCTCTCATTTTTGCCGCACAATTTGGCCCAACAAAGCCGAGCAAATCCCAGTCTCTCTAGCTGCCCGAGTACGCCCATACTCAGGTATTGATTGCAAATTAAATATAGAGCAGCAATAGGGGGAAGCAGGGTTTCTCGTTATTCTCTGTTATTACTTTTTAAAAGCGAATATTTGTAATGCAACAAGCTTCTAAGAAATAATGTGTTTTTATAAGCAAACGAAAATATGGTTTTATTTAAATTTTGTGACGACAAAACTTGTTTTGAATCTATGCATAGCATTAAGCTTCGCAATAATTTCTGGTGGAGAAAATTCTAGATTTATTGGCTGAGCTTCAATAAATGGCAATAAATAGTAATTTTGTTTGCATATTTTGTCATTTTATTTAGTATTTATTCTTGTATTTTATCAGAGGAGGGAATTTGTATCTCAAAATAAGTAATTTATTTCACTGTTCATATATGAATTAAAATAATGAAAATTTACTTTTTCACCAAAATCCAATCCGTAATGAAAAAATTCAACCTTGGAAAAATCAAAATTCGTGTGTCGCGTGGTCCGATAGGTCAGTTAAGCACGCAGACAGCGGCTTGACGGCATGTTTATGACACTCGATCGCCGCTTGTCGTATTTTGGCCCAGCCAACAACCACCAAAGGCAACGAGGCTGGAACCCACCCCCGCGCCCCCTGAAACAATCAATCAGTCAGCCGAGCGTCAATTATCCGTCGCACGACACAATGAGTGCCACCGTGCGCTGCTGCGCTCAACAATCCGGCGGCTAAAACATTTTTAACGCCGCCGACACATCAATTCGGATTAATTGACAGGATATTCGCAAGCGAGCGCGCGCGCGAGCTTAATGCGGTGTGCACGAGCGCAGTCGACAACGACTTCATCCGACACACTAATGGCGACGACGTAGGCAACCCGCGCCGCTGTCTTGTCGCGCGGGAAGCGAACCTGCTTAACTTTGCGTCGATTAGTGTTCATTTTTTCATCACACGAAAAGGGAGGAGAAGCAGACGAGGCCTATAAAATTATAGCTCGGGTCGATACAAATTCATCGCTGTTTCAACCCGATATACATGCTTGAACACGCCTTGAAAAAGCAACTGGAATAATATATTTTTTCAAAATGACAACCCTGAATAAATAAATAAACAGTTGCTGCGATGTGTATACATTAAAATTTCTAGTGCTGAAGAGTCCTAACGAGGTCCGAGGTCCTTTTGTTCCCGTTGAATTGATATGCCGGACATTTTCCTCAAAGTTAACAACGTCTTTAAAACGCTCCACTGTCTCGGCTTCTACAATCGATTAATTTATTTGAAAATTTTAACTGAAATAATTTACGTCATTTAGTAAAAATTTCAGTTCAAATAATAGGGGCTTTGGACAGAAGCCGAAACTAGTAGAGCTAAATAAAGACGTTGCAAGCTTTGAGAAAAACATCCAACATTTCAATTCAACGTGATTACCGCTGTTACTGTTGAGGATAAATTTTTGCGTGCTGCCCTAAACATTAAATTTTTTATAACTATTTTAAATAGGCCGTGATGACATGCAAAATTTTAAAACCTGAGTATACTGGAAAAGAGAAGATTGTACAGCAGACGACACTAGGTATACTTATGACAGCGCACACAAAGAAAGTCCGCTCTTGCAAAACGAGGTTAACTCCTCCGCATTGCACATTCAAGAGCGCTCTCCGCAAGTGACAAGTAGCCGGTACGCTAACGTCTATTGTTCCGGACGCGCATTAACTAAGTATGCATAGCAGTATTTTCCAGACGACGAGCGCACGTGCCAAAAGAAGAGCGGTCATTTTTCACTTTGCCCAAATGAATTCGCGAATAAAAATGAGCCGTGCTTTTCCGCCGGACTGGATTCTTTTTTCTGCGTGCATTATTCATCAGGGCCGTTTTGCCAGCGAGCCCGAGAGTGGTAATTTTGAATGTTTCAGCGCGCTCGCGGCAATTAAATATTTGTTTTCTGGCGCCCTCGCGGCGTAATTATCGCCGGCAGTAGTCGGAAAATTAGCCCGGCTGTTCGTTCAGCCTTGTTTCGCATGCAAACGGCCGCTTTTTGCCCTTGCTGAGAGCCCGTGTTCTTTCATCTCGTTGTCAGTTGCCGAGTGCTACTTTTTCATGTAGTTTTTAGTTGCAAACTGCAAAATCTCATAATTGCCTTCGCTGTCGAGAGACTCGCTGTTAGTGAAAATCTCTAGAAATTTAAATGCATCCATGAACACTTCAACTGTTTTTGCTGATCACGTGGATATTTTTTAATCACATATTTAGGTTAATTAGAAATTTTTTATTTTTTCTATGGCTAATAATTACTTTTCTCACAAGCATGCAGGAAAATGTTCTAAATTTCAATCTCGTCCATTAATAAGCAAAAGCAGCCTTTTTAAACATTTATCAGATTTCCGCGATTTCCGTTGGAAAAAACCCCTCGTGGGATTTTCCACTAACAATTTGCTCCTTAAAACACTGCTGCAAACTCGTCCGCACACTGAGCTTATTTTAATTGGAAAAATTTGTATGGAGTGCGACGCAATATAAAAATTATTCGAAGAAGCCATAAAGTGCCTAGTTGGTGGCAATAAACTTGAATTTATGGGCTAATCTGCAAGGGTGGCAATGAAGCTCCAGGAACACGCGCACGTGTTTCATAATCAACGTCGCGGGCGTTTAATCAAGTACCTATTAATTAGCTAGCGCACTGGAATAACATCGGCGGAAAACCACCCCCGCAGCAACATTACGATCGATCTATACATAAACACGGTGCTTACCGTTGGTGCAGCTCACTTATTCAGGTACATGCATCCTTGCCGCAAGCCCACAATTTATTGTTTCTCCCGCCGGAAGGAAAAAGTGGCGACCGACTCACTTAGCGCAATATTGTTCGCTGAGTTGCTGCAGATAACGCTCAAGCCGAGTAAGTATGCGCAAAGTTAGACTTGGCGCAAAATATGGATTCTTTGCGAATAGATGAAAGATAGAGGCCATTAACCGCACCGCCACAGTTGACTTCGCACTGCCATTTTTATGATGGGCACAATATATAAAATCACCTTGCCGAGTGACTATAAAATAAGTCAGTTTTATAATAATCATGCAAAACTAACGATTGAGTTTTCTTTTTAATTTTGTCTTCATGCGTTCAATAATTAATTTAAAGTTAAAGTTCCAAGAAAAACATTATTGGCAAAATATAAAAAAAAGTTGTTGATCTTCTTTTGTCTGTTGAAATATCCTCTATACAAATATGAAAGAAATCAGAGCAAAATCGGGTAGAAAAAAATCACTAGCAAATGATTGTATTTGTTATCAAATTATTTAAAATCTAGTGAAGTTATTTAGTTAAGCCTTGTTTAGACATTCCAACTATTAATTACTTTGTATGGGCCGTCATACAATTAATTTTTAGCCCTTGATATGAAACGTCCAAAATTGTGGTACAATGCTTTGAATGTAATTAAAGCAAATATTTACCCCTGACGAATTCAATTTATAATATTGGAAATGAGTAGATTGCGTCGTGCGATCAAAATTTATTGGTATATGTGTACAAATTAGAATGATTGGCGGTTTGTAAATAGGCCATCACCAGAGTTTTGCAATTCGAATGATTTGCTCGTTCAAATTCATAGCTCGTCACGCTCGCATTCGCTGCTTCCCGAAAAACTCGGCTGTCTCTGTTGAGCCACCGTTGTTATTATTATGCAAATGACACCGGCGTTGGCTGTCACACACTCGTGCGCGAAACGATCGGTCTCGCAAATTCACACCAAATAACACACGCTGCTGGTAGGCGAAATAATGTATCTCTAACGCCCGAACCGGAATTATTCAACGGTGCAAATACTGTGACGTCTGTTTTAGAGTGAATTGGATGCGCTCGCCGACAAAAAGCGCTCTTTGTTCTCCCATTTCCATTTGGAATCCACCAAGTTCCGAATGTTTGCGAGTTGAGGAATTCACGTCAGGTGGGAAGCTAATAGGGAACCTTTAATTTGCATAGTACTAGCTAGAAAGATAAAAACATAATTTTTCATTTCGTTTTAGTTCGTTCAAACGCGTAGAATAATCATGTTGTATCATTGATTGCTATTTTTAATTTATTTGAAAATAGTTAATGAAACATGCTTCTCAAAATTAATAGAATTTCCAAAATAAATGTTATCCGTTCGCGGTGTTATTGGGACCCGGGTTTCAGCATTCGTGCTAGTGCAGTGCGCGCCCTTCCCGGTCCTCGGACAGGGATAAAAAAGAGCAAAAAAAAAATTCAGCCAGAAGATTTAACTGCCATATGAAATCTAGAACCAGCTGCGAATGAGAGGAAAATGACTTGAATTGAGAATAGTCTAGAAGTGTGATCCATTTCTATCATCAGATCTTTAATTAATTTTCGTGACTTATTACATGGATGCAAAATCCAATCTCAATCAGCAATAGTTGATGTGAAACCTTGCTGCAAAGCAACAAGTATGAAAAAACTACAGAGAGTCTGCATATGTGCGCAAAGCCCAGAGCATATTCCCATTTGTCTCACCTGGCACGGCACATGTGCTCGATGGACGCTTTCTGGGTCAGAGCCCGTAGGGGCCGTCAAAGGACGTTTCTCACCACAGCAAAGGCAGCGCAATTCAATTCCAAGAGACACTTTTGATCAAATGATCGCTCTCAGCTCGCTCCAACTCAAAGGCAGAATTAATTGATTTTGGCGCTGGTGCAGCAATGTCACTATATCTTTTGAATTGCAAGGTAGGTTCGATAAAAATGCTTTTTATGGAGGTGGAGGGGTTTGAAAAGTTGACACCGGAAAGAACCTGCTACGAAATTGCGTTGGACCCTTCCTTTATTCTAAGTGAAAGTAACGCAATTATCAGTCCAACGTTGTGTTACCATGCATAATGGTGGCAATGCCGTAGCTCGCAGCAGGCCAAGGGTCACCGACTTGATGGGTAAATGGTCAATTGAATGTATGCTACGACACGCTAAATAGTTCTGAGGACTGCACCATTCTGTTTTCTTTTACATATATCTAAAAATTTTAGGAGCATAAATAAGACAAGATTCAAATGTGATATCATCGGAGCCTAAATGCATCCTCCTACGTTTGGCCCCCAACCATGTTTATAACTTCTATTTAGACCTTTAAAATGTGTGTGGGGTAAGAAATTAATATGCAACCGGCAATTTATGCCATATGAAACTAATTGTAAATGTAAAGTGTAAATTACCGAATCTGTGTATGAACCAGAACTCTAGTGCATTTAAACAAAAAGCGAGCCAAAATTTTCTTGCCAAATACTGATTTGACTGATTGATTTTCTTACTCCCTTTGTTATCAAAAACAAAAAATAAATGTTTTGTATTTTTATCTGTTGTATTCTTAATGTGGGGAGGTGTGGAGCATAGTTGCTCTGCTGATCCGCAATAAAATCACTTTGAATCTAAATTAAACGAAAGCCTCAAGCTAATTTTTTCCCAGCTACGTACTTTCAATGTCGTTTTTATTGTTCAATATATGAAAGTCTAGAAGAAAACAATAGTTTTGTGGAGGTGTCGTCCAGTGGAATCAAATATGCGAAGTCCGTGATATAGCAATTAGAGATTTAGACCCGGTAAAGTCTTCGGGTCTAATATTTACAAATCTGTATTCGCTTCTCGCTTGAGCGACTCCTGGGCAGGGAGCGTTAGAGTATCATGACTGTTTGCGAGGGAGGGTGTGCGGTCAGTGAGAAGAATTACGCAGGGTAAAATAGAAGAGCTTATCATAATAATAGCGACATCTATAGGCCGAGATTGGTACAAACTTAGTTAACGACAGTGTGTACGGGAACTGCTACAGTTTTATTTGTAGTTATTTCATTTCTTGGTAGCGATCTGCTTGTGTATTGACCGTTTCCATACTTTTGTTTCATCTGTGCTAGAGGAAACAAACCGCTGACAAAATCGAACAAGAATTGATGGACGGCTCCTCCAGCATCAAACACAAACAAAGAGAAGTTGAGCTTCATAGATAAACGAATAAATTAACTCTGGTTCAATGAAAAATTCATTGTATCACTTAAATCGATGAAAAATACTCTCGCGCTGTATCTGTAAACAAAATTGGACAAAATTTAGCTCAACAGTCTGAGTACAGTATTTTAATGGTTGCCTGTAGCCTGGATGGCAAACAAAAATGTGAAGTAGGGGAAATAGTGTAGTATTTGCTTCTTCTTTTACATTTGTTCTGTAGTTTACAAAAATGTAAATAAACCTTTTGGTATTTAATAAGAGCTAAATTTATAACCTTTATATCCAAGAGGAACAGTTAAATTTTCTTTGCACCAAACTCCAGCAGTAATGAAGTAATTAAGAGTACGCGCAAAAAAATCAAGTCAATGTTGTAAAATTCTCTTAGCAAAACTCACCTCCAAAGTTTCCTTTGGTAGTGACGCTCATTAGCTAAGCGAGCTTCTTCCTGCACAACTTGAAACTCGGAGTATGCTGAACGACGAAGTTGGCAGGCGGGCAGCGGGATTAATTAAATGCGCGCGCGTCTGCAAAATAGTTTGAGGCCTGCGAGCCGAATGCCATTTTGCATGTGAAATGGATTGAAGCAAATCAGGTCGCTGCAATTTCCTCGGGCGGGCACATTTATCTCTGTTGCCGCGGGATGCGTCTGTTCGATACCCTTACATGTAGAGCACTCGATCTCTCTCCTACAGACTCTGTTCCATTCCAATCGTCTCGTTGTCAAGAAACGATACCACCCACCATTTCCCTCGAGAGCACGATTCAAATTAATTTAGCTCTGCAGTCTGCACCGATGGCAAGTTTAGAATCTTTGATTGAATTCTGTGCTTACGTTGTTTGTCGTCTTCCAAATAAGCCAATCCATATCAATAAATCTTGTTTTGTATCAAAGTGTATGAATTATCTAACCCATTGAGCGTAGTAATTAAATTGTTAAACATTTAAATTACAAATAAATTTTAAAATATTTCAAAACAATGTTATAGTTTAAGACCCATGTCTCGAAGGAAATCGGCAACTGAAATCGACAGCTTACTGATATCAGTTAAATACCATCTGATACATCATATTTGCAAAGTTGCCAAACCACAATATTTGCAGAGCGCCAAAACTTATAATTACATTTTCATTGATAATCCTCTTCAATTGGAAACATTACAAGCATTTTACAATAAATAATTAGATGTGCAATGAAATCTCTAAAGATGCTTTATTATCTGAATTTATTATTAAGAACAAATATATAGTAAGTTAGGTTTATTATATTCTATCAATGAGATCCCTGCTCGTTAATGAATTCGCATGTTGGCACCAACACGTTCGTGCAACATTTGATCAAAATTGACTTGATTATGCATTTTCACCCCCTACGAAAACGACTTTTCCGTTCTGAGCTGAACGTGCAGAAGGAAGCTGGTGGCTCGAGGGCACATGCAGCGTGCGTTGGGTCGGTCGAACGTCGGCTCGGGTCAATAGCCGCGGTGAAAAAGCGAGCCAGCTAACATCTGGTGCCGAGAGCGAGCACAAAGAGCAGCTTCCTCGCGGAGGTGGAGGAAAGTGCGGCGGCGGTGGAGGCCGCAAAACAGATTCAGCTATTCAAACGCTGCGGCTGCGAAATGGAAGAGGAATGCAATGCCACGCAGCAGCAGCCACCGTGTTTGCGTCAGTTTGATTGATTCTGCAGTGGCAGGCAGTAGGAAAGCAGTCTGCTGCTATCCTGTCAGGTTAATTAAATTTATTGCTCCCCTTCCCGACTTGCAAACCTTTGTCGTTGTCTACTCTGCCACTCGACTCCTTAAGGCTGATTAGGTACGCATACTTTTATGACTTCATTGGATAGGAAACTATCTTCATTGCAGCACGCACATGAATAATTTCGACGTAAAAGTCATTTGAGATTGAAATGTTGAAAAAGTCTGGAGTTGAAAATATTAAGAAAAAGATGTCCCTAATTCTTGCTAAGAAAATGAATTTTGATTTTTTATTGAACTTTCATTCAGCCGGTAGGAGATAGTATTGAGAATAGATAATAAATTAAAATAAAAAGAAGAAATTTCAAACATCAATCCATTTTTTGCAATAATTTCTACTAAAACTGCGAATGTTTTATATAGCTTAAAAATATTTTTCTTGTATTTTTGTTGCGAGACAAATTAAAAAATATAACTCTTTAGTGAAAAATGCGTAGCAGAAATTACACATCGATTTTGTTTGCTGTTTTTATTATGAAATTTCAATTTAACACCAGTCTCGGAAAAGAAGTGGTTTTATTATTCTTAATTTTCCCCGAGTACATTTTCATTTAATCCAAAACCTTTAGCTACAATCTAGATGCACCAATTGCCCAGAAAAGTAAAGTGTGTTTAGAAAAAAATTTGTGGACTTAATTCTCGTGTCCTATAGCTGAAGTTTTCGAGAAAAAAAAGCATTGGAGGGCACATCAAGGGAACGTATGCAAATCGCACAATAACGCTTGCCCATAAATTTTGCCTTGGCTGCTGTGAGCGGTACTTTCGTCGCTGCGCTCACAATGGCCTCATGTGCGCTCTCAGGCCGGCCAGATTTGCGTGGGAATTCCCGCGCGTATGCCCAAGCAGTCTGCATGTTTTACACGTACAAGTCTTTGTGCCGGCTCCAGCTGGCGCCAGCTTTTTGCAGCGCGAGCAATCGATCCGAAAAAATAAATCCCACCGAAAAAGAGAGGCTGCGACCCTGCGGCGGCGAATATGAGCGTCTTTGTGCGGTCGAGAATATAAGGAAGGTGTCCTGTCGCTTTTATGGAACAATTTCGGGCGCGACACTTCTTGCGTCGCGCGCGCTCGCTTGCTTTATTGACAGCGCCACGACGAGTTTATCGACGCCCTTTTGCTTTGATGACGCGCCACGACCTTTCTGCACCAACATGCGTATATATACGCACAGAGACGTGTGTTTTATGCTTATTTGATGTTTGCCGGCGTGCCGTCGTCTAACGCGTTGGCAGCTGCCTGCCGAGAGAAGGATTTGGACCAAGTGATGTCAAGCCCCTTTTTAATGTCCGCTTCGAAATAAACTCGGGATATTGAAAGATCTGCTGAGCTGCTGGTGGAGTTGGGGCCTGATCCCTATGTTATCCTATAGAAAGGAAATTGTTTCATGAAAATACTATGTAAATAAACTAAGGTAATTTAAAACTTAATTCTTACTTGATTCTTCGGAATATTTCTAAGCAATAAATTTTTCTTTTGTCTAAACAAGGGTTTAAAGAAATTTTCTAAATAATTTTTAGTTGTTCAAAATATAACATTACATCGTTCATTATCATTATACACCAAGTTAATGACTTAACTTAATTAAAAAGTTTGAACTGATATTAATTATTCACGAAGGAAAATAAGCGTACGCATAGATTAAGTTTCAAAGGGGCTCGACCGTCACTTGTTAAATACAAAATAATTGTTAGATTTTAGTTTGCAGGAGTAAACCAATCTATTTTAGTTTGTATTATTAAGATTTCCCAAGTTTGTAAATTTTTCCGTTATGTATCCCATTTTTCATTTTGTACAGCATGTGTTATTTAACCATTATTTCTTTGATTGTTGCAGGTAAGAGATTCTCATTGCACGGAAAACAAACCGAACATAATACATAGTTAAAAGTAAGTCATTTATCAGTAATCGTCCATTATATACATAAGATTTTCTTCAGAACTGAAAATCGATCGCGAGGGAGCAATTTGTTTGAGAAAAACGCAACGTCAACTAAGAAACAGGCCAATTTGACCCGGCATCATCGTTTTCCAATAATGCGTCGTGTTCAGACACAGTGTGCTGCCAAATTTCATTTTCACCGCCTTACGAATGATGAAAGGTCGATTTTTCACTGGTTGGGCAATAAGTCGACGGATTTTCGTTGCACCGTGTTGTGGGCTGAGAGGGTTTTGAGTGCCGGGGAGTAGGGGGGGCTAAATGGAGTGGCATTTCACCCGAGAGTGTTCATAGCTGCTCGTCCCAAATCCACACGCACTCATTTTTATCCGGCTCGACTTAAATGGGTTCTCTGTTGGGCAGGCGGGCGTCTGGTATGCTCGCATGCTTTTCCACCACCTGAAGCCTCGGCTCGGCGTCAAGCAGCTGCTCGTTTGCATTCGGCGCGATGGGGTGCGAGCGGTGGCATTCCGCGCCGAGGGAGGAAGGAAAAACCCACCCTCGCACACATGGATTACAAATCACGTGAGGAGACTCGACTTCGTCTTGAATTAAATTTCTTTCATATCCGAATCCCAAATGAAAAAAGGCAGCAGGCAGCACATATTAACTAAAAAAAAATTCAAAGAATTAAGCAGGTTTACAGTACATATGTGTGTGAAAGATGCATTTCGATCAGAATTAATTGTTGAAATCAATCGGCTTGCGCTCTCTTTTCCTCTCATCATGCTTCCAGTATCAAAAGCAAGTCTAAATCCGACAAGCAGTTTCCGCTCGTAATTCGCCGACTCTGGCCGCGAGCTAAGAAGAGCCGGCAAACCGGAGCAAATGCGTTCGTCGGTCGCAATATAACGAGAGTAGACGGCTCCGTCGTTGAGCTTTTCGGGACATTGGCTGGCAAAATTTAATTGGCCTTCCTTCTACCCGAATCGACACGAAAGCAGCCAACTTTGATCTCGGGCTGCTTTGATCAGAATTCGTTGACGACGTTTTCTGACTTACACACGGCTGTCACATAATAGTAGTAGTTATTATTCTGTCGTTGGACGGGAAACTGGGTTAATTGGCTCTTTTTGACATGTGTTCTCAACAGACTTTCGAGATAACTAGAGCAAAACCTTTTTACTCTCTAGTTTAGTTGAGCTGACAATCTAATTTGTGATATTCAGAGGGATCCTCCCTCAAGCTTTTTGGTTACATAAAGAGCATATTCATATGAAGCGGATTAAAATGGGAGAAGGATTGTTTTTGCAAATAAATGTTTCTTGAACATTTTTTAATGAACATTTAAAATATGCTGAGGCTTTTTGATTTGTACACACTTTCCTTCTCCAAAAACCGCAGATCTTGAATTTTAATAGCTTGGTATGTATTTTAAATCAAACAATCGTCATCATTGAATTAAGCTCATAGTATTGTACTAATAATGGTGGGTAAAACGCAATAGATTTCCTAACTTTTCCAGGAAAAAAATTTGTTCATGAAATATAAATCTTCCTAATCAATTTATGTTATTTTGAAATCTGTTATAATAAAATTGAACTTGATTCTAGGCATAAGAGGATTGGTCTGATAAGCGTATAATTGTACCAAAACATGTTATTTACTGCTTTGTGAGAACATTAAGAATTTCTATAGGCGTAGTAGTTTTATACGTTTCTTGTTTGCTCGTCTCGATATCAGCTCAAACTTTTCACGGTGCTATCGATCAGACCCACACACAAGCAAAGGAAAAGCACCTTAATCAGCAATTGTCAGAAGTTTGCACGTACACAAAGTTCTTTTGAGTGCGTGTGGCTCTCCGAGCGCAAACTCGATTTTGCGTGTTGGGCAAAGAGCGCGCGCAAAACCGCTTCAACAATTTACATCGGTCGGTCCTTTGTGAGAGGAGGTTGTGTTATTTTTCCAGGACCGCTTGTTTTCATTCACTTGTTCTCTCTCTCTCTCTCTCTCTCTCTCTCTCTCTCTCTCTCTCTCTCTCTCTCTCTCTCTCTCTCTCTCTCTCTCTCTCTCTCTCTCTCTCTCTCTCTCTCTCTCTCTCTCTCTCTCTCTCTCTCTCTCCTCTCGACTCGCTCTCGCACCACAAAAATGATGAATTCCGCCAAAAAGCAGCCTTTGTCGACGGCTGGTGTGTTTCGAGCGACAAATCGAGTTCCATTCTTTCTCTTAATGGCTTTTAAAAGTTTTGCTGGCGAAGTTGGTTGCAGCAAGGCACAATTGGCTGGCCATCCGACATCAAAGCAAAAGGTGTTTCCGAATTTACGACTGCCCCTCGAGAGTGAGGATTCCTCTGCTCCCCGCGCACGTCGTAAAAGTGGAAAAATAAATAGCAGACGGAGGTGTATTGCTCCGTGGTAATCCGTCTCTCCAAAAGCTCCTTACGCGGGGGGAAGTTATACCACCGATGCAGCGCCTCTGTCCAGCTTGTTGCATAATAGACAAACTTTTCCAATAAATCTCGGCGGGGAGAGAAAGAAATGCATTCGGTCCTAGAGGAAACGGAGACGAGAGCGCATTTCCTGCTTGAGCACGATCAGGCTTCCCTTTCGATTCTCGCTTCCCTTTCTTCTTCAGAAGTTCAGAACGAAAGATGCGAAATGTGCAAATTACACGAGACAATTATATTTGTGCAGCGTGGTAGACGGAGTCAGTAAACTGTTTATTGGCGATTCTTTAATTTTACACTCCACGTCGTGTTATCACATGTTTTAATTCTCATGTTCCAAATTCTTAACCAGATACATTCGATGTTTTTGTTAGAATATTAGTCTTCAACAGAAGGGATATCCTCAAAAATAGGTTTGTAGGTATTCCTACATCAATGTTTGATGGTTGTATCCATTAATTTAATTGGATTAAGTTTTTAAGATTTACAGCACAAGAGGAGGATTAAGAGCTATTTTTTCATTATTTATTTCACTGGTTCTTTAAGATATTAGATTTTCTGCGTTCTTATCATTTTTTACTATTTCTTATAGGGCATTAAATTACCTAAGCCGTTGACTCCTCTCCTATTTCTCTCAACTCAAATTTTGCAAATGATTTATATTAACACAAACAAAACAGCTCGCAATTTTCAGAAAGTCGGGAAAGTCAAACTTTGACAGCAGGCATGCCATATAAAATCCAATTAAACCCTTCCGTTCGCGGCTTAATTTCGTGTTGCTACACAACCTCATCCGCAGCCTTTCAAACGCTCAGCTCCCTTGCTGGCGCGAAAATATAATTGGATCACTTTTGGTTGGGATCCGAGGAACCATTCTAGCAAACACACGAGTGAGTGCGTGAGTGAGGGTCGAGGAAAAATTTCTCGTGCCGCTCACGACGCACTGTTTGTTATTTAAAAAATAAAAAAAGCGAGGAGGCAGTCTCTTTCACTCCTCAGCATTGAGATTGCTCGCCGAGGGGTAAATTCGAGACCTGATTCGGGAGCCGGCTGTAAATTACGGCATGCAAGCGTGCGCCTTTTGAATATTATGCTGCGCACACACTCACTCAGCATACACATACTGTATCCACGCAAAAAAAGAACAACACTCGAGTCAGCCAATATAGAATGCTGCTCCAAGACCCCCTGAAGTACAGGCATCCTAGGGGAATCCACGAGGAATACAGCTCAAGTTTCTTGCAGTTTCATTCAGATAGAAAATGATTTATATTTAGGTTTAACGAAAGCACTCTAGAAAAATGTTCCAAAAAAATAGCTCTAGAAACGTTTTTACAAAATCAGTCTAGTCATTGATCATCCAAGAGACCAGACAAAAGTTACATCATTATATTTTGAATAAAAATCAACTTACCAATTTATTGAAATATCCGAAAGATTTACTTAAGAAACCTAGGAATGAAATTAATTTTAGTTTTAACAAAATTAACTTCAAATTTTTTCACTTGTTTTTTTAATTTTTAGTTCGAATGTTTTTCTAATTGAAGAGGCATTCCAGTAAAAAATGCACAAGCATGATTTGAAGAAGGTCTCGGCCAAAGATAAAATTGTGATGTGTATTAACTTGCTGTGGAAACTCAGAAATGCATTTTGTCTCTGCATAAAACAAGCATCAGACGCGGCATGGTGCGAATTCTGAATAAGCAGTCGACGGTGTGGAAAATCGCGCGCTGGCTGATTATTCATTCTTGGCTGTGCGCACTTGGCCCTGGAAAATGCCTTTCAACGAGACGACTCGTCGTGAATCTCGCCCAGTTTTTATGCAAACTGCTTCTCGCACTCATATTAAGCGGCTCGTCGTCGACGAGAACGATTTTCCGCCGAATCGTGCTTTTAACGACCGTTTCAAGTTTTCGCTTCGCAATGAAAGGGGTTTTTGAATGATCATGAGCAAAGTCTCGACTCTAATATTCATTTAGACTCTCGTGTTTCCAATTAAATTAATGCCGGGAGAGATTTGTAAAAGATTTTATCTTTCTCCACTATTTTCTTTATTAAAATATACCAGTTGAGAGCACGCTATTAGTAATAGAAACCGGCAATTATCATTGATTGCTTTGATTAACCAATTAAACGAGTGCTTATATTGTGATTCTAGTATTAATTTCTAAAATGCTGCATCAAAACTCCTAATACAGGAAACGTAAAACAACTCTACATTTGATGTAAATCGAAGAGGAAACTGAATTACAGATTTCGTTTATACATATCTCTCCTGACGTCAAAATTGCAGAGGAAAAAGCGTGAATTCATCTCTGGGCCCTACTCAATCAATCACTCCGAGTTCTCGGTAATAAAATTTTCCTGCAAAAAGGAGGCAAAGAAAAGGACGTCACCTGCTGGAAGCAGCCAGCGCGCAAAGATGAATTATGACACACGGGCGGAGAAACGAACTTGATTGCGTCTCTTGGCCGTCCATAAGAAATAATTTGTTCCGACGGACGCGCGCGCTCGAGTCTTTCTTTTCATGTTTGCGCTGAATGTCTCATGTGTGCACCATTACGGCTCGAATGTGTCTGCTCGGCACACATGTCATGGGATGCAGTCTTGTGCACTCGAGAATAAACTCGTGCTTGAAAGGATGAGTCGGTGCACACCTGTACATTGCGTCCGTAAGGCCTCAATCAGCTCGTCGCGTCACAGGCGATGGGATTGGTACGGACTGGTTCTTTGTACACTACATGTGACGAATGAATGTTTACTTACGACTTTATTGAATATATAGTTGGAATTTGATTTCTCAAAAGTTGGAAAAATGCTGCTTTTCCTATTCCTTTTTACGTCAGAAATTGGTTTGAACTCAATTCACTATCTGCTAATTGAATTGAAAGTAGATTAATACACAAGGCAAGTATGGGTGACAGTTGAAAATTGTTTGCTTCGTAGGGTAGCGTCAAGTGTTTAAGACTTCACAAAGGAAAATGAGAAAAAAATTGAAATCAAGATTTTGCCAATTTGCTCGAATATTTACAGGTCATCTTATCTATTTTGCGTGGCAGATTTCAATTCTTCTTGATGAGGTCTAAAATTGATCTTTTAACAGGCGAATTCATTGAAATGAAATTGATTTAAGAGTTCTAGAAGGTAGATGGTGCTTGCCATTTAACACGCGAACAAACTTTGCAGCCACTTTCCTCAAATTTTTACTTAGCTGAGACTGGATAAGTTTTGCTTTTGACTTAATCCTTTGAGTTTGGTTTATATATGAGCATCAATAAAAATTTAGGGTTTCAAAATGTCAATCTTTTCTTCTTTTGAAAAAAATCTTCCTCGAAACTAAAAACACATTATAAGTCGTCCCCAAATGAGCATGCTGTGGAAATAAATTATTTAAATCACGAGGTATATAAGAAATTATTGATTTTACTATCAGCACGAAACTAAAAATTAGAGTAAATTAAGGTAAAAAGAGAAAATGGTTGGGAGTTGAACGTCTCTGGCCAAAATTAGAATTTATCAGTAGAAAGTGGCAAAACGTTGCCCACTCTGTATGCTATTGAGCCTGAGTCTGGATGGCCATATTGCTGGAAAATGGGCCCATGAAAATAATAATAATAAATGAAGGCGGCCATAAAAGTGCGAAGGCAAGAAGAATGGACTGGAACGCCGTTTGCGGGCCAATCTGATGTGCTTTATGGTTGGATCAGCAGAATCGGCCAGCTCTGCTGCATCGGTCAGAAACCCACACTACTAAGAAAGGGTTGCGTGATCTACCGTTGGGGGAGGAGACGGACCTGCCCGCGGCATTATTGTTATTACGCGCGCTATTTGCGGCCCAAGAAGCCTGCTTTTTCCGCTGTGTTTTCGTTCTGTGTGTGTCGGCGGGTAGATTGATGTTTGCGCGTTTCCATGACAACATTATGACAGCCCAAAAAGCGGCCGTGTGTGCAAGTGGTGAATTATGGATACACCGCACCCAACGCACACACAAACTCTGGCTCACACAAATCCTTTCGTCAGAGCAAATAAAAAAGTGAGCTCGATTGTCGGGGTATAGTGCTGCTATTTTCCTGCAAACATGCGTTGGCGGGTCTGGGTACGTGCGTGCGTTCTCCACTCTGCTCAAATTTCGCTCTTGTTTGTCTCGGCTTTTCCAGTGGGAATGCGATACGCTGCGCCTTAAAAATCCCCCATTTCTGACCTTGATTATACACGCTCGTCCTTTTGCCAGTTTCATGGTAATGAGGGGACTGCTGTATGCTTGATAACGAGAAGGCTGTGTGGTTGCAAATTGCCCCTCGCGCGTCCTTCAGGGAGTTGCAGCAAACTAGTCTTTATGACTTTGCCAGTACGCGGTACTTCAGCCAGTTTGTGTTTATTTTTCTCTAAACTCAAATTAAGCCTTTTAAAATCCGACGGACCTTAATTTGAATCTCTTTTGTGGTGATTTATATTATTATTATTTAGTATATTGAAAAAGCATTGAATTTGTTATTCGTGTCTCCGAACAGTGTATTTATATTTTCAAATTCTGATCGACCGGACAATAATATCTATGAACTTTCTCGATTTATTCTTAACCTCAGTTGAAAGCAACCAACCCTTTAAATAAAAAAACTGCTCTTGAATTACTCTAAACTTGAAAAATAAGTGAGAACTGCCATAATTTTATAGCTTGAATAACAAATGATTCCATATAACAGTGTCATTAATCTCAGTCTATTTCACGGGGCCGGTGAACAGGATTCGTATTTTGGGTTAAAAGTGGCTTTTTAGCCTTGCACTTTTTCAACGCTTCCAGCCTTTTTTTAAGATAAGCTGGGCGCGCGCAAAAAGGCTCTCGGGGCTGCCGTGTACGCGATGGCAGGTGTCAGATTAAAACGCTGAGCAAGCGTAATGCTCATAATTAAGGCCTTTTGATGAGCACAGCCGACTAACTGCACGAAACCTGAGATTTTATTCTCACGCCTTTGTGCCGCTGAAGCCTGCAACCAACGCCGAGATACAATCGCCTCCTGCAAGCCGAGCTCCATTTAGTCATTAAGCATCGCCGCATCGACTATGTGTTTAGTGCTCTAATCATTTTCTTGGAGTAATAAATTTAATGGTTCGTGTGTCTGCAAGCATTGCTCATTAATAAGGGCTTTTTGGCCCTGCGATGGCTTGATACCAGATCAAAGCGATTGCTGGCATATTGCGGTAATCTAAATTATCCTAAAACTCATTAAATTAAGCATGAACTTATTACTTTGTACAATATTTGAAGTTGTTATTTATGAGATAACATTTTTTAGCAGAGGGTAATTTGAACATATTGCAATTTTTCTAGAATTCTGTTCCTGAACACATTAAGTAAAATATATATTAAGCAAAACTACAGTGAAAATTATTCTTTAAATTAAAAAAGAAAACATGAAACGCTTCTAAAAGTCAACCATGAACCAATAGGTTATCTAGTTTTCTTGAACAGTTTTCATAAAAGGTATGAAAGCATAAAAGTTAGGAGAAAACTTTTCGCGTTTCACCTCTCATTGTAACAAACTGCCAAAATAACAAAAAAGGTAAAGCTTGTCTATTCAGCTTTCCTGGAACGACGGTTACCTGGCATTAAGTCCAAGTACCGAAAAGTGGAGGGTAGAGGAAATTTGCTCAGCTGCGAGGGAAACAGCTCATAATTAATTCAGAGTGAAAACAGCAAGAACGTACGTGCCTCCCACGGTATATATATGCAAGAGAAGTAGAGAGAAAATCAACTTGGCCGTTTGTGTTTCGTCAGCCGGAAAATGGAAATCAATTCTCGAGCATACAGTCCACGCGCTGCACTCGGCGCCTTAAATAATTAATGTCCCGTGTGTACAAACACAGCGAATTTTCTGCTGATCCGGAGCTCTGATAAATTGCATATAATTACGTTGCGGGGCCACTGGAGAGCAGTTGGCTGCCTTTGTGCCGCGGACGCCGCCCGAGGAGCAGCAGCAGCAGTAAACGTAAATTGTCCCCGCTGAACATAAAAACAAACACAATGGAGCAGCGTCTGCTAATGAATGCAATAATGAATTAACAAATGGCACGCGCCCCTGCACTGTGATGCTGCTTGTTGAGCCCGGCGAGAGATGCAAACATGCTGGCTGCTGATTGCCACAGCCGCTTCGTGCCAGCCAGATACGGCTTATCTCTCTCTCTCTCTCTCTCTCTCTCTCTCTCTCTCTCTCTCTCTCTCTCTCTCTCTCTCTCTCTCGGCAGAGTTTCATTCAATTAGCACCCTGTGCTGAGCGCTCCTCCCTCAAATGATACTATGTGTGACGGCGGAAATGAGTATGAGGTGCTTATCTTTTACATTTTAAACGTTTTCAGACACATCGTCTCAAAGTTATGACTTCAGAAATTTTTAAGATAAGATTGTTCCTATCAGAGCATGAGGATGTTCAAACAATATAATCCAAAATACATAGTAGAAACCAGCACACAATGTATTTCATGCATTTACTACAAACTGTGATTCATCTTCTAATATAAAAATTAATGTCTTCCCTTTTGCGACTCACTTCATTTGGTCTTAATTTTTCGTGTCCAATCACAAATAAATACAGAAAGCAAATAAGGGATTTTCCCTTTATTTCTTGTCAATTGCTAAAATATAACACTTCTATTCTAATTCTAGATTTTTTTCAACTGGCGCAAAGGGTGTCAACTGCGACTGATCTAAAAAAGATCTAAAAATTGTGTCCTCCCAAACAAAATATTAACTACTGAAAATGAGATTCCTAAAAACATTATAATTTTCAAAGGAAGTGCTGGAATATGGATTTGAGTAAAATATTGAATAGCTCAATATGATTTGATATTAAAAAAACATACACGTATTTTGAAACGCTCTATATATATAGGTTTATCAAAAATTAGACGTCCGGCAGGTAAGCTGTACTTGGCTCATGTTGGGACCTTTACCCACATTTTTCGATTAGAGAGGCTTGCGGCAAATTGAAGAGCGTCTCTGTTGGCCCGCAAGGTTCTAAGGCAGACCACACGAGGGAAATTTGAGGCACGCGCTCAGCCTGAATTATGCGGCCGGAGAGAGATCTAGCCGGTGATGGGTAAATTTTCGCCGAGAGCTATCTAAAGAATCCATCGCCAGGCTCGGCGGCCTTGTAAATTGGCGGAACATGCATGCGAAACGACTGTTCTACATGCACACCATTTTACAGCGATCCAATGCTCAGAGTGAAGCTTAATTGGAAACTCGCTACGTTCACTTTGGCTGCAGATTAAATTTAGTTTATTCAAGACTATAATTTTTTAAATCCTTCGGTGAATCCATTTGAGTGTCAGCACTATAGATCACAATATAAAAGTTAAATTTCTTAAGCGCAGCAAGATTTTATTTCTAACCCATTGGGATAATAATATTTTCTCCCCTGACATTCCATTTCCTCGATGGAAAACTTATATCTGTGCGGGAGTTATTTGACAACTTTTGGGAGCAAGTTTCGATTTGTGGAAGCGAAAGGTCGAGATGAGAGTGACGAGCAAAGGCGTCGAAGGCTGCAATCACAGCTTAACATTTTGGGCCCCCGGAGGGCTCTTCATCATTGACGAGCGGCTTTCAGATACGATAATTCAGCCGCAGACACGGAGAGCTCGAGATACGGAGGATGATTTATACCAAGTCACGCGCCAATCCTTCACGCCGTTCAACAACATCGCCTATTTTTTATTTCGTCTCAATAATAAAAAACTCGTTTAAAAAGGAAATCCAATTATATTTAAAAAATTATCTTTGACTTAAAGGTTTTAAGATAAAATAAAATAAGTAATTTTATTTACACCTAAAAATTTAAATTTCCATCATAACATTTATTTCACTAGATAAAAAAATCAACAGCATATAAATTGTAATTTGCTCGCCCCAGCCCATCAGCTAGTGAAAATTGCGGAGCAACGCAACGTGAGAAATCAGAGTGAACGCATAAAACAGCCGCGAATAAACTGTGTGGTGGCTTGGATTTACTCTTTATTTCCAGTGCAGCAATTTACGCTGCTCTGTGTGCTTTTGGGCAAGACGCGATTGCTTTAACAAACTGCAAACGAATAAATTCCGCCCGCACAACTGCGCTGCCAAGTTAAAACGTGTTCTCTCCGAGTGTACCGTACGTACACGCTGGAGAGCACTTTTGGCCAATCGAGTTTTGCGAGCGCAACTTTGAACATAAATGCCACCCTCTCTTATTGGAAAAAGGAAAGCGCAATTTACGGCCACCTAGCGCAACATCGAAACCACTTTTTGAAAATAAATTATTCCATGATTTCTGTTTGAAAGCAGTTGAAAAAGTTTTTATCGCATTTTTGAAGTGAAATCTCCCATGAGATTATAAGATTTCGAATGCGCAAATTCGGATTCCGCGCTGGAGAGATTTTTGCGCCATTTAACCCAGAACGGAATTTTATGATTCAGAACGTAACGGAGTAGAAACGGGTGGAAATAGAAAATCTGGATCTGTGCCGGTCGGTGCGTTTGTCTAGCCGCGACGAAAGGCGAGGTCAGCACCAAATTTCCGGCCCATTGCCGAAAAAGCCAACTATGGTGCGCTCGAGGCCACAAACGGCATTATTTTCACGCTGGGTATATTGATTGTGCTCAGCCGCCGCAAATAGGCTGCTGCGAGCGAGCAGAGGACAAAAAGCTTCTTGCACGGCGCCATTTATCACACGCTTCCACCCGCAAATGAAGCGAGCGAGCGACCACTTGACGCGCCTGTGACTAAATATTCCGAGACGCCATTTTTCATGTCCACCTCTCTACTCAAAGCGGCGGATAATTAGGCAAAGGGACAAAAACTGCTCCAGCTTAGGAGGTATCGTACTGAATTGGGCCTAATCAAAGGGAGTAAAAGTCGCTTTCGACTTTGAGGAACGCGCAAAAAATGGGCGACAGTAAAGCAGCGGAAAGCTGGAACACTTTCCCTTTCCCAAGTACAATCACGCAGTGCCATGTCATTTTCTTCTTTGATCCTGCGCCCAATGCGTGATGGAAAGGCTTCCTTCAAGCTTTTCAAAGAAATTCCGGGTCAAATTGGACACAGTTCCTTCTTTCAGCAATTTGGAAATTTCGACAAAGTCGAGATGTTTGGGTTATTTCTGGAACATAACAAAAAGAAATCCAGAATATTAATATTTTCCCTGCCTTAACGACACTTCTTCCTGTTCCTTTCCATCAGGAGCAAAATGGCAGCTTATACAGAGCTACACAAAAGAAAGTAAGGATTTTTACCGGTTGAGAGGCAAAGCGGGTGTAATTAGTAGCGGACGCAAAGTGGCACAACTCGGTTAAGGATAAATAGTCTTTGAAGCGGACGAGGCGGAGAGCGACTCAAAAGGAGCTCAAGCATTTGCATTCGCGCGTCACCGGACTGACGCAGCAGCAGCTTTTTAATTTAGACAAATAATTCGAGCTTAATGAGTCAGGCTAAAAGACGCTCGCGAGAAACGACTACCTTAATTCGGCAAAAAAAAAGAAAAACCTTTCCTTTGGGACGTGCCAAAATAATATTATTGAAGTTAGAATATTTCTTGCATTTAAACTTTTAGCAAAGATCCGAAATTGAAGAATGGCTCTAGATTGGACAGCAATGGGCTCCTGCAGATCTTGTCAAATTCCCACTTACCTTATCAATCACATTTTTGCAGGATGCGCAGCATTGCCAAAATCCTAGTTACAACTTGCATCTTACTCCTGAAATTTCTGGACTTTATTCTGTTCTACATATTGATCCAAAACATTTTCTGGATTTTGCGCCTGAAATGAACGTCGTAATGGGCGTGCTGGGTCACCTCTTCAGAACGAATTTTGGCCTTTGACTGCCTGATATAAAGCTGTGTTAGAAGGACTGACAATTTTTGCTGTCCAAACAAACAAATCTTATTGTTACAAAGACTTAGTTTTTCAATCTAAATCCCAAAAAAATTGTCTGCGAGTGTCTGCAACGAGAAATGATAAAAATCCCCAATTTATCACATCCCCTTTGCTGTTCGGAAATAGGAAAGAGCGGGTCTTTGTGCCGAAAAGCAAGCGTGACGGTACAGGAGTGAGGCCTGTGTGTTCGGTTCTTGCCTTCCGCTCTCGCCCTCTCGTCAGCACCCCACGGGCGGCGGCACAGGCGGTCGGCCGGTCGGGTCACGATCGATAAAAGTGTACGTTTTTACCTTGGCTATGCTGACACGCGGCGCGAAGGAAGGGAGCGTGCATGCAGCATAGGCGCAGCAGACCCGTCGAGCGAGCACCACTTACACACTCTTTCGGTCCCCTTCGGCTGACTGCACGCCGTTTGGCGCCATTCACTTCAGGCGCCGTCTCGTGCCAGCAGCTTTTAGAATTTTGTGCATCTCTCAAAATAATGACCACGCATGCATCTTGAGAGCACTCTTGTGCTGACTCGCAATAAGCGAAAAAACGCACTTGGTGTGGAGAGGAACTCGGATTATTTTAAATAGGCTCTAAACTTGAGGCAAAAATTATTTTCAATCGTAAAGTAATTGCTATTGAAAATGATAAAATGTGCATACCCACTCAAAAATCAATATGTGAATTAATAAAATCATATTAATAGTGCAACATTGAAATATTTTTTCGTTCTTTTTTAATTTTTGGTGTAATATTCTTATAACCAAGAAATAATAATCCTGAGGTCCAGAAAAAATGATTGGCCAGAAACGCTCTGCAGCGCCTTGAAAGCTTTCAATTGGAAATGGTGCAATTACCGTTCAATATTTACCCCTGTCAGCCGGCACGATAGCTGAAAGCATTTTTTATGCCTGGCAAGTGCTTGTTGGTATGCATGCTCACATATATATCGGGAAAGTGGTTCCCCGAGGAAGCGATTGGCGTATCCGATTGTACAGGAGAAATTTGGCCCGATACACGGCTGCGTAGGCATCGATTTTCCATAAAATCGAGGCGACGACTACTCTCTGTTCTTATTTTTATTACCTGGCTTGGCTCGGCACACACGATGATCGCCTTACGTGAACGGTAGAGGCGTTGCCCTACGACCATCGTGTTCTGCCCGCGGCTAATCCGTTAATCATACTTAGCGGGGATGGAGATGATGCGTTTGCGTTCGATCTACGTCAGAAGACTCTTATTGAACGACGTGAGCTAATCAACAGTAAGTCCCAACGCTTAAGCATTATTTTTTTAACAATTTCGTGCATATGAACTAGCAAAAAAGAATTGTGTTAAGAATACAATAAGATTTAGCATTAATATGTTATACTACAAATGTTTGTAATTTTTCAACGTTTCATCCTGCCATTCCTATCACATAGTGATATTTATTTGAGCAGACGAGTGAATCAGTGTGGTTTGGTTGAGAGTTCCCAAATATAGAAGGCCAACAGATATTTCTTAGCCAAATACATAGGGCCAAACACAAAAATGCTTCCCCTCTCTGTTGCTGGTTAAACCAAATATTTTCACTGATTCGAACAAACAGTATTTTTTCATTAAGAGCATTAAGTCGAACTTTTTTTGAGTTACTGGTTTAACAATTTTAAAATATTCATTACGAAATTTGCTGTTTGAAACAACTACCAAAACAAAGTTTGCTAAGCATATTTGAGCCCAACCAGTGAGTTTTGCTGATGCTGTAGTTAATACTAGTTGTGAAGTACAGATGAAGTATTTTCAAACAGTCTAAGAATCAGGGATGTTGATCGTTTTTCCAAATTTTTCTTGGGTGATTAATAATGATTTGAATTTTGTAAACAGCAGCAAGAACTGGAAAAACTATCGATTCTGGATGCTTTTTATCAGCCCGCTGTGAATTTTATTTTTTAATTTTACCGATATCGCCGAATTAAAGTATAAATCACTCAAAATGTTACAAACTGCTCTCAAAAATTCTAGATACACCGATAACATAAAAACCTTCCCCTCTTAGTCAAATCCATATTAATTAAAAAATTATCCCAACTATCTCCTTTTTTCAAGTATTTAAAATCTCTTTTAATTTGCAATTTCCATCCATTTAATTCATATTGAAATTAACACAGAAACTTAACCTTTCGACTTTCGAATGCTATCTGCAAACACTATTGTATAAAAACATTTTCAGCTTGAGAAACTTGATCGCGGTGTTTGCAATGCTTTTCCAGCAAATTTTCTGTGATGATTAATGGAGTCTGTGGCCGCAGCGACACTTCCTACTTTGCTCTCTCTCTCTCTCTCTCTCTCTCTCTCTCTCTCTCTCTCTCTCTCTCTCTCTCTCTCTCTCTCTCTCTCTCTCTCTCTCTCTCTCTCTCTCTCTCTCTCTCTCTCTCTCTCTCTCTCTCTCGTTCCTTCACCCTCCTTAATAAACGCAGACACGGCTTGCACACACACCCTGTCGAGTGTGGTCGCAAGCCGCCTCGAGTTTAATATTGCCGCCGCTCGCTGACTGCACTACACGAGAGAGGCGCACCCCTTTGTTTCGGCCAAGATTCCTTCCCTCTCGCTCACTCGCTCCACAAACTAATGATTCCACGCCTTCACAATATTTCAAGCAAGCTGCTTCTTATGCACGAGTGCATTTCAACATTATTCCACAGCATTTACATAGTTGAAATATTCATCCCTGCTTAAAATTAAAATCCTTCTTTTCCAAGCTTATAGATTTGTTAAATTTAGGTTCAGATTGGTTCAGAAAAAATCATTTGGTAATATTCTTTGAATAAAATAATTTTTTGTCCTTTAGAAGAGGCAGAAAATGATATGCTGCGGAATATTGATGCATGTAGTTTCTAACTATATATATACGCTCTGCTCCACAAACAATCCGTTTAAGAGATGTAACCACAATCTAGGATAATTTCAATTTTATTAAAAAAGATAAGCAGAAAAACTTCATATCAATCAAGCTGGCAATAAAAGAAATAGCATAATTTTCCCACTTGTTCTTGTCTTTCCTGTACCGCGATAAATTGAGATTAAAAATCCCATTTTCCTCGCTTTTATCCTGGAGCATTCAAGCGCTGAGCTCTCTCGCTCCCACGTTCAGATTAAATAAAACGCAAATTCAATTTCGTTTTCCACTGCAGGGCGCCCTACTCCATTTTGCTCGGCTTTTATTTCGTCGACGAGCAAAACAATCAAGTCAAACTAGACGCGCGTCGAGTGAGCGAGCGAGCGCCTTGGGTTAGCGAGCATGCAACCCGCTTGTAGCACTTGTTGTGCCAGTTGCATACTCTCCTACCATTCCTTAAATTCACTCTAATGGTTTAATTTTTGTGAAAGTCAAGGCAAAGGAAGAAATTAAATAAGATTGATTCTAATCGTCTTTTGTTCTGGTAAGTGAGACCTTCAAATTTAATATTAATGAAACGTTAAAAATATAATTGTGTAAAAATGAAAAGCCATATTGAAGAGAACTTAATTAATACAATATTACGTTATACTGGGAAAGTCAATTTTAAAAAAGGGACAAATTATTATGCATTTAAGCATCACCCTCGCCGCTTTCTCGAGTTTCGAATGAAATACAACATGCAGATGCAATGCTGATGGTGCGGTGAATAAGCTTTGGCAGCTTTGACGTCGTAGGAAAGGAGTCAGGTTTGTCGGCGCAGTGAGGAAATTCGGGCCGGAAGGACGCCTTTGACTGGTTGTGCTGCCGCTGACTGCGGGAGATAAAAGGACAAGGAAACACAACAAACAAAGCGCGCGGGTCGTGCTCTCGGGACTAGTCAAAGGCAAGGCCGATAAGAGATGAATACCAAGGGACCCTTTTGAAAACAGGGCCTCACGTGAATGCTCATATGCTAATTTGATTATGCGTCGGTGAATTATTTAAATTGCTGCCTGCGCGCACAGAGGTCATACGCATAGCCCAGCCTGAATGGGTAATTGCACAGCTGGAATTTTCATTAAACGCGAATGAATGGCTAGGGGCATTAATACGCAAAACGGCCAGTCAAATTCGTTTAAAACTGTCAGCCCGATGGAGTGCATGCTAAGCCAAAAATTCTACTCAGTAAATTTTAGGGAAAAACTGGCATCTGAGTTATGTAATTGTAGACTGAACAATGCATGCCAGTATATTAGTTTAAAGCAGCAGCTGGTATTTATCAACTGACTATATTGCTAACTTAAAACATTTAAAATTTAAATCATTGTATAATGAATTAAAACAATTCATTAAATTTCCTTGCTCATCTATTTTCTCCAATAAAATAATTATGTCAGATATTATTAAAGCTTTGC
The DNA here is from genome assembly GCF_949628265.1 of Cloeon dipterum. NCBI lineage: Eukaryota > Metazoa > Arthropoda > Insecta > Ephemeroptera > Baetidae > Cloeon > Cloeon dipterum. The sequence continues at coordinate 14,398,472 of NC_088786.1, forward strand.
GGAGCTTTTGTACACATGCCGTGTACAAGGAGAAAAATGGTCGCAGGAAAAATCAACGCCACACACACGACAATTCCATTAGTCAGCCGCAGGACTAAGTCGTCCATCAGCAGTTGAGGTGGAAAAGCGTCGTCCGACCAGCCTGACATAGGCAGGGTAGCTGATCAGAATTCATGGGGCGCAGCGGGGCAAGAAATGCAATCGATGCTCCTAGAAACTTAATTACAGCCGGCAGTCCTCGCACCCACATGGGAGCCGCTACGATCGTGGAGGGTTTGAGTTGACCGCAAGAAACTATACGGAGGAGAAAAAACAACCGACAATATATCCAGCAGATTACGACATCAAGAATACCCAAACGATTTCTGTTTCTGCTCGAAATATTTTCTAGCGTATCATACAAACTCCTTCTTTATTGAAAGTAAAATTATAATTTAGCTTTAGAGAGCTTACAGTGTTGTTCTTTCAAAATAGATTGGTAGAGCTTTCACAAACTTATACATACTTTATTACTTGTCTCTATATCCAAAAACTCTCTATGATTAATAGTTCCAGAGAAAATAAGGAATAAAAAAGAAACTCATACAAGAATTGCCACCCTTCAAATATTCATTTGGATAAAATCAATGTTAAATTATGAAATAGGTTTGCAAAACTTAACTTGACTCTTTCACTCTGTAAATATTTTCCGCAAAGATTGCTCAGCGATCGCTATTGAATGTTCATTTTGATTTCCATTTTTTTGCAGACAGGGATAAATTTGTTCGAGGGACATACTGGCGCAAACACGATGTGCTCATTCGAGACGTGTGTGTTTTCATTGGACGTAATGGGCTTACTTAGTGCGGAGGGTATAATTATAGCACGATGGTTGCTGCCACATTGTGTGTTTGTGCTCTGGGGTAATTATTTTGTCTTGCTGAGCCACTAATTCCACTTGTAATAGAGCACTTCAAACGGCGATTACGTAATTTAACTAGCTTGCTCGATGACAGCCTGTGAATTACTAATTATGAATTTTAATTTATTATATATCAGTATAATGGCACACAAGTGGGAAACAAAGGTGGTGAAAATAGGGAGTTTATTTAGTAAATAAAATCATGAAATTTATCAATCAAATTTATAGATTAAAATTTCTTACTGGTAACGTATTGTCAGAGTTTTACCTGACGATATTACGATCAATATTATTTGTAACGAGGCAATCAATGTAAAATATTCGGGCCCCCAAAGGGGAGCGTGGAGGGAGAGTCTCAGGTCTCAGGTTATACAACCACCTCTCACGGAGGGGAGCGCTCGCACTCACACACTCGCGATCTCTCTTTTCCTGCTGTCGGCGGACCGGACATGTCGAGCCACCTCTCGCTCTCTCCCCTGCTCATCCCTTGGGTAGCCGCAGTGTAATACTATCAGCGCCGTTCACATCAATAAGCCGCCATAGGTATGGACTTCAAACCACCGACCCTACTTTCCTTTATCGACTGGCTAAATAGGCAGTCAACCCCTTTCTGTAATTATGGCTAAGAGAATAAAGCTCCGGACTCGTGAGGAATCGGTGCCGCTGACACGTATTATGTACATAATTTAACTCGCTAAAACGTTCAGGAAGGATATTTAAAGTTTAAATTTTAAATGACATTCAATATTTTAACAATAATTGTTATATCCCAAATATCTACTCAGGTATTTCATGAATGTGAGCACGCAGAGAGTGCGAAGTATGGAATAAATTAGTCTATCTCTAGCAGTCAAACTGAGCAGTTCTTTCCTTTCTCCTTCCCGGCCACCCCGCAACAACATACATTTCAATAATTATATGCGTTTAATAATAAATTCATTCATATTAACAATTTATTGATTGCAACAATAAAACAATATACCGTGGAAAAAACGAAAAAATAACAAGGAAAATCGTTACAGGCGCTATTTGCGAAATATTGTTGGTAAGTACAGTGTTGGGATGGTTCATAAAAAATAGGCACAACGCAATGGGAGAATTTCGTTAAGCATGTCTACCATCCTTGACACTAAAGAAATTGAACTGACTGCTCAAAAGAACTCCGGGTTTTCAAGAAGATGTCCAGGCACGGAGGAAGCATAGTACTTGCCAGGAACTCAGTCAACCTAAACCAATTCAAGGTTCTGTTGCGGATTAGACCGTCGTCCAAGAAAGAAAGAGGCAATCCCAACAGCAAAAACGTTTTCGAAATTATTGACGAAGAATCTGTGGTCTTTGACCCAAATGAGAACAACGATTTACTCGCCATGTATAGCAAGAAGCGGCAGCCAAAGAACCTGCAGTTCAGCTATGACCACATTTTTGGTCCAGAAACCACTACTGACGAAATCTACGGTCAGTCTATTCGGGACGTGATAAATCATCTTCAGGATGGCTACAACTGCACGAGTATGCTCACTACGTTCCTGTAAAGAATATTGTTGATTTTTAGTAGTTTTCGCCTATGGTGGAACTGGAGCTGGAAAAACATTCACGATGCTTGGAACACCTATGTATCCAGGGTTGACAGCCCTCTTGGCGGAAGAATTGTATAGCACTCTGATGGAGGATTGCATTGGCGTCGAAATCATTTGTTCTTACCTGGAAATTTACAACGAAAATGTTTAAATTCAAATTATTGACATAACGCAAGCTAATCTATAAAGTGAACAGGTGCACGACCTTCTATCAGACATCCACCCGCCTAAGGCGCTGCAGCTGCTGGAAGACGGTTCCTCGGTGGTAGTCAGCGACCTGAGTTGGTTCAGACCTTCAAACGCCGAGGAACTCATGAGCATCTTACGGACGGGAAACTTGCGACGCTCTCAGCTGCCGACAGACACAAACAAAGAATCTTCTAGGTCACATGCAATCTTCCAGGCACGATTTAGCTTTCAAATGCACACATGTTTGTTAAATTTATGGGATGTGAAGGTGGCAGTGAGCTTGAAGAGGAGATTTGGAACATTCTGCTCTAAACTGTGCTTGGTTGATTTAGCCGGTTCTGACAGGGCTTCGTCACACACCGACATGAGACGCAGGGTCGAAGGTGCAAACATCAACAAGTCTCTCCTCGCATTAGGTTTAATTTTTACTTATTTTTTAGATTTACTTTGGGATTAATTGACACTTCATTTTATTAAATTTTATAGGGTACCTTTGTATTTTCTATTTATTTAAATTGTTTTAATTCATATATAAATATAACACAGCAATTTCCCTTGGTCCGGTCATTTCTATTCAAACACATTTTTACGTACAATAAATAGCCTGAAAATGTTAAATTCTAACTGTTGAAATTGACTGCCCAGAAACTAAAATATTAAAGATGAGTTTTTTATTCTTGTTTGTTTAGTGTTTTTTGTTTTTACATCGCTAGGCAGTTGCATTGATGCTTTGGCCGACGGTCTGCAGCATGTTCCTTTTAGAAACTCGAAGTTGACGAGACTGCTGAAGAACTCTTTGGACGGAAACTGCCGCACCATCATGATCGCCAATGTTTCGCCTAGCAGCCTCGCCTACGACGACACCTTCAGCACCCTTAAGTACGCAGCCAGGGTCAAGTACATCAAAAACTCTGTCAAGAAGAACCTAGTGTCCGCCAGGAATGCATCAGTGTCGGCCAGGGATCTGGAGGCTGCAAAGGTGGAGATCGCCCTGCTCCAGATGGAAATCGAATCCCTGAGAGTTGAAAATCGCGACCTGAAGACGACAGTGAAAGAACATGTCTGCGTTGCTCCCGAATTCAGGGACAGATTGCGATCGTGTTCACCAGTGAACGAACCAGATGATGATGATGACCTTCCCTTCACCACCAGGAATGAAATCTATTCTGATCCCGGATGCAGGTCGAGCCTCCAGTCATCTGGCTCGGTTTTTGAAGAGCCAGGTATGAGTCTGGAAAAGCCGCGGCCGAGAAGTGAAAGCTCGTATGAAATTCCAAGAATCAGGGAACCATTATCTCGTCGCTCAACTGAAATAATGGAAATTGACTCTCCAAAATCAACGTTCAGGGAGCATGCCGACGTTATGCCTGAGTTCCGAGATTATTCGCAATCTTGGTTAGCGGAACCTAAGCAGCAACGATCTGGCATAGTTCCCATCATGCCTGTGCAAGAGCGGCAGGTCTTTAGAGAGACGTCACCTCATCCAAATCCTAACACTGAGAGAAGACAAAGTTAAGTTTAAAAAATATGTTTCACAGTCTTTTAACTAGTATATTCACTAAATCAGGTTTAACTAAACTACAGCGAGCTGCAAAGCAAATTGATTCTAAGACTGAGACCAAGATTGACGAGAATCAAAATCGTATTTTCCTTTGGATCGCTTTATTAGTCGCCAGCTTCTGTTTTTTGATGCTCTTCACCTCCATATTAGTCCAAAGATGGGTCGTGTCTGGAGCAAAGCATGAAAATCCTGAGTTTGATGGATTTGTTCAGATCGGCATTTATACCGGCAAGAAAAGCTTTAATGTCGGGCAAGGTTGGAACACCACGGATTTTCAAAGTGAGTGATGTGAAATTCATAAAAAATCACACGACTCATCAGTGGGACTTGAATAAAAAAGTTGGAGAGTTGGTGCTCATGGAAGGCGGAGAAATCGGTCTAAATGCTGACAACCTTTGGGGAACAGTGATCACAATGTACACCTGCATTATTCTAGAAGTCAGTGCCATCATCCTTGCAATTCCGGTGCTCTTCTGCCCTGCTGAACTCATTCTCGGTTTACGTGGCTTGAGCGTGGTTAATTTCCTCTGTTGTAAGTTTACCAATTAGCTCTGAAACAAGATACTAGAGTAAAATTTAAACAAAAAGTCTTAGCTAACGTGGCTACGTTAATCTGTTGGATGTGTGCCTATTTCAACGCCTTCCAGTACAACGTGTTACCCCAAGCTGAATTGAATGACATGTGGAGTTCGACCGGACAAGCATATTTTGGATTTTCTTTTTGGTATACATATATAATATATATTTCTTAAGAAATGATAAAAATTATGTAATTTTTTTCTGTAGGTTCCTAATCTTTGAATCCACTGTCCGGGTACTGTTGGCGATAGCTTTATTATTTAAATCAATAGGGAAGCCATTCAACAAAAGACCAGCGCTCGGAGATAATACTACTTCATCCGCTTCAGCCTAATTAATACACCCGATGATTAATAATATTGCTCAATTTCATCTTAAAACCCCTCTGATATACGTAGTGGAATGACAGATGTGTAACTTTGGATGTACATATTCATTCAATAAGGAGGCAAACTAGCCCCATTCTTAATGCTCAGGAGACACATCTTTTTTACTTCAGTGCTCAGCGTCAGTCATTTCACCCCGAATGTCGTGTTCTTCCCTCTCTTGGCGCAGCAGTTTCGTGTCACAAAGCTCGTGAAAACGGTCCAGCGCAGCTTCTTTCCTTCGCTCTGCGTGCGTGTGTTTGGGGGGATTAAAGATGGATGGATGCGGTGTGGAGCCTTCGAAAATAAAAGCTCCCCCTCAATCTCAGCGGTGGCAGCTACTGCACTTTGCTTATAATTCCAGGTGAGCGTATTTCTCTCGCACTTCGCTGGAGAATCGCTCGCTCGCTCGCCCAGCCTGCCCGCGGCTGATTAAGATGGATTGCTAAATAGGGAACAGCCACCCTAGGCAATCACTTTGTCTCGAACCACACACCGTAGCGGATCCAATCACAATTATTTTTAATTATCTAATGTGCCAATCAAGGAGCCTATAGCAGATAAGTCCGAAGTACCTCTGGCAACATTAAAATATTATAAATCTTAAGGGAGGAAACATATTAAGTTACATAAGAAATTTCTTTGTTTTAGACAAAAATGTTCAAATCTGTTAAAAAGATAAATTAATAATAAAAAATTTCGTGAATAATGTCATGTGAATAGAATTTTATATTTAGTTAAAATTTCCAAACAGCAATTTCAAACGATCGTGCGAATCGTACAAACCCTATATATTTTCTAATTTTGATAAATCAGAGAGTTTACTTTCTATTGTTTGCAGTTCCCTGCGCAAAGTGGAGTCCTTACAATGTGACACCCCATGTTGCCTGCTTGGGTTTTAATCCGTAAAACAAACTCATATGCACGCACAGCTCTCATCCTTCTCGCTTGGATGCTTGTCACTCACGCAAGCCCATTTTGCCGCCAAGGAGGAAAATAATTATAGCGATATCAGACGCCGTCGCATTTCTTTTGAACTTGGTCTTTTGTTTTGCAAACAAAAGTCGATTGGAACGATGTGCTCGCGACTTTCTTTCATCCCCTTCAAAACTGGTTCACTTGCGGAGAAGAAAGAAGTGAGTGAGTACAAAAAGCAATGCTCTAAAAAAGCAACACAGTCACATTAGGCATTGGTTTTGTTCATTAAGAGGCTTTGTGTCTTTTACTTTTAAGTCATTCTGAAATCTATTACACATGAGCAGTGTGCACATTTCCCGGCTTTAAAAGAGCTTCTCTTTCTAATTTTGCTTTTCTCTGGGGAGTTATCAATTTATAAAATAAATAATGGGGGTTCTCAGCTACGGTCATCAGTTGAGTTTAACATTAAAACTATAACAATCATTCCGAGTATATTCATCAGTATGAAATGCATTAAGAAAAACTCTTTGAATTAGAAAGATTGCCAGGAATTTGCACGATCCTGAGATTTCCTCACTGGGATTGACCTGAGCAGTGTTTGTTTGAGAAAGGGGTGAGTTGAGAAAAATCGACGGAGATAGCAGGGAACTTCATCAAAGTTAGCACCTCGAGCTGCGACGTAATTTCAAATAACTCTCGGCAGCGAATTTCCCAGCTGTGTCCCGCAGCGTGTCTTGTTAAAACTTATCCTTCCTCCAGATAGAGCAGTGGCTTAATAATCCAGTGAGCGCACAAAGAGAGAAAAATCAGTTCACAGGAATTCCAAGTGCGCTTGTACAGTTTGCACCACTACAGCATGATGCACAGCAAATGATTCAAATCAACCCAATTAACAACACTGAATGGTTCATATATCATAGTCACAGACTTAAAAATTTTTTCTTTTGCTGCTGATTTATAATTTGTGACTAATAGGTGAAAAATAAATAGGTTTCTGGGTTTTAGTCCTCAAATATTCGAACGGGACTACTGTTTTATTGTTAAATTAAATTTGGAAATTGCTTCCCACAAAACAGATGTTTGTAGCCTAAACTTCAACAACTCTTTAATATTTGTGCCGTAATTAAGTTGTCAAGGTGATTCTCGAAATCAACTTAAGCTATACATATGTATTATTTTGAAGTAGGTGAGTGAGACGAGTAAGGAGAGGTCTTTTGTTGTCTGGTTCAAACTGAAATCTAGCTCGAGTGTGTTTGTGTGTATGGCAACGTGCGCGAGTGAGTAGAATTAGAGTGAGTTTCCATAGCGCGATCAATACTTTAAAAGTGGCCGAGTTATGCTCTCGCGGGCCGCCGCTCCTGCCGCACCCCGTCGCCGCACACTGTATGCAACCCGCATTGCTCGCGCAAGTTGCGGAAACTCGAGTTTCGCCGGTTTAGTGTTAGTGCATCTTACGCTGGTCGATAGACACGCTCGCACAGGCCATGTACACCCTGCATGACGGCGTGGAAAGCAAAACAGCTGCTTTTATGAAGGATGCAAGCCAGCGCTCGACATGCACAGCTTGCAGGGAGGAACATGACGAGGATTTCTGTCATGCAATTTAAAAGTTTTTAAAGTACAGAATGTAAATGGCTGCATTATTCGTATTTAACAGCGCTTATCCAGCTTTCTATTTGGTTTTTTTATCACTTTTTTCCTTGTGGGATTATCAAGTTATTTCAAAGACATAAATTATGTAAAATGCTTATTTGCTAACTTAAAAAAAAAAAATTAACAAAAATTTCCTCACCACCCAGATTTTTAAACATATGTATATCGGAATCCCTCCCTCGTTTCATTATGGGAGCAAAACAAACGGTGTTCAGAGACGCATTAATCTATGCATATTGTGACCTATTCAGGTTCAACAATAAGGCCGCTGCCACCCTTTGTTGGCGGGTTCTCGAACTCACACTCAGGACGGCCCTAACTCGCTTGTTCACCCCCGATTTAACACAAAACGCACCCCTGCCGCAAACGACTAACTCAATTATTCAGGTATTTCACGTGTTTGCGAATATAAATCATCGGTGCTCGTGCGCACAGATTATCCACCACCCTACTCATGCTTTGTTTGCGAGTACAGCGCTTTGAAACGTTCACAGGTTAAGGGGAGTGGTAATTATTGGGGAGGATTTGCAAAATGTTTGATCAGCTTTGTTAGCTAAATGTTTCTCGTGCATTTTTCAAGGGGAGGGAGAGCTTGATTAAATTCATGTTTTGTGAGATTTCATCTCTGCATTAAAAATTCAAGTACCCTCATTTCGACAACTCGGGAAGTCAAAAAATATTTAGAAATATTCCACTTAAATTAAATTATCTAGGAGAGAGGCCTAAAGCGGCGAGATATTGCAACGTCATTGATTATTTTTACAATTTCCTGCTAGTTCTGGATGCCCTTTATTAATTTTTTATAATTTATCGGTATTTTTTGTAAACGAAAATGTTTTCATTTTTGATCCCCTGCAATACTGAAAGTACCGTCAGTATATAAATTAATGTTAAAGAATGCAATCTTTTTTACTTTTATTTTTTAAAAGAAGTGAAAAAAAATCCGAGAAAATTGAAAGTAACGAGCTTTTCTGCACATAAAGGGGTGAGATAAAAGCAATAAATTGTTGCCTTTATCTTTCGCCTTGCCATGGAAATGCAAAAAACCTTACACACACATATATATACAAACACCCCGCCTCTTATCGCGTATGCCGACGCTTATGTACAAAAAGGCGCGCATCAAATAAAAGTAAATTTCCCCATCCCTTGCCGAGTGGGGGTGTGTTGTCATTACGCGGCGTTTGACGATGAAATTACAACCATAAAGGCGGCTCGTGCGTAATGCAATAAGCAGCCCTCGCAAGTAAATTGCGGATGTATTAGACACGTGTATTGCGGCCTCGACAGGGGTGAACATCCCCGTTGGTTGGGCAGCCGGTGGCGTGCGGGGAGCAAGGTGTCGCTCAGCTGGCTGCTGGAAAATATTTGCATACGAAAAAGAACGCTCACTTTTTTCGCGAGAGACAGGGGGAAAAACAGGTGCAGCCGACGACAGAACTCTATTCAAAGTTGGCTTTCTGATTTGAAATATTCACGGTATGTGTGAGTGAAGGATTGCAATAAAGTTTTATCTAACCATTTAATGTAAAAGGAGGCATATATCTTCCTTTTTTATCATATCATAGGGCTGAATGTTTGAAACCAGTAGATCTTTTATAATTTGTTTAATCTATGCATCAATATGGTTTCATTACATGATTTGTAAAATAGTGACCAAATTATTTGATAAACTTTTACCACTGTCTCGTCTGAGATAAAATCAATCTAACTCAGTCCCAAGCTACCAGAAAAAATGAGCAGTGAACGTTAGTAACCTTATTAATTCTGTCTGCTGTTCACTTTTAAAGTTAAATAAAGATTTTCATTCAATGCAATACATATATAAACAAATAAATTATTTTGAGCTGTTTTTCAACAGCGCACATTTTCTAAATTACCGCCGAGGTATTTATCTTCCTTTCAACTCGTAAAATAAATTATTTTACTGAAAAATTCAAATATATCATACACTAAAAAGCTCTTATGAATCAATTTACAGTGAACATGTTTTTTAGTATGAAGCGATGCTAAAATAATTAAAAATCTATGCTATCAAGATAGTATTACTTTGAAAATTATGGGAAAGGCGAAATGTCAAACTTAAAGGCTTATCAATTTTTACGTTTTGATAAATTCACCACTGCAATACATAATAACTATAATAAGCGTAAATATGTTGCACTAAGGAACCTAGGATAATATCGAACTGATCTCAACATGGAAAAGTCAGCAAAATAGAATAAAAACTTGAACATCCTATTTTTTTCGACAGAGAAACACGATGCCACCTTAGTTAGTGTAGTGTATGGATTGCTGTGCAAATATAGAGGCTTGGCCGACTATGAGGAGCTTGCGCTTCATGCGTGTCTTGGCTTATATTGCATTAGGAATTACCCCTTGCTACTGTCAGTACAGCCGCTGGCTTTCGGTCCTAAGATCACGATGTCTCAAGCTTAGGGTTGAATACATATTTTACGTAGTCTATGATCGCTCGAGCAATGTGTTTGAGAATAAAACGGATTGATGGAGAGAGTTTGCCGGCAGCAATTTTTCTCAATATTGTCACGACGCAAGGTATAAATTTGTATGGCCGACTATAAGTCTATTGCTTTTAACGGATGCAGCGATAGCGTGAAATTGAGTAGAACTTTGAACTACAATAGAGCTTCTCGCAATAAAATGGATCGATGGAAACGTTAAGGTGCTCTGCTCGAAGGAAGAGCATCTTTGTGAAGTTTCTCCAGTGCGATAAAAGTCCATGGCGATTGGAAGCTCGAGCATAGTGGAAGGCAATAAAGAAAAAAAATTAAATTCTCAAGTTTTCTTAACTCACATTTGCTTGCAAAACTGGAAAACTTACATCCAACTTAGTCAGCTTCCACTTTGAACACGTCACTAGCCATTAGATACATGTTTATAAGGTATATAAGAAGTAATTAAAATATTGAACATAGGATTATTTTTCGATTTCAAAAGTATTTAAAATATATATCTAAAATTGGTGAAGTTCAATCTGATTTGTTACAATTTTAAGAAATAAGTAATTATGGTATTTATTATTAAAATTCGCGAAGGGAGATATTAAAAATTACACAAATTTCCTTAAGCAAATCATCTGCTCAAGGTTATGTATTAAGATAAATTGAAAAACTTCTTTAAAGTCATTATTTTATGTGTGAAAGTTATCCACCAGTAAAGAGATGAACAATTTTGATTCCAACGATATGATATTCGTCTTTAAGAATTTTTATCGCTCGTATTGCTAGAAAATAAAGTGTAGTTTAAATTGCTTTTTAGATAAAATATTTTTCTAATTAGTAACAGCGAGAAGCTTTGCATAAATCAATAATTTCAGTGGTCCTCGTGAGGTTTATGTTCAGCCGAAGACAAACAACTGCATTGAAATTAAATTAAACTAATGTACACATTTATCCATCGCGGTATCGTTATTATATGAGGTTGTTAAGTAATTAATTTAAACGCGTGCATGCATGAAAAGCGCTCTCGCTCTCACAGCTAATCGAAGTGCTCACGGCTGTAAATAGAGTATAATATTAAATCCGACGCCATCGTCACCGTCGTCGTCGCGGAAACGACGTCGACGCCGGATTTAATGAACTCGTTAAAGCGCCATTGCTGCATTTATTGAAGCTCGTGACGCGCCATATCATCTATCTTTCATTACGAAATTTGCATTTAGATGCGATTCGTCGCCCTCCCGACTGCACCCTGTTAACCCTGCGAGTGTGGTTACCACAAACCATCGAGTTGAACCAAAACCAGATATTCTCTAAAGGAGAGACACAACCATCTTTTGGCAGTTGTATAATTACTTCACTAACACATTTTGTAAAATTTGAAAGTCCAAAGCTAAACATGATTTTCCCAATAACACGCGTTGGAAACTTGACGTCATGCAAGGAGTGTGGCAACCATATCTGGAAGAAGGTTCGGCTCTCCATTCCGTTGTTGGAAAAGTTTCCATCTTTTTAATTTATAATCGCAGGAGTGTAGATGAGACTCGAAAACGAGTCGGAAGGTGAGCGATGAGATGCAAGTTGGCAATTTTGACGCTTAATCTTGTGCCGCCAGATTAAAATTATGAACGCCCCGCGACGGCGGAACTCGTCTGGCGAGCAAAGATGTGTAAGTAGCACTTCATTTTTCACCGCCAGCTTTTAGACTCTCGAGTATTTCGCTTGCATCACCATAGCCATAATAACTCTTGTGACCTGTTACAGTTCCGTCTCGCTGAAAACGATTCTTTTCAAAAGCTTCTCGCCATTTTTACTTATTCATGAAACATACACATCAGGACATTGAAATTTTGGAAGAAATGCTGGTTTAATTTTGATTGCAATTGAAAAATATAATAGTCATATTACTTTTTGTCCTTTTTGTAAATTAATGTTTTATCATTTTAGTTTCAGTAAGTAAAAAATGATATTTTACTAGTATAAAGATATTCGGTTATTTTCCATACATTTTCCCGATTCCAATCTTTCGCTTCCATATTCTCTGTCACTTTGGTAAACCATTTCTGAGACCTATACGGTCCAACTAATGGGGCCATTCAAAAGAGCGGAAAGAGCGACCAACGGGCCCATTTATTTCTAAGCAGCGGCGAAGGGTGGACAGCACTGTCCCGACTGGAAATGAAAACCACATTGCCTCCTCATCGTCGCATACTCCTGGTTGCGCGAGACAAAATTGAATGCAGAAATAATATCAGAATATTGCTTAAAACAAATTACTTTGAATTGATTTATTGTGCTCAGCTTAACCTTGCCATTGAAGAAATGAATACAATATTTTATTATTTATATAAACAATTTAAATTTGATCCATCAATCAGAAATTTCAATAGCAATTTGCGTAGTTCAATATTTTGAACAACTTGCTTAATTTTACAATATGATCATTTCCCTGGTTTGCTTGTGGAAAATTTACGTAATTTAAGCCAAATGTCCAGTCTAGACAAATTCGGAAACCCACAGTGAAAATATAAAACGATAATCCCCGGCCAGAGAAGAGCTCGCGTTATGCGCGTCTGGGATTTGTGTTGCGAGGTGCATGCGTGCACTTTTATTGCCTGCAGAGCGTGTACGAGGGCAGAGCGAATCGATGGGGAGAGGAGGATAAAAGCGGCGCAGACTTGATCCCATCGAGGATAAAAGCCAGCCAAGTTGAGTGCTCGATGAGGCAGAAAAAGTGGCCGGCCACCCTTGCTTGGGCTGCAACTCCAGCGCAACATTTGTCCCTATTCCGAGACCACTTGAGCGCGAGTTATGTCACGCGGACGACTTTTTCAATGCGTCAGCACTTCGCGAAAGTGATTTGCGGGCAGAAATTATTCACCCGTGCCCAGAGATTGGCGCGCAAGCATGAAGGCGTTTGTTTGGCCAGTTTCGCGCTGGAACATTGTGGCTTGAGAGATGAGTGTAGGCGGACGTTTTCAACGATCGGTGGTTCAAAATTCTCTTCATCCAATACTGTGGCTATGAATTTTTGTTGTGGGGATAAACGGGGATAAAGTAATGCTGCTGATGCCGACGAGGCCGAAACAGCTGCTGTACAGTGTTAGAGCGTGTGATATTTTTAAATATTTGTTCAACATATATTGCGAATTAATGTTTTATTAAACGCAATTATGCGTGCAACACAAAGTCTACAATCGTTTGTATCAATATTTACAACTTTTTGCTGTTCTCTTAAACAAACTCATTGTGGGTATTGTCCTTCCTAATTTTAAATGCATCAAATATTTGATTAATTTATTTGTAATTTTTGGCATGTTTGCAAATTTTCGGACAGCACAGATGATATTACAACGTTGTACCGAAGGAATAAGCAAATAAAGTTCGATTCCAATTCCAATTTCCTTGTTAACCGCCTATGGGAAAACTAATTGTAAAATCAATTAAAATCAAATAATCCAAAGTTGACAAGTTTTGACCACAAGGACGACCTTTAGTTTACGAAATTAGTTTTATATAGTGTATATAATATAAAATGCTCGCCACTCTAAAAGAAATTAACGAAATTTGATTAACTTATTGTTAGGGGGCAGTGCCACCGTGGGATAAGAACGTCACTGACCCTGTCCCCTAGTACGGTCAAGTAAATATACTCCGGCAACTACCAAGAAGTTGTGGTGAAAATGGAAAGAAAAATTCACCAGAACAGCAATCTACGCGGATTCTAAATTTTAACATTTTAGCTACTGCAATCTCGAACCCTTTATTATTTGCACCTTGCAAAAACGTAAAAAGTAGTGAACCGTTAACCCGCAGCCGCTTGCGCGTAAAACGAGTGCACTTGGCAGCCTTTGGATGTGTGTGCACATTTAAAACGCAGGAGTAATTAGAATTTAATAATTAACCACGCTGCGCAGCATCATTTTTTAATCCTATGCGCGCCCTTCAGCCTGGAAAAATAGTACCACCAAGTTGAAAAAACCAACTCGGCGCTTTTTATGTGCTTGTGCAGCAAAATTAAAAGCCAACTAGATTTCTTCTACTCGCGATCGCTCTTGCTCATTTTCTAATAAGGTGCACGCTCTCTGCAGTTGAAGGATTGCTCCCGGGAATGAGCATACAAGTGTAAAGAGCATTTTCTAGACGTGCCCTTTTGCTGACTTATACATATTTTTTCTACATTAGAGCAAGTCAAGCTGAGTTTGTGGTGGAAAATGCGCAATAACTGAGCTTTGCTAACGTAATAAGAATTTTCACTTCGCTTCCGTAGTGATTGACAGTATGCAAAGAGTTTTTTCTTTGCGAAATTGAACATTATCCTGGTCGTAGACCCAGTCACTCATCGGAAGTTTTTAAGGAAGTCTATACCCGTAACATTCATCAATATTTTGAAACACAATTTTCAGTACTTTGGAAAAATGGATTAGGAAAGGATTATATAATTATCGTTGGTCATTAATTTAATCAAAATAAATACATCCTGCAGGATAAAATAGTTCATCGATTTTTCCGAACATCTGCTGAGTTTATTGTTTGACGCATTCCAAAACTTCTTGATTGTATTCCATTAAATAAAATTGTGTCCTGTTTGGTTTCAGGAAAATGCGACTCAGACAACCCCTGCGAACACGTGTGTTTTGAGCTACACGACGGCATGTTTGAGTGCGACTGCAGGTCAGGATTTATCCTGCTTCCCAATGGCTACAGCTGCCAAGGTAAATTTACGGACATTGGTGAAAAATACATTTTTTCACACTGAATATCAATCTTTGATGCTTTCCACTGCGCGTCCGCTGGGGAAAAACGGAAAAGTTTTATCTCGTTTTCGTCTACGACTGAAAAAAAAGAAGGTGGAAATAAAGAAGAAAGGGAAGCGAAAAGTTTTGTGTCGGGTGCAAAACTTGCTACTTATAAAAAGCCGAGGGACGTGCTGCGTTGAACCGAATAGCGATTCGTGTGCAAATCTGGAGAATAAAGCAGCGAGACATTTTTATTGGCCCGGCCCGCCGCCACAAACAAATAAGCTTTCATCTCGAATTTGCATTGGCAATGACTGCGCGTGTGCTGGCGCAAAACAACAACAAACACATGAATCTCATCGCTCACACTCCTCTCGTGTACATGCTTGCATTGTTTATTCGTACAAAAGTAATTTGCATGTCGAACTGCGGCAAACTTGGTGATTTGCCATCGGACCTTGAGTTCATATTCTGCTGGTAGACATATACTAGGAAAAAGCAAACAATGCTAGACTGTAAATATCAATAAACTTTATCTCAAATAGAATTTAGTTCATTAGTGTGAAGCAGCTGTGATGGAGAAATAAACAGAATTGAATTGAGCTAAGTGTATAAAATATTCCCAGTTTACAATTGAAATTCAACCAATGGTCACATTCATTATTTTATATTTTAAACAGCAGGTAAATACTGGTTGAAGTTTCATCGAAATTATTGAACATTTTGTGAAGGTATCATGTTGTAACACGAAATTAAATGAGTGTTGGTTTTACACGCGAAGTAACCAACAGAGGAAAAACAATGATGTGCGCAATAACTCTTCTCGTTTCTCGACCAAAGAGACAGATCAATATCTCGCGGCTGACATAATAAATTGACTTGCGAGCACGAAGGGATTTATTAAACCGCCTCTACGATTTCTGCTGCTCTCCCTCTGTCTGCTTTGCTCTCTCTCCAACTGTTATTTGAGTCACGTTGATCGAATTTATTATACATTTGACTTGGATGTGCTTGCTGCTGCATTCTGGCCGCACCAGATCACGCGATTACTTCGTTCCCAAGCCGCAACTCACGCTCTCTAGTTGATTTTTGTGAAACAGAGTCAGAAAAGTCACTCACACAAAGAGTCGTTAAAGATATTTATATCTTTAATAAAAAGACTTGATGAAAACCAAATTTTGGAATGATGCAACCTAAATTGGATAAAAAATGAGTTTTCCCTTACCCCATTTTTATTTTAGATTTGGAGTCATAGCGTTTATTCCTCATGCTTATTTTTACCATAAGGCTGCGGAAATTCGACCTTCAAGTCAGTTAGGGCCACGTAAAAACAAATATTTTACAAACTAGTCCAATGATTCAGGGTGTCGCAATACGAAAGATGGAAGCTAAACCAGCTAGTTTTATTAAAATGTTATATGGAGAGACAAAAATCGTATATTTTTTCTACTGTTTTTACAATGACTACTTTCACAAGCAAAAAATCAGGCATGGAGGGTAAAAAAGTCGAAAAATTGTATAATAAGCATCACACGTTCTCGTACCGGACAGCTATTTCGGACGCAGTCATCATCAGCAGTACTTTACATTCAAAACAAAATTCATAGCCATAGTATAAGTTGCAGAGGATTAAATCGGTTATCGTTAAAAACGTCCGCCTACACTCATTCCAGAGTGCAAACGGAATGAGAAACGAGCAACGAAATCGGCCACCCCGCAACTCAAATCTCCTTGTGATAGAAATTCCTTTACAAAAATTAAACTAAGCCAAATAATTCCATCCGTTCTTATATGATGAGCTATTTTCAAAGAGTGAGGAATTGCTCCAAACATCACGAAAATATTTCTAGAATGGGTGTGTCTGCTTGAAGGTCGCTAACTGCTCCCAAATCAAGAGGATTTTAATGGCAAATTGCCGTGAAATTTATTTTCTCCCATTGAGAAAAAAGCTTTTAATTTTATATAAAAATAATTAAAATCGTGTGGGGGTGAATTCAATCTTATTGTTAGAACTGACACACGGGATGCCATTAGAAGGAAGCATAATCCATAAAATTATCTTACTCCATCCAAAATTGTTAAATTAACTTAAATGAAATAGTATGAGTCCGGAATTACTTATGAAGAAATCAAACTTTTATTGTAACTAAGAACGCTCCAATATTGTGTCTACGTATAAAATGAGTTTCCGGATACGCGTTCGCCAAGATTATCACATGCTAAATGGACTAAAACTGCCTAGTGAGTGTTTCATGCGCATTTAAAAGGGTGCTCGGACAGCGGTGCTCGTATTTTCTGCCTCCGTCAAAAATGTACGTCTGTGTGAAGTGCGAAAGCTGCGTGGTGATGGCCCTTAATGACACGCTAAATCTGTTTTGAAAGCGGTCCTCCCTCATATTTTAATGACTCCATTACGTGTTCTAAAGTGTTATCGTTTGTTGCACAATTTTTTGTCCCCGTTTGTCTTTGGCGAAATGACGCAAAGCTACCATCGATTTTGAAATGGTCGTAAAATGCTGCCTTCCTTGTGGCAACTTTTAACACTCCAAAACCTAGTAAAAGTACAATAGCATCAAAAACACATATTTTTTAGACTAAAAAATGTATTGAGCATATAAAAATAGTTTTTTGGAGCCAAATAACCATATGAAGATCTTCTTTTGGGTGCGCGTATTTTTCAACTATACTTTCTTATTAGTTAAAACAGACAAAACGACTTTATGTTGAAAACATCGTCAAACACTAAACTTAAATTATGTTTTTCTATGTAAAGTTGAAAAGTTGCATCCAAATGTGGAAAGAATTTTAATACTACCCTCTTAGCTATGTTATTTTACATGGTAGTTTGTTAGAGAACACAAATGAAGAAGCAGTTAGTTGTGGAGTGCGTGAGTGGAAAGAGCGAAACAGACCGATCTGACTTTGCGGCGCCAGGAGTGAGCAAGAAGAATGTTTCGCCGGCTGCAGACTGTATTTCATCTTGATTGGGTCAGAACCGCAGCAGCAGCTATTACCAGCCAGCCAGCCGCTCCAACTTTAGGGCACAGTTTGCCCCTGACGTGCCATTATCTCGCGCCGGCAGAAAAGATGGCGCTCCAGCACTAATTGAGCCAGGATGAGCCTGGCCAGAGATTACCTACACCGATCTCATCTGCTGGCCGAGAAAAGAATCAGCTGCTGCCTTTCAATCTCTCGCGAAATTGGTCCGTTTTCCAAGATACCGACTGCGCTTGAATTAGGACCGCATGCGGCACATTCAGCGGTTTCTTTTTACGCTCAATTTACAGAGTTTTGTGTGTGCGTCAATGGCAATCTGTTTTTATTGTGGCCCTGAAAGCGTTTGACGTCAGCACATCACATGTAATTTCTCTTGGTCGGTCAGACTAATTAATATTTTGTCGTATTCCACCATACGAATGCACGTCTGACGATCTCTTTAATTTAAGAGACTGCTTTTGTAACGCCAAAATTAGTCTAGAATATATGAATTTCAGCATCATGTATGAATTCCGGGATAAATTTCTATTAAAAACTATTCTCAACTTGAAATTTCCTCGAATATTTTAGCATTTATGGAAAAATGTTGTTTTTAGAGCTTTGAGTGCACCTTTTAACAGTGGTCACCCCTTGCCGCAATAATTTTTAACGTGGTGCTATCATTCATCCTTACAAATATTGTATTGTTTCACGTGCACTTTGCGACCAAAATTTTCTGGGGATCGAGCAAAAGGCGCGAGGCAACCATAAACTCGCAATAAATTATTCACGCGGTGACATTAAGCGGCCATTAAAACGGAGAACGACACTGCTGCGCGTGCACACTGCACAGGGCGCCACAGCCAGAAATATTAAAAATGGAACAGACTTATAGTGGAAATGGCACGTAAATTGGTCCGTCCTTGAGTTCTCAGCCACACGGAATTCTATATTTGCATAAAATGACTTCCATGCGATAGAAGAGCGATACAAATGGCATGAAAAACGCATTAATTAGTTAATTTTTCCTTTTTGATGAAGACTTGAAAATTCGGTTGTAAAATATCAGCGGTTCACTTTCTAGAATAAATTGTTACTATTTCTCTTCTTTTGTTTAAATACCATTATAAAATTTCATATCTGAACTTTTTATGGAGATATTTTGTTTTATGGACTAAAAGAGTGAAGGAAATAGGGACATAAAGCACACAAGAAAGAATGTGTAATTTTTGCAGTTAAATATTCACACGCTCACATAAGAAGCAACCCTTTTTGTCTTGAATAGAAAATTTTAAAACCAGAGTTAATTGTTTGCAGAAAAATTATGTTTGAAAGTCTTTGCATTATTACGATAAATTGTTAATTATTTTAATGCGTGATTAATTACCCCAAGAAATGTTGTTTTAATGATCCTCTATCATTAAGGGGTTTAAACGAGAGCTCGATTTATTGAAAGACATTTTAAGTAGCATTGCCTATTAATATTCAACTTGTCTACACACAGCTGAAATATTCATCGTTTAATATCTCATAGAGAACACTTGCACCAGTGAACAGGCTTTTGCTGTCTAATTTCACGTGAATCTCCCGCTTTTTGCGCGGTTTTGTGTGAGTTATTAGCGCAGGGTGGCACGTCCCTGGCCCTGGCAAAGCCGACTGGTATTACACCTCGCCTTTTTCCTCCGCAGACACTCGCGAGAGCCTTTTTGTATTCATTGCGGCGTCTCGCTGTTTTCCAAAAGACGCTGTTTCCAGCAGTCAGTGTAATAATGGATGACGTTAGGATCCAGTGGCGGAGACGTTAGCTAAAAGAACCGTGTTTCGTGTGAAAAACAACTATGGAAGGTTAGAATATGTATAGTAGTGAATTCAATTATTGTTCAGTTTTTTTATTTCACACATTTCAAATTAAACTGCCTTAACACAAGATAGATTTAGCTATTCTGAAGTTTTAAATTTAATGCAATTTAATTGTAAATCTGTATTTGCTATTTAAAATTGCCCCTGAGCTGTATAGCTCGGCAACGTGGACAATTTTTAAAATTATTTTTATCCGACTATGGGTTAATTAATTTACAATTTTTACTATATTGATCAGATCTAATAAAAATAAAAAAGATTATTTCCGTTCAATAACTAATCAGCCATTTAAATCATTTGATGCAAATTTTTCTTTGGTTTGTTGGCAAACTGTGGTATCTTCCTGAAGCGCCCCTGCCGTGCGAGGAGTGCAAAAGCCGCACGATTTCTCGGCAGACTCGCGCGCTAGGGGCGCGAACGGTTACTGAGCCCACCCCCGAGCGGGCCGAGGAGTCTCAGTGTGTGTTCTCTCGCTCTCACAAGGAGTCTCGAGATTTACGGCGGCGTCCGCCAGATAAGGGAAAATAATAAGCACATAACTCAGGCCGGAATCGATGATTGCAGACAGCCCGGCGCAGCACATGCACCGAGCATGCCAATGCAGCAGGCTGGCTCTCTCTTTTCAGCCGAAATTAGATTTCGCCATCATAAATTTGCAGCACGTGCCCCTCCCTCCTTGTTGGCTTTTTGTATGTTGTGTACTGGCAAAACGCTCGTTGCTGCTGTTTTGTACTTTATTGTGTGCTCGACTATCGCCTCGTCCATGCTGGGCAAGCTGTGTACACACGCTAAAATTTATATATAACGTGCTTTATCGGCGTGTTTGGTCAATTCCGTTATTGGCACGCTGTGCGGAGTGAAAATATTTTGAGCTAGCGGAATCGGAAATCATCCTGTGACTTGCAGGAGATCCGTGATAGCTTGCTGTGCCTTAACGAAATCCTACTCCTTTTGCGAGTTCAAGTTCCAAGTCATTTTTTGCTCGCTTTTTATGTGAACATTTTATAATTGTGCCGTCGTGACTGCGGTCTTTTTATCATCAAGAAATTAAAATGCGCTCACCCTCGGGTTCAAATCGTTATTAATTTGCACTCCCTCTTATGGCGCCCTCAGGCAACAGCTTTACGAACACGAGTGTTGCGAGAGCTGGAAAGGGCGAACTAGTTATAAATATACAATTCACACCCATATAACTAATAAATTCACACGAAGTTTAAAATCACTACTCTCATTAAAAAGTACTTCAGGCGTGAGATAACTTTGCGTATTAGTTTAGACACTCGTGTCGTCTCGGCTGTTGCAGGGCAAGTGAATACGACAATCGGTGCTGCGACAGGAGGGGAGTAAAAGTGACCTGTTGTGCAGGTTGCATACGCTGACAAGCTGTCCTCATAGTGCAGTTATTTGCAGCGTTTGATCTTTTTTGCGCATTCATTAAGTTCCTACTTGTCATTTAGATATATAATTTGAACATTATTCCAACAATTTTTATTGGTCAGCTAGTATATGAACGATATGAACATAGTATGAATATTGAATAAATAATTTATGTACCATGAAAGTTTACAACAGACATATCTCATACAATGCAATTTTTTAATTGTATTTGTCTTTTATTATGGTTTAGGCATCCATTATTTAAAAAAATGTACTTCAAGTATTTAGTGATCAGGTTTCATAATATATATACATCAATAAAGAAAAACAGTAGCGTGATATAACACCATAGCATTCAATTGTTTTTAGGCATTATTTCTGGTTTTCCTTTTTCTGTACATTTTCAAAGAATACACGATATATTTGTTGAGCTAAACAAGTACACTAATTTTGGTCAAAATATTCCCACGTGCAATGGAGATAACCCATTTCCGTGCAAATTACTGTGCTCTAAAATATGCAGAAAATAAATTAACGTTACAAGTGCTCCTGTGCCGTGCACGTCACAATGAAAGTGCTTTTGAGCACGCAACCCGCGGCAAAGCAGATTCATTCTCGAATACGAATGTTTACATTACGAAAATCTGCACGAGCGAGCAACGGAATTAGCCACGGAGAGCATATTGTTTTCCTGCTGGCAACAACAGGGACAAGAGCCATAAATTAGCACAGACTTTTAATTTACAAGCTGTCCGCCTGCAAAGTGGAGATTTATTCTCTGCTCTACGCTGCGAGAGTAAAACCGAAACGCCAACAAGTGAATGCTTGATGATGAAATCAGCGTTGTGAATAAAAAAATTGCACATCATCTGGGGAGCGTGTAATTTCATTATTTCCACAACGTCACATGATGATGATTGCTCGCCAAATAAATTATTATTTCTCGTCAGCGTTGTTTGCTCTCATTTGTTTATTCTGGCTGTAGTGTTTTGTTTGTCCAGAGAACAAGCTAGCTTGAAACAGCGCCTGTACATAGGGTAATCAACAATATTGCGTGTGTTTGGGTGGGCGAATCGACCGAGCAATCGATGCTGGTGGTTTTGCTAATACGTGGGCGACTTTTTTCAAATGAATGGTAGTTGTGAATTGGCTTTTAATTTGTCAACTGGGAAGATAGTCAGAAAATAAATCGTTGCAAAGCCAATCAAGTCAATAATTTCAATTTTGTGAAATCAAATAAATTTTTATATTGTTATTAAGTTGCATAAAAAATTAAATATGCAATGCAGCAATTACAATTTCTAAGAAAACGATTAATTTCTAAAACAGGACTTGATGGTAGAAATACCGTCTTAACCTTGGAAGACATTAAATCAATCATATTCCTGATGGTCTATTTTAAATTAAATCTGCCACATAAAGGCAGAGCATTATTTCTTATGACTATCTAAAAAGTCGCTAGGTCGAGAGACAAGCACCAAATAAAAAATGTTGCTATATTTTGAACTGGTATAACTAGGTTCTCGTACCATTAGTATAATAGTAGCCAAATACTTGTTTTGTTCGTCAATGGTATATTTACAATACCTCGGCACTAAATAGGAGGATCGCCAGCGGAACCGAGCAGGTTGCCAAAATTTGGCAAATGTTCAGCCAGCAGCTCACTATCTAACAGAAGCACACCTGTGCGGTACTAACGCTCTCCGGCTCCCTTGATTTATACCAGGCGTACAACTGTCCCTGGCGTTTAGAACTCGCACGCTGCCAAGTACAAACACATCTCGTTGTGACCACAGGTGAGGCCACGTTGATGTAATGGAAATGTTGCATTAGTCGCCGAGCGCGAGTCGTTGCTTATTCATGCACCAGCTCCCGCTGACAATAATTGCACGTGGCTGCTCCTGCAGGTCGGGCAAAAACGCTCAGACTAATTGCAAGTAGAACAACACTCTAGCAAACACACACACTGCGCCAAAATTTACTGTTAGGATGGAAAGAGGCTGCGTTAAAAGTTTCTCAAGACATTTATTTTTCATTTTCTCCTGGAAACCCGCTGGACGTGGTAAACTTTGTGAAGAAAACTTGTTTTGCGCAAGGGATTTAGTATCATCAACAATCAAGAAATATGCTTCTCTTTGTTTGTTCATTGCCTGTCTGCAGCAACCTGTATATTTTCCTCATATAGCAAGGACAAAATCAATTTGCTCAGCCTTTTGAAATACAAGAAATGCATCAGAAGTTCAGAACAAAGCGTCATTATTTAGCATACTTTGAGATGAAATCCATTTTCCTGCTAGGCGAGTGTGTAGAATACTCACCGCAGCGATTCTCATCTCTTACCGCATACATGCGACAAAGATGCCATTTATCATCCCACTCAAAGTGTCAATGCTCGCTGGCTTATACTTTTACGCGTGCGTTGTAGTCACGATCGGGGATGACGAGACGGTTTTTTCCCATCGAAAACGTATTTTTCCGGCGCCGACTGAGCCGACGAGTGGAATGCTGGCGCAGCAACCATTAGTGATATTAAAAGAAAGGCGGTGGCAGCTGCAATTTCGCATATTTATATTTGAAGCTTGCAGCATGGAGGGTCGATTATGTTGCATTGTGATGGATATGCGTCGAAAATGAGGGGGTGTCACTGGCAGACGCAACAATAGTCTGCTAAAACGATGCCATAAAACGTAATGTAACTTTTCAACTTGGTCTTCTCATAAAAATTATTCGATTTTCCGAATTTGGAACATCCTTTTAAAACAATTTGCGGTTTTAATTTTGTGAATAATAGTTATACGGCGTGGGATGACAAATGACTTATCTGTTATCTGTCGAGTTTGCTGTCAACTGCTAGTTTGTGCCAGTCATTTAAACGCGGTACCAAAGGATAAATGGGTTCCAGAGTAACTCCGTGCGTCCGACGGCCCAAGTTAGGTAGACCTATTTTGTTACAGATGGGAAAGAAAGGCGTGAAAAGGCGGCTGGGCCAACTTTATAGCCGCGGCTCACGAGCAACTGGGCAGGTCAGGGGAGTCCAAAGGGTTGGCCTCCGTCATGCCAGACGGAACCGGGTGAGGGGAATAAAATAACCGTCTTGTGCGGGTGGCACGAAAGCAGAGAGGGCTTTCGGATTTTATTAAATACACGAGGAACCGGCATATATAATATATTATACACTTTACGTCATGATTAACTAAGCAAATGTATCAGTATTAATTACCACAGAATAGTTTGATAAATGAACATCGGCAATTTAAACTGGAATTAATGTATTATAAATAATGAATATATGAAATAAGTGAACTGAATGCCGGTAAACATTTATGATTAAAGTAATTTCGGTTAAAAATTTGTGTGAATGCGCGAAATTTTATGGTTAAAAATATAAAAATTTTTGGGGAAATTTTAGTTCTACTCATCAACAGTATTATGATCCATTTTCCTAGTCCCATATGTAATTCATATAATATCCGATATCAAAACCTTTTTAAATGAATTTTTAAATTGTGTTCCAGAATTGAACACAACCGCCGAGCCAAGCATAGAGTTGGAGATTTCGTCCCAAGTGCTGCCAGATGAGGTGGACAGGGAGCAGGAGGACATTCTGTACTCGCGGGACGCATCGATATCAGCCCACTTGGACCTGGGAAATGACCTGAACAACGACCTGGCCGCCGCGGGCCAGACGCCGCCCTCGGTGGTGGACGAGGAGCCGTCCGCTCCACCAGAGCGGGTGCAGTTCGTGACGTCGACCACCTCGACGGCCGCTCCGCAGTGCCTGCTCGAGTGCGGCGTCGGCCTTTGCCTCGACGTCACCGCTCCCGGGGGCCGTAGACAGCAACGCTGCCAGTGTCCCCTTGGAAGAACCGGCACGCACTGCGAAATCGGTGAGTCCATTACGCATTGTGCCATTTTTAGCATTGAAAAAAAGGTTCAAAATAGGCTTCTATTACGACGGTAATCGCGAAGATTTCTTTTGTCAAAATGCGACGGTTGTTGAGATATTTTCTCACCATTGTATGGTTCACTTTACAGAATGATAAAATTGATCTGCAGGTAATCGCAATGCATTCCTATACATTATAACTATTCCAGATTGATTAATCAAAATCATGTTGATAATCAAATGAACAGACACAGCTGAATTGTTTATCAATTAATCGCTTGTTAGATTCTCACTTCAGGCATCCAATAAATTCTTAGCAAATCAGCTCTATTTCTAAAATTTCCCAGAGTTATTGGACAATGGACAACTTTGAAAAGTTGTCTTATTTTTGACAGCAAACACTAGTTGCTCAAAAGAGACGATTTTCTGCTCGGAATTAACAGTGGATTTGAATGCATCGCATTTATATTGGACAAGAAATTTTGCGATTAATTATTCACGATCGTTGACGAAAACTTGGATCGTTGCCCAATTTACGCGTAATTTAGATGCGAGTGTGCGTGCACTTTTAATTGGCTGCGCGCGAGTCATGCGTGAAGAGGCTTAATTACAAGACACGCCTCAAAATACCCGCACAGAGGTTCACAATGAGGGCAAAGGTGCGCGCGTGCCGTTGCAAGAAAAATAATTAAAACTTGGTTATACTTTCCCTTTGTTTTCAAAAGCACTGTTTGCTATTACACTAGAGCTGTTAGTGTCGCGTGCGAATTACAGCATAACAAAGCGCTATTTAAAATGTATGTGCTCAAGAAGCTATCGCAGCAAACACTGCGAAAAATAATTTGATTGCATTAAGACTTGATTTTAGATTTTCAAATTTATGCTTTGGCTTTCATGCTGAAAATGTTTGTCGAAAGAGTTTTTTCCTATGCTATTAATCGTGCCTCTATAATCCACGAGGGACTTTCACACATATTAAATTGCTATATCGCTTTCTACAAATTTGACGTTTTTAAAGCTACTGCTTTAATGATCTGATGAAATGTGGCCTCAATCTCTTAAATACAACTTAATCCAACACGGAGTTTTCCTACTATAAACTCTGATTTCATCTCAAGGTGGCTAGGTGGACACGATCTGATTGATATCCAATTTTCTATTAGTAATTCAAAAGTCAGTCTTTATCAGGTCTTTGTCGAATTTTCTCACAATATTAGCTTGATTCATCGCGATGAAAAGGGAAGCAATCAAAACTTGTTCGTGAGCTTTTGCAGTGAATCATTAACGTCTGAAAAGCCAGCGGAAAGTTTCCTGAGAGATGGAGAGAGGCCGAGCACCTGAGCAGTTTCTCTC
The DNA here is from genome assembly GCF_949628265.1 of Cloeon dipterum. Lineage (NCBI taxonomy): Eukaryota > Metazoa > Arthropoda > Insecta > Ephemeroptera > Baetidae > Cloeon > Cloeon dipterum. The sequence goes on from NC_088786.1 coordinate 14,424,865, forward strand.
CCTAATGACAAAAATCAGCTGCTGCTGGAGTAAGTGGAGAGCGGTCGTCGGTCACTGGGGCTCGTCTCGAATGACAAGAAGTCGGGTCGAACGAAGGGCCGCAAATAGTGCTGAATGCGTCGTCGACGCACAGATGATGCCAATCTGGCAGCATGCTGGCGAATTGAAAAGGGACGCTCCTAGCAGCCCGCACATTTATTACGTTTTCCTCTCTCTTGCTCGCTTTTCCGACGACCGGTTGCATCGTTTATTTTGCTGAGTGTCTATATATCGAAAAAGCAAAGAAACGAGCCACGCACGACTCATCAAAAATTTTGCTCTAAATCAACATTTATCTTCACCGTCTGCAGCCGCTTTGGTATGTGAGGAATGACGAAAATCATTACCGTTCACTGACTGGAACTTTGAACTTTTTATGCCTATCTATATTCTCCACATTTTTGTTCTTCTTTTTTGAATGCTATTCTATATTTAAATTTTCTCTTAAAGGTATTGAAATTTGAAGACTGCCAAAAGGAAGTTCATTGCTATAGATATATCATAGCGTCAGATATAATATGCTACATTATAACACAATATTCTATTTAGAAATGAGAGCAAAAGCTAATTAAAATATTTGTTTATCTTCTTGTACAAATAAATTGAGATCGCAGTGCCAATCAGTGAGGATAATTGTGAGTAAAATGTTGCTGGTAACCGGTACTGTTTTTTCATGTTTGTCCAACTGTGTATTTCGTTCACTCGAATCAGAACGAAACAACCGCATAAAATCCGTTCATTAGTGGAAGCCGCACTATACAAACATGGAATATTTAGCGGGACAGCAAAGCGGCGGCAATTGGGAAAATCAATGGAGCTCTAAATGCACAGAAGCGAAAGCTGTCATTCACTCTGTTAAACCATGCGAAAATGAATAGTGATGTTTATTTCCATTTCCTACTTTTAGCCAACTTGTGGTCTACAATGAAACAAAATTTCCTGGCTACTACTACATTAACTTTTTCTAATTATTAAAATTTACTGTTTAAAAGAGAATTCTCGTGCAAATATTTCATAGATATAGTAAATATCATGGAATTAGAAAGCATCAAAATATTTAATAAACATCGAGACATCACGCAAGCAATGGATTTGCAGAACTTTATGGTTCTACTTCAATACCTTGAAGCTACTTTTTAAGAAACACTAGAAAAAATTCCGCTGGTAGTTTGTAGCTGATGATTCTTCAAATAAAATCTTGAGTTGCTATCATTTTTTTAAACCTTACAAACTAATTTTATCGATTTAATTTATAATGTATACCTCTGTACACCTGCGCCGTTCAAAGTTTGAGCCTGGATTGTGTCTAGCGCAACAGGCCAATGAAACAGGAACTAAATTTACCTGCTGCCTGAAATTGGAGCCGGGAGATTGACGTTTAATTCGACCAGCTGCAAATTCGTGCGGCTACCGAGCCGTAGAAAGGCAGGCACCCATACCTTTCTCACTCTAGATTGGAATCCTCTCTGTGAGCTGGAGGCGGCTATTATTTGCTCGGTGATAAACAGGGTATGGCTTTTATTGACCTCCTGTTGTTTGTCGACGCTCCAATTTGAGAGATGTCCTGCCCCGTTCGAGGCCGGAAGCCCACCGCGAAGAAACCGACAAACTTCGGTATGCTGCGCTCTGCATCTGCATGACCTTTTCGTGTTTGCCCAGCATTATTGATTGCCCGACATATATGTACGTGTTTATGATTACAACGGCATAGAGAGAGCGAGCGCGAGCACAAAGGTGAGCGCGGAAAAGCTGGCTGCTGTCTGCCGACGGCTTTCGGCGCTGAATTATTCACAGGTGCGCCCGCTTTCCTGTCTGCGTGGCCGAGTGACCACACCGAAACGCGAGTTTTAATTGCTTGTGGTCCTGCTTTTGCCGCTCCGCACCCGCTGGCGGAAAAAGGAATGTTCAACTGAAACAAACCGAAACGTTTTGAAAACGGTGGTTTTTTTGCCTTGTTGAAATGGGCAGCTTTTGTTGTGGATCGTTTTGTTACTGACTGAAATGGTGGCTGTTAAACTCTACTGCTGAGCGTACTTTACCTGAATCATTTTATATGTAGCACTTTGTGCTAGGCAAAAATTAATTTTAATATTTATGATCTTCAAATGTCATTGAAATTGAGATAAAATCAATAAATCCAAGTATGCAGGTTCAAAAATCTGGCTAACATTTTTGTTATTTCAAAGCAAACGAATTATAAATTATTCAAAATCCCCACTTGTATAACTTTAAATAATTTCTTAATATGGCACATTAATATCTATTTGTACAGTAATCAGAAGTTCATATTTACTAAACCTGCGCAGTTTGTTACAAAAATGTGAGAGGTAATGTTTTAGACCTTTTAGTTCATGAGATTACAGGAAGACAAGCCAAGCATTTCAGCTTTCAACTAAACACATTCACCAAGACCGTTTTATTAAACATCGCGTGCTGCTCTCCCTACAATCAAAAGCAGCGTCCGGCAATTTACTTTACTGTCCATCTTCTGGGCCGCGTTCGCCAAACTAAACAAATGAGCTTGTGAAAAATTAAACGGCGCTTCTAGTGCCTTTGGCTGTGGCTAAGAGAACGAACATGACAACTTTTGCCTTGCGCACAGGCCGTCAAAACTTGCCCAAATTCTTTTTCGGTCAAAGCAGGTAAAATCCGAGGAGAAAACTTTCCAAACAGTGTTTGCGTGCTGCGAGTGCGGGTGGCGGTTTAACAAATTCACCGGCAAAAATAGCGCCGTCGCCCCTTGGAAGGCTTATTTTCGCATTCAGCACCATGCAGCAACTTTTAAATTAAGAAGTGAGTCAAAGCACGAGAAATTTCTGCTCTGTTCTCCTTTTTCTCTCTCTCTTTCTCTTCCACCGACATCAGATATCGATTATCACGAGTCCAAAAGCAACGCTGAGAGAATCTTATCTTTCCGAGTTTTGTGTTTCTCGCCTTCGGGCCACAACAATCAGAAGGACGGCCGTGATCTGAATCGTTGATTAATTCCGCCGCCACCGGCCGTCCGTCCGCCCGATGAAATAAGACTTTCTATGCAGCTTTCTTGTCATTCCAATACTAATTTATGCACCGATTTCGTCCGGTAGAGATTGCTCCCCAAGAAAGAAGAAATGTGCTCACGACATGCCTCGCATTTTATTATTTTCCTTGAAAATGCAGGTCGATGGGAATGACCGACTTGGCGTGGAAAATAGGTCGCTGACTCAAGGGTCTACTACTTTACAATATGGAACTGATGCAATATTGAAGTGCACTTAAAATTCCTGTGGCTGCGGATACAGACTGTTCACATTTTATTTAGAATAGAGTTACGAGAAAATTTTCAATTATTATACCTTGTAGGAAATGCGAATTAAGGAATTTAAGGGGAGCTTTTTAAATGAGCGAATCATGACAGAATATTTTTTAACAATGTACCCAAGACTGAGCTCAACATAAACATTCTTCTTTGTGATTTTGTCTCGAAATTTCACTCACCGTGGGAATGAAAAAATATATTTAGTGAGTAAAAATATAAAACTGTTGAAAAGGTTGCAGCAGATTGTTGCTGCACAAATGCTGGAATCGCGCTAAAAAAATTAAAGCCGCCATGGAGAGCCAGTTGCGACGATCCCGTGAGACGAGTAGAAGGTTTCCCTTATTTTCGAGATGAAAGAGTTGGCGGAGGCGTGTCTCCTGGAAACCGCCCTCTTGAGTATTTAGTTGGTCCTGACAAAGGCCACCGTCGTCGTTGTCGGGCAGACGGAGCGCGTTCTCGCTTCCGTTGTCTCGCCTGCCGCGTGCGACTCGAGAAATAATCCCGAGACGCAAACAAGCAGTTAGCCTGTTTCGCTACCTGCCAGAATTAATTATTGCTCTTGACTTCTGGTGGGACGCCGTTGCAAACCCAAAATTTTTATAAAATTTAAGAAAGTGGTATAAATATTTAAGTCAAAAGTTGAGGATTGCTTATTTGTATTACATCCAACCATAATAATTGAAACTAGGATTGAGCACCAATGCTCAACAAATGATTAGGTTCCTACTATTCTAAATAAAGTTAAAAAATTACGTTCAAATTGCAAAAGCCGTCATACGCACACAAGTGACAGTCACCGTGTTAAATAATATGTTACTGTGGTTAATTCGTAAAAATGTTATTCCTATTTATAACAGTAACCTTTAAATATTTTGCTATTTAACCATAAAATTAGGAAGAATAAGATTTTATAATTTTTGAATGAAAAATATTCCGGCCCAATGTATCTTTCATGAAGGTGTTAAATGGCCGCCAAATACCTGTGCCGGCTCGCTACGAAGTAGTTGCCTTTTTGAACGCCGATATTGCGACCTTCCGTGCTTGGCTGCGATTACACTTTTGGGTCAGGGAATGTCTCTTTTGTGGACAAACGTTGCTCCCGTGACTGCCTTTAGAACGAGAATAATGTGGTGGTGGCCAATTGGAATATACTGCCTTTCTTGTTTTCAGAAACCTTGGAAGAGGGAGAGTTATTTGCGCAGTGGGAATACAAGTGAGACGGATTTAAGCGTAATTTGCGACAGTTTAACCTCACCTCCTTCGAGTTCAAATTGTTCTTCACATTTTTCATGATTAAATATGAAACAGATGACCACGATGAGCATTTTCTGTTCAAGATGCTCAACATATTTGATTTGTTTGGACAACCAAAAGGCAATAAATTTTATTTGGCGTATATTTCGAGGAGCAAATTATGTCACATATAAGACCGCCAGATTAAAATATTCAATTGATCAAACTCCAAATACTCCACAAATAGAATTCAATAGCAGCAGTGAGAATTAATTAAAAAATTGTTAAGTGCCTCCACATCGCAGATGCTTTTAGGAAATCCAAACCAATTAATCCCCTCGCCTCATCTCTCACTCCTCTCTCCGCGAACCAATTTTCGCATTAATCAGAGCAACTCCATCCAAACTTTTAAATCCATTCCACCGGTCGGATTTGCCTGTCGCTCGCGTGTGCTCTTAATTACTGGGTGACCTGGCTCAAGTTCATCCTTTTGAAATCCTCACGAAGCAGAAGCTCCTGCGCACTCTTTTTGTCGCACAGGCACACGGCAATAAGGTCTCCATAATGGGTATAAAAAGCGCGGAGGTAAAAAGCTTTCACGACTAATACGATTAAGTCGGAACGCTGAAGGCGACTAATTTGCAAAATGTAACTGCACGAAAGCGCTGAGGAGGAGAAAGCAGGGCACACGCATTTAAATCGATTCGAACGCGGCAATTGAATAATTCCACGACAAACATTCAGCGGGTAAAGGGTCGCAGAGCTCAAACCACGGCAATTTGTAGCAAATTAGTTTCCAAATGCGATTGGAAACAAAAGCGGAACGTAAAACGTCTCTAGCCTCCATTCAGACATTCAGAGTTATGCAACGCGCTCGGCCTGTGCGTGCAAACGGTTGCATACACATTTCTCCTGAATAATTTAATTAGCTTGTCGGCCGCTCCAGCCATATAAATATGGAGGGAAAGCTCAAATAAGTTGACTTTAATTAAATCCTCTGAGGCAGACATGAAAGGGACTATTTACCGGGGGAAAAAACGGTTTCAGAACTACAAGTTAATCAAAGCCTACTAGAACAACAAAAAGCCAGCGTACATAAGGAAACTCGCCGTCTAATTAGATTTTGCTTTCCCCTAAAAATAGTTTTTTTTCTGTATTAGGAGTTCTTTTATCGGTTCTCCTCTCTTGAGATGGACGATCTTCTAATGGAGAACAGCTCGCGAAAGCTCTTTGTCCCGATATCATCGCGAACGAATAACATGGGCGCACGGGCTTCATTGCAGGAAGCCCAGTCAAGAAAAGAATCAGCAGCAAAAATATTAAGTTTTTTTATCGAATGTTTTGGAGTAAATTTCAGATCCAGTCTGGTTTTATCAGCATAAATTTCGAAGTTGCTCGCCCGGTTTATAGCGTAATTTTGATATTGATCAAGCACTTTGCAGACGACTCCTGTATTTGGAGCCGATTCTGCACTACAATCATGGGCCTAGTCCGCACAGGCTACAAATTCTTACATAAATTGACACAACCAATTATTCTAGTCTCTAAAAGCTGTGTATCCTATTTAAAATTTTACTGCCCGAATAAAAAACTGCTTAGAAGAAGGTTTTGAATTTCCTCTTTAATATACAAATATTTTATTATTTTGATATCGACTGACCTATGTTTAAAGCATTATTGTCGTATTTGTTAATTTGTTTATCCTTTCTATTTGAAAAAACTGAAATTTTTATTTTCGAGTGTTATTAATCTTACTCACAACGTTCATTACTGATACGTTGGCATTTTATTAAGCTAAAATTCACCATTTTAAAAACATGTATATCCCTTGGAGAGATTGTCAGTTAAGATAATCGCTCCTCACTGCGGTCGTTCGGCTCTTGTACGACGATTAAGCGCCCACTAATGGAATGAAGCAGGCTGGAAAGAGCAATTTTCAGCACTTTTCCCCAAAAGTTTGCATTCTCCCCGGAGTGGCGTAATTCACCACTGACGTCGGCAGCAGACAGTCAATATTTAAGAAGGCAGCGTTGGCGTGAGAGGCGCAAATCCTCTCCATTCACTCGGTAAATTGGCTGCTGACAAAGCAAATGAGACTCGACCGTCCGGGACACTGACTGATCAAACACTTAGCCCATTTAGTATGCAGATGAGTCGAGAGCAGGGTGCTGCACATAAACACGTCGGCTCCATGTGCATGCAAATTGAATCAGCGTCACACAGCACTGATGAGCCACTCACACCTTGTTACTCGGTGCGTGATAAACGAGTCAGCTACCTTGGACACGAGTGACTGGACAAAAGGAGCGAGAGAAAGAGCTGGCTGGTCACTCGCACAAACGAGCTGTCAATCAGGGCGCAGCCTTGATTGCATTTCACTCCCCTTCATTGTTTAGCAAGTGATCAAGTGAAAATAATTCATGTTATTTTGCAGATTTTTGTTTAAATAGGCTCATCAAACTCAATGTATGAAAAATCGGCGTCTAGGTTGGTAATAATGTTCATGGCAATTTCAGTGACGTTCATTGCTACGCATTTATTTGTAATTTAACCAAAATTGCAGTATTCACCAAATTAAAAAAGCAACAACCTAGTTTCTATAAATTATTTAATGATTTAATGTTAGTTGATGGCCTCTATGGCCTTAAATTGAGTTTTAGGTTGGTAGGAAATATTAATTACACATTTTATAATCGGAAATTTGTAATAACCCGGAATTACCAATTTCGCAACTTTCTTCAAAAAAAGTTACACCAAATTGGTAAAAATTTACAAGGAAAACAGCAAAAATCAGCTTTAAAAAAGTCCAGATGACACGAAAGTATGTAGAGACCTGAACTTATTTTTAAATCTTAAATCTAATCTAACTTCACACTTTCTGTGACTTACCCCAAAAAAGCTCCTAAAGTTCTTAAAAGATGAACTGCTTGTTTCCCTCGTTTAGTATTGTGTCTATCATGAGGAATGATTATTACTAAATAAATTTACTAATCTCAAAGTGCCATTCAAAGACAAGTTAAATATACTAAAAATCAACATCGAAATTATTTTTTGAGTTGTAAAATACTAAGGAACAATTCATTTTTTAATCAAATGGATCATTTCTTCAATATATTCGCTTCTTAAATAATCCCTTTAGAAGTTAACAAGATTATCGCATTCGAACTCTCCCAGGAAGGCACCAAAGCCGAAAGTTCCGCAGTCATTCAAGAAGCATTAGGCAAGAGCGTGGGCGTGATACAAAATGTTTAGCAAAGGCTCAACTCCCAGCTGTCAGGCTTGGATATGTATAAATGGGAAATCTGATAATGCTATCCGAATCACATTACTTGATATAATATTTCAAACACATACCGTCTTTTCATCCCCTCCGATTCCTCTCTGTTCATCTCATGGGCACACAAAGGAACCGCCAAGAGGGGATTGTTGGAGATTGGCAGAATTTATTATTTTTTTTGTGCGGGCCGTAAATTTCAATCGGCAGGAAAAGCAGCTACACGCGAGTCAGCAGTTCGTTCGGCAGTTTTAAAACACGACTTCGCGTGTCCCAGCTGCGCACACACGCGAAACTCGGCGTTCGTCATTACGGCAGTGGCATAGCCCATTAAAAGCAGACCGGTTAGCTCTTTCTCTCACTGGCAAACTTTCACCGTTTTATTAATCTGCCGCTGACGACTACCACGGTTTGCATGTGCTCAAAGTTTATTATTATATTATCACGATGAAACGGCTTTTTGCACACCACTCCGCCTCTCTGCAGACTGTGTGCAAAAAGTTGCCAACTTTTTTATAACTCAACGCCCACTGCTACTGATTGGATGTGCTGAACATTTTGGAAATTTCCTCGTTAGTTTTAATTGCTTGATTTGAATGTAGGTTTGAAAAAGCCCACGCAGTTTCGCAACGTAGTTTTCCACTCTGATAGTGGAATTTTGTATTCATTATTGAATGGTTTGCTAAAAGTTTTCAAATTTAGCGTTCCTGTAGGTTAAAAGTCAAATTTTCTATCACTTCTGTCAGCTTCCTCAAAAGAGATGATTAAAAAACGTATTAGGTCTAAAGTTCGTTGTGCGCTTAAAAATTGCATACATGTTATTGATTTTTTTCCAGAAAATATTGAAAAAATTGATTGTATTCGTTAGCAAAAGAAAAATGATGGATCACAATCCAATTACCAATTTGGAGCACGAATCAAAAGTGAGACGCAAAAGAAAAATATTCGATTTTCTTTCAACAGTAAAAGACAGAGAGAAAAAGTCTAATATCATCAGACGAGATCCCATAAGATCAGATCTTCTACACATCATGCTGTTGCTGGGAAAAAGAAAGCAGTGCGTGCGTCCGTCCTTAAAATTGATAGCGTCTGCTTCAAAGTGTATTTTTCTCCTGCTTTGTGGCGGACGCAACAAAGTAGCAATTGCCGGCTGGTCCGGCTTTTATTATTCTGGTCATTTGCTACTGATCTTGCCGCTGCACGCGCTCGATCGTGCGTTGCGTGGGCCGCCTGTCCGCCCGCTTTGCGTCATTTGGCCTGGAGAACAGAACAGATCACGTGGACACAGCGCCAGGAGGCGAGTCGTGGGCGTGCAGACACGGATCCCGGCTGGTCTGTGTGCTGCTAGGCGCGGACTAATTGCTCGCACGCGCCACCCGACGGTGCATGTAATTGAAAACATGCCTCTCGGCATATTACGACTGTAACAGCACTAATTAATTGATCGAGTTGCAACACGTTACCGTGAATTTATTCTCCTGAAATATTGTGTATTTTCAAAATGATATTTCCCCCCTCTTTATTTTTAGATATACCTATGTCATATTTTTTATATGGAAAAGAGGTCAGCGCGTAGGACAAAAAGATTTAAAATTTGTTGAGGAGGATCATATTTCTAAAATATACTCGAACGATCAATCGTGTTTGTGCAACATTTAATGCAACTATCGACTGAAATACATACATATTTATTTTTCAAAACGTACACAGCGTGAGAAATCCGTACTTTGAATTAATGAGTTGGAGAGCCTCAATGGGTCCCGTTGGTACCTTCGTGTAGTCCAATCAAGTAATTGGAAAAAATCGTTGTACTCGTCCTTTTTTATGATTTTTTTTAGATCCACGATATTTCAATTTTTGAATCCACACAAATGTTTCTTGTACCAAAAATCTTTTCTATTCATAATTGAATTTTATCTAACGTTTTACCGTTTTATTATGGCAAAAAATATACGTAAAACCTTTCCAAAGTCTGAAGAAGAAACCTCTAAGCATTTACATAGGAATGCAATATTCACGAGACAAGCACGTTTAAATTTGCTGAAATCACACACGTGTCTCTCGGGCACAAAGTGCCGCGAGACGACTATTGTATCGCACGCAATCTGGCGCAGGGAAATAGCTGCTATATATGAAGCGACCTTGCTCCTCAATGAAGAAAGATGGCTACAGGCGCCATTGTCAGGTTGATGACCGAACTTAATGCGGCCTACGCAGTGCCCAAATTCGCAATGCGACGCAAAGTTTGCCGCGGAATAGCTTGCTATGCGTCGTTTATATTCAAGCGTGGGCGAGGCAACAAGTTTCAGGCACTTTTTGACTGATGTTAGAACTTTCAAAACTTCACTATCTGAGTCATTTGAATATAAAATGTTATTTTAAGAATGACGAACCTCGTGTTCTGTTTCTCTAGTTTTTATAGTCAGCATTTACTGAAGTTTGAAAACTGTTATAGTTTCTTGGACAGAAAGAGAAGGATGTTTCATTTTTTATTTGTCTTTGCCCTCTGATACGTAAATGCTATCAATATGTCCGAAATAAATAGATAATCATTGTACGTTGCGAGAAAGTACGAATAGTTTTATTTTTAAAATTTACCCTTACAATATCACTAAGTAAAATTCACAACAAGTAGCACCATTTGCAATAGTTTGTTCGAGGCAAAAATTAAAAAATCTTCTGGCATCATGTAAGAGTATAAAATTCTCCATTAAATATCGTTTTTTATTTTCTAGTAAGAGCTCGGAAACATTGGGATGGATCATCTTTTTTAAATGAAAAACAATTACGATGAGGAGAATTTTGAAGAAGATGGTATAATACTTTCAGTCAACGTGTTGATGGAGGGCCCGTATTTTGTAATCTAAATTGCAGCTGTCGTCATAATTTAGCAAGCGCGCATACACACACGGGAGCTCGGCTTCTCCTTCATCCAATCTCCTCTCGTCATTTATTATTTAATCGCCGGATGAATTTTTCGCCATCTCCTTTACCTTCAGTATTTTTGTGTGCTTGGAAATCCTTCCTTCAAAAGGAGAAGGACGTACTGCTGGGACTTCTGAAGGAATCCTACTTCCAGCGAATGATTAATTAAGTCGCAGTAGCAGACTGCAAATATGAAAAGGCGGAAAACACGCTAAGGGAGAGAAAAAATAGTGCGACGAGTTCATTACTTTTTATGTCAACCGGAAAAAAGTTATGGATTTATGCTGCTGCTTGGCTGCCTGTATTTCTTCTCAATCTTGAGCGCCAGTAGAGTTTTTTTTAGGGGGAAAAGTTTTGAGAAAAGTTGGCTGATTATTTCATTCAGTTTGAATTCGCTGAGAGCGTACGTTTGCATAGTGACTCATTCGCAGCGAAATTCATCTGGTCTCCCCAGGGTCCACCCATTTCTACCCCCTTACGCCGTGGAATTTGCTCTCTATGTTCGGGTGCTGGTGGAGGGACCAGCATTCGCAAGCTCTCCGTTGACTGACTACGTCTTAAAAGCGAAAATGTATATGTGTGTGAATGAGCCTGCTTTCTTGCAAAAATCTGCGCAGCCGAATTTGCGAGTTTGGAAAGGAGAACGGAAGACGTATTCCCCTGGGAAATTAGACCCAACATTAATTTTTTGGTAGTTTTAAGAGACGCTCCGTGGAATGTTTATCAGTAAAAAGAAGGATCAGCAGCTTCACGGGAGAAGCCACTATAAAAGTCATGAGCTGAGACGAAAATTTTCATGTTTGAGCCCCCTAAGTTACATAGCTGTGACATATTCACTCGCGAAATTTAGACCAAATAAGATTAATTTTCCTAGTGAAAATTGATTAAAGAAATGTAACAAGAATTTATGGAATTCATATTCTTTTTTTTTTGCTCATTTTATCCCTGTCCGAGGACCGGAGGACCGGGAAGGGCGCGCACTGCACTAGCACGAATGCTGAAACCCGGGTCCCAATAACACCGCGAACGGATAACATGGGCGCACCAGGCCGCACAGGGACCCAGCCCACTCAAGGGCCACTTGCCTCCGCACCGAGGACTGCATTGAAAAGCTAGACATTCGTCCCGTGAAGCCAAATCACGCATGCTGGAAAGGTGCAAACCAGCAAGTAGCGAGTCGGCGCCGGTGCGCCTCCCAGCCCGTTGAGCAATTCGAGTCACTAAACTAACCACTTTTTGCCATTTCTGACATTGGGTAGCTAGTATTAGATCTCCGAACTGCTCAAATACCTCTCATTGCTTTGACACTCCTGAGAGTGCCTTAACAATGCGAGCCAACGGGCTGGTTTTGAGAAAAGTTGGCTGATTATTTAATTCAGTTGAATTCTTACAACCGTAAATATTATTTTCAAGGTCAAGAGCGTTCCTCAACGAAAAACTAGTTTTTTCGTGTTAACATTTTTTAATTTGATATTTTCTGTGCTTTTTGAAACCATTACAAAAATATGAACCTCGTATAAAATATGCTCCATGAAGGGAATAGGCATTATTAATTTTCATTTTTCTAAGCAGGTCAAAAAGTTTTCCAAGAAAATCTCCAGCATCAGCGGCGCTGCAATCGGCAATCGTACATTTCCTCACTGCAGATGTGGATCTTCCTATTATATTGCACGAGGTGCAAACAAGCACTCTACCCATGTACGCGTTCTAGCACATACGTACATGAAGCTGGCATCTCATTTTATAGGGCTGCAGCGCAATAAAAGCCGCAGCCAGCAGCTCTTATCGTCTCTCCAGAGCAGTTTCCATAACGAATGTGAACTCATTCTCGACTATTTTTTCCCTCCGCGTCATTACGGAGCACGCGACACTCGAGGGAGCGAATAGTTTCAGGTGGGGGCCGGTTTTTTCCTTTCCGCCCCGTCTTGTTCTTTTTCCGAGGGGAGGAATAACGGATTGCCGAGGAGTGGCTGCGAAATTAGATACATATACACCGACCCACACCGAAGCTGAGCCTCCAAATTGCGAAATGATTCACACAGCTGCCGCCGCTTGCTGGAAAGCTGGATCACCAATTACTCAAGCAGAAAAATGCATTTGTATTCCGGCGAGATCCCCCGCGCTTTATCTCGAGTGAGAGGTCGGCCCGCCTTTTCAATTTGCCTCTGCTCCCTTTTTCCTCGTCGCTGCACTCTCGCTGGGCTTATTTTCATACGCTCTCCAATTGGGATGTAATTCTCGGCTCGGCTCGCAATCATTGAAATGGCAAGACGAGTTAATCTGGAAGATACAGATCTTTAATCACAAAAAAGGAAATGATTTTGACTTATGCAGGATTTCTGCAGGAGTGCTCCTTTTTCCAATTTCAGAGAGCACAATTTCATGAAGATTATAAGTTAATACCCAACAATTTTTTAAGAAAATATGGAGAAATTGAATATGCCAGAAAGGTAACAAAACAAACTAACAAAACCCCTCAGCGTTAAGCTATTTAAATTTAAAATAATAAGAATTTAGACTTGAGCAAAATTGCCGTCCAAGTTTTCTTTTGTAAGGCTGAAGTCAGATTGAACTAACAATACTCGTAGAGTAATAAATTGCTATTCTAGCGATTAACTTCAACGAAAATTCTTAAATGTGTAGCAACTGACAATTATGAGGCATTTTAAATACAATTCCCACTGTTACTCTACCTTTGAACAAACATTCTAACGTGGTTTCACGTCTGCTTCACGACGGCTCTTGTGCATACAAATTAATCTGGTATCTAACACAAAGGTAAATAATTTGAAAGCTGGAACGGGTGCGTCTCTTCGCATACATATTCAAGCCATACAACATTTAGCTCAAGATACGCTCGGTTGCATTTCTGTGCACCTTTATCGCGCAAACATTATCATTATTAATGCAGTGGAGCTCGAAAGCGAGCGATTTCCTTCGCTGAAAATAAATAATTTACCCACGCTCGCTTCTCTCCATGGCAACACCTAACCGCTCTTCATGCTTGTTTTGGAAACTAAAAATAAGAAATAGAGCTTTTTTCCATTCTTTAAAAAGGAAAGAAATCACAGTGGGCCTTTCATCCAGTAAAATATTTAGAAGTGGCTTGGTAGTTTAACTTTGAACAGCATGAATGTTGATGAGAAATAGTAAACAGACAATGATTTTGTTGTGAAAATAAATTGTCTTAGATGGCAATAACTACAGTTTCACATCTAACCGTTTTTATCCCAGATTTAGTTTAACTTGCTAGCCATAGATTTTTTAGAATTGTATTCAACCTTCGGTTTGAATCTCAAACACATTTTAATGTTTATCCTACAACGGGTATGGTTTGAATTTGATCAACTGAAGGGAACTCTTATACAAAGCACACAAAAGTTTTGTTCTTAACTCAACAGCACGAGTTAATTGAAATAGGAAAATTGTAAGAAATGCTAAGGAAAGAGAGTAAACAAGCGTGAAAATATGCGCCGACTAAAATGGTGGTGGAGTCGATCTTAGCCTAATGTATAGAATCACGCCTCTGTATCTCGCCTTTCATCTTTCTCTTTGGCACATGCGGAATAAATTTTCCACCACTCAGCCGAATTTCACTCTGTGGAGGCGCAATTATGCTAATGGGACAGACGTGCATTATTTTGCATGTTTGCCCAACCAAATCTCTGCACAAATATGGCGACGGCTTTCTACGACTTTATTCAGACAAAGGAAAGTTTGCCACTCTAGATTCCATTTCAAAATTACATTTGCTTAGCGAGTAAAGCAAAGATTGTGACAATTTTAGCGTTATTCAAATAATGATGTAGATTTTTCTCTCAAGATGAAAGGCAAAAGAGATACATTGTTTAACAAGGACTGATATTGGATGAAAATTTAATGTTTGTTTACTTTATAATATTGTTAAAATTAGTAAAAGTGTTACTCTATTACATGCTTGATTTAAAAAGTGGATTTTCTTACGGTCACTATCATCGAACATCACTCTTTTCTCTGGGTGCAGACAACCAAAGAAAATTAGTTATGCTTGTAAGCTGGAGTTGCAAATATAATTTCTTATATTTTTCAGACACTCAAAGAGTGGATATGTCGTGCCAGTAATTTATGCGTATTATACCTGGTTAGTGGATAATGCAGATAAAGGATCTCATTAACTTGGCGAACATTTTTATTACAGTATCGGATAGCTATCGTTCATGGAATGTAGTCTTCTTCATAATTATACCAACGTGTTCCTTTACCTCTTGTGCTAGTCACGTGCCATGTTTTTTTACTGTACATATTTGAACTCAATGTTTCCTCCTTTATATTCCAAGAACCATTAATAAACGCAATTTTATCAAGATTACCTCAAGAATTAAATGGAAAATTGTTTCCTGGGAACTCTCAGCATAAGCTAGAAAATTATTTCTCCACCTTCTTAAACCTCTCCACACTGTTCAGAGTCCTACGAATTGAAACATAAAAGTTCTACTGTCCTTTAATCAGACAAATAAATCCTCTGCTAAAATAAACAAGCGCAAAAGCCCAGCAGCAAACAACGCCTACTGGATGCTAGCTGTTGGGCTGATCACTAGTTTGGTAAAGCTTGTGCGAAATGTTTGTTCTTTGATTCAACGTAACTCACTCAGGCAGGCAGAATAATTGCGTTTATCCAGCAGTTGGGTTAAAAGGCGGCCTCATTAGCAACACTGCTACTCTCAGGCAGCAACACGCGCGTGCCGGGCATTTGCATTTGTGTCCTTACTCAAACATGTGTGTGAGATTTGCAGATAAATATGTCCGACTTGTGTCTATGCGTGCGTGTTTGTTAGAGAGAGAGAGAGAGAGAGAGAGAGAGAGAGAGAGAGAGAGAGAGAGCCTTTGGCACTACGTATGTCCATGTCACAGATTAACGCGCACCCCATTTTGAAGCAAAATTGAGTTTTCCAGAGAACTTCACTCTTGTCCTCTGCAGCAATATAACGGGCCCATTTCAATTTCACACTTCCAGGTCCGTCTTTTGACGGGCCTTGTATGATGTTAGAAAGTAATATAATTTCATTTCGCCTTTAAATAATATCGTTGGTATGTAAATTGCTTTCATATGCTTTCAAACCCTTTGAACTCGAATTGATAATAACTGAAAAATCCTATTCCATAAAGCCGTAGGTGTTAGAATATTTCTGGCTACGTTAAATTAAATTTTGTTTAATCCTCTGGAAAAAATAGTGATTCTAAAAGGTAAAAAATGTGATGTTAAAAATTGGTCCATGGCCATTACCACCTCGTGGCTCCACAGAGGCAGGAGGCCGCGTGCCAATTCCACCAGAAGCCAGTATATGACTCGTTTAACTGCCGGCGCATGGTATCAAGTTGTATGCAAATTCGGACACTTGGTGCGTAATTGCCAGCTCTCTGATTCGAGTTGTTGCGTATGAGCGAACACACTTTTGTTCGCACAAGCGCGCGCCTCACGGAATCTCTGCTCTCCCTCTTGGCAAGAACAAACAGAGCTAATATCGTATTCGCGCCCTTGTGGAGCGGCACAGTGTCTCTCGATCTCTCACGCTCTCCTGGTCGCGCACGTATTATGGCATTATATGCAAGAGCGGGGGTGCTATGGAAAGGCGGCCATTGTTCCCGAGCCAAAGTTTGTGATAGGCGGCGGTTCCGTGGATCCTTTCACTCCCGACAGCCATTTAGCTAATGAATTAGCATCGCCTCTGTTTGCTGGCGAATTTGCTCAAGTCTAAAGACATTGGAATGCATCGCTTACAGCGTCACGGCGATTGCGTAATTTGGTCTTGAAGTCTGCGGTTCAGTCGACGTGTTTCCAAATATACCCTGTTAAAATCCAGCTAAGTTAAATGTTTGTGGTTGGAGAATTAAATCAAAATGTTTGCATCTTAAAATAAATTAAATAAATAGGCATAGGTTTTAAAAATTTCACATATCAGTTACAATTTTGAACAACGGTTTGGCTCATTTGAGAATTAGTATTATTTGCACATTGTTCAAAAATTTTCTGTCCTCTGTGAAATGAAGGAATTAAATCGACTCTGCACTTTTGTTCCAGACACTTCGGAGGCGCCAAGAATTGCACGATTTTCGGGCCAGAGTTTCTTAGCATTCCCCGCGTTAAGGGGCGCGTATAAGGACGTTCAGGTCACTTTGGAGTTTAAACCCGAGGCCAGGAACGGCGTCCTCCTGCTCGCCGCTGAAAGAGATGATATGGCTGGTGACTTTCTAGCCCTCGTCCTCGTTGACTCCTACCTGGAGTTCAGGTAACATGCATTTTCATAATTTAATTGAAATTCTTTGGAATTAAAAAGCTATAAACTGCAACAGATTAAAAAGGCAAGTTTTACAGATGCTCCTAACATTTATAAGGAAAATTTGATAAAAATTGCTGTGTCATTGATGTTTGTTTGAACACTTACGTATTTAAGTTTATTTTGAAACCTTTTTCCTTTACATTTTCAAAATTAAGCAAGCCTTTGTCAATTTCAAGAAGTGATATATAGCTATAAAAGAACTAAAGCGCTATATAAGCATCTATTTTAACTGATATATGAAAGGGGAAAAAGTATTGATCATCAAAGCTAAAAGCGTGAAATTAAATTTGCGAGGGTCAATTTCCCCATTGGCTAAGCTGAGTAGTAAATACATAAAACATTTTTGGTACAGATTCGACTGCGGGTCGGGTGAAGGCGGGGTGCGATCTTCGGAGCCCGTGCTGCTCAACCAGTGGAACAAACTGACCCTTTATAGGCACAGGTGGGACGCGTGGCTGCAGCTAAACGGAGGCAAACACGTCCAGGGAAGATCAAAGGTGAACCAGCGTATTTCCTCTCAGCGCGTAAAAAGAGACTCTTGTGATTTGCGTTGTTTCTCTCCTGTCTGGCACTTTTCCGACTGACACAACTAGTTGTTTAATGTTTGAGCAGGGTCTCTTTTCACGCATCACTTTCCGTGAGCCGCTGTTCGTCGGTGGGCCCGGCAACACGACCGGCCTGGTGGCCAAGCTCGGCGCCTCAGACGGCTTCAGGGGCTGCATCAGGCACCTTGAGCTCAACGACCACGTCTACGGCTTCGGCTTGGTGCCCAACGGTGACGCCTCCCAGGGCTTTGACATCGGTGAGTAAAGCCGTGGTTCTGTGGATTGTGTTTAAGACAAAAAAAACCAGATGATGATGATGATTTGCAGCATATGCATATTAAAAGTTAATTTTCATTTTAAATATTTTTCAAACGCTCCAATCAATATTTTTTGTGCTGGGAAAGATCTTATTCCTGAACTGAAATTTCAAACGTTTGCTTTAAGGGGTTTCCTTTAAGTTCTAATCCAATAGATAGTAAATTCAATAAATCAGAGTAAATGAATAGCAAAAGAGGGAAAATAACTGTAACCATTTAAAGATATAAAAAATGCCAAATAGCATGGAAAATAATTTTGAAAAATGAATTTCATATGATATTACTTCACTTTATCGTTTTCCTTAGGTTAGCATCATATTACACGTTTCAAATTTATTTGCTATTTTGCATGCTGTTATGGTTTGTCTTTTTCGAATTCTAAACAAATTCGTGTATTTTGTTGTTAAAATAGCTCTCTGTTTCAACA
This sequence comes from Cloeon dipterum, assembly GCF_949628265.1. NCBI lineage: Eukaryota > Metazoa > Arthropoda > Insecta > Ephemeroptera > Baetidae > Cloeon > Cloeon dipterum. The sequence goes on from NC_088786.1 coordinate 14,443,240, forward strand.
TTTTTTAAATTAGAGAAGATGATTGTTATGATGGAGACTATCTAATATCTAACAATTCCATTATAAAATCACAATAATGCCCTCAAGACAGGGTAGATATGCTCTCAAAACCCCAGAGATATATCTCATTTTCGTTTAGTAAACTGGAAAATTGAGCTTTGTCGCAGATCTTATGACGATATACTGCTTTTACCAACCAGAGCAGCTATTGCATCGTGGATGCTAATAGCAGAAGCAAGTTGCCCGCAGAGAACGAGGAAAACTATCTGCTGCTATCGGCTGCGCGTGGATGCACATAAAGTGCGAAAGATACAGTGGTTTCCATTTCCCGCCTCTTCCAATACTCTCACTTTACACGAAAAGTCGGCGTGATTTTATCCGCCAGAGGAATATAATTCAAACGAGGGCGAATAAGAGGTGAGAAGCTCACCAGGTGCTGCGAGATAGCGAAAGGCCCCGCGAGCGCCGCAACCAGCGCCACACACCTTTGCACGTGTGTACATATTCCATTCGTTCAAACTCTGGTAATATTCATACGCGTAAATCTAACTCGAAGTATGTGTGTCGTCTACCTGGAAGCGAAGTGGGTCTTAAAGCGGCCGCCCGCTGCTCCTCCCAACTCACTTTCGCCTGGTTGAGTGATGAATATGGGTGCCCAGGCCGATTTATCATCGCGCCCTCCGCCTCTCACGCTGGGCTTTGCAGCAGGCTGTGTTTGCGTTCATCATCACTATGGTGTGATGGAGCACGTCAGCGAAGCGACGCTTGATGAACAACAATGCCACAATTTTGAGTTCCGCTGATAGCTAGGAATTTTTTTAAATTGTTGGCACGCCACGGGGCTAAAGGGAATCAAAAAATGGTTAAAATAAATTGTCGTTTCAAATATTAACTTATTTGCGTATAATTTTTTAACGATACCAAGTGTGTTATTGTAAGACTCTCTTCTGTAAAAAAAACTGTGTTAATTTTAAGAAGAGGTAAAATATTTAACAAAATCAATGATTATTATTACTAGAGTTAGCACAAACAGGTTCGTGATAATTTTGCTCTCATCGCCTAGACAAGTTCTTCTACAATCACTAAAGAATCCAGAGCAAAATTTTTCATCCATTTAAGCCTAATTATCATTAATAAATACATAGAATGTGAACGAAAAACAAATCTACAATTAGTAAAACCTACAGTTTGTAGGATCTAGCACCTCGTTGTTCGCATCCTATAGTGGTGAATTGGAAATAGTAATTCCTTAAGGGAAAAAAATCCCTTCTGTACCGGTATTACGGTTGCTTTCAATTGTTAGTCAGCAAAGGCAATGAAGGCAAAGGCGCAAACGGAGATGCTGTTGCTGTGTGTATTTTAATTCGTCGCACCGCACATTCTCGTTTTGTGTCCTCAAGTGGCCCGAGTAATTAACGCCGGGAGCTGGCGCGCGTACGCATTGTATGGCCGACCACCGCCTCACAATCACAAATTTTAACCCTTTGGGAACCGCCTGGCAGCCTTCCTCCCTCTTTGCCGCCCTTATTCTTCTAATGAAGCCTCTGCACCAGCACTCGGCCGAATCGCAAGAGTTTTTCCACGGGCTAATTCCGCTCGTTTCCACTCGCTGCTTCGCGCAAAATAACCAGCCGACGAGCAAATTGGCTCTGAGATTCTCTACCCACCCTAATTTCAATTTGAATAACTTTGCATAATCATCCAGGTAATTGGACTAAATGATTAAGACCGAGTTGAATAGGTCAATTAAGACGAGAAAATGAAATAAATTAAACCATTTGAGAACGGAATCCATGTATTTATTAATAAAATACAATGATCGTTGAACTGACACATTCCTGGAACGATTTTCTTGACTCCGAAATGTTTTTCCAAGAAACAACAATTTCATTATGTTTCTGATAACGAATAAAAGAGAGATTGAAAGAAAAGTGTTTGAATGGCCAATTGGCTGGCTATGGGTCTTATGCTATGCTACGCCCATTACACAAGTTTGAACTTTTCAGCTAATTCCAAGCTGCAGCATCAGATTGTTTTAACCACAATAAAAACAACGACGAACAAAATAACAAAACAAAATTTAGCTCTTTATTTTATTTTTAAAGGAAATTTGCATGTTTTACCTGTAACGTTTATCTCATATATTTTATTCTTGGTGATCAAGTATCGTTGTTATGTGTTTGGAATTAAACTCCGAAGATTAGGACACTATCCATTTTGTCTATAAGATTTCATGTTTAATCTAGTTTCGTATTTTTATTGATACAGAGGAATGCAGCTCAGACGCTTGCAGTCGGCTAGTTTGCCAACACGGCGGGAAATGCGTGTCGACAGGTGAAGTAATCGCAGCGTCGTCAATGGGTGCCACGGCCGTCGACGCATCATGCTTGTGTCCGCTCGGATACACAGGCACCTACTGCGAGCAGCGACTCGAGTTGCAGGTATGACGTCATTTTTACCACGCAATTTCTCGTTCAAAAAAAATTGTACGTTGTAACGCAAAAAAAAATAATAAATGAGATAAAACCTAGTTTGGCTATTAATTGTTTTTGTCGATAAAAAAAACATTTCAAACTGAAATCATAATTACTTTGCATATAGTCCCGAGAGCCAATACTGTCTCGGTTGAAATTAATATTCACCTATTTCCATATTTAAGGAAATAATAATATTTTCTATAGCGAATGAATTTAAAATAGTTACGGAAAAACTATATAAATTTATTTTATTGTTTTTAATCAAAAGATTTACAATTGAACCACATTAGCCACGAGCTTAAAAATCCAAATATGGTGACGGATGTTCTCCAGCGCTCCGATATTGATTTTAGTACTGCGTATATTTTTTAAATTTGTATGATGTCAATAAAAGCTGATAACTTCCTTTCAGTTCCCACCGAGTTTCACACCATATCGAGGAGATCTGGGCTGAGCAGAAGGCTTTTTAGTTTAATCTTGCAAGTTCGCGATAAAGTGGTTTACGCCCCGAGTGTATAGTCAGAATTAGCTGCAACAAAAAGACAAAACAGTCTGGCTGTTCAGAACAAAAAAGGCGCGCGTCTCGTATCGGCGAAAGAAGCAGAGAAAGAGAGGGCGACTGAAGAATAATTCTGGAGAAACACTTTTGCAGACGGATCAGACTTTTGTATTCGCTGCTCACATAAGAAGTTCGGGCTTTATCTTTGTGCTACTCTCACAGCAAGTTGCGGTTTCTTTTGTTTCGAAAAAGCGAGGAGAACAGGGTGGGTTTTGTTTTCATATTGCATAAAAGACTATGGCGCTCTCAGTAATCGAAAAAGTTAAGTGCCCGGCAAAGATGGATTATCACGGCGCAAAATTTGCTTGGCGAAATCATGAACCCGTCGCGAGCAGACTGCGCGAACATCTTCATGTTTTAAACAATTTGTTTGCTCACGAGTTTGCCGCAAGATAATATCAGAGACGTTAAAGTCTCACATCATTGATGAGAGTAAGCTAAGAATGAGATCATGGTACTAGGTGAAATTGATTTAGTTGGCTTTTCATGCTGAAGAATTTTAATTTTAACCACATCTGGCGCTAATTTAACAGATTTTTCCCAATGTCATACAAATACTTAAACTATTTTAAAGTTATGCCTATCTCTTTCAAACTTAATTTTAAATCGGTGATACACTTTATTGATATTTTTTTATCAAAATCAAAATTTAATATTAAGATTACAGCATACATAAATATGTATTATAATCTAACTACCAGAAAGATATAACAAGTTTTTATTTCCAACGATTCAGGTGCCATCGTTCAACGGCTCGAGCTTCCTGCGCTATGAGGGCTTGGGAAACAGTGCCCTTTCTTGGCTCGAAATCAGGCTGGTCTTTAAGCCCGACTCACCAGACGGCCTTCTGCTGTACAACGGTGGACGAGCTGACGGCGTTGGTGATTTCGCCTCGCTAGCCATTGTCGGTGGTCACCTGGAATTCACATTCGACCTGGGCACAGGACCAGCAACAGTCAGGTTAGTACAGAAAATAATTTGATAAAACTCTTATTATATTCTATATTAATGACGCATCTTTTAGAACCACATTAAATTAGCTACAGCTCTTGAGATTATTTTGCTTTGTGTTGGCTTTAGGAGCAGGACCGTGGTTAGTCTTCACTCGTGGCACGAGGTGCTGGTCTCGAGGACCGGCCGCTCCGCCTGGCTGCAATTAGACACGCAACCGCCAAGTCACGCCTCGTCCCCTGGGGCGTTCACTCAACTGATGCTGGCGCAGAGCCTCTACCTCGGCGGCGTGCCCAGTCTCGAGATTGTTTCGCCCAAAGCCAAGGCTCGCTCCTCCTTTGTCGGCTGCATTCAAAAGGTTTGCATATTTATTGAGTGTGCGTGGGTGTGTGAGGGTGGCTGGTTCTTCTCGTCAAAAGGGCTAAAATGTTAAGAGTGAAGCTCTCCCTTTGAAAAAAAAAACACAATAAAACAGCAACAATTTCCAATGACTTGAAAGGAAAAAAGTAGCACATTGAAAAACTGCGCAAACCAACAAGCCAATTGCTGCGTGAATTTCAGAGCAATGTGTCAGAATCAGTGCAAGCTTTTTTTCTTGCGTTTGAATACTCGCAAACGTCGTCTGTCTTTATTTGTCTAACGTTTCAAGCAAATCTCTTGGAGACAGCATAGCAGTCCTTTGAGAATTTTACTAGCGAGATAAAATCTGTTCCTCTCTCTATTTATTTATTTATACTCTGCCATTTTCAGTTGGAAATCAATTCGAAGCCGATGCGGCTGCTTGCCTCAGCGCTGTCGGGCATGAACGTAGTGAACTGCGCCCACCCTTGTTCCACCAGGCCGTGTTCTAATGGCGGACACTGCATCCCGGACCACGAATACTTCTACTGTGAATGTCCAAAAGGGTTTAGAGACGTCCATTGTGGCACACCGGCCTCGAAAATCGAGGAGTTGACTTTAGAAGCCATCCCTAACGAGCCAATTCCACAGTTCACTGGGCACTCGTACTTGCATTTCACCGACCAGGAGACTATTAAAAGGTAAAATAAATATATTCAAACTAAAATTGATCATTTCCAGAATTTGATAACATATAATTATTTAATTTTTGGGTAATTTGCTTGAATATCTCAAAATGAAGATGATAAAAAATATGAAATTAATATTATTTTTGCAATAAACTTAAAGAGTTTTTGCTCTTCAGGATTGTTAGCAACAAACAGAACATCAACATCAGGTTCAGGACGCGTTCGTCCGGGGGACTGTTGCTGTGGTCAGGTCGACGCAGCGAGACGGGTGGTGGGGACAGTCTAGCCCTTGGAGTCAGGGCGGGAATGCTCGAGTTACGTTACAACTTGGGCAGCGGAGAGGTGCTGCTCGTCTATAACTACTCAAGGGTGGACGACGGCCTCTGGCACAGAGCCAAAGCAATTAGGTTTGAGCTTTGTTGCTATACTTGCGAGAATTGTGGCTAATTTTATTTTAATGCTCGCAGAAATGACCAAGAGGGCACCTTGATCGTTGACAATGGGCCGATGGTGACGCAGAGGTCGCCAGGACGACTAAGGCAGCTCAACACAGACACAGGACTTTATATTGGTATGAATGAATTAAACGTTTAAATAAGCCCTTTATTAAAAACATAATTTTAAAATCGCAAAATCCAATTTTGTTTTTGGTATTTTTCGCCAGAAAAAAGATTACTTGATTGCGATTTTTGCATGATTTCAAAATCAAAATTAACCCTTTAACTCTTTGCAGGTGGTGTTGAAGATCCGTCTCGGTTACCAGCGAGTCATTCGTGGCCAGGCTTCGTTGGATGCGTGTCTGACTTCACGCTGGACGGGGACTTCCACGTTCCGCTCGTGCACGGGGCAGCTTCTGGACGCAACATAGAGCACTGCGAGTAGCTCACTTGATCTCACACTCACGCCTTCATACGAACTGTTCATAGACACACACTCACACTCACATAAACACGTCGTTGGCTATGTTATCATTAACAAAAGTATAGTTAGCTCAGGAGCTTATACAACTTGCTAAACAAACACACAAAGACACATTCACAAACACACACGTAAAAATACTTGAACGAGAGTCATGAATTTGAGGGATTTGAAGAAGTAGCTGCATTTTCAGACCGGACAGAGAAAGTTTGTTGAATTTCATTCTTATCCACTTTTAAACACGCACTCTGTGTATAAATTTAGAAAAAGAGCTGTACACTCGCCGTTTATTTTGATGTCTGGCAATGTTGAGTTTGTGGTGCATGGGAGAATTTCGAATTTAGTTCGAGGTTCCCTCTCGTGTCAGAATATGTATAACTACAGTCAATTCGAGCTTGGTGGAAGTCCGAGAAATTGGAAGATATGCGGAGTTCGCATTGAGCTCACCTATTTACTGTTACTGTTCAGTTTTTTCGACGCGCATGACTTATTGGCCTAATGAGAAAGGTAAACTGGCGCTTTTTTAATGTGCTGATTTATTGTTTCCGTTCTAGTACAAAAGCATAAAATTAACTCACTTTTTTGTAAGTAAAAAAAAATACAGCTTTGGGCCCTCACTCACAATGCATGTGTAAGAAAATGCGACGATCGAGTGTGCTAAATTTCTAGTAACTTGAAAACAATGAGTTTCACGTACTTTAGCAGCGACTTTGTACAATAATTCAAAACGTCCTTTTGATGAGAAGTGCGGAGAACGGTCATTTAGTTGATTAGGAGAGTGCTTTTGTCAGACACGTAGTTTGTAACTGAATTGAAAATCATTTAAATGTCTGTACCGGCTAAGTAAAGTATGCGTGTTGCTCTTCGACTTTTGTTTAGAAGACGCAAAAGAGTTGACACACGGATTTGAAAGGGTTATCATACTAACTATAAAAAGTACATTTAAAAAATACTCTCTGATAATGGACTGAATTAGTAGGTACAAAGATTGGCGAAAACGATTTGAAAATAAAAAAGTTAAACAAAGCTTAATTTGGAGTTGTAGTCAAAATTGCGCGAGAGAGCTGCGAATATCGGTTCGGGAAGATAAATATAAATATACGACAACACTCTCGATCTGTATAATCAAATCATATTGTATATCACCTATATTGTATGATATTGTGTTGGCGAGAATTAAAATCTTATTGGTTGTCTGCATTGTGTGTAAATATGCAAAAAAGAGAGATTATAAATGTGTTGAAGCGTTTGATGTTAAGTAGCAAAAATGTGTGAGTGCATCTGCCGTGCGTCGAGAGCAAATTCAATGTACGCATTTTGTGCTTTTGAATCACATATCATTTTGGTGGAATAAGTGAGCGAAAATTAAACAAAATATGCACGCCTCGGAAATTTCCGTTAAAACTAACGCTGCAATTGGGATGAGCAAAGTACTTTGGGAATTTTTCTCCAAATAGCGTGATCGATCAAATTAAAACTCCTCGTTTCGCACGTGTTAATCTTAGCACGTGCCTATTTTAAATGGCGGAATTCTCGTTGAGCTAATTGAGTTTGAAACTCTAAAATATAAAAATTTAAACCATTCTGTGAAATTTCACACTTTAATACCTTTTTTGTTTGAATTTCTGCTGAGCTCAAAATTTGACTAGCCGATTGCATTAAATTTGTGTCAAAGATCAATTTATTTTCATTTAGCTCAATTCTTTCAACTTCGATTTCCGCCTTGCAAAACAAGTTTTGTCCAGCATGATGTTTTAAGTTAATGTGGAGTCAAAATCGCTAGTTGTGGGACCACGATTTTCACGGCGGACGAGCAATAATGTTGAGTTTAAAATCGTCAGGGGAGAAAAAAACGTATCCAATTGCAGCCGGTTACGATTTTCCTTCATTCGGACTAGCTGAATGTTTACCCTGAATTCGATCTGCGAATTAGAAAAGTTTCTGGAGGGCAAGCAATATTGAAATATAAACTGTTTTCTCTCTCGGCAGCGATTGATTTCCGCGAACAAACCAGAGCAATTTTCTGAAAGCATATCACTACCTATCTCTCTGGAACAAAAGTAATAAAACAGCAAGGTATGCTTCTATCTCTCTTGTGAAGAGCAAAGAGCTGTATAAAATCGAATTGTGTGACCTGGGCAGCTAGAACATGCCGCGGCTCGTGGTCGCTTTTAAACAGTGCAGATCGATTTAAAACAACGTGTGTCGATAAGGAGGTAATAATAAAAATAATTAAAATGCAACAGCGAAAACATGAATGTGTGTCACTCTATATACGTGCTGTCGGATCTGAATGACTGTGGAAAATGACAGTCTGCAGTGTCGCCAGAAAAAATAACAAGCACAAAACACACGCAACACTCACACACACTCTCTCTGGTATAAAATGCTCTCTCTGCCTTAATTATATCAACTGTTGTGTATAATTAATTGAGCTAAATTATTCACGAATCGTACGTATTGCGCGTAAGAAAATCATTTGGTCTAAATTTTTCACACTTTCCGTTGCTCCTCCACCTTTGATGAGTATAGTTCTTTAGTCAACTCTGTACTGCAACCAAAGAAAATATTATCTTGTATTTAGTGGTGTTTAGTTGGTAGCGGTAAGATATTAAGCGACGCGACTATACTGTATATTTTATATGTCACACTAACACACTTAAACATGAATCCACGCATATTCTCGGAAAATCAAATTGTTTCGTCGGATGTAAACATTTTGTCTCTCTAAATTACGATTCAGATGTATACTCACTTTAATTTGAGTACATTGTGGAGTGAGCTATAAATGTAATAAATTTTTATACACATGAGTTGTTTTATTTTATGAGCTTCTAACCGATCCCTAAACTGAAACTGAAAATTTAACATACATAATTAATATATCTCATATCAAATAATTATTTTTAATTAAAAAGGAAAATAAATAAATATAGAGGAAGCAGAAAAGTTACTTTTCATACCAAAAAGTTCATTGGATCATAATTATCCAACTCACTGACAAAGATTGCTCTACTTGACCTCAACGTTAATTATATAAAATATCAAATTATCAATGAAGTCCAGTTATTACAAAATCAATTTTAACGCTTTTTGTCGAAGATTAAAATTTGCGCACGTTGATTTGGTTGGTCAGGGGTTACTATAAAACACACATAACCTCTGTTTTGGACGATTATTATAATTAATCATGGAGGGGATAGTAGGGCTATTATTGATATTATTTGCGGGGATGTGGCACGAATGCCACATCCTCAATTCCAAAAATTTCTTTATCTTACTAGTAGATTTAAAGATACCTTTGTTTTCCAGAGTCGTGATTCGTGATGGTGTGAATCATCACAGTTCGTCTAGCTAGCTGCTATCCTAGGCCACCTCGCCTTCCACGGACGAAACCGCTTTCAAGCTGCGACGATCTCTGGAAAACAGATCATACATAGCATGGGCCAACAATTGGACCCGTAGAAAAGTGATCACTTATGTTAACGTCTAGCCTTTATCACCATATTAATTTTTACTAGTTTTCTCGACGTTCAATTTTGTGAAATTGATCACAACTAACCGCAATCTTAATATTTTTAGCTTTTAAAATTAAAATAATTTCTTTTTTTCGTACAAACGAAATAATAATTGCAATTTTATCATCCACGAACCATTTGAGAAACAGCTTACGATCTATTGAACAAATGAAGAACTGTTTAAGGCATGCAAGGTATTCCAGGCGCCAGACGTTTCCTTTAATATACCGATTGAGCTGCAGACAAAATTCCTAACATTCAAGAAATGCGTCTGGCCTTATTTGCTTGATAATAACCGAGCTGTAAAATCGTGAGTAAGACAGGCCCCGGCATTTTGGATTCTGATATCTTCTGTTTTAACCCTGTCTTATCAATTGCTTGTTAAAATATAAAAAAGCCAACATAAAATAGTCACTCCAGGTTGGGGTTGCAACTGCAATGCAACCCGCGCGTTACATCAGTCACGCAGGTTGCATAATTACAATTTGGACTGTGAGCATTGCTGCCACTGCGGCAGATCCGATAACTAAAGAAACTCAACAACTCTTCCCTTGCTCGATTCAACCTGTGCCTGGTGTCTCACGTCTCACATGGCCCGCACTCGCTGCCCAGCTGATCTATGTTGTTGTCAGTTTAAAGTTTTAATTAACCCTGTTTCCTTTGTTAGTTATTTTTTTTCAGTGGATAGGACTAAGGACTAAACAGGGAAGATGCTACTGAGAAGAGGATTTTCCCGATTCGCTAGAGATCGAGGAACAACGACTGTCATTGGATTCAGAAATCCAGCTAGGTGTGCCGGCACTGAGGTAAAAATTACAGCAGAAAAATCCTTATTTAAAATATTGTTAATGATTTAACTTCAATCTATGTACTCAGGCAGCAGTGAAATCAGATTCAAAAAATGTTGACCAGAAGAAGAGAGAAAGAGGACAGTTTGAGGTTCCTCCTCCAAAATATTTTGGTAAAATATTCCAGAAATTAACTCTATTATTCTAATTAAATTGAAATATTAGTAATAATTGCTGTTTTAAAAGAATCAAGATTTTTTTTAATAAAAAATCAAATTGCAACTGGGCCATAAAATATTTCAGCTGGGGCAGTCAAACCGTTGGATCCAAAGGTCACGAATTTGTATGTTTTCCACCGTACTCACAACTGCGGCGAGTTGCGGAAGACGCATTTAGGCCAGCAAGTGACTCTTTCTGGCTGGGTCCAGTTCCACCGAGTCAAGGCGAAATTTATGGTGTTGAGGGACAGTTACGGCAGTGTTCAGCTCATATTCTCAGAAGAAGTAACTCATTCGACCAAAATCCGCCAATGTTAAACTGACAGAAGACTGTTATTTCAGAAAGTTAAGCCAGAGTGGGACATAGAAAACATTTCCCTTGAATCTGTGATACAAGTCCAAGGAACAGTATTGTGCCGACCAGAAGGACAGCAGAATCCAGTATGTTGGTGTTAATTACCAAATTTCCAAATATTTATTTGTTGCGTTCAGAATATGCCTACAGGTGATATTGAAGTTGAGGTCGAAGATTTTGAGCTTTTGAGCAAAGCGAAAAGTGAGCTGCCCATTACTGTCAGAGAACAGGTCAAGGTAGGAATTTTCATCTGAACATATAGCTACTTGATCTGAATGTAAATTAGATTACAGAACTGAATCGAATGACCTACCGATATATGGATCTACGATTTCCAGAAATGCAGTCTCGGCTTAGGTTTAGATCGACAATTCTTTCTGAAATGAGGAAATTCCTTGGTGAAAAGTGTGGATTTGTTGAAGTGGAAACGCCTACACTTTTCAAAAGAACTCCTGGGGTAATATTCAATGATAAAGAAGATTTATATTTTCTATTGAAATTTGTATTTTACTCTGAAGGGTGCCCAGGAGTTTATTGTACCGTCACGTATGCCTGGCAAGTGCTACACTCTGGTTCAGAGCCCGCAGCAGTTTAAGCAGTTACTGATGGTTGGTGGCATTGACCGCTACTTCCAGGTGAGTGAACGAGTTTTAAGAAAAAGGTAACATTAAGACACATCTTGGTTTGCAGGTAGCAAGGTGTTATCGGGATGAGTCAGCAAGGCCAGACAGACAGTTGGAGTTCACACAGGTTAGTACTAATTTTTATATCTTTCATTTAACTATCAAAACATTTTGTGGCACAAAAGGAATGATTATTTTTATACACTCCTCTCTGATCATTTCTTTGGTGCAATGATTGCCTCGAGTTGAGTCTGAAAATTTAATAACCCTTTTAGCAAAGATAATATTAAATATTAGAGTATAGCCACCTTGAGCTGTTGGTTGGCCTTTTTGTAGGAGAGAACCTCTTCTCTGTGCTTTTTCTCCTCCGCGTCATGCTTTTCCCTGAGCCGTTGTTGTGCCCTTTCATTCCTAGCTTTCTCCTCAGTTAGCTCCTGCTGAAGACTGTTAATCTGTCCCTTCAGCTTGTACACCGTCTCCTCCAGGTCCTCCTGACCCTGCACCGACTGCAGTGACTTTCTTATTCCAAATGCTATGGCACTTTCGTACAAGTGCTCGTAGGTGCTGAGAGTCATTTGCAGCTCATTTCGAACGCGGGCCAGGAGCAGGCCAGCCTCGCTGCAGTTAAGCGTCGACTGCCGAATCAATTCGTCTTGACGCGATTAAAAATTAATCAATTTTTCTGTCGAGATGAAATTATAGGTACCGAATATTTGCGAATACAACTCACGTCGAACAGGGCAAATTCCAGTTTCTCGCGCGTGGCGCTGGCTCAACCTCATATCAAATTCTTCAGCTAAATTTTGAACTTTTTCTCGCGTCGCTGGATTTGGAGAAACCTATGTTAATAAAATTCAAGAGATGTTTGATTACGCTACAGTTTATGTAATATTGCAACCCAAAATATTAGTTTACTAAATGTATATATATATGTTGCTTAATTGGGATTGGGCAGTAAGATATAAGAATTGAAAAAATGCTTCACTTTCTATCAACAATATTATTTGCAAAAATTTTATTTTCTCAGAGGTTTCGAAAAGAGGTATGCAAATTCTAAAAAATTAAGCCTTTTTCATAATTTCAATTAGAATTACCTTTTGGATCCAAATCTGGCCATCTTGCTCCCATTGCCTTGGAGGTAAAATTGAGTGCAAAATTTCTGCATCTGATCCTGCTGCTTCCTCTAGCTCCGCTGCATTTCCTTTTAACTGAATGAGATTTTGTACGCATGACTGCTAACTTGGAAATAAATTACGTTGGATAGGATTTAATTTTGAAATATTAATGCTAATTTGAAAAACATTTTTTTTCTAAATTAGTTAAATGAGAGCTTGTGACTTTTCTTTAGAACTCATTAGAATTTGGTAAATATTTACCAGCATAGGTATATCATACTCCACCAATGAGTCAGCATTTTGCTTCCACTTTTCAGCCATTGTTTTCGTTCAAAATTTATGCTAAAAATCGAGGGATTTCAATAGCGACTGATCACAAAGCAAGCACACCCGCCTTGTTTCCTTTGTTTCCATGGTAGCTAGATACACGTGGCGCAAGCCAATGCGGCCTGCTCTACTCTGACACATATTTGCTCTCATGCATTTTACCCCCTGTTTTTCTTCCCCTTAAGTTGTTTCTCTTTTTATGGATCTCAAATTAAATTGTAAACAAAAACATTACAAACAATATTTGCTGCAAACTTGAAAATTTATGTTCTTGAAAATTAAATTATACAGTTTGTCTCACTATGCTTAGACCCACAAGGTTGAAGTGAAATTCGTTTCTATAGATTTTATTTTAACTGATGTTTCAGTTGGACATAGAGCTTTCATTCACAAATCAACAAGGGGTTATGGATTTGGCGGAGGATCTCATTAGCCAATGTTGGCGCTTGACTGTCCAGCCAGACTTGCCAGCTCACAGGTTCCCTGTTCTCAAATATGACAACGTTTTAAATGATTACGGCACAGATAAACCAGACACTAGATTTGATATGAAGGTACTGCCAATATTAAAGCAAATCTATAATATATTTTCGATATACTTAAATTAAAACGAGTAAATGTTTCAGATAAAAAACATTTTTGAGGTTATTAAACTAATTGTGGATTCATGCTCCCCCACCTTGAGATCTATTTTGACTGCGAAAGATGGCACACTTGCTGCAATAGTTGTTCCAAAAGGACAGGTCGGATAGTTTTAACCTGAAGTAATTTCCAACTAACTGCAAATTTTCAGAATGCGTGGCCAAGCAAAAGTTCTTTAGCAAAGCTTGTGAAGGATCAACTGCAGTTGTTCTCCATTCCACTTTGGCTGAAAGGATTTCAAGTCCCTGATTGCTCTAGCTGGCCAAATTTGGGAGAAAACGAACAAGTCGCCAATGCAATCAGGTCAAAACTTGGTCCCCTCAGCAACCCTGGTGACGTAATTTTGATCGCGGCAGGACCCAAGTTTGAAGCTGTAAGTTTATTTAAAATGACCATATTATGTCGTAAATAATTCATTGCAAACGGCCGCTTTGTGCATCATTTATCCTTCAACTGTGTATGATTTACAAAAGAAATACTATTTCAGCTGTCGTTGCTGGGCCGCCTGCGTGTTATCGCCGCTGACGAACTGGAAAAAGCCACAGGTGTCGCAGTCCGATGCCAAGGACCAAATTTCTTGTGGATTGTCGACTTCCCACTTTTTGAATCTGGAGAGGAACCTGACACCTTGAAACCAACGCACCATCCTTTCACACAGCCTCACCCTGAAGACGCCCACCTTTTATTCACTGACCCTCTGAAGGTGAGTTATATGTCTATAGTGTTTAATGTACTTTATAAAATGTTTTCATCTTCAACATCGTTATAAATGATATTGCTTGTTCCAAAAGGTTAGAGGTCAGCACTACGATTTGGTGCTTGATGGATGGGAAATTGCTGGTGGCTCTGTACGGATCCATAATTCTAGCATACAGCGCCGCGTGCTCGGGGAACTTCTGAAAATCAAGCCACATTCTTTGCATCACATGCTGGAGGCCTTTGACAGCGGATGCCCGCCCCATGCTGGAATCGCGTTTGGTATGTTAAAAATATTACAAATAATAAAAAAATTCTGATTTTTTTTTCAAACCTCTGCTCAGCACATAACATGGGCCATGAGATCACTGAGTCCCAATAACACTGCTTTACTGAACGCTTTACAAAATGTTTAGAAGCGATTTTTTTAGTTTTGTAACTATTTTTTCAATATTGCATTGAAAATAATTTTAAATTTATCTGATTAGCAACGCACTATAGAACAAGATAATGCCAATGTTAAATAATTACTTTTAATCAGTACTTCATTTGTTGGATCAGGAATTGATAGACTGATTGCCGTCGCCTGTGGTGCTCCAAGCATCCGTGATGTTATCGCCTTTCCTAAAGCTGCTGGTGGCCGTGATCCTATGTCTGGCGCCCCTGTTGATATGACCAAGGAAGACCAGCTCCTCTACCATATCAACTGTCTACCCAAAGACTAAGCATGCCACTCTGTGACAAATTAAACCAACCAATGAGTTCATCATTTTGCACTCAGGATCATTCTATGAACATTACAACTTTTTTGTCAGATGGATTGCATAACCATCATTAATTTAATAGAGTCGCATTACTTTTACTAAATTGTAGCAATTACAATCCACTATAAATCTTGAGGTCAGAATATTGTTATTTTTATTTAAAGGCTCCCTTGAACTTTATTAACCTTGGCACTCTCATTCGTTGCTAAGGTTCTATCTCCAGTAAGCTACTCTTTTTGCAAACAGTATCATGCCAACAATAATATTCACAGCAACTTTTAGATTAACTTTTTAGCTAGAAATCATAATATTATGTTTAAGCATTTTTTTAGTTCTTAAGGGTTGCAGACTACCTTTCATTCAAATTTCGCACCATATTTAATCAGGAAAAACTGTTTCATAGAATAGTAGTTGTTCAAAGTCGTTTGACAGCGCAATCGCTTTTATTACTAATTTAGATAACAAGCGTTTCACCGTCGACGGGTCTAGCCAGACGATTTGATTTGTACGTCGAGTGACGTGCAGCGGCGGGCACAGCGAAAGCTGCTCTCATGTTCCAATATACGTATACACACCCAGAGAGCGTGTTGTATATGGAAGAGAGTTACGAGGCCCCGTCGGCAGCGTAATAATCAATACACTCTATAGTACGTCGGTCGGCGGGCGAGCCAGAGAGCGAGAGCCGCATCAGTCGATCATAGCGCGGCGCCTGCTGCTCGCAGATTGAAAACGCGCTTTTCGCCAACTGCCCTCACTCAATGCGGTGCCCATTGGACTGGCGACGCCGCTGTCTTGCTCTCTCTTTGTCTCAGTTCCGCGGCCAAGAACAGCCCTCGTGCCTCAGGCGCGTCATCATCTCTGCTTTAGCTTTACGCCCGCCCGATCGGTGCGCGAATGACGCACGACGCTCACGCGAGCTAATTCCATTCACAGAATTCGGTCTACCCTCTCTCTCGCTCACTCGTTCGCTCTCTTTACATAAAGAAAGTAGAAATTTCTGTGATCTCGATATGTTTTAAGGAGCTCAAGATTTGTATAACCTTGGTTGGCCAACACGCTGGCGTTCAAATTTAAAAGCGCGGAAAACGCCTGAAAAGTTATAATTATCGAAACATTATTATATAATTAAATTAATTATGTTTTGCATAAATATACAATTTATCAAATTAATATTTCTTTCAAGAATGGCCATTAAGTGAATTTAACTCACAAGACGTGGGTTTTTCGAAAGTATTTTCCTAAATAAAAAGGTTTTAGCACACATTTACAAACGACACCAAAAGTAAAACAAGATGCCTGTTGAGATATTGGAAAAAATCAATTTAACTATTTATCTACAGTAAACAATATTGACATGGCAATTCTCTCAAAAGCGAGAAAATTTTGAAGGGCTTAAAAAAATAGTATTTTTCCTTTTAAATGGAATCAAAAAGCATGGCAGATTATGGCTTCTTTAATAGAAAGCTAGATTTGCACCGTCTGTGTCATAAAATGAGTAATTTCTTTATTTTCATAAATATATGTCATGATAAAACTTGAAATTATGTGTTTAACACATAATTTATCTATTAACACTGCTGAGGGGACAGCCACTATGTAAAGTGCGAGAGCGTGTTATTTGATTCTTTCATAATCGAATTCCACTAACAGCTAGCTAATCCACCCCGAATTAATTCGCGCAGAGCTGAGCCATTCGATATTTTAAACTTGATTATATTCCTGCGTGGCGTGTGTGTTATATTTTGTTCTAGAAAATAGAACCAATTATATTAATTTTATTTTCGTTTGAAGATAACCATCCTAAGCAGGAAAAGTTGAACATGTCATACTTATGTTTTAACATAAAGATATAAGATAAAAATATACAAGCAACTTAAGGATTGGAGAAGGCTATTATTTGTTACAAAGTAGTGCCCACACATACTTTCATGTTGTTCTTTATCAGCTTAATAATTTCCAATTAACACAACTGACACGAAGTAAAGTGCACTCAAACAAAAAGTGAGGCAAATTTTTCTTGCCAAATACTGAACTTACTGATTTTCTTTTTTCCCTCTGTTATAAAAAAAATGTTATGTATTTTTATCTGTTGTGTTCTGAATGTGGGGAGGTGTGGAGCGTAGTTGCTCTGCTGATCCGCATATCCGCAATAAAATCACTTTGAATCTAAAAAAGTAAAATCAGATTAGAAAAATAAGTCTAGTCAATTAAGAACAAAATACGATTTTCACCGACTTAAAATTAATAGACCATGTTACTGACAATGAGAGTTTTATATTAATCTATCAAGTTCTGAAAAATCAAAATATGATACAAAAACTCGATTTTATTTTTTAATGGGGTAATTTTATTTTTTGGCTTATCTATTCAAATTCTTTGCACAAGAACTGACTGACTATTAATCTATTAAGCGTAGAGTCATACATCTTTTATTTCTCTTTGACGAACAACCCAGACCATATAGTTCGTTACAGATCTCAGAATATATTTATAACCTTTAAGAAAATTAAATTGTGCGAACTTAAATTTTACATTGTACCGATGAAATAATTTTTTTATTGCAGAACATTCCGAGCAGTGTTCTCATTGTCAAGTTCCCAATGAGTCGATGATGTGTGAAATGCGCGGCGAGTTCTCTTGATCGCGGCTGCACACACATTTCCGCGTTGACTTTGACTAAAGATCGAGGCTCGAACTCGGAGCCAGCCAGCCAACAGGCAGTGCTGTTAAAATTTGCGCCAGTGATGCTCGCGCGGACCGCAGCTAGCCTTGTTCGCACAGGCCTCCGACAAGAATCAATGCAGTTGACGTGACGTCATGGACCAAGTTTTCAAAGAAATAAACTTAATTTCTGTCTAGCGAGGAAAATAAGAAGGCTTAGATCTGGAAAAAAGTTGCCAAATAAAATTCAAATAACTAAGTGAACTCTTCCGGGGGTTCGTTTTGGTTCTGAGGGGTCCAATTTAGGTTGGCCTGCGTGCGAGGCTAGGCGGATAGTTGCGGAATATTTTGGGGCAGCGCTAGTGTCGCTGTTTCCCTCCTCGCTCCGCGGTCGTTCTCTCGTCGACTTTGTTCGTGTGTGTTTGTCGTATGTGTTAATAGACAGAAACGCCAAGGGTTGCTGATAATGCGGTAGGAGCAACATGTAATCGGGAAGGCACGGTATCCAGAGGTGCTATCGTCTCAGACAGGTGCCGTCCCGTTCGTACACGCCCCACGGACAGGCCGCTCGGGCCGGACATGTGGCTCGATAATTGGTGAGAGAGAACGAAAGCAGGCCACTATACATATCACAGTAACTCTGCACCCTCCTCTTGCCCCTTGCGTTGAGTTCGCGTGTGCCGTGTCCAGTTCAGGGGGAAACTTACGCATCCACTCCCGGACACTCGTGGTCCCTGTTGCCCGAGAGTGGCTCGCAGGTGTGTTCCAATCGAGGTCACGACTAAATTGGAAAGGCGGATTTTTGAACCGACACACTCGCACACAATAATTAGCTCGCGCCCCCCTCGTGCCTGATTTTTTTTATATTAATTCGTCCCTTCGACCGTCCGACCCGTCATGACTGTTTCATTGATTCGAGTTTCCTTTTACAGCTTGCTCAGCTGAGATCTGATACCTTGCGCAAGACTAGTGCAGCCGAGTCCCGTTTTTATCGAAACAGGTGATTATTTTGAAGGGCTCATTCGCACTGTTGCAGACGGCTGGGTGCCTATTACGTGTCCGACTATGTACATGAATGAACGTTTGCTTCGATATTTTGCTCATATATCTCGTCTCAAGGTCACTAGAAGAGGGACATTGATTTAAAGTAATGCAAACTTCTTGCAAACAAATGGGACGTGGGTATAAATATGGCAAAAGACATTTTTAGATACATTTCTCTGAAAACTAAGAAAGCAAAATAATTACCAATTCAGACAATAGTTGGTTAAAATCGTTTTTGTTCCTTGACTATAATCGTCTACCTGCTCACATTCACAATATTTGATTAGAAGAGATATTAAGAATGGTAAACGCAGGATACGCCAATGGATTTTGTCTGTGCTAATCCAACCAAACATTCAAATCGTCCTGGTCCCGGCAAAATTGCGCAACGTTCAACAAACACCCAAATTTTCATTGTCAAATTGATTGTTGACCTTTTCTTGCAACAAGGAAATTCGCGTTTGGTTGTTGAAAGTTGCGCAATTTTGCCGGGACCAGGACGAAATGAACAGCAATTGGATACAACAATCAAGCAAGGGGAAAGTCACTAACAATGAGAACTCTGATTGTTGTTGAAAGTGAATTTTTAACTAATACCTGAATAAACAAATTGAGGTGAACAATCTGACTAAAGAGACGTCGTTTCCTAGTCTCTAATTACCTTAATGAAATCTAAATCACAACATGTTAAATTTGATTTGTAATTTTTCTCAAATCTGAACTGTTTGATTTTAGAAATGGAACAAAGAGAAGAGCAGACTCTTTTGGAGCCGGACAGGACCCAGGTTCCTCCTGAGACGGCTCCTGCTCTTAATACGGCCGTTAACGAGGAGGGTTCCTCTTCCTGTGACGCAACCGTTGGCACTGAGGAGGAGGATGAGAGAACAGAACCCCTGGATAGGTGCAGCGATGGCAGTGACTCAGGTCTCGGACCCGATGAAGAAGGACGAGCTTCAAATGGTAATAAACCCCATTTGCATGCACGGATTGCGATCAATGTTCCCTTTCCTTATCATTAGATTAAATAATTAAAACGTCTGCATATTCAGTTTGAAGCATATATTTTCTCTTTTCAGACTCAACGTCCAACGCAAGTGATTACTGCGCAGCGCCACATGAACCACTTCCTGCAAGTGCAGCTCCAAACAGAAGTTCCTTGAAGAGGCGCAGGGAAGAGACCGATGTGGAAGGCTGTACTTCACCAAAAGCCAAAAAGAAGAGATCCATCTCGTTTCATTCAGTCACTGTCTTCTACTTCCCCCGGTCGCAAGGCTTCACTTGTGTTCCCTCTCAGGTATAAAGAATTGCCATGAATTCAGATCAAATTCAGGAAAAATCGATGCCAGCACAAATACCTTGTTAAGTGCTGTGTTTCTTGACAGTATGTCTTTGGTTGTAAATTATAGTTCCTTGTTACACATTGTCAGACAGTAATAATTATTATTTTCTTGCAGGGCGGCTCCACTTTAGGCATGGCGACAACGCACAGCCATGTGCAGAACTTTTCGTTGTTGGAGCATGCGACTGAACAGCGGCGCCACCAGCGTCAAATGATGCTCCAGCTGCGCAACCAGAGACTGCAGAAGGATAAAGATGACAACTCGGAGTCAGTGGCGCCTGTCACCTCAAGCTCCAGCGAAGATTCGGAGAGTGAGGAGGAGGCGAGTGAAATGTCAGACAGCGAGCTTGACCAAGATCCGAGCTACTATACCTTGCAGGTAATTTTTTCTTCAAGACACTCCTGGATGAATAATTTGAGAGTGGTTGAGACATTTTTTAAGATTGAGGGTTGGCCCTCTCATATAAAATCATGCTCTATAGCAACTAGCAATACATTATTAATAATAATTATTGGTGGAAAGTGATAATTTGTAAAATGTCCTCTGTATGTTTAAAAATGAAAGCAAAAATATCTTGTTGCGCCTCTTGCGAAACTGGCTTCATACATAAAAGCATTTGTCCTGTTCATTCACTTTGGAGACAACTGTTCTCTCAGTTATCTATTATTGCTAACATGAGTTTATTGCCCTGTTCAGCCTGTATCAACAAGGCAGAGGCGGAATTTGTTGAGAGCTGCGGGCGTCCACAAAATAGACTCCCAAGAAAAGGACTTGTGCAAGATTATTCGCAAATCAAGAGAGATTTGCGGGTGCAACTGTGATGGCTACTGCGACCCTGATACCTGTACCTGCTCTAGATCTGGAATCAAATGTCAGGTAAGTTGCACGTTAGAAAATTTCCATGTTTCATGAGTTTCGAAGTTAGTGAAAGTTTAGTGCACTTTTTCCATCTCAATAAAATCTGAAATCGAAAAAAAAACTATGTTAAAATAAATCTCTGTTTAAGTTGTGTTCAAGTTATAATTATTATTAATTTTATGCTTTTCCTTATCATCAGTCAAAGTATTAATAATAACAAAAGTATACCATGCACTTACAATGTATGTATTCTCCATGTTCCTTCCTTCTAAGTTCATTTTTTATATTACAGACCGATACAGCACTTCTTATTAGTTATTGCCATACTAAATGTCCTCATCAGTCAAACATTTTGTTTAATTCAGTTTAATTTTATGCATCATGCATCTCTTAGTAAACATTTTTAACTCCGTTTCTATGTGGTTGTATCCATTTTTGTTACCCACATGTCAAATCTTTGCACAAAAATAACCATGTTATTTTTGCAATGCTAGGTGGACCGACCGAACTTCCCTTGTAGTTGTACCAGAGATGGCTGTGCCAATAGCGCTGGTCGCATTGAATTCAACCTGGAGCGTGTGCGGACTCACTTTATCCAGACGCTAATGAGGCTGGAGATGGAGAAGAAGGAGGCAGCAGAGCAGGAGCGGCGCAAGCAGGTTTCCCTCTGGGGCCAGAACTCTGGCGGCGAATTGCCGTCCGCCTCGGGGCTGCTGGCCAAACATTCAGTGGCTGGCGAAAAGCCAGGCCTGCACCACGTCAGCCTGCAGCCTAATATTGAGTCGTGCGTGCATTCGGGCAACTACAGCACTACTATGTACGGGGACCAAAGCGGCCGTGCAGACGCCCTGCCCGACCTTTATTCTTTTCGCGACCAAGAAGAGGAAAACTTCACCGCGCCGGAGGGTCTCAGCGGCCAGCAGAAGGTAAATAGATTAATAATCTAGTTGACTTTTTACATGCAAAACTTTTGAGCTAAAAATACACATACTGACACATTGTGGGTTGATAGCTCATTTCTAACTATCAAGTTTGTTCTTTAAAATCATGGATTGATTTTCAATGTGGATGAGAAAAAACTTCCCATTTCTTTATTGAGTTCAGCAAACTCTGACGCAAAATTGCGGAAAAAACTCATTTCCTGTTGTACTAATATCTGTTTATGTTCGTAGTTAAAATCAAATTTGGCTGGAACAAAACGTAGAATATGCAGGTCAAAATGCAGAATTCTGAATAGTAAATGATGTGCGCAGTTAGCGGAAGGTTCATGAATGCCAAACAGATTAATGCCAGGTCTAAATAATAAAGTGTGGGATTAATTTGCAACATTCGCAAAATGCAGAAAGGAATTCTTTTAAAAGACCAAAATTCTTGCGTTTTACCTATTTAAATGATTCATAAATTGAGCTGTTCCAAAAATTATATATTTACATCACAATTTTCTCAAATTTAACTTTCCATTGGATTTTTAAGTCAGTGCTGCGTTTGATCTCTTATTGTCCAATCGCATGTATATTAAGATGGACACTAATGACAAGAATGACTGCAAGGGCATATCACCAATGGTCAACTATGCAGTTGCTTCTCTGATAAACTTGTCGTGTGAAAACGGCTTGATTTTTTTGCTTCTTGCAAAGCTCCTACCTTCTAGAAATGCCAGCAGTATAGTGCATGAGTAAGTTATCATCCTTTCGATAGACCCAAATTAATCATTTTATGAAGTATTTAATAGCTAAAATTTGGTTTATTAATGATTCAAATAAGGCTATTCATGTTGTTTTCATCATTCATTCTTGTAAAAAGTTAAATTGTTTAGTCGAATGCTCGTCATCGTCATATCCGTTTTTCCTGGTCATAAATTTCAGCTTTTGGAACAATTTAACGGTTTGATCTAATAAAACTTATGCAAGAAATTTTTTCCTTTGGTATTTTTTACTACACTTGATCTTACGAATTCAGATTCTGCAATTTGGGTCAGTGAAGATGACATCCATTCTGATACATTCTACTCCTTGCTAGCCTCTTTTAGTTTCGACTTGGCAACGCTTCAGAACTTGCTATTGCTATTAACACCTTAAGATGCTGTACTTTGTTTGGTGTTTTAACTCCTATTAATTATGCATTTTTATCTCACATAATAAAACGAAAACTCCCCTTAGATTAGTTTTACAAACGCGATTTGAATACATACTATTTAAATGGAAGGGAGTCGTGGAACTTAAAATGTCTTTAATCATTCACAGTGATCAGATTTAAATATTATTTATGAGCTCAAATCACATAAATTTTCCTCATTATAGATATATTTATATATACTAAATTTATGTCATTTTTATTTCAGAATCATGTAGCCGAATACTTTGGATCATCGTCGTCGTCCTTCAGCTTTGATTATGACAGCTACAACTTCAACCACCAGCCAGAGTATCATCATCAGCATCACCATCAACACCTTAATCACCAGCAGCAAGGCCAGTTTGGCTTTGACCAATATCAACAACACTATCAACAGCATAATGCATTCAAGGTTAGTTTTTTCCAGTAAACAATAGATTATTATTTTTAATGTGCATTCAATTCGCAACTGAAATTCTAGACATAATTACTTGTCTGAATGCTCTGTTTGTATATCCTATTGTTTATATCCCTGTTATGACACAAAACAGTTGTTTTTAAAATGAATTGATATTACAGGAGCTGGAGTATCCTAGTCACTATTCGTCAGACGTGCAGCTTGTGTATACAAACGAGGAAGTAGTTGATTCAAAAGAGGCCAAGTACACAAGCCTGCACAACGCACTGCTGGCCCCCAAACTAGAGCCGTTCTCGGAGTTGGTGTCCGTACCATACAGCCAGGAGTTCTCAGCCGGCCAGGAGCTGTTCCACAACCATCATCAGCAGCAGCAGGTGGCCAGCTATGAAGCGGCTGAGGGCCTAAGCGCGCCGCAGCCTGCCAGGGCAGAGGAAGTGCTGGACGACAACTTTGGTGAAATCATTAAGAAGTCTATGGTGGAGACCGTGTCGGCCTGAGATGTCTGCAATCACACTGCCTGCAATGGGAGCTTACATACTAACCACCGCCAAAATGTGTGACTGACTCGACGGGAAAAACTAGTGCAATCAAACTGCACTTTTGTCATTTCAATATGAATGCAAATAAGTTGATTTATTAGAATTGGCCACCGAATGGCTTTGAATCAAAATTTTTATGTTTAACTAAAATTTTTTTGACATGACACGTAAACCAAATTACATGTTATAACAGCAAACATTTTTTTAAAAGAAAATTTTAAATATATTTCGTAAATTTTAAAGTTTGGAAGAGGTGCATCCTGGTTGAACCTGAGAGTGTGTTGCGTTTAGATTTAGCTGTTTAACATAGCAATCAGAATCGGTCTCTTGTAGTATTGCGCTCGCGACTAAAGGAAAAACCAAGGGGCGTTGATCTCTTTCTGCTTTCCTTGCTTAGCGCGCGAAGGATCTAATGATAGATTTCCCACTAAAGTTTCATGCTCGCTTCAAGAGTAAGGAATTAAAAACTATTAACTTGTAACATAAGAGCAAATCTGACGCCTCAAGCCGAATAGTTCCCAAGACTTTTAATTTTAATATTTGTCACCAACGCAATGATTTAAGCCTGTGAAGAGCGAGAAATGAGCCGAGTGAAAGTAAGAGTCTATTAAGATTAGGTCAGATTAGCGTTGGAATGATTTGAAGTAGACTAAAGTACTTCCACAGAGAAGTGCATAGAATTTGATGACTCGCTTTCAGGCAGGGTTTGCCTTTACTCTCTTCATCCATGTCACCTTGTATGAGTTCAATTATAAAATCTCTGCCTTGATTGATCACATAAACACATTCTAAAATTGTTTTGCAGTCTTGAACTCAGTTTCCACTAAGCTTTCTTGAAACCCTGCCTTGAAATGTATTGTTTTCGTCTGTCTATTTCTCTCGCTGTAATCACTATTGAACCAATCAAAATGATGACATACACACCTAATAAGAGCTCAAATGAATGCAGAGTAACTAATCTAACTAATTAGTGCTTGTTGCCGTCTCGTTTTTCGCCCTCTGAGTGGAGACCTATCTAAGTTCAGCCGTGCAATAGTTTTTTTAGGGAAAGTAATCGTTGGCATAAAAATTTAAGGCATGGTCAATATATTTGTTGTAGCAGAAAAACGACGGTCATGGTAAAAGCCACCTTCAGCTGATCAATGTAGCGGATTCAGCAATCTTGCTCATCAGTTTATCAATTTTCCATTTCTTCTTTGTAGCTGTTAATTTCAAATTGCTGGTAATTCACTTATAAGACGGAGAATTTCGGATCAATTAAAGAATGAAGTCAGTTATATATTTTGGCCATGTCTACGGTTGAGATTGCGCTCATCTCTCCCCATATGATTACATAACACGCGCGGCTCCGCTGTTGATTGTTGAAGAAGGTGCTTTGTAATTGTTGCATTTTTGTTGACCAATCACTGCCAAACCTTGATTTCGGTAGCCAATTGTATCGTATCAAGTGTGTTGCGAATGTGATTAGAACTTACAAAAACGCACTCGAACACAATCAGGACCCAAGAGAATCAATTACGTATTGAACTACTTACAAATTGATGTGGAAAGTATTATAATATCACCTATATTGACGCTGAAATCCGTTGGCAGTTGTGAAACGACTCGCCTCTAAATTGTGATATCAACATTTTCCATTTTTTTGTAAAGGTTTTGCGTTTGAGGGATTTGTATCAAAATTTACACAAACGACGCATTAGTTATTTTTCTGGCAAAAATGGCCCTGATATTGGTGCAGACACTTAGTACTCTACATAATCATGAGAAAATGCGATGCCATTTTGTCTTTTTGAAAGACTTACCCGCGAGAGTTTTGTTACTGAAAATAGACTTGTATTAATACATAAAATACATAAAACATTTTATGTAAAATGTGACCATCCTGCGTAGCTTAATCGACATCATAAACCAATGATGCTGACTAGATTGAGAAAAATTGAATTGTAAGGAAAGCACCCATTGCAGAAGTGTGGGGCGAGATTGTTTGTTGACGAAACAATTATTAAAACAGTACTACAGATTAATAACCATCGTCTCGAGAATAATTGAATGTTGTTGTGAAATATTCATATATGTAGTTGAGGTAGCTGACTAATCATTTAGCCAAACAGTAGAAAGCAATCTGCCTCGATATTGGTTTAATTAATTTATTTTACGTGCCAATCAACGCACTGTCGTCCCGTTTCCTACCATAATTAGTTATTTATTTCACTGATTTAACTCTTAAGGCACCTTTCATTTATATTCATATCTTATGTTGTATAGCACTGCTTTTGTGTTTTTTCCCACTGATTGACACGGACATTGTCCTGTTCACGCAAGTCTGTATTAGCATTTCTTCCTAATTAAAAGAAAAGAAAAAATACGCATCTATGTTGATGATTTGAAAAAAAGGTAATTTTTGCGAGAAAGAATTCCCCAATTTATGGAGGGAACGTAAAATTGTCAGAGTTGTGTACACTTCTATTCAAATAAAAGTTATCTAACATTGCTTACTTTAAAAATGTTTGTTTTATTATTTAAGGAACGTACCCGCCAATATATTCTTGACAAATTATAAATTCTTTGTGAACCTGTCCATATAAGTAAAATATCCAATTTCGTTGACTTGCTGTTTAATAAATTGCACGCGCATTTCGATAAGGCCAATAAAATTCTTTCCAGTTCATTCTTGAACTGACATTGATAAATCTTAACCATGGTCTGATAAAAATTGCCATGCCTTGGCAAATTTATAAAAATATTTAGTTTTTTTTATTGCAGCTATCTTCAGAAAACCATAGATGCATAAAACTGGTACGTTGTCTATCTCTCACTCAATGAAAATGTCAATAATTTAATGGAAGGGTTGAAAAAACTATTAAATGGTTTTTGTTTGATAATATACGTTTAAATTACCTTTGTTATTATTCTGAACGAAAAATGCTACATGGCAAACAAATAGTCATATCCGTTCTCATTTCAGTGCCCTTTCCGAATCGCGCGTTGCCTTTTTCACTTAAAACTTGTCACTCGGCGCATCAAACGCAAGAGATATCTTTTGCCCACACTGCAATCAATAGTTAAATTCTCGCTTTGTGTCCCGTGTCCCCAGGCACGTCAGAGGTAAATGCGTATAATACGATTACGCGGCAGATGAAATCTCACCCCGTGTGAGAAAATGCTGGCAAAACATCTCATCCCGAAAATGGATGCTGAGAAAAGAGAATCGCATTTGTGTGCCTGAGCAGGGGGATGGATATTCACTAACGTTTTGCTCTTCAAAACGATAATACGACATTACTCTTCCTTTTACGACCAACGAAATGTTGTTGTCAACTGCATGTCACCGTCAGAGGAAAACGAAAAATGAATACAACTTTAAATTACGGGTGGCGGCATAGAAACGGAATAAGTGTTAACCAATGGAAATATCACAATTTGAACGACGTGTCATAAATTTTACACCGACAGGAGTTTTTCAAATTATTTATTGCACTACGCCACAAAATGTCAAGTGTGTTACATCCCAGTAAAATTTTTCAAAAAATTCCCTCGCAGTTGATGAATAAAAGATGCGACAGAAATCATGAATATCAACAAGGACAAAGTTGAAAATTTTTTGCACAAGAAACAGATAAATCTGGAAAAAATACATGCAACAATTTATGAACGATTTGAAAAAATTAATTAAAAAAAAACAAAATAAAATGATTTTGCTCTCAGACTAAGAATTGCGATGAATGTTCACCGCAACCATTAGCATGCAGTACTAATATGTTTGTTTATTCTCACATTTAGTTACTTTGCCTCCAAAACAATTTTTTTAGACTGTTCAAATTTCAGGCTGAGTGGAAGTGGAAGGCATTGCTAAAGAAATTTGAATGAATAATGCGTTCCAGGAATATTATGTTGACTTAATTAAACACAGTTTTCATTTAATACAAAGCGTTCAAACAAACGACTTAATTCTTCTCCTGAGTGGCAGAGTGCAGAGCAAAAATTAATTTCCCGGAGTCATCTGCTCATCGCATTTAACCCTTTCGCCTCTCTGTGTGCTTGTCATTCCATTTCGGAGATAGGAAAGCGGTGTGATGCGTTGTCAATTTGCTACTTGATGGATGAGAAGAACACAATGCGTGTGGCCCGTATTCGAATACTGTGTGGAAGCGATGATCCATCATAATGAGAGCAGCACCAGAGAGAATATAATTACACATTTATGCCGACCTTTTTCGTGCTCATTGTGCTTGACCGCAAGGACCCGTCAAACCGAAAACGACACAAGGATATATACAGATGAACGCAATACACATTATCTATGTGTGGCAAATAAATCACTTCCTGGCAACCAGTATTTAAAAACTATTTTTGAATGCCTTTTCGCGCCATTTCAACACATATAAAAGAAAGGGCGCAGCGCAGTTCAAATCAATTTCGTTATTAAAGAGTGCTGTTGAAATGATTCAATGTCATATTTTTTCAGGCTTTAATGAAATTATTTGACTGCCTTTTATCTAGCAGTTTTTTCTCTCATTTTCCATATTATTTGGAGTTTTCTGTGGATGATAACAAATACGCTGCTTCAATTATTAAACAGGTATATTTAAAAACATAAAAATAATGATTTCATAAGGCATGGCTCGTGAATAAATTATTGCTAGATAATTATTTTCTGTTCTTTGCAACTGGTTTCCCTGTCTATTGATTTATTCGCTAACATTTGGTTAAAACAAATGTTGTAACAATCAATTCCCAAACTAGCTTAAATTTTTGATGACCTTAAAGCCTTAGAAAATTTCGTGTTGATTGGTGTTTGATTCTATTTTCTATTCTATTTGTTTTATTCTCTCACGTTTAATTCGGCTCAAATAAATCAAAGTAAAATATATGCATAAAACAACTGCGAAATCCAATGACATTTTTTGACGTATCATATTTCTACCGAGGAGCTTCAAAAGCAAATTACAACCTTGGCACCGCCAGCCAATAATATATTCCACGCAAGAAAACATCGGCGAATTCAATATAATAATGAGTGAGTGTGTACCAGGTGGGCATTTATACACGAATGTTCAACTCTGGTATGGAGGAAACGAATTCCCATGGAAAAACGAGACCACCCAGCTGCGGCGGTCAGAATCATCTCCGAATCATTGACAGCAAACCTGGTCCGCGGCGTGAAACACGCACTAATCCTCGCGCGTCTCAATGCCCAATCATCTGATATTTTAGATAATAACGTGCGTATCACTTGATCGCATCTCCTCTGCATAGTGCCTCGCGCTCCAATCATTTTTAAAATGTCATTCTGTACGTTCATACCCTTTTTATTATACTTATATTTTTGCGATTGTGATAAATGACTAGTGAAAACAGGATCCCTCATGTGAAGAAAGTAATTTAATAAATTTTTAAAGCAAGGAACCAGTGCCCCACACTTGCAAAAATTCTAGGAGGAACGGGTAGGAACAGGAACAAGAATACCGTGAATTTAAATCATAGGAAATTGCTCATTCGTGTCATATTGTTATTGCATATTTCTTTTACCTCCAAAGTTGCATCATTTGAATTACCACATTCGTTTTCGGTTTGCGCGATTTTCCCATTAAATTCCTTTCCAGTGGCACAACATTTCATTGCAAAACGAAGGCATAATCCAATTTTCGCAAGCGGAGCAACGCGTGCGATTACCGATTTTCATATGCATGAGGAGTAATTCAGCGGCGATAAATCACTATTTTGTTCCGCGTTGAATTCAATTTAAAATGAAGGCTGGCTTTCGAAAAATGCGTGCTGCGGCCGTAAATCAAGCCGCCTTGCCAAATTAACACGATTTATAAGACAAAACATGTGAAACGCGCCGCTCTCATAAAAAATCAATCTCGATTCGTTCTTCGTTCGCTAGCCCGCCGCGTGTAATGGAAAATTTATCGCTCGAATTGTGAGTATTATGAAAGGGTGTAATTTGCCAGCCCTTTAATTGAAACCTGGTGCCGATTGTGCGTTTTGATACCAAACGACGCCGCCAGTTGGGCTAGTTTCGCGTCCAATCACTCTGAAAATAATAATTTGCGTACATAATGATCACGTATGCAATCACTTGACAGCTCAATATGCTGTGAAAATTCTGGTTTGGGAAATGAATGCTGTGGTCGAACCTCAACTTTCGACACTGGTGTTTCAATGTCCATAATAAGATCAACGGCAGAATTAAAGTGCAATTAAAAATAGTAGGTTGAGTTATTTAATAAAAATTTGACCATGTAATTTTTAGATCGTTGCTAACAATGAAACCCGCATATCGATCGTTAATTTGCATCAGACAGAGACTCTAATAAAATTATAATAGAGACAAATGTAAAGTTTCTATCTAGCACCATAATTATATTTATTAGGAGAGCTATGGTTGAATAAATCAGTTAATTAGAATAATATATTAAAGTCAATTTGGTCAGAGTAAACTGGAATCGAATGGTCTGGAGCTTGAGATTCTGGAACTTACTCGGTAAGCATCTGGAAGTTTCTAGTACCAAGTAGTGAGGAGAATCACCACAAATTCTAAAGCTATAAATCTACTGCATTGGCAAATTTTACCACATAAATAATAAAAAATACAACATTTTAAACCAAATTGCAGAGTTTATAAGTAGAATGAAACCAACCTTAAAATAATATATGTTTGTTTATCCTAACATTTAGTCAAAATACATTAGAGTAGATATCACAGGTCAATTACAAAAAAGATCACCATACATTTATGATTTTTATGAGGAAAAAAATTATGAGCTTCCATGCAAACCAACTCCACTTTTAAAAAGTGGCTAGCCTTCAGCAACAATTCTCAGCCATCGCTGAGGTAAAATTCCGTTCAGACGGCGCATCCAGCCGGCGGCTCTAAAAATTTCGCGACTGGTACCTCTAAATAACTTCAAAGATGTGTATTTCTCTCAAATAATGTTTATTGTTTACTCTACAAACCCTTTTCTTGAAGATGCACCAGTTCCAAATTAACAGGCTCAATTTTATACGCATATTAAAATTCTCCGTGCTGCTTTTCCCTAGTTTAGTGGAACAAACTCGTCTGACAAAAGAGATAATCACGTCGATGCTGATGACTGTTCCAGGTATATTGAAAGATAAACACGAGTGAATGAGAGGCGGGAGCAGGCCGTAAAATTTTAATTTTCCGCGTTGGGAAAACGGCTCGATTAACTTTATTATCAATTTATTAGTATCTCGAGATGCGAAATTATTAACAATAAGCACGGCACGCCAATTCCAAGAAGCCGTAGGGCATAAAAGTAAACAATAATAATTTTCAGCCAGGCTTTAATTGCGGCTGTAAAAACGCGCGTGCTTCCCAGAAGTGGATGCTAAAATAAAATGCACACTCGATAAAACTGCGAAAACGCAGTTTAATTACGATGCAACCGTGCCGACTTGAATAATGGCTTTTTAATGCACGGAACTCGGCAAGTGGGTCGAACGTACGTGTGTTTTCGCCTTTTCCGACAGCTTTGCTTTTCGAAAATAATAATAAACGCTCCACTTTTCCTGGCGGCGGTAATTTTGTGGCGCTATTACCGCCGGAGATAATTAATATTCATCGGTAATGAGGGGTCTAATTATAATATTAAACACGACGCTTTTCGAGATCGAGTGAAGAAAAAAAAAACTCGCGCGCGGCAGAAACAATTTTCTTCTCTCTCCCCAGAGTTCTAAGGTGGCATTTTGCTGTCGGCGTCAGAACGATTATTTTTGACGAATAATTTTTCCTCACCTCGCCTTGGCTGTTTGTGGTAAAAAATAATAAGTGTTTGTGAGTGAGTGCTTGCGAGGTAAGAATTATCGTGGAAGATAGATTTCAACTTATTATTTTGATGTGAAACTCTCCGGGCTACTCTAAAACATTAACACCGGGCAGTGTAACAGCCAGATGTTTTGGATTTCTTGACAGCAGTTGTAGTTAAGATTCAACTCAGCTAGGAAATCAATTTTGCAATCCTTAAATTCTTCCGCGAAACACAAATTAGGTAAAAAGATGCTTGCCGACTGTTTTAAGAGGATTTCCACTTATATAATTGTGAATTCAATCAAGAGTTAACCTATAAAAGAATGACATTAAATTTGACTAATGGAAATCGTAAAAATACATTTACTTGATTTCTCTGAGTGAAAATTTGGAATCTCAAGCACCTGTATGGTTGCTGGATTGTGACAATGAATTGTGTATTTGAAACGAGTGATTACAATTACTCGTTACAGACAGGATGATAAGAATTTGTGTCGCGTTGATGATAAAACGACGTAACAGGAAACATCATTTTTGTCACTGCCCTTGGGGAGAGTGCGCGAGCCGTGTTTTGAGCGTCAGTATTGCTGCTGCTGCCTAATTGAAATGGTTAGGTTTACTCGGTGGTGCCCTGTAATTGAGAGTACGCCGACGTAAAGCCGTCACTAATACGCAGATGGCTTACGAATTCGTCGGCGTGGCGGCGAGGATAAAAAAGAAGGATGATGCTTTCTTGTTTTTCATTAGAGGCCGGCCTCGCCGCCTTGCAGCTCTGCTGGCTCGCACACTCTCACACGCACCAAACAACTTGATTAATTTCGCCTTTGTTTCGCCCGAATTTGACATAATGGGCCAGATTATTCCGGCCGATTATCTAAGTGCGAATGTGTCCGAACTCCCTCGGGCTGTGTTCGCTCGCTCGCTCGTGAGGTCCGTTTTAATTTGTAGATGGCACGGTTGCGTTTTATTCAAACAGCCTTGCGTATATAACATGAAATAATTGTGTGTCGATTTGTATCTTTCACTGCGAACTGGAAAATGATTTTCGGTAATTTATTATCGCGTCTGGAGATTTTTAATTGCTTCTATGTGCATGTCCTGATCGTTGTCAATTTTTCGGAAAAGGCGCCCTTGTCTACGTTCAGGTGTCGATTTTTTATGATGTACAAAAAGGCTTTTAACATTAAACATGAACGAGGTCAATTTTAATGCATAGAAACAGCGTTAATGACATTATGCGGTGTGATTGTGATAGGGTCCAAATAAAATTTAGGTTGAATTTATTTTTTCCACCTGTCCTAGCATAAAAACCCCTCTAGTCGAACCTGTCTTTTGAAATAAGCCAAATGAAATGTTTAATTTGGTTTCAATAAAATTAAATAATTTTTTAAGTTGTGGTTTGATGTCAAAATTCCAATTTTACCCGTTCGCGCGGGAGTCTATGGAATTTTGCCTTGACCAATTAAAAAGGAATTTAACGTAAAGCTTTCCAAACCCTCAATAAAAATTGAAGCTTAAAATTTCAAGTTTTTTTTTTTTAAATATATCTCCGTGTTGAAAATCGGAATGTTCGGACACTTTCCTCGTCGCAATGTTATTTATTCAGTTAAATCAGTTTTGGCGTCTATACCCGAAGCCTAATTTCATTAACAAAAAATATTTGAAGAAAGCATTAATTAATAATATATATCATAAAAAATTGTCACATCAAGTTAATGAAATCAGTAAAAAACAATAAAATACCTATTTCGTGAGCGAGCAGTTCTTTGACCCTCAAGCGTCATGCATGGCATTCACCATCACATTTCGTTCATTTATAATCAACCGTCGCTATAATCTCAAATATTCAACATGAAAAAATAGCCTAGCTACTAGCTAGAATATTTTAGTAAAAAATATATCTTTTGATTTCTGTCCTTATCTGATTTTGAAAAAAATAGCTGGTATCACATATCTGTAAAAACTTAAGACAATCAAAAACTTGATTCATTAAGATAATATATAAAATTTAGCATCTCATATATTGACGGAGATCTTCTCCAACAAAGGTTTTTTGTTCATTTAATCCACAGCTTGACTTGATTCACGTTTGTATATTTTTTGTCAATTCCTGGGAGGTGCTGGAGCGAAGGAGCAGCGGAGAAGCGACGTTTTGGCAGCACACGCGGCGCGGTTAGGGACGCCGAGAGAAAGAAGAGACTGGCAATCACAATGATTGTGTTTTCCACAGTCGATCCAATTACATGGTCTAACGCTCGGCGCGGGGTTGTAGAGGCGAATCCACCCCCGGTACACGCGCGCGCGGGGTGAGAGTGGGCTGACGGTGTCTGTCTGCCCCCACACCTTCGGATAAATACAATCTCGGGAGATGCTGCGCGCCGCTTTTTCCCGGCAGCTTTTGCTTGCTCGCTCGCTCGCTTGAATGTCAACATGTAAACTAACTCAGGGGGACTTTTGCGGCAGCTTGTTTGCGTTCGCTGCTCGCTCTCTGCCTCTCTTAATTTGATTTGTGCACTTGGCCGGCCGAGAGATAAATTATTCACTCTCTCGGTGGGCCAGCCGCACTGACGGCAGTTGTTGTTGTTCCCGCTGCTGGATAATTGCTCAAGTGCTGGCTGGACCTGGCTGCTGGCTTTTTGCTCTGCCAAAAA
This sequence comes from Cloeon dipterum, assembly GCF_949628265.1. Lineage (NCBI taxonomy): Eukaryota > Metazoa > Arthropoda > Insecta > Ephemeroptera > Baetidae > Cloeon > Cloeon dipterum. Next base: position 14,477,619 of record NC_088786.1, read on the forward strand.
CACCAGCCATGACACGCCGACTGAAATACGATTTTGTTCCGCGTGCACTCCGGGGGATAATAAGTTACACTCTCCAGTCTCAGATTCGGGTTTTTTAAGTTGCCCTCGTCGGAAATTTGCGAGACAACTCAGGTATACTCATTGAAATTAGTTTGAATCGACGTTGCAGGTGTGTTCTGAAAGTTCTAATGAGTTGGAAGAAGCACAGAGTGAAAATTCACTCATTAATATTATGCTGTTTGAACTTGAAAATAAAATAAAGAGTATTAAAAATTCATTCAAGCAACTTTATTTGGGACGCATTCAATTAGTTCAGATTAATTTTTAGTGCTCTTATTTTCTTGGTCAACCCGAATACAATAGCAAAACTTGATTAAATTTTCAAGTGATGCCACCAATATCAGAATGAAAGAATTTTGTATCCTATGAAAGGCGTTAAAATATACGATATCTGTATACCATATCTGTACAGAGGGCTTTCATATAAATGTTTACTATCATTTTAAATCTTTACAAACTCGGATATTTGTGTTAGAGACTTATCTGTGAAATTCCTAAAATATTAATGGTTTCATTCATAGAATATTGTGAAAATATGACGAATGGAGGCCTCACACTCGATTGAAATCCGTCAAGGGAAGCTAGATTGATGGCCTCGCTCGTTTCGCTTACAGATTACCCGATATGGACACAATATTCACGACGCGTAATTAATGCAGTATGCAAACGAGCGCTGACGTACGTTGCATATATACGTTGGTACAACAAGCGCGCGCCGTTTAAAAAGTAATAATTTATGCATCGAGCAGTTTCTTCTCGGAAAAATTAATTACCAGCACTCAAATAATAATTACCACTTCTTCACTTCCTTTGCCGAGTCACCCGTCCCTGAAATAAAAAAGAGAATCACACGTCCAGATTATGCGTGTAATTATAATAGAATATAATAACAATATCACTGCCGGCAAATCGAATTTGTGAAAGAGGCGACTGTCCAAACACTTGCGAATTTGCATTTTACTACTGAGTGTGAAGGAAATTTATGCACGTGATCAGAATATTTTAACGCGTTGGCAATTAGAGACAAATTTTGAGCGTCAGTTTGTCACCGCTTATCTGGTTTTCTTTGCTCTGCATTAATTACCATTTTACTGTTCTCAAACAACATTGACACGCGAGAAAATTATACACCTTAACGTTAATAGCAGTTTCAATTTATTTTTCAGGTGGGATGGACATAACAAAATTGATTTGGGTATACAAACTAAAAAAATCAGCAGAGGATTGTCAATTTATCTAGTTTGTTGATGCGGCTGATTATAAATTCGTATTTCCATAGGTCCTCATTGTCTCATTGTATGTGCACTATATACCTTCGATTTTTATTTAATTTTAAAGATTTTCACCTAAGCATACAAAATTTAAAACCTTTAAGAATTTAGAACAAAAATTCTAAGCTAAGGGTGTTTTTCAAATTCAGATAACTCATGTTTAGTCAAAATAATAAAAATTCTCCTTGCGTTTGTTTGATAGTGAAACACGCGTATTAAGATTTTCCCGTCCAAACAAACGTCTGTCGATAAATTTATGCAGACTCTTGCTGGCGTGTCCCATCCTTAAATTTAACAAAGTGCTCCGATCGCGTGACAGCTAAATACTTGTCTGCTTTTTGTGTTTAGCGGTGGGCGCCTCGCAGCTGTCGCGCGCCGAGAATCTGTTGTGTCATTACGATCGCTAATATCACCCTAGAGGAAGAAAGAAAGCGATCAAAAGTCAATTGCATCGAGCGCTCGGCTTTTCGCATTACACGCTCACACCCCTCTCGTTACAACTCTGCCGGCCGGGGATTAACAAGGAGTGGTCCACTCCTCGACTGATCGTCTGTCGAACACAAAAATACACGTAGCTTCGAATTTGAATAAGAGCTTTTAGGTTATGAATGTGTGGTTTGATGGCTGGATTAATCGAGCGGCAGCATTCATGTGAAGCATTTTGTATCTGTTTAATAAAGTTGAAAAGGATTAACGTGCTATGTATGTGATAAGATTTAAGCAAATCTTACATTTTGGAGAACCCGTCAGAAAATTGAAATTCTAGTTTTGTCATAGTGATGCCTGAAAGTTTTGAATTTGAGAGATAAATCATACTAAACTGACTAAATGATTTTTCCCACAGTTAACATCTGATTCTTGTTATCTTTGGATGAGGATTTATTCGCATAGTTAAGTTAATCTGCCTTTGATGGCATTCAACTGTTTTAATTCTAATTCAATTTTCCCGATCATGCATTCCTGTTAACAAACTTCCAAGCTTCGCTTTATTTTGGCCAAATACATGTCTTGACGGTCTGTAATCCTTATTTTGCAGGAAAGATGCCATTGCCCTACTTCATTTTTTCAGGTTTAAATAGTTTTTTGAATTTTTCACAGTCTTGCAAATTATCACTTTCACTCGCGCAATTTACGAATTACAATTACAAGCAATATCGAGAGGTGAGTGGGAAGGATATAGGAAAGTTGAATATAATTAAAACAACCTCGAGTGGTCGCACTTTTCAAATATTGATATAGGAAAGATTTTATTCAAAAATAAAAATTCATTCATTATTTTACACCATTACGTATGTTTAACCGATTTTGCCATTGCCTCAATTTCAAGTAATTGTATCAAGTATGTAACTAATAATTTTTATTTTACTGAACTTTCTGCAAAGAAAGTGTGAATTAGGATGGCTCTGTCACGTCTGTCTCTTCATAAAATATTCTCCTATTGTAAGAAGTGAGTGCACCCTCAAAATAAGACAGTAGTATTTAATTTTTCTATAAAATTAAAATATTTTACACGCCCCAGAAATATCTCAAGATAATTCATTGGCCCGAAATTTTCTTTCAACAAATCATGTGATCTTTCAAAAATAATAATAATCTGCATTTTGTCTCCCGCAGCAGCTTCCAAAAGTTTCCTCAGTGTTTTGTGCTTATAGCCTGTAATCAAGCTTCACCGCCGCGCACACAGAAGTGTTTTTATTAATAATACGCGACGCTGGCCTATCATCACTCGCTCGGAGCCAGTCCAGTCCCTGTGAAGCGACCTTTTACTTTGTTTCACACTCGGCCGAGTGCTTTGCTACTTTTCTGTGAATTCACGTGCAATTGATTCACCTTGGATCTCGCGCCGCTGTATCATTAGCGGGGCTGGCTGCGTCATTATTTTGATATTAGCATCGCCAGATGTTAATTACACATGCCAGACGCGACCGGCAGCTCCGAGTGCGCGCGGGCAAATTTTTGTTCGCGCCTCAATATTACACGTGTTCGTGTACTCTCGCACACGATGAAGATATCAACTTTTTGCCCGGCAATGCAGATAGCAAAATGGTCATTAGCGCATGCTTTTAAAATTGATGGCTAATTTGAAGTGTGAAACCCTCACGATGAGTCCATTTCAAACGTGAAACATAAATATTACCATTTCCACAAAATGTACCATTTAGTACAAATCACGAAGTAACGGTCCAGAGTAGAAATTCACTCTCATAAACTAAGTACTTTTCAGCTTTTTGATGTGAAAATTATCGCTGGACACTTTTGGAGAAAAAAGGCAAGCCTAATTTAAAGACTAAATTCATATATATTATAATTTTAGGTTTTCACATAATTTAGCTTAAAATCCATCGTAGAAAATTAAGTATTTCAGAGCCTTGTAATATATTAAAATGATAAAAATTCTTCAGCGCATTGTTGTAACTTAACAAATATTGGAATTTAAAAAAAACTAGAGGAAAGGTAGCCCGAGATTGACGCCTATCGATCAGCACGCTCAAGGACAAAAATGTTTCTGACCACTGTTGGGAGATGATTCGTGCTCGCGTAAATTTGAAAATGCAATAGATTACGGAGCACGGCCGATCACGTGCTTGGCTAAGTACAGGGGGTGTTAGTCGCGGTGGTGCTTCTGATCTTTAATTCTCGCTCTCACGGTACCGGCCAGCAGCAGAAGCAACTCCTTGGTTGTTCGACGGCGATAACAGCTATAGGCGCAAGAATTTGCACACTGCGTCAGTAAAAAAATCTATTTTGGCGAAATATTAGTCATGGCCCGTCTTATTTAATCAGGAAAACTTTCATTTATCTGGAAAATAAGGATTAAATAATTGTGAAGTACTGCGTAGATAATTTCTATTTTTGTTTAAATCTGTTTACCCAATAAAGGTTCACAGATTTTAGCGGACGAAAATGGGAATAACATGCAGTTTATTTTCCTTCTTGATTTATGCGTTCCATGTAGAAGATGTCAAACATCTAGTCTGTAGTGAATTAAAATAATTCCGTACTTCCTTGACAAATGTTTTGCTAATTAATTGCTGTGGACAATGAAATTGTACATATATCCTTGTAAAAATTCAGTATGTTCATATTGCAATGTTTTAATCCCTCATAAATATGTCCTTGCAGAGACCTTTAGGCATTCCAGGGTGCGCGCTGAGTGATTCGGGACGCACGATTGCAAGTGGAAATAGCATGTATTTTGAGCGGCGTGTGTGACGGAATGCCGCCGATTTGACTCGTTTTGTTATTATTTCTACTACCGATGCCATGCAGCAGCCGCGGACAGACAGCAGAGGGAAAATCCGATCGTAGGAAGCCCAGGCTTGATGGTAATTGTCAATTTATTCGAGCGGCTGCACGGTCGTGACGACGAGAAGCCGCACGCCGTGCCGCGCTAAAATATTCTCACCACCTACTGTATAATGCAATGTAAAAAAGGCTGCAGCTTGATGCGGACACAGAGAAGAGGCTGTTCGAGGGATGTGAGACATGCGGTCGTTGAAGTTTCAAATTAATTATTTTAATGCTGCCATGTGCAAAATATTTAATTAATAATGCAGATAAAATAAATTTTAGTTAATCTCTTTATGTGTAACCTAACTTAGCTTTCAATAGTTTGGCCACAAATTTTCAGTCGACTTTTCTCAAAGGATGCGTCTTTATTTTTAATACAAAGCCATCACAAAATATGATTACAAAAACAATTTATTGTGTTTCCATACTTGCAAATACAGATACAAAATTTACCTTGATGTAAAGCATGAATCTAGAATTCCATGCTTTGGTTATAACGAAGTCGAGCTAGACAATGCAATTCCATGTGCTAATCCTCCCTGAACTGTAGTTTGGACTTCTTGGAACAAATATCGCACTTGAATAAAGAGTCTTTGGGGCTGGATTTCACGTTTTCCTGATTTGAGTGTTTCCGTTTTTGATGTCTGAGGCAGTTAGATTTAGAAGAAAATTTCAAATGGCAAACATGGCAACGGAACGGTTTCTCTCCTGTGTGAACCAGCATGTGCCTTTTCAGTGAACTGGACCATGGAAATGTGGCTTTGCACACGGGGCAGTCTACTCTGTTGGGAGCTCTTGCGTAAGCGCTTTCGTTCGTTTTAGCTCTCTTGAATTTTTCACCTTCCTCCTCTGGTGAGTTATAGATGGTTTCGACGAAAAATGCAGCCGAACCATTGCAATCTTCATGATCTTCCTCAGAATAAGTTGTAGACTCATTACGAGTGACTGTTTTTTCATCCCTGCTCTTCACTGTTAGATCCAAAGGAGAGTCTTCGTTTGTGGCCAAATCTGTAGAAAAAATAATTTAAATATCAGCACCAGATGGAAGTAATTACAAATCTGGCCAAAATTTAAAAACAAAAATGATATGAAAATCTTGTGGTAGAAAAACAGCTATTTGAACTTTTCACTCGAGGTAGGCAATTCTGCAGACGACGAAGAAATAAACAGACGTGTCCTCGTTGGTTTTGGTTGAGACTTTGAATGTTACAATAGTTTACGACATTGTTTGCTATAATATGACATATGACTAATATAAAATGTACAATCGCATGATTAGGGCGCCAGTTGGAGCCGAAACACGTGGAGAAAAATAAAAGTCTCAACTAAAACCAGCGAGGAAAATTCATTTTCTTTCTTTATCGTTAGAAAAAAAACCAATAAAACGATTTTATCTTTAAATTGGTCTTCGCTTTCGATTTGGTGGGCAAAAAATCGTGACATAAACGCCGCAAACTTATTTATTTGAGTTGTCGGTGCAAAAACACGATTTAGTGCGAACGCACAAAAGTGGGTTTGAACTTTGTGAAAACGTGAAAAACAACACCTCTTTGAGAGGCAGGCTGCGATAGCGCTGTGGCGCTGTGACGCACGAAGCAAACGCGTGCCACCGCGTCACCACCTGCTGCGGCTGGCCGTTCAGATTCAGAGGAGGTGCTCATTGTCAGCTGCGTTTCGCCCTCCAAGGGTAGAGAGCTTTTTACTGTCTTGCTCTTTACTTACCTGTGCTTGCTCTCCGCTCGCACTCATCTCGAGAACCGATTGACGCTTGCCTTTCCCTTGCCTGTGAAACGCAACGCAACGACGTAACCAAGCACCTCTCTGAACGGTCGGCCGGTGGCAGCGCGCGTGTGTCTTGTGCGTCACAACGCAGCCAGCCCACCTCTCAAGCGGTGCTTTTCACAAAGTCCAAACCAGCTTTGCCACGTTCGCGCTAACTCGCTTTTCCATGGTACTGGCGCGAAAGACTACTCAAATATGTCTGTCTAACGCCATGTGTTTATGCCGAGTAATCTTTAGTTGCGCGCCAAATCAAAAGCGAAGTCCTACTTTCAAATATTCTCCCTTTTCAAAATAGAAATAATATTTACTTTAATAACTTACCAGCTCCAGAAGCCAACAACTGGTACTTCTTAAGAAATGGTTCCGCGTTCCAAATAGGAGGGACACCAATGCTTAGGGATGCCAGTGCTATTATGGAAAGTTTGGCGGAGAAGTGCTGCATGACTTCTTCTTGGTCCTTCTCCGCAGTTGCTTCTGCTGCTGCCGGAGTCCAATTTTCCTCACAATCAGGTGTTTGTTGGTTTTCAAAGAGCAATGAGAGCACTTGCTCTTCGCTGGTGATTGCGTGAATTTTGAGCAAGTGCCTCTTACGGTTGTATTTTGAGGAGAATAAATCGTTGCAAAGTCCACACTTATACGGCTGATCTCCTTTATGGGTTCGATTGTGACGCTGCAAAGCGATCTTATTGTTGCTGAAGAAGGGGCATATGTGACACCTGTAAGGTGGACTCGTCTGCGTGTGGTCTTTGGCGTGGCCTCTGAGCGCTCGTAAATTGGGAAAGACCATTGAACAAAGGAGGCATTTGGATTCGTACCAAACGCAGCTAGCTGTGGAGATGTCCATGGTGGCTTGTGTCTGTTGAACGAATGATGATTAAATTATTTTTACTCGGCCTCTGCTTAAATTTCATTAGTGTTAATAAAGCTGCCACAGCTTAATACACATAAAATATCATTAGATGGAAACAACTTTTCTATATTTTCTCAAAACGGGATAGCGCTTAACATCAAAGTCGGCAAAACAACATGTTCCCGTCAGCCACGCAAATATACCCTCCAAATACACCCCTTACGCTCATATATCGGAACAAAAAACAGACTTAACGATTCGGAATCAGAACCAAGAAAACACTTTGCACGATGAAGTTTCGAAACTTTTTTTCCAAAGTTTTGGTTTAACACGATGGTATTCCCAGCATTAGAAACTTTTTTCGAATTTGGATTTTAGGGTACAGTGACGAAACCGCTCATCTAAAAGGGTTGAATATTTTAGGAGTGGGACTCTCAGTGAGAAAAATTTGATCCCATAATGAACGCACTAGAGCCGCGCACGGATGTGCTGCGGAAATAGACCAACTAAAAAAATCAACGCAAATAAAAAAACTGACATAGGGTCGCTGCACTTTACATGCTGAGAGAATGACCTCTGCTGATCTACAATATCAAAGCGAATTCTAATTGCTATAGCAATCGATATTGCCAAAAGCCATAAAGTATATAAATAGGCAACTCAAACAATGTTGCAAATTAAAAGCATAAGCGAGAAAATATGAACCTTAGGGTTTTAAAATTGTATTTGGACTACTGTTTACCATACAGCTAAAAGTGAAATCATATATGTCTTTAAAAGTTAATGCGGTGCTGAATATAAAACAGCCTATATGTATATTTTACAACTATGGTAGTTACCTTTATGGGAACACAATATATTCTCACCTTAGAATTCATTTTGAACGAGCTGCTGGATCAAACTTCTCTTTTGGCCACGAAGCGTTCAACTGAAAAGAACTTGATGGAATAGAGCTGAGATCGAGAAAGGAAACCTTTATGCTTGAGCAACGTAAGGGATGCAAACATCTCGCTTCTGATTGGACGACGTGATTGGTGATGACGTAACCAAAATTTTAAAAACATATTTACGTGACCCAAAGTGAAAGAAAACAACCATGGAGGGAACCCATAAATAACGTGGGTTCAGCTGTAGAGTGTCACGAACTAATAAATCTTATTGTGCTCAAATGAACTGCTTTCTTATGAATTCGTCAGAGTGACCCTCAGTATAAAAGCAAGATTTTAACTAAAAGCAATGTTTCAAAATGTCAAACAAAGGTAAAAAATGCGTCTTATGAAAAACACAGACACGTGTTAAATTTTCCAAGGCTCAAACTCACGTTTTTTGATCGTGCAAACAAGTTTTCTAGGATAAAATTTAACGGTGAATCCAAATCTCCCCGACAGGTGTTGTCGGAGTTTCAAATTTTCACCGATGAAAAAAAATCATATTTTTTCCCATCACCATAGACCATTGGGTTTGCCAGAAAATTTTCCCCCGCATTTTCTGAGAAAAGCCGTGTAATTGTGGCTGACCTTAAATTCCAAATTTTGCTCTCCTGAAAATGTTGTCATTTCAAATCAGAAAAATAACGCCATATTCGGATTCCCCGTGAAATTTTACCCCAGAAAACGTGAAGTTTAATAGTGCTTAACGGCTCGAATTTTTGACTCGTATTCATCGGTGGCTGGCGCGGCAGGTGTGGCTTGCGCAGCTTATTGTTAGCCAGATTCACGGTGGCTGCTCACCTGACAAAATTTGCCGGCTGGCGCGGTGCAGCGCGGCGCGCGGCTGGCTGAGACCTCTAATTAATTTACGCATTGCTGGAGTAAATCGATAGAAAAATGTAAAGTCCAACACATGTAAAATCTTTCCATTTTCTCGCTTTTCTCATACAATTCAAATCATTCATCGGTTTTTGCTCAAATGTTCTATTGTTTTTTTTTCTGAACATTTGAGCTTTACTGCCGTTTTTCACATCCCTGACTGTGAGTGAGAGGCGACCACGGCACGTCCCTTTTCCTCATTCAGCAGTGAGTGTCGAGGCGGTGACGAGTGTTGGTATACAGCAGCAGGTGCAGCAATCACTTGGGTTCTTCTGGTCCAGGAGACGGTCACGTGCGCGCGACGCAATTTCAGCAGTGCTTATTAAATAATTCTGCTGTTGCATGCTTCCAACTTTTCCTTCTTGCGTTCCCACACTCTCGACTGAGACACCTTTTATACGCACTCTTGAGGGTCCCAATCACTCATATAGAGCGATGAAATTAGGGAAAAGGCCACTGAATTAAAATTAATTCATGCGGTCATTTATTTTTGTTTTTCTCTTCCAAGAATCGCAAGCATATATGTGCCCCGAAAAATACAGCGACTGGGCCACTTAAAACCGATTAAAACAAATAGCACAAATATATCTCATATTGAGCTTTCCTTGAATTGGGCATAGAAATTAGAGAGCTGCTTGTTGAGCTGATGAGATTCGGCGTTCAAGTGCGGAGAGAGCACGATTTGGTGGAACAAATAAAAGACAACACACGCGTGCATGCGAGAATTGTCCGAATTAATAACTCTGGAAGCAGACAGCCGCAGGAACGAAAACCGTGGCCTCGTGAAAGAATACCCTTTTTCACTTCGACGTTTTATATATGAACAGTTGAAATTGACAAATTAATAGCAATAATTCAGAGGGCCAAAGTGGCTGCATTCGTTTTGTTGGTCTGGCGGGCGAAAAGAGAAGGAGCTTTCCGACTGTCATAATACCACTCTCCGCAGCTAATATTCCTTGTGAGAGAGTGTGTATCATTGTGTGTTAATAATGGCCGCCCGGTCAACCTTATAAATGGCATTTTTTCTTCTTTCTCGTTGTTGCCCGGTTATATTTGTTATCCACAGCTGGTGTAATAATTTATTACAGAACGAGAGCCAGCTCTCATAAAGTTCCAGCTGCAAAACGCACTTACCCACCGATGAAACCCTTTCTGATTATTTTCTTTATATACAAACAGCTCATTTAAAATAAACAATGCCTGTCGTTTTGATGGAGATGTGATTTTTTGTCCTCGCCACCTGGTAGTCAACCTGTTTATTGAGATACAACTCGAAACTTTAATTTGAATGATGTATAGCATTTATTTAATGGAGAGACTACAGACCACCTGCACTTTAAAATTAAAACAAGACGGTGTGAGTTATAGCATTTTAAGGAGATGACTGTAAAGCCACGGAAAATATGTTTGATTCTTAACCAAGAATCTTCTTGCATTGCCGAATTGAAGGGATGAAAAGAGAGTAATCATCAACAAATTTTATTGAGCCATCAATGATAGAAGTTCTGTCATGTTTTCTCGTTTTTTTTTTATATTTTTGATATAAAAAATTATTTTTTTGAATTCTTACACATTTAATCCCGATTGACTCTGTTCGTTAACAATAACTGATAAAAAAATATCCAAATTGATATTATTGCTCAACAGCATATGTATTATCATATTCAAGTTTAATTTAAAGTGGAGTGACGGATTGAAAATATTCCTTTGCTTGTAAAATTAGATCTTAACTTCATGAATTTCCATAGCCAAAAATCAATAAGATAAAAAGTGTAAATTTGGAGAGGGACGAGTAGACGCACTCCATGCTAATTCAATTTCAGCTCATCCATCTTGCTCAAAGTGAGTGCACATGGTGGGATGACGCTACTCTTCAAGTGCGGAGATGGAAAGTTGATTGCGTAGAATGCCACCCTGAGAGTGAAGCGGGGGTTCAGGCAGCCCCCTGCTGCGAAGTGTGTTTGTTTGCTGCTTGTCGGTAATCACCTCGATCCATCATGCCCAGCCAGGTGTAGCGAGCGGCAATAAAACCTCGGCACGACCACTATATTTCATTTATTATTTTCGGTGCTAATAAAACTTTCCACATTCTCAGACGAATTTGCGATTGCCTCGCCTGTTGGTCCACCGCGATTGTCGAGACAATTTGAAAAGCTTTTGAGAAAAAATTTAAATTGCAACACTTAGGAAATACTCAAAGTATCATATAATTGACTTGAAGGACATTTACATACTTCAAATCAGTTAATTTTTACGGTTAGTAAAATAAAATTTTTAGGGAACCAATGAATCTACTTATGGGCAAAATTAGCAACTTGAACTGTGACGCCACACTTGAGTTAGCTTGCAAGCAGATTTATTACCTGCAATTAACTATTCATTAGCGGCAATCGCATAGTGCATTAAATCAATAAATCATGCCGCTGAAGCACGTTTCAAGTTTCTCAACCAAATTAAATTACACTGCATCGTGGTCTCAATTGAAATATATGATCAAGTTTTTCACCCTACATGGCGCTCGAATTACATGCTACTTTTCCCCGCATAAATTAGACGTTCGCAAACAGTTTAGCACAACGCACATATCACACATCGTCGCGTGTTTGTGCTTTTGAGAGATGCAAAAGCTGTCTCGTGATTTCATAATGACGATCATTACTTATGGCGACTCAAACATAATAACAACTATAGCAGGCATTAATATGCAAAACGTCGTTGATTCTTTTTCAAAAAAGTCGACTCTCGCGCGAGGATAAATGAGAAAATTTACAAGTCAAGTGCGCCGCCGAGTAATTATCGTTTCACGACGCTCTCATTAGAAAGTTGCGAATCAACACGCTCGATAAATCACGCGTGTCGCGGCTCGCGATTTAATTACACGTTTCATTAACTGCTGGTAATGTACACTGATTGACTTTACTCGCTTCTCGCTCGACTTCGCACTAATTAATGCGTGTTTGTGGCGGGCTGAATCAAATTAACCTTTTTCTGGATTAGGCATACATGAAAAGTTATGAAACAGGCTCTTTATAAATTGCTCATCTCGACAGGCACAAGTTGATTCGTTTCAAAGCAAGTGTATATTTCTCAAAACTTAACAATAAAACTTATTATGTATAGATTTTTCTATAATCTAAATTACCGTCATGTTCAACCATGGCACCTTTGAGACAAATGAATTTTGGTCGCAAAACCTTTTTGATGATTAGTTAAAAATCGTTGTTTGAATTTTAAAATTATTAATTAAACCCAGCATAAATAGCACATTACATTTCTCTGTTTATAAACAATTCTACTCAGGGGCTTGCAGAGATATTTTTTTCCTGTATAATTGAAGCATAAATAATTTTGAAACTGATAATATGCAAACTCTTCTTGAAGAGGCATTAATGGTTTTTAAACGAAGGAACAAGTTATCGTTAAAATTTTTACAGAACAATAAACTCAATAATTTAATTATAGAACCAACGTAAAATTATAATGACTAGTTTCAAAGTCATATCCAATTTCTAATGCCCAACTTTCGAAGTGAGAGCAACAATAAACATGTCAAGTGCGTGAATATCTAAAAGAAGAAGGACTCGCGGCGAACAAAACTTAATAACACGCAATTATTTATTAATTTTTCTCTCTTCTCTAACACAAATGCACGGCAATTGCGTCAGCAATTATTATTCTCACACCTGTAATTTGTGATGTTCGCGTCGCTCCTTTAAGAATTCACAGGATTCTTCACTGACAACCTGAAGGTTGACGGAAGAGGCAATGAGAAAAATAAACTAAATTATATATATGAAAGAAAATATATATAGAATAAAGCACGAATTTAGTCTTAAAAAAAGAGATGGAGCATGGAGTGGAGTGCTAAAATATACAGTTAATACTAAAATTATATGGATGTGAATATATGAACATACAAATTCAGCAATGGAACAGAGAATATGGAATTATTGAGAAAGAAAAAGTATTGCGCAAAACGGACGGCGTTACGGTTGCTTGCATTAAGTTGAAAATAGATTGAAACCATATATTCTCATTACTCCGTCTCATTAAAGCAGAGTGCGAACAGTTAACTTTGATATTCAATAGGACATTGATAAATTGTTGATACAAGATAGTGTAAGAGACAATTTATTTGCAATATATAAAGAAAATATATTTATTTCTTGTGATAATATCTGCTTCTAGTTTCTATAGCTCACAATTACCTAAGAATGATCCAATTGGCTATATTTCATGCAGCGACCGCAGCATTTTCTTCAGATTTGATGAACATATTTAATAGGTAATATTATTTGCCCTATTGTATATGTTAGTATTGTGTTCTGCAAACTATACAAAAATTATAAATGTTTTTATCATCTCCAAAATTAAATGAACTCAAGCGGAAATTAAAGCATTCCGAGGAGTTAGGCAACGATTTCTGACATCAAGTGTCACAAATTAAAAGCGAAGCGAAAGAGAAAGATAATCGGCGGGCTTGATCCCGTTGCGAGAGCGCACGCTGCTGGAAGAAAGTAGCTCCGAGATCGGGTTGGCTTCGTGTTTCCTCTGCGCTCTCGGTCGGTGGTCCATAATAATAAGGCTGAACGGCAGCATAAGGTGCCGCCCTCTCATTGGTCACGCCGCGTCACGACTAATTTCCTCGCGCTGCCCTGGGCAGGTGTGAGTACTAATTAGTGTCGAGCGATGATTTGTGCAGCCACACACCAAAAGGCGCCGCTTTTCAGCCTTAATTCACCGGCTTCATCAGCACCGCTCGCCTTTTCAATTAACATAAATGCGCGTCTGAAATATTATACACACACATCCATTTGAGAACGCGGCGGCCTTCGTTACTCTCGTCGGGAAGGCGAGCACATTTGGGCGCATTGGCAATCTTTTTTTGCGCTTCGGTCAGAGAGCACTTTTTGCCGCACGCCGCGAATTGGTAATTTGACGCCTAATCTGCATTGGAGATGCCAAGCCTGGAGAGTTGAATGATTCCTCCAGTAGAGAAAAAAATCAAAGCTTTTTGCTATTTTGGCCATTGGATGAGAAGCGAGATTATTGGAAACGTTTTAACTTAACAATAGACGCATAGGGTCTGTAACACTTAAGAAATACTGATAAGGAAACTCACCTGGCATGTTTTAAAATGCTTGATCAAGTATATGTAATTAAGTCTGTAAAAAATGTGTCCAACGTGCTAAAAAAGATATAAAGATGTTGTGTTTGATCAAATAAGGTTGCCCTGCAGTTTATTTTAAAGTCATTAGAGCAGAACTCTGAATCCTTGATAAAATCGGCAAAATATTTAATCAAAACTTGGAGATGGTTCCATATAAATTTGAAAATGCACGACTGATTAAAAGTTATTTCCCGTTATTTATAAAATAGACTGACTGATGAAAGAAATACATTGAATTTCCTAGCTTTGTATTGTATCCTTTTCCATTTTCTTTTTAATCCTTTAAATCAATAAATTATGTTTATAGTTATTTTTTAAAATCTTCCTTTTTAAAACTATTCCAATTTCCTAATAGAACAGGGAACAGGAACACCTGTATAAATTGCCCCACCATGACTTCACAAATGTTACAGTTTTTTAATTGATATTTTAACTTTAATTACTGAAGCGATAATATGACAATTATATATTTCACGGAAAAGTCCTCGATACTCGATAATCATTCGTGAGTCCGAATTGGACTGGAAAAACTTTTAGGCATTTTTGTTGTCAAGCTGCATCCATGTTTAAATACGAAATGAAAATAGAGACGCGCACCTACCCGTCTTTCACACGGCTCGCGTTGCAACGGAATGAAAATAATATCGCGTTACACTAGCTGACAATCAGCCGCGGAGCGCGCACATCATATACATTATAATTTTATGCGTGGCACCAACACAATGATGCATTTAAACACACGTTTATGGTGGGCATAATAAAGTAGCCACTTATGGGAAATATATATCGCGCCGACCGCTACAGTGGGAGCCGCGCGCGGTGTCGATGTCTCGCGCGGAAGGATATACATATACGTATATTCCAGGAAACGTATCTTTCCACGACCACGCACGTACAAAAGCCCGAATTGTTGCTCTCGCGAGTGTCAAGCTGCCATAAACGCACAGGAATAATGCACTCTAATTTTCTTATCAGCCCGAGATAAGGAGCAGAATTTTTTAATAGCCGTCCGACGCGTTTCATTCCTCACGTCCTATGGTGTCAACGAATTAAAAATAATTACGCTTTTATGGCTGCTCTGCTGGATAAAAAACAAGTTGGTCGGTAAATATGCGATACGTGCACGCGATTGTTTTAGAATGAAGGTATAATTATTGTTCATTTTAATAATTTGCTAACATGCTGACAGTAAAAATTCCAGAAACTGTCACAGTTGAAAGTAAAAGGCCATGTTTCCCACTTTAGAATGAACAACCCTCAATACAAATTGAACTCCGTATCTTGTTTGAAGATTAAAATTAAGAGGGTTGAAGAATGCATTTTGACCACAGTTTTTATTGCTGCAGTTTTTAAGAGAAGGCCCTCTGTAAATGTACGATTTTTCTCATTTCTGATTTGAAAATAGTAATTAGAAATTTCATCTGTTAGAATCGTTGTTAAAATTAGATTGTTGAACCAGCAGCAGTCCAGCGTTGGGTAGCTGCTGCAGCGACGAGTGGGTAGCAAAAGTGACCTGACGTGCAGGTTGCATACGCTGATAGGCGGTCCCCATAAACCCAATAACAAGTAACATGCGGTGTTACTTAAATTGATAATTGTGACAGTTTGTTTATTTCTGGGGCAGAATTGACAGCTATACTGTAAATTCAGAAAATTAATTCAATCGACCATTACTTGCAAGTGTCAACAATGCAAAATGTAGTTCGTTATTGTCATATATGTAGCAGATAAAAAAAATTATTTAAAATACAAATTTAATTACTTTGAATTTCAAATTCTCGTATATTAATTTCAAGAGATGCTGAAAAAATAGCTGCACAAGTAAATAATGATCAAATTCACAAGAAGTATGGTAAAGAAAAAACCATCTCAAATTGTAAATGGGATGTTGACCAAGTCAATTATTATATAGTTACTATGAAGAAATAATCAGTGAGGCTTGAAAAATTACTCACACTCTTTGCAAGTACTTGACAAATAATGACGCTTACGCACTTGAAGTGTTTTTCACATCGTAAGTAGTTGAAGTGAGTGAATATGCTGTTGGAAAGTAATCAGTGTAAATGTCAGATAAGCAAAATCAACAAGTTAAAAAGGGAAATACTCTTTATCTATACTAATAGCAGTGAAAAGTTGAGCCTTGATTGAAAAATAGACGAAGATGACTTATTAAGCAGTCGATTCCAAAGACTTGAGTGATTAAGCATAGACAGACAGACAGAGACGTATCAATCAACAAGCAGAGTCGTATAAAAATACCATTATCAGGGTCTGGGAGGCGCATACCTGCTGCCAGAGCTCACCACTCGTGCGACCACACGGCCATAAAACACGAGAGAAACGCCAGCCAAGCACAAAAGGGGCGAAATGAAAAATTTCCAGCAGCAGCGCAACAATAAAAAAGAAAAACCGGGCACGTTGTTGTGCTTGTGGAACTTATTTATTTGTATCGGGACGGAGCGGAATATGAAAATATAAATAATATCGAGTTTAGTCATAAATGTCAGCATGCAGCACAAAACATTAAGCATTGCTTCTCTCTCGTTCTGCTTTGGCCGGCGCTCTGCTACATGGCTAGGTATTCAGAAAAATATGTGAGGGTCCGTCCGAGCCAATAAAGTACGAGGGATAGGGATTTTAGATCGTTTTCAGGAAGAGTTATAATACCGACAGAGGGTACAGATAGTGAAACTGCCGCAGCGGAAAACTGCTGCTGCTGACTGCGGTCGCTCTAGATCTTAGCTACTGCTGCTGCCGAGGCGAAATCAAATCGAGACGACGTGTGTCCCCTATGCCTTTGCGAAACCATTCTTCTGCAATCGCACATGATACTGACGTTACGGTCATTATTATGGTTGCTCGAGTGCTTTGGATCTAATTTCAACTGAATCTTCCCAATATTTGTTAAATGCTGGCACAGCGACGTTCCCGTTTACGATAATACTATATAATAAAAACTTTTAATAAACATAGGATTTTCTTAAAAAATTAAAATCAAAGGTATTCTGTGGTTTTCAACTATAAAAAAGCTATGTAGCTAAACCAAAAATTAAAAAAAATCGGAAAAACTTAATAGTCTATAGTTTTATACTAGCAAACGTTGCAAACAAAAAAATCCTTCTATAGGAAGCACAATATGCAAATAAAAATTAAATTTGTTCAATTTCTTATTTCTACTTACAGTTGTTTCCGGAGAAAATTCTATGACTTACGTAAAGCTCAGAGATACCCAATGCTTATCAAAATCAAGTAATGGAGTTGTATACCTAAAAAATATAACAAATCAAAATAATTTTTCAAACATGTAAAAAATGTAATTGATATATTTATCTGCGCCAAAATTAATTCTATATATAAAATAATTAATCTCACATCATTTAATCTGCGGTTTAGATTATTCCTTGGGTGTTCTACTGTCCTCCCCATACTCTGTTGCGAGATGAAAAATGCGGTTGTTTTCACCACAGAGCGCGCGCAGAGCGAGCGATGTTTTGTTTTACTTCTCACGTCGGGGCGACGCGTCGGAAATTTATTCTCTCTTTGTAGTTAATTTAGTATCAGCGCGCATTATTTATTGTGCCTAATCTAATAAATCGTAGATCCGCTCTCTCATCCATGCCGCTCGCTGAAAATAATTTTTGTTGCCTTTTATTTATGACTTGCTCTCCTTTTTCTCCTGCCGAGAGCGCGGTGCATTTAAAACAAGGAGCAAAACTGCTTCAGAGCAAGATTATCTCTTTCGTATCGTTCGTCATTTAAAAATAATTAAATTTCATCTCCTGCGCGGCCGCCGCTGGAAAAAGCAATAAGACTGAGAAGAGCAAGACCTCTCTCTGAGTCAGTTGCCATTAATAAGACATACGGCTTTTATAATTAAAACCGACGCCTTTAACTCCCGTGATGAGAGGATCCCCGCAGCTTTATTTAACTAGCCCTGCTTAAAGGAGCATCACAAACTTTGTGAAAAAGCTCGTTTTCGCCGTCGACGTTTCGTCCAGTATATAATCACTCCATTAATAGAATCACAGGGTAATGGAACGAAGGGTTTAAAATTTCTAATTTTAAATGCGCAAAATATACCACAGTTTTTATCTATTAAAATTAATTTTGAGAGGTGTTAGCTAATTTTTCCTATAATTTAACGGAACAATAGTTTTGCTTTAGAAAACTTAAAATCTTTAAGATTAAAAATAATTTATTAAACTATGATAAAATTCTTTAAAAATATTGCACAGGGTAGAGGGAAAACTAGCTATACAGGAACCAGTTTTTTTAATGCAAAATTGCTGATGTTTGAAGGGAAAATATATTTTTATTTTGTTCGAGAAATGAAATTGCTGAAAGTTTTAAATTTATATTTAATGAATGTTGTATAGAGATGAGTTTTCCATAAAAATTAACTAATGGAGGTCTCACACCTTTCGTCCAACTCACACTTCTCGGTGATAGGGCATTATCATTGGTTATTCCCATCAGACCGAGAAGTTAGCGGAAACCATAAGTCCACGCACTATGTCTGGAACATATCTTGGGTAAAATTTGTTCGGAATTAATGTGTGGTCTTCCTAGAAACGCATTTTAGACTTGATCAATAAACGTGGCTGCTAAAAGTGCTGTGACAGGGGCACAAACGCGTCAAACACAGCCAAACAGCAGATTGTTCAATTTTTGTGCCCTGAATCGACACAATACTGTATGCGGCGGCATATGGCAGTTTAATGGAGTCACTCACTCATTATTCCATTATTTATTGTCCGCCCAGCTCTGAGCTCAAACCTGTCCCGCCGCTCGGAATTAATGGCCGACTTCTTTTTATTACCTTTTCACTGCTTCCCATTCTCGCCGCGACTTCCTTCTAAATGTGTACGTATATAAATGCAGCATGCGCGAGTGCTGCGGCAGGTAATTTTTAAAAATGGCCACACAACGCGATTCACGCAGCGGCAGCTGACTGATTGTGTTCATGCAGTGTGTAGCTTGGCTTGCGGTAATATCATCATCATCATTATTGTCGTCGTTGCTCTCTTTGGGATGCACACGGCTGTTATTGCTGCGCTTCTGGTGGAGCCGTTTATTGAATTGTTTGGCCGCGTGTGTGCTGCGCCAGTCGAGCGTGAAGTCGACACTCGAATTTAAACTCCTCTGACCAGCAGCAATGAATGATCGTAGTCAGTGCAATAAAGCATTACCGTCGTGACTGCTGAACACAGACCGTTGAAAACACTGACATGAATTGATAGTAATAACGGGCATTCAGTTTTGTCAAGTGAGAGATGGCAACATTTGAGATAATTTTCTGCATTTTTAGTTTCTTCCTGTTTTAAATATGATTATTTGCAATGTTTTCAAAACCTTTGAACACAATGTAAAACGTAACCCCCTGCTAGTGAAACTTTTAATGCACATTTTTGTTGATTTCAAGTGCCTTTTTAAGGCAGATTAGATTCGTACGATCGATGAGAAAATAATGTAAACACGGACTAAGTTATTTAATGGCCATTTCTTCGAATCAATCAATTAGATAAACAAAGTCACTGTATTATTTCCCTACTAAGTCTAATGACCGAAAGTAGACAAAATTGAGGAGCTTGCCCTTGACTACGGTGCGATCATCGGCACGTTTATTTAGCACGAGCCCCTCAAAAATAAATCAAAGCTGAGAGTGGTGGGTAATTCAGTTGTGAATGGCCACTCGAGAGTTGGCTGGACAATTGTGTGACAATGGGCCTCCCAGTGGCCACTCTCTCACAATCAGTCGCGCACATAACACGCCGATTTCATTGTGTTTAAGGCGTGATTGCAGTCGTGCTTCGCAATTTATTGCACTCGGCCTTATGCTGCTGCGAGTTGAAATGAGGATGAGCGCACAGCAAACGAGGTTTGGAAATAAATTGGCTGCGCGCACAATACACAGAAGAAAGAAGTATGCTTGAATGCAGGAGACGATCTCAATTTGGGTTTAATTTATAGGCCTGCTGCACGCAAAATGTGGCGTGTTGAATGTTTCTTGTGGACAACTTTGTATAAAATAAATGATACTATATATATGAGCTCAGAAGAATCATAACGCAGGCTATTTAATTTTAAACTTGAAACTCGCTTACATACATGAAGTGATGCCAATTTTAATGTTTAATGATTTAAGTTTCAGGTGCAATATGCAAGCAATAGGTTAATGCCAAATTAGTAATGTAGGATAGTTACATGAATAAATAATATATTTTGTTCGAAAATATTTTAACCATAAATGATTAAGTAAAATTGCCTAAACCTACAGAAATTTATTGATCATTTTTAAAAACAAGCTGGCTGCATCAAAGAAAAATCTTACAAAGCGGACCATTCTTGTAAAATAAATATCAATAATAATAATTTCAAGAACAGAAATGCTAATGCAGTGCTTGTTTTAAGTTGCACTGCGTTAAGCCAAGATTGATTCTTTCTTCTTCTTCGTGTTTTATATGTTTGCTTAAAATATAATCTTAAAATTAGTTTTTTTCCAATTCAATGCCAAAGAAAGATAGGAATGGACGTTGACCATTGACTCTTCAAGTCAAACCAAGGAAATGTAAAGCAATTAATCAATTAGTTAGCAATTAAAGTTATCAGATTGTGCGTTTTGAGGAGAATTAAAGACTGTTGACGCCCAAACGAGCATTTGATAAGACCGTGATTTTAAAAGTGACTAAGTGCCACTCAGCAAAATATACTTAAACCATACGTAATCAGCGGGAGTATAAAGACTCACAAAATTCGGTTTGCTGATCATTTTGAAGATTCGCATTAAACAATTCACTAGCAAAATGATACGTAAGTAACTTCTGGTTTCTGTTAAATGGCAATTAAAACTATACTAATTGCATTTTTTTTTAGGAATATTTGCGATTTGCGTGCTAGCAACTGCTAGTCTTGCTAGCCGTTGCCCACAAAAGCCGGATTGCTCCTCAGGCCGATTGGAACTTCATCCCCATGCAGACTGTACACAATTTTACAAATGTGAAGATGGACTCGTAACGACCTTTGTATGTCCAGAAGGAATGGCATTCAGTCGTGTCCACAGAACTTGTGACTCTGTTGCTAACGTCAATTGCGTTTTCTGCTCTTATGAAGAATTAAAGAACACGCACGATGAAAACGTGATCAGATGTGGTGAGTTTAAAAATAAATTTATATACCTTAATATTGTTGTTTATTCTCCATGATTTAAAAATACTGTTCAAGATATTTCTCAAAAGTATCAAATTAATTTTTTTACGGAATTGCACTGTTTAAAATTCATATTGATACCTTTCTTCGGTTGCATCAATAACTGATCCATAGATTACAGTCAGCTTCCTTAATGGTGAATATTATTTTATTTTTTTTTTAAATTTTTACTGACCTTTCTATTTTGCTTAGCATAATTCAAATTTTCTGGTATTTTACTGTCGCTTTTTTGAAAAAAATTCAGTTCTTCTCTATACATAGCACATATACCTATAGGATACTGCCTTCAATTTTAACTGAACCATTATGACAATCATGGGTGTTAATAGCATTTTCCCATATAATTATATCAAACGAAAACAACATCTGGGGATTTAGCACTTGTGACAACAAATCGACTTATTTACATAATTTTTATATTTTAATTGCTTCATTTAAGGAGGAGGAGGAGGAGGAGGAGGAGGTGGTGGTGGTGGTGGAGGAGGTGGAGGAGGTGGTGGTGGTGGTGGAGGGGGTGGTGGTGGTGGAGGAGGAGGAGGAGGGGGTGGTGGTGGTTGCTACCCTACCACGATCGCCCCAGCAACAACCACGACCGAGCAAACTACAATCACTCCAACCACTACTACAACTACGCAAACCTGCACCACAACGACTACGCCAACCACCACAACCACTACGCCAACCACCACAACTACTAGGCCAACTACAACCACTACGCCAACTACCACAACCACTACGCCAACCACCACAACTACTAGGCCAACTACAACCACTACGCCAACTACCACAACCACTACGCCAACCACCACAACAACTACGCCAACCACCACAACTACTAGGCCAACTACAACCACTACGCCAACTACCACAGTAACTACGTCAACCACCACAAGAACTACGCCAACCACCACAACCACTACGCCAACTACCACAACAACTACGTCAACCACCACAACAACTACGCCAACCACCACAACAACTACGCCAACCACCACAACAACTACGCCAACCACCACAACTACTAGGCCAACCACAACCACTAGGCCAACCACCACAACTACTAGGCCAACTACAACCACTACGCCAACTACCACAACCACTACGCCAACTACCACAGTAACTACGTCAACCACCACAACAACTACGCCAACCACCACATCCACTACGCCATCCACCACAACCACTAGGCCTACGCCATCCACCACAACCACTCCGCTAACCACTACTACCTCTACTCCACCGAACACGAACTACCCAACCACGACAACAACTTCAACTACAATCACAACCACGATTTTTACCGATATTACGACCAAGAAGGAAACTTTACCAACCGTTGTTGATGTTACAACGGAACGAGTAACTTCATCAACAGCAATGGATATAACAACGGAACGAGTGACTCCACCACCAGCAACGGATCCTACAACGGAACGAGTAACTCCACCACCAGCAACGGATCCTACAACGGAACGAGTAACTCCATCACCAGCAACGGATCTTACAACGGAACGAGTGACTCCGTCACCAGCAACAGAACCATCAACTGAGAGAGTCACAACCGTGAAATCCACCACTATAGACATACCAGCGCCATGCTTGAATAAACCTCTTAGGCCCGAACGCTGTCCAGAAACATCTAAGTGCAAAATGCTGGAAGTAACGAGACTCCCTTATTACTCTGACTGCTCTTCATTTGTGTCATGCTTCCTTGGAATCACCACTGTCACAAAATGTCCTGAAGGAACTGAATTCAACGCACGACTGAGGGAATGCGTAGATCCAAAATTGTCGGAATGTTCCTTCTGCATCCCTGTTGAGCAAGAGCTCAAAATTCCAACAAAATCTCTGGTCATTGCTCACCCACCATGTAGTGAAAAGCCCAAGTGTAATATATTTGATATTGGCTTAATCCAACCTCATGAGGTCGATTGCAAAAAATTCTATCATTGTGATGCTGGCATGCAACTTGAATGGCAGTGTGGCTCCGACATGGAATTTGACCCGAAGCGCCTTATGTGCATTTCTTCAAAACTCTCAACGTGCAAGAAATGTCAGGTCCAAAATCCATAAATTAATTTTTTCAAACTTTCATAATATGGAATCTAAATGTGTTTTAACTTATTCATCCTTTTCCAATAATAAAATATTTACCTCGTCTTGACTCCACTCCTTGCATGAATTCATTTACCAAATAAAAGACATCTGCAGCACAATTAAGGAAGGTACAACCAAGAGGACTCCTAAATTCATTAATTCCCCATTCCCAGATGAGGCATTACAACAACAGTCGACGGACAGTAGAAGCGAGGGTGGTTTCGCGGGGGTTGTTGTTATGATAATGAGTCAATCTGTTGTTTAACTGATGATGGAGCACTTGAAAGTTGGCCTCCCTGGAGACGGCAAGGGGTTAAATTACACGCATACCTTAATGACAACAATCAACCCCTTCCTTTAATTCATTAGACAAAGTGCTCTTCCGAGCTTGCAATAAATAAAGTGGCGGCTCGCGTGACAAGCTCGCTCATTTTCCTCTTCCAGCAGCCTATCACATTACGTTTGCGTCCAATAATTACATGCCGACCAGCAAATTTATTTGTCCCCCTTCCACCCGTTTGACCTGCTGGAAAAGCACTTGAATGGGTTAGTCTTCGCTTCTTAAGCCTGATAAAATGATAGCTGAAATTCAATGCAGGTTTTTTATGAAGAAGGAATAAAACCGTGATTTTGAAATATTTGAGCAGTTGGCTGAGGCTCAATTTATTTATGCAAATTCACCAATTTGCATCCCCTAATGTTTCATCTTGCGCGTTGTATCCGCTCCAGTGACGGTGCAGACGGCCCACCGAGCATGACTGTCAGGTCACAAAAGTCAACCCTACAAGTTGTTATTGCCGAGCTAATATTATCCGGTCCATATTAAATGCACGCCCTCTTCTCTCTCAGCAGCGAGGGTTGAGAGAGCAGAGGAATTGCTGATGAGGGTTGCATATTCTACACTTGTGCTCAGCGCGCCGTCTCATCCCTCGCGCTGGCTATCAATTCGCCCCCTAGCAACACCAGCCTCTCGGTCCGCGAATAAATCAAGTTCGCGCTACTGAGCACGCACAAAGAGCCTGGCCAATCGTATTATGAAAATTAGTTGCTGGCTAGATTACCAAGCAAATGATTTACCAGAATCGCCCTTTAATGCCTGCGACGAGATCAACTCCGCAGTGTGTTTCGATCGGACGACATCTGCACGGGGAAGTTGTGTCTATGGGGTCGTATCTAAATCAGTAAATGATTCTTGCCACTGCTTCTTTAATTTTTGAAAAGCATAAATATGAAGCATTGAGGATACTCACATTTTGTAATACCTATTGTAATATTCATTCATGCCATCGTAATGTAACTTCTTTTAATTAATTTATAATTTACTCGTGCTTATTGAGGGGTTGGAAGCATAATAATATAACATAATAATGCTAATGAGTGGAGCGGGCGACATGCTTTCTCGAAATAAGTTTGCGCCGCAAACATGCTGCTGAGCACTGGCTTGAAATTGATTCTTGCATAATTTTAACATGTTGCCTGTTATATTAGAACCCTGTGAGCTTTCTCTCTTCTCTTATATTTGGAATCTTCAAAAGAGTGCAGCCGCGTTTAGGGTAATAAACTGGCACGTGCGTTCGTTCAAATTATTCACTTTGACGCTAAAGTAATTTTTTACGACTTTCCAACAGTTCCTAATCAACTCCGACCCTGCGCGTTAAAGAAAACTCTTTTTACGACAGGAAGATAATCCGTGTTATTAAAATTATGCTAATGTATTATTAACAATTCAAGTGTAACGTAATCAAATGAGTAAAAAACCGTAAAAAACAAATATTAACAATCAGTCTCACTTCTGAACTATTATTATAATAAAGTTAGATATAATCGGTTGATGATATTATTTTATTTGGACGGCAAGATCATATTCTAATAATTAATATTATTTTGGTTAATTGGTACCGGAAAATTTGTTGGTCTCAAAATATTTCAAATGACACATGTCATATTGACATTGGTTGCAAGAAATAGTCATTGTGTATGATACTATTAATAAACAAGAAACAATTATTATTATTTTTTTTTGCTCTTTTTATCCCTGTACGAGGACCGGGAAGGGCACGCACTGCACTAGCACGAATGCTGAAACCCGGGTCCCAATAACACCGCGAACGGATTACATGGGCGCACCAGGCCGCACAGGGACCCAGCCCACTCAAGGGCCACTTGCCTCCGCACCGAAGACTGCATTGAAACGCTAGACATTCGTCCCGTGAAGCCAAATCACGCATGCTGGAAAGGTGCAAACCAGCAAGTAGCGAGTCGGCGCCGGTGCGCCTCCCAGCCCGTTGAGCAATTCGAGTCACTAAACTAACCACTTTTTGCCATTTCTGACATTGGGTAGCCAGTATTAGATCTCCAAACTGCTCAAATACCTCACATTGCATTTGTTACAACAAACACTCATATGTATGTTTTTGTGTTGTATAGCTAAAGGAACTTTACAAAATAAAAACACAACGCCCGATATTGGTGTCGGCCATGCAAATACACAGAGCCATTTTATTCTGATGGGACAATTAAATGCAAATTTTGTTCTAAAAAAATTTTGGGAACAGATGTGTGATTTTCGCCTGCGCGTGTCCAAAATCACTTGGGATGCTCATTGGGCACCGCATACATGTATAAATAATGCAGAGAGGGAACACGCGCTGGTTTTCGGCGGAAAACCAACCCTTTGGCGAGCTCAAAGAGACCGCCGCCACCTCGTTTCCGTGCTTCAGATGTGGATGTTGGGCCGGGCCAACCAGATTATCGCGAGATAAACACAGGCTATAGCTGCCAAATTAATTTCTGACGCACAGACGCGCCGCACGCAAACTACGCTGCTGGTAATAACCCACTTATCAATCAAAAATTCTCTCAAATTGAATTTGACATGATGAGCCACAGCACAAGTGTGTATATAATAATAACCGCGGAGATACTTGAGAGCGTCGCCGGCGGCTCTGAAAATGGGAAAAGCATCTGTCTTCCTGACTCTGCATGTTCTCAAGACCGTTCAGGCCGTCCAGGAAAAATCATAATTTGGTTTTAAGCGTGTGCTTCCATTCTGCCTTTTCATTTGTTACAAGAAGCGATCGTTTGATTTATTTTGTGAAGATAAATCTTTAAAATCATGTTTTAACGGATATAATGATTAAGTTTTACTGCAAAGATTTTTTAAGTGACATGAGATACTTAGGGGAGATAATTTTTATAGTTTTAATTTTCTAAGAAATTAAGATTGAGCCAACTGGGAAATATTTATAAAAAGCTAAATAAAGTAAAGGTTTTACAAAATCATTTTTAACCCAGCACAGCCGTCTTGTATATTCGTCTAATATATTAGAGGATTTAGAAATACATTTTACATTGATGCGAAAATAATTTTATGATACAGCAACACTGCTGGCCCACATCAAACATAATTTTGAATCTAAATAATACAGTTTAAATGTAATCTAACTGAATTACGCATTTGCAATTACGCGAGATGCATGGCATTAGCATTAAGACCATAGTGGATTTTCTCAAAAGGATTTTGTCGCTTGGTTCTCAGATGTGGCTTGCTGCACTTTATTATTCTTATCAACGTGGTAACTTAGTCTCGACGCTGCGAATACTAGGAGGGCATAAAAATTACTGCGACGAGGAGATTGCTTGCACTCGAGATGAGTGTGTAAGTCGCTTTTAATCAACCAGCCGCACATTGATTGTGGCAGCAAATGCTCGCGTCGGTGTTTACAGTTAAGTCTCAAATTTTAGTGCTGAGAACGGGACCTTCTTTAGCACGCAGGCCCAAAATATCTGTACTTAAATGAGAGAGGGGTGCCCAGCAATAATGATAATTTCCAAGTATATAGCTAATATTTATTGTAACTGAAATTATCTGTGCTAGCATATAGCACACGCCTTTTTAGACGTGGTTGACCAATATTTTTCAAGAAAGTCAAACGTGGAATCAGTAAATTAAAAAATTCTTTAAGGAGACTGATTGACAACTGAATTAATTTATTTATTAATATATGTTTATAATTTTTTTATAGAACAATTCGAAATAATTAATAATTTCCCAAAGCCGGTCAGAGAGAAAGCTCCGTCTGGTCCCTTTCTTCATCTCACTAAATCAGCAGGGCTGCTGTGCGTCTGGGGGATGAATAGGGGTGGCGTGGCGGGCTCTCTCTCTCTCTCTCTCTCTCTCTCTCTCTCGTGTTTGTGCGTCCGTACGTCACGTCTCCATTGCGGCGCAGTATCTTAAGACGTTCCTAATTGAATCTCGAGACGGCACACTCGCACACACAGGCGGCCAAATTGCCCGGACGCTCGTGATTGGCCGGCGCGGCATTCGCAAGGCCGCTTAATAGCCGAGAGGGCTCCGTCCGAGGAGACACACAAACACTCACTGCCTGAAACATTGATAACCCTCTTGACAATTTAATCCAGTGTAATCAACGGAAAAACAACCTCGGAAAGAAGTAAATTTCCGCACGCCCGCCGCCGCTGAGAAATGGCGCCGGGGATTTGCTTGCTGCCCTGCCCGAACTTGTGCAAAATGACGCTAATGCTTCGCAATATAAAGGAATTTGAACGGAATTAGGAGGAAGCCGTATCGAAATTCTAGAGGGAACCAAGTTTCATCCTTATAAACTTGAAATATTTATTCATGTCCACGCATAATTTTCAATTTCAAGTTTAATTTTAAGTTCTCGTTTTAATTATATTGTTGAACTATATACCAACCTCGTGTCGACATTTTAACTTAACAATTAGAATGTTTTTCATATTCAGCTCATCTTACTCCTAAAAAACATCACACGCGTTTGCTGTCCTTAAATTTCCATTCTCCGCGTGCGGCTGCTGTTGCTTGTGGCAACGTTTGCGCCTTTTCGTTGAGGAAATTAATAGCTTTTTAATGATTGCGGCGTCCTTTGTGCACAAGCGGCGGCGTAAAGCTGCCACCGCAGCCGATTTGCCATAATTTCTTTGTTGAGCGAGCGTCGATCATTGTATCTGCACGCGAGAGGGCAAAACGATGAAGCGAGAGTGAGTGCCGGCCACGGGGGCTGGAAGGCTTTGCTGCAATTAGCCATGTGCTGCGTGCACATCAAGGCGCGCGAGCCGGGTGACCGCAACGGCCCCCAAAAAACAGATGACCACCCCCTCGGGGTGTTGGGCACACTTTTAGCTGCTTTGAAACACCTACATAAATACGCCGGCACCCTTTCGCTCGCGTGATACGCTCCAGGGCAGTGAACCACACCGACCTCTCCAATTTCCATCTGCTGCTGCTTAATTCTTTCTGGAAGCCACCATGATGATGTTCGGCAATGCGGTTCGGGGCTAATTTTGAACTTCATAATTCATAATTGCGGAAGCAATTTGAATACCTCTAAATTGTTGTGTAAGAAAGTGTTTTTAAAGTTTTGAACAAAATATAGGGACTAATAAAGAAGTATCAATAAGGTTGAACAAAAAAGAGCATCATAATCTTAAGACGTTTTTTTCTTAATTAGAAAAATACTTGAGATAAGATTGTCTTTGTTTTGTAATCCCAGAAATTATTCTCTATATATGTATCTTAATCATATTATATTTTATTGGAAAACAAATAAATATAAATTTTCATGAATGAACATTCTTAACTTGGTTTACTGAGATATGGTTTATGTTTTAATTTGTTTCTCACTTGTGCTGGATTTTGTCACTGCCCTCATGTGGCATGCGGCTGTCGGGGAAAATAGCAGCGACTGGTATAGTCACACTCTCCCTTTTGCTCCTTTGCAGCTCTTGAATTCGGCGCGACCACATTAAAGCGGCGCAATAAATTTCGAATGCGGGCGTCGCTTGCTGCTCTCTTTTTGACGCTTACTCCCGCTGCATTTTGTAGCAAAACCGCACCAAACAGACCAGCCGCGCTACCTCCGCTTTCGCCCTCTTGAATTATGAATACATATTTTTCAAAAGTGGCGCCCTCGTGAATATGCATCAGGCCAGGGCAAGATGCATATTGCTTATCATTTGACTTTTTCACGGGTTCAATCCTGTTTCATCTTATTTGATCAATTAATAACGATGATTCAAAATAGGTGTTGTATAAAAGTGTATGCATTGTTTAAATTTATGAAAATTTAAGCGTGAGAGTGCTTGTGGCAATATATTTCTTGCTCAGTCACCTTTCCTGTACAAACTTATCAATTCTATTATACATAAAATTTTCGCTTTTCGTCACACACTCAGCTTTACTCTCAGAAAAAATGAATCAACTCTCACCTATATACATCACGTTTATATCCACTTTTTTACTTACTCATCTCCTATATTTACTTCGTATTTAAACACGCTCTTCGCATTTCTTACCTTCTTCTAACGATATTTCCATTCGCTCATTCGGAAATAAAAATTCCCGGATCGTTTGCCGGCGGACACTCACTCTCAATGCGTCAGCATCGTTAACTGGACGGTTCCTCTCAAAGAGAATAATGTTAAGAGCTCTGGTTTGAAAGTTCAAGCGTCTGATAAGGTTTAGGTGTAAAAATATTCTCTCGAGATATTACAGAAGGCGTGCGCGCATCATCCCCGAGATGAGCGGCGCGCAGCGAAAGTGCGTATGGCGGTGCTTTTAATTTTACGACGTGGAGCGTTCGCGATCATCACAGGCTCAAAACACACGCACACAAGCGCACCGGCTCTTTTAAACCCTGTTAATTATTCTAGCAGAGCAAATCGCCAGATGTCCGAACAGGCGGGCTAATTTTAGTGTGAAACTCTCTCTCAGGCCGAGTTGCGCCTTTTTGACACGCTTGTTACGAGAACTCTCTCCCAGAGATTATTGCGAGTGCAGCGAGCCGAATTACTTTTATCAGGTTTGATAGGTCGGGCGTCGCGCACGGTGACAGAATCAGCAAGCTGGCGCGACAGTGATTGATCCGTGCTACCAAGAGAGGACATATACTTTGCGTGGGGAACACACTGCTTCGAGTAACACACTTTCGTCTTGTTCAATATGAAGACAACGACATGGTAAAGGATATATATTATGTCTCAAAATAAACATTGAAAGTGGTTTTTAGGTTAAATAAACGTGAAATGATTCTATTCTTGGAGTGTGAAAAATGTTTTAACAAAGGGAGTATTTTTTCTATATATAGTGTGAGTCAGACAAAACTTTTTCTCTTTGTTTTGATGGTGTGACTACATTTGGGAATTAGTCTTTGAAAACGTGGAAATTTCCCTCAATGTGTCCAAAATTAATATTTTTATTGCATAAGTAATACTGCGCAACAAAAACTTTAGTGGTCGATACCATACTTTTTGCATTAAAATTGTAACAGTATGTATTCGTAGAGCATATATATATTGAAAAATCTATGTTTTTGATCGCCTGTGTATTCTGTGCTCAAATTCTAAAAGTTCAAATAACGAAATAACTCGTATAACTCAATATAACCTGTCCAATCCGCGAAGTAGCTAGTTTGTCGTAATTTTTTCTTATAAGGTCAACAATTTTCACATTCAAGGCTCACGGAGCATCTTTAAAATAGATTCATCTGTCATCCCGAGAGGGCAACGGTCCACCTGTTCTTTCCTTGACTTTCACCCCAGAGAACCTTTGACAAACCATAAGGCAGGAAACAAAACGAAATTTTATAGAAACTCCTTTTATACCAGTATGCTGTGAGTAACTTTTTAAACATTTAGAGAGCATTTTGAAGTACTAGAGGGTATTTAGATTAATTATTTGTGCCCTGACAGAGTTTTAGAAATCGATGGTGGATTTCAAATTTTATTGTTTTTTTTTTTAGTTAATGAACAATAAATATTTATCCTCAATTGGAAAACAGTTACGTAAAAATTTGAGCAGAGTAATTGTTTGAAAAATACGCAATATTTTTTATTTGCTTGCGATTTTTCTTGTTTAACATGACATTCCAACTCATGTAAAAAAGCTAAAGCGACGTGAACTTAAAAATATATCATTATCTTCTGCAGCATGCGCACCACTTCACCTTTGGCCTGGTGTTAAGTGGTGCGGCGCCAGAAAGACACCCCGCTCACATTACTGCTCTCGCTTGATTAAAACGTGAATATGTTCGTCAAACTTTTGAATGCGAGCAGACCACCTCAGCGTCTGCCAGTCGACGTTGTAGCTATTAGTTGACAATTAAGAGGCGCCAGACTGCGATCTCAAGGGCTGCCGGCGCCGCGCTTGGGTTTCGCCCTATTTGGGGTGTTTTGAGTCAAGTGGCACACGTGGTAGGAACAAACGTGTGCCGCCGTTCAAGCCTTTCACTTTTCATTCTACACACGTGTTTGCTCCGCCAGAGAACACACATTATAAAACACGCATTTTTACAGACATATTTACAACGCGTCGGTTTTATTTTCAGCGGGCGGCTGGCTTGTATCATTAGCCTCTTATCACCATTTAAACAGCGCATCCAAAGCAGACACCAAAAGCGCCTGAAGTGGTTCTGCTTTTCAAAAGATTGCTTATATTCACTCATTCTTAAAACCTGTGGATTTGCTGTCATAAATGATCTGAATTAGCATCAATGCTTTAAGTTTGGTATAAACATTCATTGTTTAGCTTGGCTTAAAAAGGTTTTTAATTCCTCAACTATAAGCAAATCAACTATTTTAAAATTCAAAATTTTTAAATCCATATCTATTATAAAAAACTTTGTAGTTAGTCAATATAACAATCTCAATATTTTAAATTACCACATTATGCGATTAATAAAAAAATGCAGTTTTTCAGTTTTAAATAAATCTGTGTACCACTTAAAAGTTCAAAGTATTGGTAAGCTCTTTAATTTAATTGTAAATTTTATTAAATTTAGTGTTTAAGTATGCTTTTAAGTGCAACATTCGTTTAATTTTTTAATCGCAAATAATTTAGAAGTCAATCCGCGTGCGACATGAGAGACAAAAAGAGTGATCAAGTGAACCGGTTTTTCACTGCTGGCTGCTTCCCGAGGGACGAAAGGGAGAGCAATCACCCCAATTCGCTGCTCTCTCACCCCGTGAGCCACCCCCGGGGCTTGTATCTTTTTAATACCATAATTGAGGGTGTATTTCACCCCTAATACGAAAGCGTCCGCGTGTATTTATGTATACATAAATACATACACGCATAATGCAAACGAGACGAGGGTGCGCGACTCACATTTTCCGCCAATTTCGTCCCACGCACTCGCTTCCGAAATAAATATTGGACAAGTTGAAGAAATAATACCTCGGTCTTGTTAAGGTAATTTACGTGACAGACTGCACACGGGAAATTTTTTTTTTGAGGTAGATGAAATTGTTTATCTTTGCAAATTCACGCATTTATAAATTTATTGCGTTCTTTCTAAAAAGAATGCACTTCAATCATGCGGTGAATACCATTCCAGTTTGCACATAAAGTATTCTGTCTCCATGGGTTTGGAAAGCAGATAAAATAAGAAAGATTAAGGCGGGCGAGCAGGTTGATGTAAAACAAATTGCTGCTGATGTTCAGCGAGAAATATATAAAGTTTCCCTCTCGCTGCGAGTGGTCTGGTCTGCCCAGTGTGCATTAGGTGGATATATTCCAAGTGCTTGTGAGTGTGCTGTGAGTTAGCTGCGCGCAAA
Organism: Cloeon dipterum; assembly: GCF_949628265.1. NCBI lineage: Eukaryota > Metazoa > Arthropoda > Insecta > Ephemeroptera > Baetidae > Cloeon > Cloeon dipterum. Next base: position 14,510,748 of record NC_088786.1, read on the forward strand.
TGTCATGTGTTATTTTTGGTGGGCGAAAGCGTATAAAAAATTGCCTGCTGCAAGTGATGAATGTCATTCCGCTGGCAAAATTGATATCAAACTAGCCATTCGTGGTTTTAACGAAACAAAATATATATACACACACAGCACTGCATGCTCTTTGTTTTGCTCTCGCAACAGAATTGATTTTTTATATAAAAGATTCTAGACAAAAAATTTAGTTTACCTACTGACATTATATTTTTATAAGTACAATCTATGCAAATATGAATTGTATTTTATTTTCACACCATGCAGTTTTAATACAACTGCTTTAGTCTCTCTGTCGTCAGCGAAAATCTGAAACCAGATCCATTTTATTGAACATGTGGTGACTACTCAGGCAGGTGGCGCTGCGTACGCCACACATATTCCAAGACTTTAATTGCTCTTCTTAATTAACTTTCCATCAATTTAGTCAATCTGCATATTTCATAATTTGTAATCAACCTAAACATTCATTTTGAACTTTATTTCATCTCATTATCTTAATTACTTAACTTAATACAATTAAAATACTCAAGTCTTCACGACGTCAACTCGACATTGTAATTTACACAACTACCGTGTGAATTTTGATAATAATTTAGTGAGTTTATCCTGTTATTGGAAATCCTGTGTTTCTGTAACTGCCTACAACTCCTACAAACAGCTATATAAGTGAGAAAAATGTTATAGCTAAAATGAGAGTCTTTATTTCCTACAATGCAGTCCAATTTTCAAATCAATTAATTGAAGAAGGTAGTGGATAGGGTTGTGACACTAGTGGAATACAAAAAGCCTTTTTAAGTTTCCGATCAATGTGCAAAAGGCTTAAATAAATGGAAATTCATTGGACAGTTAAAAAAAGCTCAAAAACTAGAAACACGTCATATACATATATGCCTAAATAAAAAATAACGCGCGATGGAAACATAAAATTTTTATTTTTGAAAAAATTATCTCTATTTGATATTTTTACTGTTCAAATTAATATTTATGTGAACAAGGGCTAAAATTTATTCGCAATTCAAAAATGCTTCACGCGGCAGTCAAAAATTTATTGCGCGTGATACAAAAAACCGCTAAAGTGCGTGTGTAATATTTTGAGCGCTCGGTGGTGGATCGCATTTATTTTATTTGAAAGGTGGACAATAAAAGCGGCGCCTGCAGCACAGGCAACCTGCAAAACTCCTTTTCCACTATTATTTACGGCGGTGAATTTTACACCATCGCGCGGAAAATAAATTGGCCACTTTTTCCTCTTGCCGAAATCGGGCGGTGAGTCACTCCATAAATCCGCTCCGAGTTGGATTTTCCTCTAAATAAAGCAGTAAACAAATTAACTCAGAAACGAGAGAGACAATTTCGATACTTGATGACGCGTGAATGTTGATTAGTTCTGGCCTGATTGCTGCGCGAGCACGAAATGTTGTCTCCGCAATTCTCACGACGACTGTCGTCCGCCCCTTCCTCTCCATATAGAGCTGCTGTTTTCCCGTGACTGCTTTTTGAATAAATTTGCGTCCGTCCGCCGCACATATAACAACATGCTCCCGGCCAGAAATAAAAATATCGATCGTCAGCCCGCTTGCCTCGTGCTCATTTCTCTCTCATCCCCTTGAGCGCGCCAGAAAAACGGCCCCTTTGCGCTGGTGCGCGCTTGGATTTTGATGATGCGACCGGAAAATAGGCATGAAATTAACAATTTATCACACACACCAACGAGAGAACTGAGTAGCCGTCGCCCCCGTCATCGCTGCTTGCTGCAACCGCAAAAACTTGATATTGCTGCGAATGAACTGTGCGTTTAAAAAAATCAGCCAATGTCGATTGGCTGGCGGTAACAATCAATAATCATTTGATTTGCTGGTTTCAACAAAAGTGGTCAATGAAAAAACTGGCAACCCTCAAATTCAAAATCTTAAAATCTATGCAATGTCCGATGAAAAGGAATAACCACGTAAAGGATTAATTTAACATGAACATGACCGAATTATAGAAAAAATTGGCAAAGTTTGCTGTGCTTGGCCAATATTTCAGGAAATCTCTTTTTGTTTATCAATTAACAAAACAAGGATTTCCTGTCTGGAGAGACAGAACTAAAACTCACCATTTAAAAGCACATACGCAACAACGTTTTAGCCATATTTCTAAAACTTTTGCAGAGCTATAAACATTATATTCAATTTTTGTAATTTTAGATGTGACATTTTATATTATTGTATGTGATTGTAATATTAAACTCATGATAAGGACGTATTAGATGACGTCGAAACTAGTCGAGGATTAAAAACGATGAATTCTTTTGACAACGAGGATGAATCCTGGTTTTAATTCTATTGAACATTATATATTCAATATTGGCTTCAAAAGAAAAGGTAATGTGTATTGGCAACAAGGATTTTCCAGGATTCCTTATTTGTTGCTATTCTTTCTGGCCATATTTCTTTCATTACTGTATAAAATGCGATGAGCTAGTAAATTATGGCCTGCAGCTTATATATATAATTTAATTTTATAACAAGACCCTATATACTTGATACAGCTTTATCTTCTTAATAGCAGTTTTTTGTCAGACACTATATTATACAGACATGCCTTTCGGATGAAACTAGTTAATGAGCGACCAACTTCATTAATTAATGTTTTTTAACTGTTCAAGTTACTTCCGATTTAATTTTATTTTTGGTTTATTCAAGCTATTTGACTACGAAAAATGCAAAGTGGGAAGCTTATCTGAGCTATGCTGAGCTTGAAAAACTTTCCGACAGTCAACCTTCGCAGTGATCCTGTTATATTACCTCCAATGCATCACATTTCGCTGACCGACAGCAATACACTTAATATATAAATATAGAATATACACACATCGAGCGAAGCAAACTGCCACATTTATTTTCCCTCACCGCAAAGTATAAATATTTTTGATTCGTGTCTAACAAAGGGGCAGCTCCATCAATCACCCCGCCGAAAGGGAGGCAGCAGCAGTAGCAGTGGAGCAGAGAAGAAAACACATCTCATTTTGATAGAACGTGCGCCGCGCACGGTGGGCCTTGCAATACATAAAGTATATTTTCCTGCCTTTCTCTCCTTCTTTCACTTGGCAGACCGCGAGGCGGCTTATTGAATAAAAAATAAATCCGAGCCATCAACTATTGTTATCATCATTCTCGTCTTTTCGGAGTCGCAACTCAACATGGGGAGCTAAAAATTACTCTTGATACGGGAGTGTGCTGGCAGGGGCGGGGTTATGCAACCGGCAGGCCACGCCTCGCGAGACCACCGCGCAAGTATGTGTCTCGGCGGGCGAGCAAGGAAGGGGACACGCACGCGAGATGATTATGAGCAGCAGCTACTTTATATTTCGGCGACAGACACATCAGCGGCAGCTTTTCTTGCTGCGGCTGCGGTGCCCCGGCCGCCGCCGCGCGCATAAACCCGTGCACGGGCCTTAATTAGCGCCGGGCTTAATTAGTAGGCCGAGGGAGACAACTGCAAGATGGATTATTGCCTACGTGCTAAGTGCCGGCTCACACTCTCGAATTCGTGTGCGCGCATATGTGCGGGTGTCAACCAGCGTCGACCAGCGTCAACCCTCGCCTTCGGTGATGAGGTGCAGCGGGCAAAGAAAGGTGTCGACCGACACAAATTGTTGCGAAAAATAAAAAAAAACGTGTGCGATGAATCCCATAAGAGAGACCAATAATGCAACTTCTGTTATTCTTAAAAATATATAATAATTAAGTTCCAAATTCGGTTTAATCAGGTAATTGAATGCTTTGATTAGCGTCGCTATTAACTTTTAGAATTTTCAACAGAATCATTTGCTTGTTCCATCTGTTATTAAATTCAAATTATTTCAATGTGCCAGAGATTTTAATAAATTTGATACCATTCGTTGAATCAAAATTATAAATTAGAGGTTAGAGGTCTCAATTAAAAAGTTATTTCAAAAGTTCAAAAAATCTATTTTTCGTTCAATTATAGAGTTTCGCTTCTTTCAAAGGAATTGATATTTTATTAATAAATTCCTTGATGCCTCTACAAGAATGGAAATTAATTAATTTTGTTCTTGAACCCTTAATTGCTCATCTTCACCCATGGCATAATATATGTGCTCTTTTGAGGCTAAAAAATTAAATTGATAATATAAATCATTGCTTTTTACTCTAAATGTATGCAACCTATGAATTATTTGCATATTAAAAATCAGCAACATTTTGATTTGCAAAAACTTTTGCTACAAATACAATTTTAGGAAACGACGGAGTGTATCACCAGCATCGAACCGACAGTGTGGCTCACCCTCCAACATTTATTCTTAATATATATTATAGCATACCATCAGGATTTTTGGCCATTCCCCGGTCAATGCGATTTCCTATTTAGATTCAAAATTCGATTTTATTGTGAACCAGCGGGGCAACTCCAAATCAACCAATGGTTACTTTTAGGGATATTATTCTGCAATCATCTCATCTCTAAATAGTTATAACTAATTATCCTAATTATAATTAAACAATTTTCTTAATTTCCCCTTTCATCACCGACGCTGCAAAAGTTCAAGTTTCAAGTTCTGCAAAATGAATGGCAGTTAGAAAACAAGCAAACAATAAACTCCTGTATTTCGCACTTACAGAGTAAAAGATTTATATTGTATAAAAACTTATAGAAATTGTAAGCTCATATTATCATTTCCAAGAATAATAAAAAATCACGGACCTCGACTGATTTTTCTTTTTTCATGGTTTTGAAGTCACGCCACTGGTCCAAAGACCAAAGAAGCATTGCGAGTTTATTGTTCATTGCGCGCACGATAACAACAGCGGTGCGGCGTGTGTGTGTTTACGGGCCCCGCCTTCGTGTGTGCAAGGCAAACATTGCATTACACACGGGAGTGTATCAAAAAGGCAGTGGCAGCATAAGTAGTGGGGCATTAATAAACCGAGCGCGGCCTGTGGAATAAAAAAGGCGGCAGGTGTGTCACTCGGGGGGCTCCTCCTTTCCTTTCTCGGCGGCAGCGGCGGCGGCGGCCGAGGAGGACCCGCCGGCGTCAGGCGATGGACCTTCTTACTCTCTGCCCGTCGTCGGCGCCGGCATCATCTCCTCGTGCGTGCTCCAGCGCGAGGCAGTGCGCGCGTCCATTAGGCCGCTCATTAGACTGTCGTCGTTTCGCGCGGCGGTGTGACGTCACCACCCGATCATTGTCACCCTCGCGTTTTGAAAAATGAAACAGACCAGCCGGTGTCGGCGGCGAGTCGCTGAAGTGATGTGATTTCGCCCACCGCTCTCACCACCGGCCGACTCTCACTCGCGAACGCGGAGCCCCGGTGCTTGTGTGCGGGCCCCCGCTGCCGCCCCCGGCCGTCGCCACCCACATGCTACGCCTCACCATGGACGACGGCTTCTCGGCGGCGGCGAACCGGCCGGCGGCCGCCGCGTGCTCGGCGGTCGCGGCCACTGACTTCAGCATCGCCGCGATCATGGCCGTGCCCCGCGGGGTGCAGCCTGCTCCCCCGGCCGCCAGCCCCGCCGCATCCCCCTCTAGCAACCTCGCGCCGCTCGGTGAGTCTCTCCGCTAAACAGCTAAACACGTGCTCTTTCTCTTTCTATCTTAATTGCATTTACCCGCTGCATCGTGCCGCTGCTCTCTCCTCGGCTCATATTTATTCCCCCAAATTTTATAAAAAACGGAAATTTTTATCATGTTGATTCCCTTAAGTGTTTCATATATCTGCTATATATATTTTTTTTTAAATTTGTGCTTTCCTTAATTTACATACGCAAAGACATGTTTTCGAAACTACATGTGAAACGTGCTCCAAAGAGGTTCAATTCAGGAAATGCAGAGTTCATTTGCATAACTCAAAATGCTGTTAAAATATTTGATACTTTATATAAATAATACAAATATCACCAGACCTGCCAATACAAAAAAATGCAATTTCAACGTTTTTTCCAGATTACCTCAGCTAAGTAGCAAGCAAAGCCTCAATATATAAAATTATTTGGGACATTATAATATAGGCTTATTGACAATAAATATATCATCTTTTATCTATAATTTGGATAATTTGCAAAATTGTGCAAACGTATTTAACATTTTTAAAAGCATGCAAAGAAAAAAATTATATTAATATTTTGAAATAGGCGACAACTCGAGATTGTTTTCATGTTGAGAAAAAATAAAACCAGGCTTCATCCTCGTTGTTTCAATTTCGTCGTTTTAATTCTCGACCAGACGTCATCATCTACCTCATGAATATAGGACGTACTTGATGACGTCGAAACTGGTCGAGAATTGAAACGACGAAATTGAAACAACGAGGATGAAGCCTCTGGTTTTATTTTTTCTCAACATTAATATTTTTGTTTTTTATTTAAATTATTTTCTAATTATATAATAATTTATTCCTCTCGTACAGGGTGTCATTGGTCATTAGCTAAAACTAAAATCTGTATCATATTCTTGATAGCCTCTCCTTGTCACACGAAATTGTAATTTATAAAAGTGCAGTATGTTTATTAATCTTTTCCCAAAGTAGAGTCCGATTAGGCAGAGCTATAAAGTCCGTTAAGCTCATATTTTGCCATGGTCATATCAATCAATTTAATACATTATAATAAGCATTTACGACTTATTTGGATTGATTCATATTTGACATTAAAAATGTGGCACATTTTTGTTTCAATACTTCTTGGCTTTGAAATATCAATAAAAAATATTCATGAACATCAAATTGATCAGAGATGTCATTGTGAATGTTTGGATTTCTGTTTAAAAATTTTATTATATTTTGTATATTTTTCGTATGACACCGCAAACCCTATCTCATTGTTTGTGGTGGTCTTAAACCAAATCACCGTGCCAATACGCACGCATTTACACCACTGATAAATGAGTAATACAGCAATTAAAGATGCCGAATGACACAGTGAAAAGAAAGCAAATAAAATGCCTGTAATCTCTGTGGAACCCTTCTATTTCTGCTTCAAATTGTTAGTAATTTATCTCAGATTTCTTTCCTTGCTTTCACTCCTGAGATGCTCCGCGCCAATATGTATCATTAATGCAAATCATAATGCATAATTTCTCAATTCGGCCATGTTTGCACTGAGAACATGAAAATCGGCGACCGCCCACATCGTGTTTCTCTAGCGCGCGTTTCTTATGTTTATGCACAATGCCTAGCAATCATAATTATGAATTGCAGCGCAGAAGAGAGTCGAATGCTAATCGTGCGTTGTCGCGGCGCGGAATCGAGCCCATTAATTTCTGGAAAACAATCAAACCCGTCGGCGTGTGCTTTGTGTACATTTGTACAGGAAGTGTAATTTTCCAAGCAGAGAAAAAACAATTGAATTAATCAAACCCGCGCGGCTCTATTATATGTTATACGCGTAGAGCAACAGGAGCAGCTATTAAATTACTCACAAATGCAATGGAGCACTTCCGGCTCACTCTCGATAACGCTCCCTTCTCTCCTCGTAATGCGCGTACACACCACACACCCAATGGTCTTCCTTTTGGCAGATGAGCAAACCGACCCGCGTGAAATTAATTATGCGCCGCCGACAAGAAAAATTGTCTGCATTGTCTTACGGGCTGATCGTTAATCATAGCTAATGCCGCGTCTGGCTTGGCGAAAAAACAGTCTTGGTGACTTTTACATTTCGTTAGTGATATTTGAAATGGTTCTTCTCTCTCTTCACACTCGTATCTTAAGCCAAATACATTTTTTTAGAGTGGTGCGTATGTATATTGACAAATTATGCCAAGACATCCACAAGTGCCCCATATATAAAAATCTGGAGCTCGGGCAAGGTATGTTTTCGAGTCACTGGAAACCAGCTTTTCCACCTGTGAGCAAAATTAATTTGTTTAGCATGGTTTTACAATGGCTAATACCACAGGCAAAAACTGGAAAACTATAAAATTCAAAAATTGTAAAAAAATAAAATCATACGACAGGTTTTACCGATACTCAAAAATTAATTTGGTATAAATGTATAAGCCAGCAAGCATTAAAGCTAAGGAAAATTGTATTTTTTGTAAATTAAGTATTTAAAACTGTTGAAACAATTTATTCAAAATGGGATCAAGGTTGATTTATTTTGGGAGCCAGATAAAATGCACAGCAGAGAAGCGATTATTAGCAGAATAGTAAAAAATCAACTCACCCAATAACAGGAAATTACTAAAATATTTTGCAAATTTCTATTCTTGTTCTCATTGATAGCTTCATTCATTATGATGAGTTCTTCCTTTCAGATTGTATCTCTAATACAAACCAAAGTCACGAGGATGAGGTAGTATTTGGCGATGTAAAGAAGGCCCAAATTTGGTCTTTTAATCCCCCAAATTGAATAAAATAGCTGTAAGTTATTAGAGAGCTTTTTTACAATATGATTATTTCCAACTTCAGTATTGAAATGAGTTTGTTTTTGAATTTCAAGTGTTTCCTGGAACCCATAAATATGCGTTTTGATGAGACAGCCGGGCTCGATTTGGTTTCATTTTAGTTCGCGTGAGATTGCCTCTTTTTCTTTGTCTCTCTTTTATCGACGATGTAAATTACACCGGGCGCATAGCGGCAGAGCACCTTTTAGGGCCGCAATACATTCCGAGCGCGGCGAGTGCAAGCGGACGAAAGAGTTATATATATTCACACCCTGTAATAAAATTATTAGGCCTGCTCGCACGCCGGAGCGCGCAGGAAATAAGCCGATCTGATCGTGCGTTCTAACACCACACGCGGCAGAGAGAAGACTCGTGTTTTTGTTGGTAAAACGTCTTCATAAGCCGCAGATAAGAGTCATTAGAAAGCAAAAAACACCTTGAGATTATTCTAGCTGCTGGAAATTGTAAAAAAGGTGCATTCTGAAGCGAGCTGCGTGATTCGGATGGGTTCTGATTATACAGATGGTGTGGTGAATTAATCAGATCGTTTTTTTATTTCTCTGTTTAAGTGCGCCAGGAAAAGTTTGTAAAAACCTATCGCCAAAATTGATTGGGATTTATGCGAAAATGGGAACTATAGGGTAAAACAATAAACTTGGATATGGATTTTCTAGGAAATATTTAATCTATATATAGATAATGGTTGATGATAGTTAGCCATAAATACATTGCTGAGTATGAACCTTTAAAAAAATTAAATTTGAGATATTTATATTGTGTTTAATATTAGAATAACAACTCCACGAATATTCCTGTTAGAATGCAAATTTTATTTTAATTACGAGTAAAATTTTTGTTAAAGTAGAAGCGAAGCAAACCATTAGTGGGTGGAAATGGTTTCCTCGCAAATTTAATCTTCTCGACTGTGGAAGTAAAATTAAAACCTTCAATATTTTTTGCCATGTTGTATTCATTAAAACCCTCTGAAAAATATTGCTCTTTACAATTTTTTGTTCAGTTTTGGTAACGAAAGAAAACTAAATATTTTTTGAGAAAGTATGATAGCTAATCACAATATGTATTTGCGCATGAATAGAGTGCGAACAGAAAAGGGCATACACCTTTCCTTTACGTCGAAAACTTTTTCTCTTGTTCAGAGCGCGGCGTTTTAACGCGGCGTGCGATAAAGTGCGCGTTGTAGATAATTAACACATTAATTACTTTAACGACATTCACATGGTCATTTATCAAGTGGGCACACACATTTTCTTAGGGCATGACAACAATGCATTTTCGCATTGGAGCTGCGAGCCGATAAGATCCCGCACCGGGCTAAAAAGTGACTCTGCACTTTAGGTAATCGCCGGCAAGAATCTTCAAGCTTCAAATAAGAAACATGCACACACATTCACCAACTGGATACTTGTGGCAGTTTTCACAAAAATGATATTCATCAAAGAATTAAAAGGTGCTTTTGAATTACGGTATTAATAAATTTTCTGCAGCGTTGTTGTATAACCTTGTTTCGAGATTGTGTTTGCATTATTGGATCCGCAGAGCACGAACTATGCTTTAAAACCTTTCCACGACGAAAAGCAAACCTTATAATCGGGCTAAATCATCTAAGCAAAATCTATTTATATCATTTGCAGCAAACTCTGTACAAAAGTGTTCAACTTTTGGAAGGAACACACAATTTTTGACAGCAAATAGTTTTCCCTAATCGTTGAATACTTATAACTTTTTACTTCCTCGTCCTTTCTGAAACTGATATCTTTTTTCCTCCATAGTCATTATACCATCACATCAATTAGCTCATTCGTTCAACTTAAAAATAATTTAAAATAACCTTTTCTTTGATCGTTGGCAAACTCAATTGAGTTTTATCCTTACTTTTGCCTTATTTCCAGCACTTTACCGGCAAGTATATATTTTCAGAAGACGATCAACCTACTGATGTGAAATAAATTCAGCGGCCAAGGAACATTAAGCCAAACACAAAAGGAGTGCGATAGGTGCGTGAGATAGGAAAAGCACGCTTTTTGTTCCTCCAACACTCGTGCGCGCATTTCTCGGGCTCTCTGCGCGGCCTAAATATGTAATCCAAATGCAAGCTTTATATATAGTGCAACCCATCGCGTGGTGAGAACTATTTGTGTTCCGACACCATCAAATCTATAATAATTGCCTCTGGGCGCTGCGTGGACAAACGCCGAAACTTTAATGGAAATGTATGTGAACAAGCCAAATATCAATGCCTGTTTTTTTAAACACACTTGGGTAAAAAACGCAAAAATTAAAAGTAATCGAACTTGACAACGGCAACTCAAATTTATATTTCATATATATCTGGAGAGTAAAAGTTGACGGTTTTAAAAAAGATAAGTAAAAACCAATTTTTTAACTGTGACCTCATATCATGAAATTATTTCCCGACGCTTTTTACACCTATGGAAGCGTGGGGATAAATCGTTAATAGGTTAAAGAGATTGTAAGACAAATTAAAAAAGTAAAGGGGGAACAAGAAAAATAAAGCATGTAATACACTCACTGTCTATAGCCAAAGGTGAGAGTTTCTTTTCCGGTGACATTTTTCATGTTTTTAGGCTGTCGCTATTATAATAAAAGGAACTCGTAGTCCGGAAATGTCTAAACTCTAAAACTTGGCTTTTATTATATATTTGTCAAGACGTACAAAGATATCTAAGGTTAAAATTATATTTTCGTGCTGCGGAATGATTTCACATTTTACAAATAAATATCAGTTAAAATTTTACAGGCAAACAAGCTCAGCTTACCAGAAAAATATTAATAATAAAACATTTTTACGCCTCAAAGCTGTACAAATCGACAATAGGTGTTCGAAATCCGCTCCCCAGGCGGTTAGTGCTTTGAATAATTTGCCACACACGCAGCTCGTCAAGCGATTTACAAATAACGAAAAATCTTTCACACCTCAGCTCGTCCGTCAGTCAGGCAGTCAGTCGCGGAGCGAAATTCTATTTAGTCGGCGTGTGTGTATGTTTCTTTTGACGCCTCCACTGGCACAGTTCTCTCTTTCTTCTCTCTGTCAGACTCGAATGTGTTTTGTGTGTCGGTTGTTGTTGCTGTTGCAGGTTTTTTGCGCCAGGGAAAAAAGGTGCATATGTTTCTGACACCGAATGACGGTCGAAATTGTGCTTCAAGGTGCGAGAAGCGAGAACGATGCGAAGGGGCGCGAGGGTGTCATTTGCCGCGTGAACTTTATGGAAACGTATGCGCGCGAGCTTATGCTGCTGAGAGCCACAGCGATTTTCGTGCAGTCTGAATGACGGCTTCTTCCGCAATCAGTCGGCATGATTTATGAAAATGTAGCAAACGTGTGAGGAATATAATGAGACCGTGCATTCGTGTGTGTGATGTATATAGTTGCAATCGTGGGATGGGTGAGGAACTGTTCAAACTATTTTAACTGGGACATCATAATATTAAACATAATAAAATAAACATGGTAATTTTGATGCAATGTACTTTATTAAAACTTTATTTTGTAACATCACGATGCAAAAATATTAAAACTGCTTTCTTCAAATTAAGAGGAAAGCAAGGTCTATGTTAATTTCATTTACTATACAATATTTTATGGTTTTTGATGGCAAAATAACCCTTTTCCTTGACTACATTAGCAAATTGGTACTTAATGCTATGTTATATTAAAAATATTTAGTTAATTGGCCCAAAAAGTTCATAATAAGAAGCAGAGTTTAATTGAACTAAAAAACATAAATTGTTCTGATTTTGTCTGAACAATATGATGGGTGGTCGAATGAAAAATCACCTCATCCTTTTTCTCACACTAGAAAGCAACTGTTTCAGCCCTCTCTGACCAGGCCACTGTGACTTCTGCAAAAGCAAATCCTCTCTTCGCAATGCTAAAAGCAAAAAGGCTATTAATTCTTGCTGTCATAACTATAGCGGAAAAATCTACACCAAAATATAGCCAAAAATCTGAGCAAAGTAAAATTTTTTTATCTTCTGTGGATTCTGCGGGATATTAGATTTTCTTTTATAAATGCGTGCCATTTATATATGCACTAATCTGATTTTTGTAAAAATAACCCATTGCTTTTTAAACCAATAAACCAAATCAAATAATTATTCGATTTAATGAGATCTTATTGAGGTTGAAAAGCAATAAAATTTTCTTTAAAAAGGATTTTAACTAATTGAACAAAATATCGCCAGCATCTTTACGTTACCTTTTGTGAACATTTCTATATCGCGCAACCCGTGTTCAGAGTGGAGATACGCTGTCCGATCATTCATCGTGGGCAGCTAACACTCGGCGTTGGGTTTGGTCCTCGAGCGCGTCAATCAAAAATCAGCAGACGCGCACACACACATTACTAAACGTACGGAAGAGAGAACACAAAACAGACTCGCTGTTGTGAGTGATACGCGAGATGCCTCTTTTACGCTGCACGATAATTAGCTGACGTGCTAATCACCGGGCTCAGCCCTTCCTCTTTGTTATTGTGTTGTTGCCAGGTTGACGCCGCACACACCACTCCTGCCCTCAATTCATTGTGAAATATTAGTGGGTGCAACCACCGTAAATAGAATGAATTTTTGGTTGAAAATTCGTTTGATGCGTCTGGAACAAAGGAAGTGAAGTGAGGGCTTGATGAAATTTAGTTAAACCCTCAATCAATGAATCAATATCTTCTTTGCGAATCGTGTAAACAATCCTAAATTTAATATAATCATTAAAAAGGAGTATTTTCGTGAGAATGATTTGTTCTGGAATATTTCTTATCTCAGTTTTTCATCCCGCCGTTTAATGATAATTTTAAGCAACAAAATCAATCACACAGTGTACTTAAAGTGACATCTAATTTTACTATTTAATAAAATTGTTTATACTTATTGAGACGACTCCAAATAGCAGCCAGAGAATCAACGTGTGCACGGCTATATATTAGGAGAAATGTAAAATCTCCGTATTTTATTATAACTCATATAATAGAAGAAACGAATGTAATTTTAATATCGAAAAGTGCAGTTAAACAATCAAACAATCCTGCACTAAACATTATACTTTCATATGTTGACCAATTTATTAGACCTGACTTTTGCAAACAAAACATTCTAAAATCTTGAATTATTTTTACTAAAGTGAGTAAAACTCTCGCAGTTTGTTCATTCAATCTAATTGACCCCTTCATGTCGTATAATTATATGTATATACCCCTGCTTCTTGTCTACTGCGACTTTCACGTCTAAAGCAATTTGTTTTTAAATGCTTGCAAAAGCGTTCAACAAAAGAAGTACACTTTATTTGCTGAGGACAGATCTGTCTGAATATTTTTTGGCGTGATATATATATATATATATATAGGATCTGCATTAAAAACACGCGGGTTTGGATTCAAAACGTTCCACTGTCAGCGTAACGTGAAGCAAAATCGAGGACCTATATTTTGTTAAGGAAGTCAAAAATTGTATGTCTTAATGCAGTAATATTGTACGTTGAGTATCATCTGCCTATACGGCTTTTTTTCAATTAATGAAAAAGAAAACCCATTAAGCAACTGACGCATATAAAAAATGCTCTCTAAAAAACCACGAACTTAATCATCCCATCAATTTGTCAAATAATTTAAATGAACATTGTGTATAACAGAAACCGAACACCAGCGGTTGTCTTTTAAAACCACACTAGACGAGCGAGATACAAACGTCGATAAAATCATTTTGGCTCTCTCGTCTACGGACACAAAAAGCAAATTGAGCGATTTACAACTTAAAGGCTATATGCACATGTTGGGCAGACCAACAAAGCAGCTGCAGCGTTATTAATAACTCTTTTGTCTCACCGCGTGCACGACCATTAATCATCCCCAGCCCGGCCGCTGGACACAAAAGCTAGCCTGGATCGAATTAAGATGTGAGGGTTGAACTCTTAATCGACGAGCCAATTGAATGTAAAATCGATCAATCAAAATTAAATTAGTAAAATCATACGTTGGTTGGGTGTAAAAGTAAGAAAAAAATATAACATTTTTAATCGCTTAAGCAATATTGAAAATATGGCTGGAATTAATTTTTCGCTGCTTATCATTAAGAAAAGTTTTTGCTCTTTCATTTGAGCTTGATTTGTTTGTGCTGCACATTCAATTCATTCTAGTTCAGAAAACTATTATGTTTTTTTCTAGATTTGTTTGTTGTTAAACCTTCCCTTTTGTAAGTGCAAATAATTTCAATTTATTTTTATTTTTTCTTGACCATTAAAACCATTTACATTTAGCTATTTAATATATAAATAATTGTGGACGTTGAAATTGTTAGCACTATCATATATATAACATTCCAGACTGTCAAAATAACTATAATTCAACCATGAAAGGTTTTTTCAAACGAAGAAAATAAACTATAAAATATCGGAAAAGGTTTTAAGGCATCCAATTGTTGACATTTTTACTGTCAATACCATAATTTAGATAGATATAAATACACATATCTATTTTTCTCATCTGCCATTACGTCAAAAACGATTTTTCATTTGGACCACCGCGCTATAGAAACTCTCAGATCGAGGATTTCATCTGAGAGGCAGTGAGGAAAATCTATTGCTGCAGGGGGTGCGATTCATTTATTCGGCGGCCAGGCACCTTGTTATTATCTCCGAGGTGGCAAAGCTGGCAGAGGTGTTGGCCAAATGAAATATTGCCTTTCCAGAAATCGCGCCCGAAAGGTAATTAAGAGGACGCGCGGCCGGTCGGTGGCTCCATCACTCCCCTGCGCGCGTGTTTATATCCGAGACTGTCTTTCCGTGCATTTCACTCCAAAGCAACACGCTCGCACGCATCGCTTTTTATATACTATATTATTTATTTGTTCGTACCTGCTGCCAAAACAATTTCGGGTCTACCGGTGCGCGAGAAACACGCCTTAATGGTCGTGCGGAGCGATTGCAGCAGCAGGTGATGGACGGGTAATCAATTTTTTCGGCTCGCCAAGCCAGACCGTGAGTAAATAACTTGTAAAAATTGTTTGCTGACTGTCAAGAGACGATGAAATGACGATGAAAATCGCCTTGTCCTTCGAAATTCGTGTGGGAAGAGCCTAAATTGCCGTTGATCGAAGTTTTGCATATTTACATTTTCAGTTGTTATCCTCCTTTTATATTTATAGAATTTAAATTAAGGATAATTATTGGAGTTTTATCAGTATATATGGGCAGCGTTGGGTGGATTATATGATAAAAATAATTTTATAGATCATTATCATCAATTTGATTGATTATATTATGTTTTGTTTAAAACTCAAAATAAATAAATTTCGTGGCTTCAATTGAAGTTTTGTAACGTTATTTATTTAACTTCATTAATTGATATGTCAAGAGTAATTTTAAAATTGAAATCTTTGGAAAAAGCTTATGGATTCAATTCATAATTTAAATATCTAAATTTAAAATCTGAAATAAACAACAATTATAACAATTATAAAAAAATCCAATCCTCATATTTCTCTTTGACTGGGTGTTTGCAGAAAAATTCGTGTTGGACGCATCT
This sequence comes from Cloeon dipterum, assembly GCF_949628265.1. Classification (NCBI taxonomy): domain Eukaryota; kingdom Metazoa; phylum Arthropoda; class Insecta; order Ephemeroptera; family Baetidae; genus Cloeon; species Cloeon dipterum. The sequence goes on from NC_088786.1 coordinate 14,526,714, forward strand.
TCGCGGCGCAAGTCGCGGTCGCGGTCTCCGGCGAGCGGCGAGGATGGTCGCGACAGCCCCGTGGAGATCAGCTCGTCCACGTCGGACACGGCGGACGCGAGCAAGTCGAGTAAAGCGGGCAGTGAGCCGGCCAAGTCACCGTCGCCGGTGGCCAAGGTGAATCCACAGCTGCAAGAGCGGTGCAACTGCGAAGAACTGCAGCACGTCGTCTGCCATCTCGAGACTAAGGAGTTGTGGGACAAGTTCCACGACCTCGGCACCGAGATGATCATCACCAAGACTGGCAGGTACAGAAAGATAATAATAATATTTGCTCATGTTTCCTATACCTATTAATAATGATCATAATGATTGACTTTATTATTTTTTTTTGAATAAATGATTTATTCTTTCTACTGGATTAGCTTCTGGATGATATCTTCGTGTAAATTTTAAATCTACATTGAATGTTTTGGCAAAATTTTTATATAACTCGCTTTTGAAAATTTGAGCATTGTCTTGGAACGTTTCCAAAATTCCAAGCCCAAAATCAACTGCTGCTCAACTCGCGGCACCACTAACGCAGGAATTAAAAATGTCCGCCCATCTTAGGTTATTGGCAAAGCCACCTGTCCATTTACAATAACTTTTGAAAAAGGATGAAATAATGTAAATAATATTTTGTCATTTTACGTACATGCCATGGCAATATTCCTTCTCCAAATCAACAATTTCTTGTTAAAATTCTATTTGTCTTTTATTAAAATGATCTTTTAATAAATGCAGTTAAATCATATTATAACAGTTTTGTTTTGTTAAATATTAGTTTCAAAAATTGTTTAAATTCATTTTTTAATTTTGTTTTTGTTGTTATTAATTTAACAAGATTTATTGTATTAAAATTTTATAAATGTGTATAATTTATATCACTATACTAATTTCAATTATTTCTATATTAAATTTTAGCGTCTAAAATTGTAATCAACGATTGTAAATTCATCTTCCTATCAATTTGTGCTGCATCCAATTATCACGATGCGCATTCAAACACTCTAATGAGAATCAATAATATCGTTCATGTTGTTGAACAGAAAAAATTTGTCTTACGGTTACTTAAAAATGTTAGCAAGCTCAAAGATTGATTACGAAAAGAGAGACATTTTGGTTCTCGCTCTCTTTTATAAAGACTAATAGGAATCCTTTAACTCGATGATATAATGTAATGTGCTGCAAGTCGGTGTCGGTGTACAATCAAAGTCAAAGCAGAGCACAAAGTACAGGTGCCCTTCGGAGGGTGTGTGTGTGTGCGCGATTCCCCAGGGCCACAGGTGCATCGTACACGTTCATACGTGAATATGCGTGCCGGCTCCTCTCAAAGTACAATCATCATGATTAGTAGAATGGTCGACGCAACAAGGAGCAGCAGATTCAAATTCGCCTGAGTCATGTGTACAGGTGTATTCCCCTGCGAGATTTGACCCGGCGGAGTACAATTGCCGGGCTGATTGCTAATCCTATTATGTTTCTTTTCTCGAGGCGGAAAAATTACAAAGTGCTAACAAGCGTTTTGCTTCGGCTCTATCAGCGGCCATTTTCGGCCTTAGTAGGCTTCTTTGCGCGCGCGTGTGCGGTTTTTTATTGTTAATGCGGCGATGGAAATCGTCGAATGCATTAATAACGTGACTGCAGCGCTTTTGATTTTGCTGCTGCTAGCTGGCTGCTGGTTTGTGACGAAGGGCACGAAATGACATGCTCACTTGGGAGACTTCCCTCCCGATTATGACGGTTATAAATGACGGTGACATGATATAAATCAAGACCGTAATAAAAGGTCCAACAAAGCAATCTCAGGGGAGGCCGAGTGCACTGTGTTCACCGATTAAAGGTGCTTTATTATTTTTCACATTTATATTGATCACGGTGGAGCGTTTATGTAGCACACTCATTATCGAGACAGACCAATTACAATAAAAGCTCCATGTGCTTGAGATTGTTGCATACAGCATCATCATGAGTTTCAAAGATTCCTTAAATTCATGGATTGTTACTTTTATTTAAAACTAACGTGTTTTGGAATAAATCAAAATTATGTAAGAGGAAGAATTGGAAGACGCTTATTTTGAGACCTAAAATTTTATAATTTGGCTCTGATTAGGAAGTGCAGCATTTATTTACACTGTTCTTCTACCAAAAAGCCTAACGGATTTATTTCTCGACATTATTAGATGCCTTTTGAACAATTGGAAAACTTGTTTTAGTTTTTATTGATGTCGTCTCACATTTGTGATGCTGAAGTGACAAGTCTCAGTGGCTATATAATTATTAACAAAGTCAATCATTTATTTTACTTCAAGGAAATGAAGCGTTTCGTTCCCTTATAAAATTTATAATGGTGGAACCGGTTAATTAATTGATACCATGAGATAAATCTTGATACTGCGCATTTTTGAGAACTTCAGTTTCAATGTTTCAATTTTTTTAGCTGTGATGATTTATTAGAAAATCGGCCGTGACAAAGATTTACGGACGAATTGATTCGCAAAATTTATCTTCAAAACGGTGGTCGGCTACCGCAAAACACACACTTTTCGCGGTGAATGCCTTATCAGAATTTTGCTCATGCATCAGCAAAACACACGTCTCGGTAATCCCGGGCGTTTAATCCCCGTTCGGCGAGGAGAAGAGCTGCAGACACGCCAATTTGTATTCATCAGGGGGCGAAGGGCTGCACGTTTTCCAGAAGGAAAAATGGCCGTGCCGTGCTTTGAAAATCAATAATTTAAAGCAATATCCGGCGCCAAAAATGCAGCCCCTTGCGCAAGGGTTGCCAAGAGGGTGCGTTTTCCCCTTTAAAGCGCGCCGCATATAAAATATCTCTTCTCCAATAATATTTCGCTTCACCGCCGAAATTATTAATACACTCTCCGCTGAGGCGAGTGATGGGGCGGCATCAGGGTGGTGAGTGCGAGCGAGCTGCCCCCGCCGCCCCCGCGCCCGCTGCCGACCCACCCTCCCTTCCTTTCGCCGCCGCCGCCAGCAGCCACTCCCTCTCTCTGCTTCTTTTTCGCGCATCTTCTCAATATTGAGCGCCTGTGGAGCACGCGTCGATGTGCGAAGTCTTCTTGTTGGTTTGCAGCGACCCTGTGAAGTGAGTGCCGCACCACCAGAGCAGCAGCCAGCCAGCAAGCAGCCAAATATTGAATTTCGCCACTCCGCGCTCGGCACAATTCTTCACCACGTGCCTCTATCTCTTTGCTGTTGCATCAAATATGTATATAGTGAATTGGCGTTTTTTCAATACAGGTGATCTCCCTTCAAATTGGCAGCATATAGATATAGAATCAAATATTTTTCATAAGTTGAAAAACGTTGCTATCAAGCTTATTGATTAAAAAATTAATAATAATGAATATGTACGTAAAAGATTATCGATCGTATTCTGACATGGGAAATAATAGAACTATTAACTTTAACGTTTTAAAATATTTGTGATTACGTACGATTCACAATAACTACACAATAAGCCACGAATAAAATAGTAAGAATAAAATATAAAAAATTGGAAAATTTTACACAACATACAGGGAATTAAATTAAAAGATAAAATAACTCAATTGCTCATTTCTATAGATGGATGCATAATAGTGTGGGCAGCTAAAATTAAAAAAAAAAGAAGATAAAAATGATCCCGCACTATTAAATTTGCGGCTCCTCGGCCTCAAATCGGTACTCTCATCGGTACTATTTGACCTGTAAAACAAAATCAATAACCTTCATGAAAAATTACCTGCAGAGCATTCTGAATCACCAGCCATTTCATTCAATTGACTACACTCATCGCTGAGAACAATTAATGAAATGAGTGACATCTTACATAAACCTCACCTCCATATGCTACAAACATTCTTGCCAAAATTCACTAGCTCAAAATTACACCTTTTATTTCAAAGTCGTTAAAAAACCTATGCTATATATATTTCATAAAATTTTCATTAACCATAAATATATATAGAATGAAAACTACTTCTAAGTAGCTAATATTTCTTAATACATATAAGGACGCGCGGCTGTCTTTGTCCGTGTTGGAGTGAGATTCAATTCAGCGTGCTCTGCCATTGTTTATTTTATTCAAGTATTATCATTCGAGGCTTAACACCAGTTTTTATTTTTCCTCAGTCACATCCTTTGAGAGTCAATTTTGCTCCAGCAGACTGGGACAAACGCTTTCTTGCTAACTTTTCTCGTTCCCACACTCGACGTCACCGCAAAGCGCCTCATCTTTTCAATCTCGTTGATTATCACATTTTGCGTGTCTCGTCGTTGGCCACGTTCCAACGCTCTTTTCGCAGCCAGCGAGCAGCAGAGAAATATATATATATATATATATATATATATATATATATATATATATATATATATATATATATGTTGTGCAGGAGCAGCGAACAAGCAAGGTATAACAAATAAAAATGCAAACAGCACGTCTGCGACACCGGCAGCCGCGCCGCCGCCATATCCAATCTTTTTCTTCGTCGGACCTGTTTCGCTGGCTCGAGTCGCGCAGACAGACATTTATAAGCCGCGCTCTATCGCCCGTGCTGCGAAAACTGTTGAGGTGATAGCAGCCCGGCGCGCGGATGAGAGGCTGTTACCATCCTATCTGCTCTGCATGCACACATGCACACGCGCCGCCTTGTACATATGCATGCCCGGGGTACGTGTGCGCGCACAGGGGCTGAAATATTGCGCGGCAGATTCGCTCCTTTGGGACTGCGAGGCCCAGGCAAATGGCGCTGTTTCCCGTCTTTGAAGACCCAATCTCCCCATTTCGCCAAGTAAATTGGCTCAAATTTTATGTTCCTGTGTAATTGCAATAGAAATGAGGAGCGGTTGAATTTTTCGTTTGGTTTCAGCAAGTTACACATTTCATGAGTTTCAGCGAGTTGTTCGCTAATGCTACAAAAAATTTTTTATTTTTTATTTTATAATCTGATGCCTTGTTTGAAAGGAATAAGATTAAAATATGTCAAATAGCTGATGGAAAATTTCTCCATAATTTAAAAAAAAACTGGAAATTTTACCCATACATAGCATCATTTTCTTGTAAAATGAGTTGTGAGGTGTGACTATAGATAAATTAAAATTTAAACAAATAAAATTTACCTTTCTCCATTTTTGAAACATTTTTTAATTATTGCCAAATTAAAACAAAAAAATTTAGAGCACAATCTTAATTCTTAAACCGTTAGTTGTCCCTCATCATCATCAAGTTCTTGCTTTTTTAGTAAAATTTAAGCCTCTTTTCAGCTGTCGCTCTGCCAATTCTTTCCTGCTAAAACCATAAAAATACAAAAGCCGTAAAAGTAAAGCATGGACACAAGACGCTCTCAGCGCACTGGCACACGCAGCGAATGAAATTTCTTTCCCCGTTTTCCAGCAAGGGCAAGCGAGGGTGGCAGAAAGAGCTAATTATGGAGGTCTTTTGTAATAAACTCGCGCCCCGCCCGCACGGAAAAGAGGGAAAGAAGCTGCAGAGAGAGATATATGAGAGCATAATACCCGGCGCAAAAGTACGATTATATGATTAACTTTTCCAGCAGTGCAGAGAAACTTTTCCCATCTGCGCTTGGAGCGCGCGTTTAACTCATTCCACGTGAGGCACGTTTCAGTCAGCAAAGCGTTGCTGGATAAAAATTTACACGCAGTGCCTATAGATGTGCACCACGCTTTATTTCGCGGTATCTCAAAAGCTTGAAGATAGTAGTAGACCCTGAACGTGAAAAATGTGTCGTGTGATTTTATTTGATACGATTCTACACCGCTCTTTTGAACGTTTTATCTTGTAGATTTTTCGCATAAATTTAACAATGACTCATTCTTATCACTACGCAAACAGCATTTATTTTAAAAGAAAGATTCAAATGAAAATTATCAATGATTTTTGGTCTGATTTTTCTAATTCAAATTAATTCTCGTGGTAATTTCTAGGGTTGGGATTTTTAGATGGTTCTCTTGATAATTTAGACGGTTTTTTGACTTTATTTTTGGCACCATAAAAGCAACATTTACAGGTCAGTTTCTCCAAGCCAATTAACGAGTCTTTTTGCTTTGAGAAGTTTTGGACAGAATAATATATCAGAATTGTATTATTCAGTTTACAGGGCAAAATTGCAAAGTAACGATTCACTATATATACGTAACACGCTGCAGTCATGCTTATTTCATTAATAAAAACATTCGTTTTGTTTTAATGCTAATGAAGTCCACGTGGCTTTCTTAATTTAATTGTATTTCCAGAAGATTTTGATAGGCACTCTGATGGTCTTTGCTTTGGACGTGTTGAGAAACTATCAGCTTCTATTAAATAATATCATCTCGTCAGTTTTTATGTCACCACCGATCGCAAACCTTATGAAAATTTACCCGCATATTGCAGCACTTCCATCACAATTTTTCATGGTATTTGAAAAAATTTAGCATTCAGTTGACTGTTAAGACTTAAGTTTTAGATGGTTTTGGTCTGAAAGATGGTTTTAAGTAAGTGTGACTCAAAAAGTCCTCAAATTACAAATTTGTGTTCATTTGACGAGCTCGTAGGACGCACAGAAAAAAAGTCGATCGTCTTGCATCCCAAACCTAGTAATTTCCCTTCTTGCCAACTTTCCTTTCACTCTTTTCCCTTTTCTCTCTTTTTAAAAAAGATAAAATAAATAATAATAATTGCTAAACATTTTGTTCAAAGCTAAAAGTTTGTCTGCCTTTAAACATTACTTTACTAATTTCCAGTCTCACCTAATAATTCTGCGATGAAAAACAACGTGATAATTTTCAAATCTAAAAAAACTGACTCACCATATACATCCCGCTCAAACTCGTGACTATAGGTTGATTGAAAAATCTTCCTTTCATTTTTCTTCTGTATAGCCTTGGAAAAAATACAAATCGGAATTAACCTTTAATTTCCAGAAATAATTCTGAGCTGCATACGTGTGTCGAGAGCTGCGAATGACACCGTGTTGATTACAATCCTCTCATTTCCATCGTAGTAGCTATAAATTGAATTCATTAGAATTCATTGAATTCCACACGCGCGGCGAGGTCGGCGAGAGCGAAGCCGCAAACGGCGTGCGAAATTTTCCTCAAACGACACCCATATAATACGGCGCAGCGTATAGGTACGGAATAAGGCAGAAAAATTACATTATGCTTGGCGCAATTGCCATAAATTACAGAGTGGCACACACGTTGCACCCTTCAAGGGGGACCCTCTTCAAAAAATGTTCTTAAAATTGGCCTCTCTCGCTCTCTCTCTCTGCGGCTGAGCTCGTTTTCTGGGTGGCGCGCTTGCTCACATTTATACGCATATATATACCTAAAGGAGGAACTTGTTACATCATATTATACGGCTCGGATGTCAGGGTTCACGCAGTTGGGCAATTTATTTCGCAATTTTAAGAGTGAAATTCTTTATTCCGACTTGCTTTTGCCAGCGACACACGAGGGTTGCTCTTTATTAATGCCACTTTTGCCATGCAGCCAGCCGAGTATCTCTCTCTCTCTCTCTCTCTCTCTCTCTCTCTCTCTCTCATTGTAATAAAACGCTCTGCTCCTCTTATGGTAATGGTAATAATAACACACGGCTGCGTTTCTGTTCTCTCTCTGCTCTGCTCTGCTCTGCGGCTGGTATATCTCCCAGGCGGCAAACATGACGTGAATATTTCATGCAAGCAACCGAGAGCGAGAGAGCTGACGAGGGATCAGGCTGGAAAAATGCGCCGCAACTCCATCGCCTCTTCACTCAGGCGCCTTTTCTCGCGCCACGTTAGCGCCGCCCGCGCGCGCTGGCAAATGGATTGCATTTCTCATTCCGCCGCTACATCAGCCTTTCCGCTCCTTAATACGGTTTTCACAAGATCAACTCGCCGGTTAAATTTATTATTTGGCCCCACGCACAGCCGCCGCCGACATTTTACCACCGCCCTAAAGCGCTTCGATCCGGTCTTGGCAAATTCTAACTTGCACAAACATCTGAAGATAGTAATATTATACTATTCAATCATCTCCACTACCACAAACATTTGAAATCAAGGAATTTCAAAAAATCACTCTTGTGTACCCTTCTTTTTAAACTGTGTAAAACGCAGTTACTTAAAATCTTATTCTCTGCTGGGCAAAATTTTTTTATCACTGTGATTTTTTTTGGCAAGAAAGACATCAAATGAAAACACAAAGTCATTTTAGCTCTGAACGAAATATCCGACTTTCCAGAAATTCCAATCAACTTCAGCTTTGAGGCCGTGGCTAGAACAAATCAATCAACATGCACGGCTGAGCGTAATCCGCGAGAAAAGGGACAAGCAGGAGGAAAAAGAGGATTTGGGAAGCAGCGGATTTATAATACTCATTGGAGCCGTGGAAACAAAAAGCCGCTCCGCCGTCCGCTGCTGACGGATAATTTGTCCACATTATTAAACACCGACATTTGATCCGAGCCAATAATTCGAGTCTAATCTCCGTCGGTAATCTCCATTCCTCACTGCTCACTGCTCGACGGCGGGACTAGAGAGAGGATCAAACAAACGCGAGGGGAAGTGAATTTATACGCGGAGAGATTCACGCGTGTCAGAGGTTAGGAGGCGCAAAACAAGATATAATGCATGTTCTCGTTGCACAAAGTTCCTCGCTGATGCACAATTGTAATAAAAGCAGCAAAAGGGGGGACGAGTAAACGTTTTTGATTCACCCTCATAGCACGCAAGTGGAGCGATTGTCTCAATTTACTTGCCATTCGGGGGCAGTGAAGCAATCAATATCCGAATTGTGGGATAGAATAACAAATTTAACATAATATTTTTGTAGTGTATTTTCCATAATTAAAAAAAACATTTTACATTTATAGATCAAGGAATCCATTAACTAATGACAATTTTTTTATTTCTAACAATAGAGCTACACTGCAATCTACTTGTCTAATGGCTAACAAGATAGTTATTTAAATAAATGGAGACATGGGAGAGCCATCATTGGCTTCAGAAAGAAAGTTCAAAAGTCACTCTCTTCTTCTGTTGATAACTAAAAGTTGGGCACAAACAATAATAATTGATGATCCGCAATAAAATAAAATTATGAATCTAAAATGTCAACACTCTATATAAGGATGGTAGACACAGAGTTAAGAAAATCGATCCTATAGTATACTTTGCTATTGTTTGCAAATAACTAGGATCCAAATCCATTGTCGAATCCTGTATCTTAACCAACCTTGCGAAACTCGAGTTTGGTTTTTAATTTTCAAATAAAAATTATATAATTATTTACAAAATTTATGCAAGCCATTTCAACTAAGTTATGCGTCATGCGTCATGTCGTGGTTTTCACCCCTAATTGTAAGAGCGTAGGATAATTTGGTATTTATGTATCACTTCCCCTGCTTGTTGGCGCATTTCACGCTCGACAGTCACACCCCGGGCGTCAAGCTGAATTTCCCTTGCAGCTAATTTAATCATTTGGCGTGATCATAACTAACCATGGGCTGAAATATTTATGCGCGCGAGAGAGAAAAGAGAGGCTGTGTGTGGCGGTCCTCTGGGATTCTATGGGCGCCGTGATATCATTGTGAGTGAGCGAGTGTGGCGGGTGGCCGGCGTCGAGTGGGCCCGCTCTCACCGAAATTGAGACATAAAGTGGGAAAAATCGTCTTTCTCCGGCAATTTGCGCGCGTTGTTCCTGATTCCCAGGACGCAGTGGCGTAACAATTCAATAACACTTCCACTTCTTCTTTTTCCTCCGTTCCCACAAATTTATAAATCGACAAATTGGATTTTTCTCTCGCTCCCGACGGTCCTCCTCTATACATTCTATCCTCTTTTTATTATTCATTATCGGTCGTGCGAATACGCTAGAGAGAGAGAGAGAGAGAGAGAGAGAGATGTAATACGGTTTGCGGTCGCATTACGGAAATGTTAATCAGCAGCAGACGCACGAGACCGAATTCTGCGGTTTGCAACTAAAATTGGCCAGAGCCAGCAAATTGCGCTGTTGTGCCGGATAGAAATTCTCAGCTTGCGCAGAGATAAATTAAATAGATTATGTGCGCTGCTAATTGAAAATTCCATTCTAAATAAAAAATAGCGATAGTGCTCAATTCATATAATTATATCCATTGCTTCAGCCTGTTCTTTATTTTCAATTTTTAACCATTTAGTTGTAAGAGAGGTTAAAATATGGTCGAATATGATTTTTCTTAAGAAAACAGTGCTTCTGAAAATTTCACATTTAATTTTCAAACTTTTAAACCACAATAATCATTTAAAGAATAATACTTCACGACAAATTATTTAACAAGCGTTGGAAAAGAGTATATCTGCCAAATTAAAATGGTTTCTGTGTGCGGCCTTTAATTATGAAAATAGTCGACTTTCTCTGTGTGTATTGTTAGATAAACATTCAAGCAGGGCACCGAATTTCATGCCCCTTTCACTTCTTGCGCTGAGATTTTCGGGCCAATTTCACTCAGCATGCCATGAAAATTAATCAAAGTTCTGGCTCGGCAAACTCATGAAGCGTGAAAGAAATATGTAAATCAAGTGAGCTATAGCACGCGGTGCCAAGCAAGCTCGAGAGGAATAAATAACTCTTTGCTTCCTGCCCTTTCGGTTCGCGGCTCACAGCGTTTTAACTACTTGAGACACAAATATCAAAACATTTAATTAATTAAAACAGCTGTAACACATCATTTGATACTATTAGGAGGCCTAAATTGCCGCACGCCCGAATAAGTGGCATTGCTGCTGGCTGGCTGCGAGTTTTCCTCTCGAGAGTCTCTCTCGGTTCGTCTTCTTCGTTTATACCCGAGATTTATGGCCGCATACGCGACTCAATTAAATTGTTTGGCTGTTCACCACACACATCGCCGCATTACAAGTGCCATGCTAACTAATGTAATTGGAGTGCCAGCGTTCAGTGGCGCATCCAGACGTTCACTGGCAGTCTTCTGCAAAATTAATTTTTAGCTCTAGTGGCGTTTTACGGAGTGAAAATTATTTAATGATGTGTATTTAAGTCTTCATAACGTTAGTTAATTTATCCTTCATTATTTATTATGCTGAAAATTATTTTAAAATTTCGAGAGACCTAAAAATAGTGAATTTTCTATGATAAAATATAAAAATAATGCAACAATGAAACGACCTGATGCATTTAAATTCGCTCTTTGAATCTATATCTACACATTGCCTTAAAATAAAGAGCTAATATAATATTCTTTTCTGATTAAAAATCACAATTTAGTAAAAAAAAACAATGCTACTCGTTACTGCAAAAGAGGGCGTTTAAATATGTTCTCGCTGTTCAGTTGTTATTTAGGTTCCAAACGCGCCACTGCCGCCAGCGGCGTGGCGTGTTGATTTGTGACCCGGCAAAAAAGCTGACACTTAGACACGGAAAAATAAATAAAGCTGGCGCGAGGGTCTCTTGTTAAAAGACGCATCACCAGCCAGCTCCGGCCAGAACAAATTCCTTTCGTGTGTTAATTAAATCACCGACATCAAAGCGCGAGAAACAATCTCATTCTTTTTTCCAACACACGATTAATTTATGGGGTAAGCAGCGCAGAATTAAGAGCTGCAAACGCACCTAAAGTCAACAGACAATGGATAGTAAAGCGATTCCTGAGCAGCGTCAGTTCAACTTGTCAATTAAAATGATTTAAAAATTTCCTGCTGTGGTGATTTATTTTAAATGATTAAATTTTGGGTTTAAAAATTTCTTGAGGACTCACATATCTTATTTAGAATTAAGAGAGTGCGTTATTATTGTTCAAAATCAAAAGACTTCACGACAGAACTGACCCCAACAACTATTTGTATTTTTTAATGAATGTATAAAGTCAAAAATATTGGGGAGCAGTCTGAAAAATACTGTGCGTGTGTTATCTTAATTTTTTTTAAACAAATTCGCCTCTGATGTTGTTCCAGGCGAATGTTCCCCACCGTCAGGGTGTCGATGAGCGGCTACCTGAGGCCTGACGCGAGGTACGCGGTGTTGATGGACATCGTTCCCGTGGATAGCAAACGCTACCGCTACGCTTACCACCGCTCATCGTGGCTAGTGGCGGGCAAGGCAGACCCTCCTGCGCCCCCCAGGCTCTACATGCACCCCGATTCACCCTTCAGCGGGGACCAACTCAGGAAGCAGGTCGTCTCGTTCGAGAAGGTCAAACTCACCAACAACGAAATGGACAAAAACGGACAGGTAAATTATTATTTAAGAATTTAACTTCCACAATGATTCAGACTTTCGTACAAATATTTAAATAAGAAAAAAATATATAAATATATATTAATTATGCAATTATTTTCTGTTTGCAGCTGGTGCTTAATTCAATGCACAAATACCAGCCACGCATCCATTTGGTCCGGTTAAGGTCCAACTTTTCGGACAACGCGAGCATCCACGACCTGGAGTCGGAGTACTTCAAGACCTTCATCTTCCCTGAAACCGTTTTCACTGCCGTGACTGCCTACCAAAATCAGTTGGTGAGTAAAAGTTATTTTTCCGGGAAATTTAGTGTAATGAGCCAATCAGTGCGTGTGGGCCGAAATTTAGAGTGACACGCGCAATTAATCAATCCAGCGGGCTGTGTCGCTGCGCGATTAATTTTATCCACCATGTGAACACGTAATTGTTCGTCAGAGCTAGTGAATTCAAAGGAAATAAATGACGCTGGCAGCAGATGCTGCGTGCCGCGGCGACGAACCGTTTTGCTACATTTAGCCGCTCTCACACTTTTGATTTAAATTTAACTAACTGCCACTGCTCTTGCTCGTCTCTCACTGCGAGGGGAGAATTAGCTCGTTTTGCGGTTGACTTTTTCAGCCAGCAGACGCCCGCGTGTTTGCAACTTAATCTGATTTACGCAGTCTTAATTCCGACACTTCGTCTCTCCAAGATTTAGTAAACACGCTCTACACACTTGCCTGTAATTTGATTTGAGCAAATCTCGTTAACTCTTTGTCAGCTTACTCGGCGAGTTTTATGGTGTTGCAGATTCTGAGTTGTATTTAGCGTTTTCAATTTAAAGTTAAGGATACAATTTAAGATTAAATTTTGTAAAAAAAAATTCAAAATGATATCTAAAATATTTCGCATTCCCTTAAAGCTTGCTAAAACTGGCAGTCATTCCTTTTCAGTATTGATTTGGCTGAGGCTCCCAACCACAAATTTTGACCTCCGTTCTCTATATTGATTTGCAATTAACTTGAGTAGGGTCGTTGAAGTCCTTGAGGGAATACATCAAGTTTTCCACAGACTTGCGAACCCGTCCAGTCCTTCCTCAAACTTAATTGAATAATTCACTCGCTCAAGCCGCGCATAATGTGATTTGTAAATTTTTCCTGTCAGCCTGGTCCCTTAAGTGGCGAACTGCGATGATTTTGACACTGCAACGGGGGTGGTGGTGAGGGGATGCGACTGCTCATTATCGCTCAGCCCCTGTCGGGACACGCCATAATTGGCCCACCCGTGCGACACACGCTGCTGCAGCTTCCACTTCCGAGTTAACACGCCTCGCTTAATTATACATACATATATAACTGATGTAGAAGGCTCACATACATCATGTGTTTGTCAAAAGCTATTAAAACGTGGAAAGCGGCTGCAGACGATGAAATATTGCCGGCCGCTTGACACTTGATCCCGCTTCCGCGAAAATTATCCGCGCATTTGTAGGAAACGTAGCGTGAATTTGTTGAGTCTGCTGAAAGAGAGAAGGGAGGTGTAATTACGGTTTCGCTTACTGTCTGTTGCAGATCACGAAACTGAAGATTGACAGCAATCCTTTTGCCAAAGGTTTCAGAGATTCTTCCAGGCTGACCGAATTTGAAAGGTAGGAAGATATTTATGATTAGATTGCTCTATTTGATAATTTAAAAAAAAAACATTTATGTCATTGCGAATGACGTTTTTTTATTTTGTTTACGAATGGAACATTTTTTACGTTAGTGTCCTTTACGTTATCAAATAAAGTAAAATTAATTAATCATGCAGGCCATTTAGAATCCATATTAATACATATATTTTTATTTCTTGATACCAAAGAAGGTTGAAGCACGCGAGGTTGTCATAATATTTTGATATTATTGTTTAGTTTTTCTCTATGCTAGAATTAATATTTTAAATTCACTCTATGCCCATAACATTTACCAAGTTTCTTCACTCTCTCAATAGTTCGATCGCCTATTTGTCTGCTCGCAGGGAGACAATGGAGTCGATGCTTGCCGAGCAGCACTACCTCAGGACACCGATGCGACCTTTCTCCGAGCTTGACCTGCTGAACAACAACAGCAATGGCCACAATAGCGTCGTGGGGGCGGCGAACCTGAGTCTGGAGGAGAAGGCGCTGCTGGCCGCCCGCAGTCAGCTGTTCCTACGGGCGGCCGCTGTGGCCGCCTCGTCGCCGTCGTCGCCGTTCCCGGGAGCGTCCACCTCGATGGCGGCCGGCCCCATGCTGTACCGCCCCCGGCCGGAGGTAGCGGGCCACCTGCCACCGCTGCAGCAGCTGTGGTCCCAGTGGGCCTGTCTGGGCCCGTCGTCCCTGCTGGCGGCCCACTCGCACTTCGCGATGGCGGCCGCCGTGTCCGCCTCGCTGTCTGGCCCCGATGGCCTCCCGCGGCTGCCGCGGCCCGTGTATCCGACGCACCGCTTCAGCCCCTACACCCTGCCGCCCCCGACCACCCCCAAGGACCTGTCCTCACCGCCCAACTCGTGCTCCAGCACTCCAGACAGCTGCCGGGCGGACAACAACTGTGATGGTGCCTCTTCGTAATCGAGAGTGACTCGTAAATTGAAAGTGCGTTTAAGCCTCCCCTGACTTAAAACTTTTTCAGTAGTGGATCTCATAATCAAGCGTTTCTACGCGGAGGATTGGACAGCCCTCTTGCTGGAATACACAAATGCATTTTATATGTTGACGTTTTTATATCATTTCGCGTGTACAGAAAGAGCTTGCGGCACTCAAGAGATTTTGCACAAAAGTGAAATCTGATATCCATTATAATCAATACCCTCTCACATTGAGGTATCTGAAAAGGAAAGTGGTCTAGAAATTAACAGGTAATCATCGAGTCAATATTGATGATGATAAATTTTAAACATTCTTGGTTTATCCTTTAACATTTACGCTGAAGTCAAATTTCAACATGTTTTACACATTAATTTACTTTTTAGTAATTTTATGACAATCAAGATACGCAGACATATCATAATTTCTGATTAAAAAAATATGCTTTGTAACACTTTCCATTTCAGTTACTGAATTGAAATCGGTCTTCATCTTAGATTTTGCGAATAAATATATCGCACGTCATGTGCAATTATTCATGTTTCTCACTGTGGTCACAAAATAAATTATTGTATCAAACGAATTACTTGAAAACGCGCCAGTTGTTTTCCTTTTCCAAGCCCACCCCGAATTAGGAAATCCAGCGTGGCAAATTGAATTTATTGCGGAGCAGCGGAAAGAGGAGGAGGAGAAAATCCGAGCTCGGTGTGCTGTCGGGGGCCAAAAATGCTGTCAAGTCAGTTAAAAGTGCGTTGATAAGAGATAAAATGTTGACGATGCCACGCATAGTGACAAAATCTTTATCTCGGCGCGCTCCCCATTTTACATGCGGCCGATTTGCATGGCGCTGGCTTCTCAGCCAGTTAGTTTTTCCTGCAGCCGACGACGAGAGCATTTCCATTCCCCGCTTCAATGGCTGCTCTCGCCTCCTGTTAGCTTTTTATATAAATGTGCAGTAGCAGCAGCAGCCAGTTAGTTGTCATGGTTACACAACCGACGGGGTTTGCAGCTCGCTCTCTTGTGCGCCGGGGAGCGGAAAGATGAGAGGAAAAAATATTGTTTCATCCCTTAGGTCTAATCTAACTTTTTGCACAAAGTGGAGCATGCAGATGCATTATTAAGATATCAAGTGCGGCGCGCTGGCGGGCGCGGTGGAGAGAATGTTTTTATATCTCGTCGCGCTATATATTCTCTGCTCTTTTACTCTCTCGCTGCCGGCGAGTCGGACGCGGATACGATAAGGGGCTAATGCTTTCAACTTTACACTCTATACCCTCTTTATTCGCCTTCTCGCGTCCGCACGGCTCGCCCGCAAATACAGACGGCGCGCAGCGCAGACCAGACGACTCGTACAATTGATCCGCCCCTATCTGTTATGATGAATCGCGACGCTTTCGCTACACTCTCAGAGGTGACGAGCATGAAGATAGAAGCGATTTCAGTTGGGAGTTCCTGGTGTTCAATGCGTGTTTTGCACTATCACTGATTCAAATTCTGAGTGTAAAAATGAGTTGCACCAACAAACGAGAGGTAGGCAATTCCTCAACACGCGAGCTGCGCGTGATGCATACCTCCCGATGAAGTTACGGAATCTGCCCGCTTCCACTGGCTTCCCCACGGTTAACGATTCTGATAAACTATGCATTGATTGTTTGTTTCCAGTTCATTTTTCAGATTTTTTTTCTAATACGGTAAAGGGTAAAACGTGTTTCAACCTAAATTATTTCAATTTAAGTAACCCACTGACAAAGTCAATATTTTATATTTTTTCCAATCAGTTTGGCTTCATCTATAGTAGCAAATTATAATTATACGCTGAAAATGGAAAAATATGTAATATTAATATGTAAAATAAATATGTCTCAAAATTATTGGCGTTCAAGAGGGAATTTAAAAGGAGAGCAAAATTTGTTTGATATTAAAATTAAGATCCAGTTTTTTTAGACGCAAAATTATAAGTGATTCATTGATCGGTATTTTATTTACATGCTACATGGTAGATATTTGAGTACTATATATGCAATATTTATTTTAATTTTATCGAAGATTCTATAAGGAGCCGAAGTGTCAATAAGGGTCACAAAATTTCTCTACTTTCCGCTCATTTCAAGACCATTTCTTAGCCTCAGGTCATGATACAATGCAATGTCCAAAGGTAACGTTAAACTTGTGAAAAGGCCGCATCTGGAAACACTTTATCACTGCGAGCAATTGTATATAATACAAAGATATGTTCCGGAAAATAATAAAGCAAGGACCTTTTGATGCGTAAAACCAAAAAAAATTAGGTCCATTTATCACTCAGCGGTCGTCCTTTGCCGACTTTGTTGCTCTTCTTGTGTCACCATACACAATTTTTAGTGAGCCTGAAAAATCGCAGACAATAGGGAAGAGGCTAATACTTTGTCAGCGGCGTAAATAAAGCACAAACAAGGTCATAAAAAAGCATCGTTTCCTTGAAAACTAGCCTATGGAGTTAACACCTCGGGTTTTTCTTGAGGCCCCACGCATGCACAGAAAAACTACGCTTCCTGCAGCGACGCACTGACCTTTTGTCAAAGCGCACGTTGAGCAGAGGTAGGAATCTGCATATATAGCCAGGCCGTCCACTAGTTTGTGCGTCTGTGCTGCGGGTGGCGTGACAGATAGTGATGGATTACCGGCGCGCCGCAGGGGCACCCTGGCCGAGGTGACATTTTACTCTTTGCAGCGGGCCGCAGCGCAGTGGATTAACCCCGCGATGTACCCTTATTGCACCCGTCTGTATCACCGAAACATACCCCTAATCGCCGACAGTGCGAGCTGACACACGAGCAGCTGGAGGATAGAGAGTAAAAAGGCAAAATACTGCATTTCAGATGATTCATGAACCGAAATTGAAATTTACTGATATGTCGCAGTTGAACATTCAGTTCTTGAATCAGGTTAATGGATTATAATCAATTATATTATACACATTTTTGCTTGGCGGAGTTTACAGGTAATCAAAAACAATTTTTAAAATCGATTAGAAAGATGCAGATTTGGAGGTTCATAATTTTCGTCTTTATTAAAAAGTTATGATATTCTGGACCAAAGAGCATGGCACTAAACTTACTACAGGAGTAAAAATAAATTGCAGCTGCCCACAAAGCCTGCTGTGATCGAGCAAGGGAGTGGGCTGGTACTCATAATACACTCCATAGGATTTTATTAGCGAGCGTCGAGTGCAGGAGGAAGAATGAAAAATAAACAAATAATGTCGGATGTAGGCTCAATTTTCAGGCGTATTAGCAGCAAATTGTCACCAATGGCAGGTAGGGCGGTGTGACTCGAGTGCCAGGGCAGGCGTGGCGTGACATGACGAAAAAGTGGAAAACGGCTGCCGTGAGAGTGTGTGTGGCCCGGACCGCACACTACTCTTGGCGATCCATCATGCCCAACAAGGAGCCCAGCCTGTGCCCAGCAGGGGAACTCGCTCTCCGAGGAACACCTCGATTTTGTCTCGTGCTTAAATCTTCATAATACATTCTCGATATATTATGAGACTTACCTTGCCATTAGAGAACGACGAGAGACCCAAAAAATCATACCCTTTGCTATCATGTTTGAGTTGGTTGGAATGAAAATATATATATTTGAGGAAATTTCAAAAAAATTTATTCTGGCAATTATTTTACACTTGTATTGTCAACGGGACATTGAAGCTAACTTTCAGAACCCAAAATTTTCATAACTGCTCTATTCTTTTAGTGACAGTATCTAGACCTCCGGGAGAAAAATATTCTATGAGATTGCTATCCAGGAAGGATTTAGTTCAGGAGTCATGGAGGAAAATTAAGTAATGACGTCCGTTGTGAAAAAAAGATGAGAAGAGTGTACAAGGCGTGTATAGTATAAACTAGAAATCTTTAGCGTTTAAATCAAGAATTAACAATTTTGATGGTGGCAAAGCAAAATATAACTTTGTATAATAAATTTATCCATATATAGCGTAGGCATTTTTTAAATTAATCTGGCTCAGTTAGTGGAAAATAAACCAGTAATTCCCGTGCAGAGCTCTAACGCAAACGAGGCAGCAGTTTCACATTATAACAACTTAAGTAAGCATGCTACATCTCTGAGGGGCCAGTGCGGTAATAAGAATGAAAATAATAATAATAATGAATCTCGTGATGGACATTTATACCTGACGAGATTTTATTTTTATTAAAAAATGACTGCTGAGAGAAAATGAAATGGAGAGAACGAACATATAACGTGTTTAAAAGCCGGGTGAGTGCTGCTATTCATAGAATTTGAATAAAAGGGAAGGGACGCGTCGAGGTGAATAAAATCTCGCGTCGTTTAAGTCTCACATTTAACGTACACGCGCATTTGTGTATGAAAAGCTGCATATACACACATGAAAGGGTTAGTTATTTATATGCCCAAGCAGCAATTCACGGGGTACGTGAAAATGTGTGACAAGACAGGCACACTGCTCTTTTCACACACAATGCGAGAATTTGGGCAGTAAAACGTAATTTATGGCCAGATTATCAAGTGACTGTGTGTGCACACGCGGTGCTTAATACCAACACACAGGGCGTCAATTGAAGCAGAGGACAAACGCAAACTTGTAATCTGATTGCAAAAAAGAAAATTGATCTTTCATATCCTTCGTGATAGTGAAAAAAATATCCTCTTTTGGAATATGAAATATATACAAAAAAATTATACATTTAATATTTTAAGACTTGTTGGAATACCTATCGTGCGTTTGAAATCTAACTGATAAAAAATCCGAAGGAACAAAATTGTTGATTGAAACGGTATGAAATTGACATGACAAAATGTTTAAAAAGATGCTCATCACCACGACCACCATGCTTATAATAATGACGGGGAAAATGTCAACGGCCTGCATGAAGAGATTTAATCTTATATGTGTCTACTTCGATTAGGGAAAATA
Organism: Cloeon dipterum; assembly: GCF_949628265.1. NCBI lineage: Eukaryota > Metazoa > Arthropoda > Insecta > Ephemeroptera > Baetidae > Cloeon > Cloeon dipterum. The sequence goes on from NC_088786.1 coordinate 14,546,465, forward strand.
TCTTGCTTTTATTTTAATATCTGGATATTTAACGTGAGAAGCCTGGAATGAAAGCAAAACAAATTTATATCTCACGTCGTTTTTTTATTTTATAAATATATTACCCAGCATTCTTTTTGAAGCTTTGTGTTCGCTCGAGAATGCGTTACAAAGTGCTGCCCGCTGTTTAGGATCGCCGGATTAGTAATTAATTCGCCCAGAAACAGGATAGCAGTACAGCATTCCTCGCGTGCTTTCCGCCGCGCAGCAGATGTGTGGCCGCCGCGTCCGCGTGACTATGCAAATCGCACCACGTCGATTGACAATGAGCAGGGAGAATACATAGAGAAGACAATCGACTGGTTTAATTTCATTGTGAGCGTCGCTAGAAAACGATTTTTCTCCCCTTGTGATGCAAATGGTTCTGAATTTGGAATACTGACTCTGGAATTCATGACTCATTACACACGATTCTAATTTGGGATCTCGTGATGTAGCGCTCGTTGCGGTAATCATAAGAAAGTGTGGTGCACTAAATAAGTGTGCTTTATTTATGAAGATATTATGACTTATAGTGAAATCATTTCACGGAACTATTGGTAAAAAATACGCTGAAATTGGTACGCACCAATTTATTTAGCTAAATATGTCAACAGATTCTCTCATCAAAAAGTTAAAATCAATAAGATGATCACAATGTTTGTGCTTAAAATGTTATAAAAAAAATATTGGTTTCTATTAGTGTTTCTGTAAATTTTAGTTTCACGTTTCACCAAAATTTAATTTAAAAATATTGAAAGAAATGTGCGAAAAAAAGAAACAAACTTGTTTAATTAAATTCAATACTAATTCATGGATTTCATCAGAAATAATCCTTGGGGAGACTGTTTAAAGTGGCTCTATTATGTAAAAGATATGGAGAAATCTCGATATTTGAACGAAAATTCTGCACGCTTGGTTGCGCAGTCATCTCGTTAAAAGCGAAAGTGACGCGCAAAGTAACAAGTTAGCACGTTAATTACCGAGAAAATTAAGTGTGAAACGAAGTGTTTGATCATCAGTAGAGTTGGCAGCCAGTCGAGAACGTGTGTGTGTGTGTGTGTGTGTCCCGCTCTCTTCCAAGAGCGGCGCCGCACACATATATGATCGCGGGGGCAGAATGGAATAAAAATGCGTCGCACTCGTGTCACGCGCGTTTTTCGTGTCGCACCGTGTCGAAAGGTAAATCACACTTCTCGGGTGCGCCAGCTGCCGCCTGCTCTGGACTGACACAATTAATTTGAGAGTCGAAAAAGAGTTTTTTATGGGCCGGATATCTACACGTGTTTCCTTAATCTGCGCGATGAGAGACGAGGGCAGAAAATATAAAGCAAAAAAGCACTCTCACACTCGTCGAAGAGCCGAGTCGGAAATTTTTGTCCGCATTCCAAAGATCATCGACTTTTGTTCTCCACCGCGAGACCAAAAATAAAACATGATCTTAGACTACAATAGCTCCTGACATCTTCGAGTCAAATGTATAACAGAGCGTGTGATATTAGTGCCGTGCTTGTGCGCCTAGTTTTCAAAACACTTTTCAAATTTCAGAACGATGTGCATGAATTTTGAAATTAATAATGATAGTTGAATAGCGTGAAATGTTTATGCTCAAGTGGTGTCTTTGATATAAAAACATTAAAATTGTAGAATTTTAAATATTTTACATCTTCCAAAAAGTGATACAATAAAATCGTAATAATTTTTTCGTGGCTTTTTAACTTGACGATAATTTAATATAATAATTCATATTTTCATCGTGTACCAAGCGAAATGTTTCTAGGTCCACAACGGGATTTTTACAGAAAATGGTTACCTTTGTTGGGAAAAAATTGATTTGAAAGGCACTTTATAACCAAATCATTAAATTTTGCCATTCATTGCTTGATCAGTTTGTTAAAAACTTTGCTCTGTGAAAGAACATTAAAGCTCATCATCTCTGTGCGCAGCATCTGAATCTGAAATCTGGAAGTCGCGGTGTGTGTAATTAGGCGTTCGCAGCGAGAGAGATATTTTGATTTAATTGCTGGTGGCTCATTCATTTTTGGTCCAGATGCCGTTTTCTCGCGCCAGAGAGGTGCGTGCAAGATAGATGTGTTCTCGTACTTCTGCCCGACCAGTGTGTATATAAATATAGCGGACTCCGTGGGGGGCCCTTCGCATTCACACAGTTAGCGTGGCACACTCAATTAATCCTTCACACCCCTCTCTAGAGGGCGCCGGTGGTCACCACATGTTCTCCGCTCTGAAATATACCCCTAGAATATATATCTTGCAAGGAGAGACACTCTCCACGCGCCCGCCCAGGTCTCCGAGAAGTAACTCTTTAAAACGACACATGCACCAGTTTTTGTGATTCCATTCTTCTTGTCTGTTTTTAAGGCTTCCTTTAATAGTATGCAAATATAAGAAATGGGCAATACGCAATACAGATCAACTTTTGTGGTCATCTTTCTAATTTTATATTAATAATCACGTAATCACTCAGATGCAATCTTCAATATTAAAGAATAAGTAAGCATAGATATTAAAATAACAAATATGGAATTGGTTTTAAAAGTTAAAAAAAACACAGCTGTAAAAGAGAAATCAAGTCGATTGATAAAGAAAACATGAAATGCTTTTTAATATTTCCTTCATTTCCTAACTGCAGCAAGACCTACCTGATGTTAAGTATTGATGAAATATTTATTAGACACCACGGGTGTACAACAACAGGCATATAAAATAATTAAATCATAGGTTCATTGCTAGTCTTTGCTTTGGCGGCTTGGCACAGCGTCAAAGTGTTTTTATCACATTCGAGGAAATGGTAGAAACTGATTGGTTCATCACAGAATTTGCACTCACAATCTGATGTTAAGTATTGGAAACTTAAACTTTGAAGAACATTGAATCATCAGCATAAACTCCACAATTCCATCTAATTCTTATATTAATTAATATTAGGTTTGATTCGTCGAAGATGCATGGTAATTATTTTGTTAAATGTGTTTTCCTAGATACTATTAAAATATATTTTTATGTTAGTATTTTCACGGTAGAATTGGGACGCTTTATTATATTCTCTAATTAAATGTTTAAAAAAAATCTAAAATCAAAATTTCTAATCACAATCAAACACTAGGGGATATTACTATATCGTGTCTGTCCCAAAATGTCACGATTTCGTTGAAATTTGGGAATGTCGTTTATGAGCTGAACAGATGAAAATTATGTTATGTGGCTATGAAGATTTGATTCTCCGGATTTTAGCACACTTGTCGTTTGAACTAATATATTTCAATTGTAAAAAAATATTACTGAGTTTAGTATGTGATCCACAAAGGCAAATTTTAGTACAAGCCATACAAGCATATATATAATATTTTTAACAGGTTCGGAGTATATTTTTAACCTCATTATTCTATACCTCAAAGCAAATAAGCCGTGCGAGTTACTGCGGAAAGGACACAATGTATGAGATAATAGGAGAAAGAAAAAGTATGGTAGCGACCGTACACACGATGATTCAAGAAAATTATTAGCGAGAGAGAGAGAGAGAGAGAGAGAGAGAGAGAGAGAGAGAGAGAGAGAGAGAGAGAGAGAGAGAGAGCCTCTAATTCACTTGGCAACACAATATTTCATTAGCGATAATTACCCCCGCGGAGGCAGCGAGAGAGCCCGCAGCACTCCCCGGCTCCTCATCTCATGCATATCAGCGTAATGAGTGCCCTGGCTGGAAATTACACCTCAGGAACATCAACCTGAGCGGGCGGCAGAGCTAAATAAATAATACATTTGCACGCTGGCGAGTATGAATGTGGGAGTTAGGGGCGTGAAAAAAGGTTACTCGTTGTTCCCATAAAATTGCGTACAAAAAATAAATTGCCATAAATATTGACATAAAATATACCTCCAATAGAAAAAGGAATCGTTGACTTTGATTGAACCCTAATGCGGATCATATAGCTGCAAATTTAGTATCACAGTTGCTGTAAAAATAGCAATATTTTGGTTTCATGTGTATATGTGTAATTGTCGTTGGCCATGAACAAAAATCAAATAAACCACGTGTACAGTATTTTTCTAAATCTTAGATTCAACTGTTTTTCACGTCCCTTTCTTACCTTTCACAGTATACTTTTGTTGTTAAATTTGGGGCCGCGCGGCACCCAGTGGAAAAATAATAATCAGCATCGCGCGCGTCACACTAAATTAAACAAGTTGAGATGGAGATTATAATATAATTTTTAAATTATTTATTCACTCTGCGGCGCAGTACAATGGGAAGAAGTCGCAGTCGGCACCGGATCTGCATCACAATGGGGCATCAGAGCGAATTAATCAGCGGTTCATAACCTCAATTTATCCTGCACAGCTCGCACCCCCTTTTCAATTCAAAACCGCGCAATGGCTGTCGATTGTGTTAGTGTGTATCTTTTTCCAGTGCTCAAAATATGTATATGCCATGCAAATTGGTGGGCGAGGGTGCCGGCAGCGATTCGGATCTTTTTCTAATTGCTCGTCGCCGCCGCCACTGCCGCAGATTTGCCGGCACGGCAAACAAATTAACTCGGGATTAGGGCCTTCTTCAAACACAGAGTACGGTATTACGAGCATCTGCGCGCGATTTACATGAGGGGGATTTCCGATTCGAGAGCGAGCCCTTTGTAAATTTTATGTTGTGGGTGGATGAAAATCTGTTGCCGTTTGGGACGTGGATTAAAACGCCTTTTTATCTGACTCTGGCTTATAAATTTTAAACTGCTGGGGAGAAATTATACACGCGATGTTTTTTTAATTTGTAAAATATGTATAAATGTAAAATGTTAAAAACGGCCAACCCTCTCAGAAGATATCAATGGTGTGAGGGCATTAAATTTAAACTGAAAATTAAAAAATAAAACCGTGACCTTTGGCTAACTGAATTTTTTTAGTGAATTATGAAATTAAAACCAAGGCAGATGAGCAGATTGACTAAGGACCCGCGGGTATGGCTTCGAATTAACGGAATTAACATTAAAAGAAAAAAGTATCCTGCACACGCTATTCTATATATTTGACAGCCACTGTTTTAGAGCCTCAGCCTTAGGCCTCGCCAGCAGTTTCATATGCAAAAAATTTACGCTGCAGTGTCTACAATCAACGTTCATTTTAGGGCATTAATAAAAAATATCAGAAAAGCAAAAATAATGATACTGTTATTGAAAATTTCCATTAATTTACCGATAGTAGTTGACTTTGATATTACGAGTTGGAGAATTTTGCGTAATTAAATCCTAAAAGAGGTGCCGCTAATTTAAAGTTACCTGTTTGAACCCGTTTGATTCACTCTTCAATAGAAAAAAATTATAGAGTGAACAAATCATCTGGAGTATGGTATGCGATCGAAAAACCCTTTGAAAGTGCCGCCGATGGGGCGTGTGTGCACGAACCTCAGAGCTCACTTGGGCCTTGTGTGCACGAATTATTTCAGCAAGAGTCGTTAAGGGGCGAGTGCGACCAGAAAAAGATTAAGTGAGCAAAGAGTAGCTCATTAGTCCGTAAATAGCCTGGTGGCGCGGCGCTGGCCCAATGGAGGCAGCAAGTGCGTGGGCGTGGCCACGGCGATGCAGTGGGAGGCTCGATAGATTAATCACCTGCTGCAAACCCTTTTAATGCCGAGTGCACGCGCGTACGTACGTACCTGCGTATGATTTCAGCAGCGAGCGCCAGCCGGCTGGCCGGGCGAATAAACAGATTAAAGGCGGGCGAGGGTGTGAGGGTGAGAAAATTAGTGTTGTGTCATTAGCACCCGCAGCGAGCGGCGCTCTGCAACCCTTTCCACGGTCGGTGTGTGTGTGTGTGTGTGTGTGTGTGTGTGTATGTTTGGTGCCGGGCGCAAATTCGGCACCTGGGACTTGGCAGTTATTAAATCTGCACGATATTTATGCCTCATACCGCTTGAATTGTGAAATCGCATCTGCCGTGAGGCTTCATTTAATCTTTGTTAACAAGACACGATTTAATCATTTTCATAAAAAAACAATTATTGTAATCAGACAAGCAATTACTTTAGTTCCGCTTTAGAAATCAGAGTACATATAGCTGAAGCTATACTAATAATGAGAAAACAGTATAGTGATATATTAAACCTATGTAATTGCATTTTTATTTGCAGTCAAACACAAGCTAATTGACACCTAATTTATAATTATATGTTTTCTAACTTGGAATAGGACAATTTTTACCTAAATATTCGTCATTAAAAGAAATAATTTTTCCTTGAGTTGGTTGAATAAATATTTAGCAAATGAATATACCATAAAAAGAGCATCGCCGAATCCTTTATAATATATGTATTTAGGAGTTGATTTCCTTAAAGCATTTTCAGCTTTGTAATTTATTTAGACATCTGAGACTTCTTAAAATATTTTTTACGTGTTTCATTTGAACACAGAACGTTTGTGCCGATCCATTTAATTTGAGGTGTCAGGTGAAGCGAACAACGTTTTAGCACTTAGAGGTACCAACTAGCTCGCATGCTCTCCAGTGAGGCCGGGACAAATTGAAGCGCAATGCTTTCTCAGAATAAAGCTAGATGAATCGGCTGTCAACCTGATCCTCGCGATTCTCATCAGGCGTACACACGACCATTAATAATTCATGCCCATTTGTAATCCTTGATGATACCCGAAAGGAAGCTGCTGCTCTGCAAGCTGAATGAGCCGACGGACGGACCTCTTTTGTCACTCTCTCGGCCGCCAGTATTAATTTGCAACTCTTTGCCTTTTGTGTGAATTGTGGTAGTGCTTTAAGTCATCATCAGATGCCGCCTCTGCCAGATTTTTAAAGACACAACAACTATCTTATGTACATAAAATATTTTTTAAAAAAATCGACTAATGCAATTCATCTGCTGACTATTTGTCTCTGTGAGAAGGCAATAAAATGTATTTAGTTTATATACATATTTATAAAACAAAGCTAGTCAAAATGAAATTTTGCAAAGTGATTTGAAGAAGAAAGACCTTGAGCACAAAAATTAAAAAAGCTGCTCATATTTTATATTAATATTTTTTTAATCATTTATCATTTTAAAATTCTGAGGTGTTTCACTGAATATAAAACTTGAAGGAATAACAATGTCCATGGGTAATCCAATAGTTTAATTGGTTTTGATAGGGTTAAAATATAAAAAATATAAAAAGAACAGCAAAAATTTTGGCAAATTGTTTCAAATTATCTCCGGATGAAGGAGTACAATGGCTAAATAAAAAGTTCTGGTCGGACAAAATGTTGCAAATTATTCCGGCGTGTTTCATTTCACCGCGTCTGCGAGGCGCTTTTTTGCCGCGTGATCTCACTCGCTAATTATTTGAAAACAACACCTCGTGTGCGCTCCTCGACGTTGTTTTCCTCCGCTTTTCTCACTCTCTCTATTTCGGCCAGCCGCGCGGCGCTACAGGGTAAAGTGGCCACATTAAAAGCTCATTACGGGCGCGTAGCTGAGCGGCCGGCCTGTTATTACGCCGCGAGGCCGCCGCGAGGTGCGACCTGCCGCGGCCCACCCAGCTCGCCGCCGCGTCTTTACACCTTTGCCTGCATGAGCACCTACCAACACCTCGCCGGCCGTGCATGAGTAAAAACAAAAGGCGCCGCCGACGGCCCTCGCTCGCGCATTAATTCACACGCCGCCGGAACCAATTCCTTCTGGACCACGGTGAAAAGCTTGAAATTGGCTCGTTCTAATGTGGATCCACAGCTCTTTGCGAAGTGAGCGAAGATATTTATTTCAGTTCTGCCGTGTTGAAATACTTTCAGAAGGTATAAAATGAAAAATTAAAAGGTTAAAGATGCCCTATATACAAAAACTAAGTGTCAAAGGATATTTTCATTTTTCAGGGGAAATTTTAATTAGCCTAGTAAAATTATATAACCAACATAAAGATTTGTAAAAATATTTTTTGCTCTTACAATTACATCCAGAAGTGAGAAACGGTGCTTTTTTGTTCGTGGGGAATCGATAATCGATCCTTTAATTTGCCAACGAGAAAATGCAAATTCGGCCCATAATTGTTGGTTTATACGCAAACCAGTTTGCGGCTTCCCTGCAGGGTATGCACCAGTCGCGCAAGAAGGCCCGACAGGTTGCCTATGTACAATCAGGAGCGGCCCTCTCTTTCTGTCAACCTGGAACGCTCGTTTTTTGTTTTAGTTGATTGCAAATGAGCACTCAGACTTTTAGTGCTATGCATCTTCCTCATGCAAAAAGAGTCTTTGTAAGTCGATATTTTGGTTTCTCTTCAAATGTTTCTTTTAAAGCTGATTTCATGAGGTCTTATACTAAAGTCAGGTACAAGATACACTAAATTTTGGCTTAACTATTTGTAGTTAGATTGTATTTTTATGATATTTAAAATTCACCTAGCAATGTAGTGAACGCCTTTCTTTTAAACGGATAAAATCACCGTAATTGCTACAACGGCGTGGTTTAGATTTTTTAAATGGTTTGTTTTAATTCATTTTGACTGGCTAAAATTCAAATTGCTGTCGTAAAAGTGACGTTTTTTATACCTAAAATGAAATTTAGTCGAAAATATTACAGGGACAAAATTTCCTGCACAAAATAAATTATTTATGTCCAAATTGCATTCATAAAAAAAAAATAATATGTAACACAACAATATTGAGCAAAAATGTCAACATTTTAATGAAAAGAGCCAAAAGAAGTTGGCTCAAAAGAAGATGAGTTAGTTTTGAGCAAATATTTGATATTGGAATGGGATTAAAATTCCATCCCTGCTCCCTTGTAGTTTGTAGTCCATTTACCTTGTGACACGTAACGAGTCTATGCTTGATTCTATTCCTACATTTGTACGTTTTTAACCAGCAGGGTTCTTCTTTTAAGATGCCGACTGAAACTTTATTCCCATGATCTTTCCACAGATTTTGGTTCAAATGGACTTAACGCTTAATTTTTTTTATTGAAGACTGTCATTTGTAGAAGCTATAACAATAAAAATAAAACATTTATCTTTTGATGAGAAACGAAGCCGAGCGGTGTTTTTCAAAAGTTAGAATCAATCAGGTTTGTGTCGGGGGGGGGGGGGGGGGGGGTTCAGGAAATTTACAAACATAGGAAGGATGACGCGTCAACGCCGAAAAGAGACCGACTACAATTGGGCATATTGTGCGTGACAAATAAAAGCAGAAAAAGGTCAGTTAACGCTCTATAAATTTATCTTAACTTCACAAAAGCGTTGCAGGTCGCGCTGATTAGAAAGTTTGACAGGACATCATTTTTCACCCTAATGTTATATTGTATGTTTCGCGTCCAAACCATTTGAGTCAACGCCACACATTAAAACCAGTTCTTTTTATGTATTTCAATATTTTTGGAGGGAGTCAAAACATGAATGAAACAAATGAATAGTTTCAACTTTTGACCAACGTTTTCTATTGTGACACTTTACGGTGTTACTTGTCAGCCTATGGGCGCCTGGTCATGGCGTCCCTAAGGTCCGTAGCAGGCCAGAAAGTTGTACAACATGGACAAGGCAAAGTATATTTATTTTTTCAACATTGGGATTGTTCATTCATTTTCATGATGGTGTTCAATAACAATTTGAGCATTTGTATATTTTTAAGAAAATCTACTTTGTATTTTTATGCACCAGGGTAATGCAAAGTATTCTTCACAATAAATCAGTTATTCTTTACCTACTATAAAAGGCTTGTTTCGATATCATGTGTATACGATTATCCTTTGCCTAAGAGAGAGGGTCACTTGCTAAAATCCAGTTTTGAGGTCAAAAAGAAAAATATTTAAAATTTGAAAAATGTAATTGTTATATTTAAAACAATAGTTTTTAAAGTTGCATGCTGGACAACTCTTTTGATTATTTAGTTTGACTACTTGTCCCGCGCACTGCTTGTAAGGGTAATTTCGTCTGGCTGCGTTGGCACATTATCACGCAAGGTGTTTCTCTTGGAAGAAAGGGTGGCGGGTGAGAATTTTCCCCAACCACAAAAGGCAATTACAAGAGAGAAACAATAAAACATGGGCTGAAAATTAGAGGAAACACAAGACATTAACTTTCATGATTACACTCGTGTGTGGGGCTATTGTAGCGACGTTAGGCTAGCCATCAACAAAAATTATAAAAGAGCTGCTGAAGGTGCAGTGAAAAAATAAATAAAGGGAAAGGTGCTGCCAGGAAAGGGGTCACTTCGCAGCAGGTACAAAAAAGAATTAATAAAATACCTGAAGCGAGAGGCCACCGTTATATTTCATTTGTTCTTTTTCTCAAAACGGTAGTGATATTTTCATCTACAATGTTTATTAAAATGGGAATGGAGATCATAAAAGATCTGCTATGTATTCAAATTTCCCAAGGTTGCACACGCTCTCCTCGTCATTACTTTATTAACGCTAATTATAATGTGCGAGTGAGCCTGGGATCCTAGTTTACGACTATACCGACTACAGCACAAGTTTCATGTGGATAAGAATTTATTAATTTATAACACTATTATGCTAAATATCCACGTTTAATGTGGCAGAAAAAATTGATGGGCCTTGCTGGCAGACGTCCTGTTCTAATCGCAACTTCCGCACCGAAATCCTGCTATTTCATTCCCTGGCAGATGTTCTCAAGTTGTTTTTTTACCCTCAAAACGTTCCTTAGCTTTCCTCACACTCAATAGACGAGAGCTGGATTGTAATTGCTTAGTTTTGTTCCCGCGAATGAATCTGTCCAGCTTTTTGTCTGAATCCTGAATGGTTCGCTTTTTTCTCACAATCAGCGTCTTCCCCTCTCAGGCACCAAAGGGGATTTAATTGCAGTTAAGGAATTAAATAGTATTGTGACGGCAGTAAAAAGCCGACTTTATTATATATGCGGCCGAAAAAATTCAATTGGTCAGTGGACTTTTTATCTTTCGTGTGCGAGCTGGACGCATGAATTCACAAACACACTCTTGACGGTTTATGGCCCTGGCGCGACTTTTCCAAATTGTTCTCCGACATGCAAAGTTAAAAAGGACCAACGTGTGCTGAGTTATATATTATCTTTCTCACTCTACATACTGAACAAAACGGAATTTAGAGTGTTCCACTGATTCATTTTGCGCCAGGAGTAGAATATTTTTCAAACTTACAGTTCAATTGTAAGCTTTTTATTTTTGAAATTTCTAAACACCAATAATAATTATTTTTATTGATAAAAAATCTACGGGATATTACAAATCAAACAATTAAATTGTCGTATCGAATGTTTTCTTTTATTTACACTCATTTCTCTATATTATCGCCTTTGTTTCTCAGTTGTGCCTTTACACTTCAGCGAGGCGCGAGCAATATATATTTTATCAACTTGTAATGCGGTATTATACACATCTGTTTTGCATCTTGTACAATTTAGACAGAGAGAGAATAAAACGAATTGAGTTATTTATCTTTTATTACACCACGAGAGAGATTATAGAGGTTACGTTTTGGCGAGCGATGACGTTTTAATATCTCCCACTTCAAAGGGGTGCCGCGCGACATATTACATCGATTCTTTGACTTATTACAACAATATAGAAATGACAATCATTTGCCCAGGCATTCCTATTCGACGCACGCCTATATTATTTCAGATCTTTGATGAATTATTCCGGAAAAGGAACCGCAATAGATTTGCGTGTCACTGATTGTTTGTGAGGAGTTGACAGGCAGCGATTCAGTTACAAGTTTACACTCGGTTAGAACTATCACAAACATTTTTAATTAGAGATTTTTAATGAAGTGATTATCTTACTGGGGTTGATATACCAATCACAATTGGGAGTAACCGTGTAAGATAAGAAATGAGAGCTTCAGTTTTCAAAAAGGAGATTCATATAGACATCAATAAATTTCGTGTTATGCAGTTGGGATGAGGCCATTTCTTGCATGAAGTTTAATTTCAAGGGGAAATGAATTTGATAGGAACTAATATTAAATCGTTCTGAAACGGTGGATTCTTGAGCTTTTTCATTCTAATATTTTTCGTTCTTTGCGTTTAAGAGACTGATTGATTTTCACAATTTTGAACTCTTCTTTACTTGAAAAGCCGTTCGGTGAAAACAAATATTACCGTGATGCCGTTCAAATGCAAAAAAAAAAATGAGCGAATGAAGTAAGTGAACACGAACTACACGGATAGCGAAAACGCATGGCGCGTTGCGGGAATTATCTCTTGATTGATGACAATGGAGCGTCTTCCAAGACTTCTATGGCAGTAAAAAAGGATGAGCTCCGCATTGTCTGTGTGTTTTGTCATGCAACAAAACTCATTAAACGCCAACGGGCCAACGTAATGAAAATTAATTTAATCATGCGAGCGCCTAACAAGGACCAAAACGTAATAAACTATGAATTCCTCATCCCAGTCACTGCAAAAAGTTTTTGATGATACACATATATGTATACGCAGACACTGCACGTCAGGCATAATGTGTATCAAATCCGCTCTTTTACGGGCGCGATTTCGTTTATGCACAACACACAAGAGGAAGCAATTAGACTTGCCGGTAATTGCTTTTCGCCTGGCTAACACTCGCGCTAGAGACGGGGTGTGTATTTGTATTTGTAATATTTACACAGGGTCTGAAACACGCACTCGCTTCCACGCACACCGCGTTCAGTTTTCAGGTAAGGTACCTACATCAATCTTTGGTTTAACTGCCTTGTGGAATATATAAAAAATAACATCACAATAAATACGATGAATAATGACAGTGATTGCGGTGGTTTAAGGATGCACATTCAGACAAATAATAAATTGTGAATTTCTAAAATTAAGCACCAGATGGACACACATTACATTTTGTCTTAGTCCAGAACACGTGTACTTTTTGGCTATAGGTAAAGTGTATGGCGACGTTTTGCAGGTTCATCAACACAAATGATGGTTAGTTGAATCATTGATGCCCCTTTGAGCATGATGAAGTAGAAGCAACCAAATTGATTTGATTTTTAATAAAGCAGGCAGTAGAGAACAGTGAGCAAGAATTTAAAAATTCAACAAATTCCTAATGAGATTATATACATGAAATACAAATTTATTCCCAAACTGCATACTTTACGCTCGAGCAAACTTCATTTCTGACTAGACAATAACCTTCCCATATCATTTCTTGCATAGAAAGAAACGTAGCAGTTGGCCATCACCATTCTTAGAAGGTTAACTTCAATTGCAGAGAACAAGTTTATAGGGTAGGTAATACGTCACCACACAGTTTCCAAAGCGCAAAGAACAAAAATGTTCAGACCATTTTGGGAACTAAGAGTCCTCTCTTCTCTCTTTGATTTTTATGTTTAAGTACACAGCTTCACCTGAATTGAAGTCCATCAACATAGAAACATATCATGTGCGTTGCGTTCCTCTACTCTCTAGGAGAGGGTGTTGAGTCGGGGGTGGGAGAGTGTCCGGCTGAGGGGATCTGCACGGAGGGGGGCGTCGAGCAAGAAGCCGACAGCGCCGAGTTGGGCTTCGACGGGATCAGGTAAGGGCTGAACCGCGGGTGGAGGGGGAAGACCGGCCTTGGCAGCCGCAGGTCGCACGCTCCCGCCAGCGAGTGGAGGGGAGGGGCGCTTGACCACTGCGGCCAGATGTGCGGGGGAAGCAGACCTGTGGCCTGCCGGTGGCCGTTGGGTGCAGACGAAGCGGCCGCGGCCAGAAAAGCTTGCAGGTCGGCGTGCGAGGCCGGTGGCCCTGAGGGTGCCGTGGTCGTGCGAGGAGGGGAGGCAGGCGACGCAGGCGAACTGCTGCTCCTACCAACCAGGTGGTGTGGCTGTTGCTGCTGCTGGGCAGCCGCGGCTGCTGCAACCGCACCCCACATCATCTGTAGCCGCTTGTCCATGGTGGCTTGCGTCAGCGTTGGGTGGTACAGCTGATTGTTGTTGTCCACGTCCAGCTCTGGGTACAGCCGCATGGGAGATCTAAGGAAATGCTGCTCCAGGAACAAACCCTCCATTGGGTCTCTGTAACAGAAGAGGGGAGGTTGAAGCTAGCAAGCTGGAAATGACAGCAGTTTTGATATGGTTGACAAATTTGTCCTATTTTCTGTCCAATGTCGATTATTATCATATGTTTTGAGGGCTCATAAATTAATTGAAAATTGTTATGAAAACTGTATTCATATGAAAAAATTCATGAGTTAGATTCTGTCTTTCTAACTCATGAATTTCTTTCTAATCTTTCTAACTCTGTTGCATTAAGTTCTGCGAGTCCTATTTCCTGCAAGCACAGCAGTCTCTTCTGCTGTATCCAGTTACATTTTCCAATTTCAGAGGGACCAAGCAACCCACGCGACGGCCGGGCATATTTTGTGTGTATGCGTAGTGCGATTATTTATTCTGACGGGCGCCAGGCAGGTAGAGAGAGAAATTTACGATCGCAGAAACACACGCTAATGTGAGAGGAATTTGATTGTCACGCGGAGACAAGCATGCAAAGGAAGCGTCCAATAATAGAGACGTTTTTAGCATGCGTGAGCGGATTTAGGAGAAAAATTCTGCGCGCACACCAGATGGTATTATTTCCACACGGTGACATATTACGCCAACCGAAACTTGCACAAATTCCGCAAAGGTGTTATAACATACGTGAGAGTTTAAGGAAGAGCGCGAGAGCTGACTGAGAGGAAAGACGACCGTCTTTCTCATTAAATTTACGGCACGCCGCGAGTAAATCTGCGTGTCGCGACTTGAATAAATAAAAACAAGAAAAATAACCGTGGATGGTGGCTGGAAACTCGAGTTGGTCGGTTGCTGGTGGTGGTGGTGTGTGTCTGTGTGCTTAAGGATTAGGCTAAATCTTTCAATTAAAGTAACTAAGTCCCCTCGCAACAGCCAGCAAAGAGATCAGCAGCTTCTCTCTCACTCTCTCGCATGCCACCCTTTATTTATAAATAAAGCTGCAAGCACAACACCAGCCCGTCCGCCCGCCCGCCTGCGCCTCCCGCCCGGGTAATTTAAGCTTAAGCCGAGAAAAGAATGTCAAAATTGGGAATCTAATGAGTTTCGCTGACGCGCCAGGGGTGTGCAATTTCGTTCCTGGATTTCACTCGGAAAACAAAGCAAGCTGCTGCCTTGCATAAAATATAATACTGGAGTGGGCAAAACAAAATTTGTGACTGGGGTTGTTTTGAATGCTTTTTAAATTAGAACGAATGCAGTAAATCAGGAAAAGCAATTTCATGTTTCCTCAGCCAAGATAATGGTAAGGCATATATGATTATCTTATGAATGACGGTTTCAACACTTAATTTTGATTGTATGTGCGTGGATGCAAATATATACATATTTTGCTATTTTCAATCCAATGCGAAATTTTTAAACTATTTCTGTCAACATCATATAATTTGCAACAGACACCATTCATGTTTAGCAAATATTATGTTACATTTGGCATGTTTCTTTCCAATCTTTTAATATCATTAAGTGCACACATCTGTCTTGAGAATCTTGTTCATCTCTGGTAATTACGTTTTATATAGACTCCCAATCTCTACAATTATCAGACTTTCTCTCTATAATTTATACCATCCATCAACACCTCTCTATTTCCTTTATTCGGACCGGCACTCATTAAAAATTATTTTCTAGAGAATTGATCATATAAATATATGCGCGCTCCCGTCAAATTACAACGTGCGAGGCCGTGGAAAAATCGGCAAAACGTCCCAAATGAATGTGTAATTTAGATCCATTAGCCATTCGCGTGAACATTAATTTAATTTCTACCAGGCATGTAATTACAGCTTTGAAGATATGAATAAAAAAGGAACGGCGGACGACTCAATATGTTTATAAACAAAAATATGCTAGAGCATAGACGCGACACTAGGAATTAGAGCCAGCGCACAAATAAATATATAAATTAAGTTGGTCAATTTGGTGTGTTCGTTCAATGATGATAGCAACAGCAGCGAGGCCGAATTAGCGGCGAGAGGCGCGAGATAAAACATAAAATATAAGAGGCCAGCCCCAAAACAGCTCGGCTCTGTAATCAACGACCAGATGCCGCCGCTAATAGTTATTCACCGTCTCTCGTGTTTTCCTCTCACGTGCAATGATTTTTTTTAAATCCATCTTTCTAAATATGTTTCTCTTAATAGCCACCGATGATCGGATTTATTATTATTTGCCATGATCCAAAGGTCAAAGGGTCAATCGCGTTAGTGCTTTACCAGCATTACTCTGCTTCATTAGCGGCAAAATTGCAATCAAGATGTTGCGAGCCGAGATTTTAATCTGAAAATTTGTATGAAGTGATGTTTATTAGAGAAAGAAAGAGAGTGTCAATGGAACAATGTGAATTTATTTATTACATTGCGCCCGCTGATAATCATCGTGTTTCATAATTTATGGCTGCGGCGTGCATCACTTTGATTGCAGCCCATTCTTCAGCTCGTTGCCTATTGATTCCAACTTGCTGGCAAAAATACATGGATTTGGAAGGAAAGCGGATGGGCGGTCTGACTTTCTAAATGGGAGGAGGCGCGGAATCCATAAATTTTGTGACCACACTCGAGACGTGTCTGTGTGTGAAAACGGGAAAGAGTGGTTTATCTCAGAGGTGGCATCTGTGTGTGCTGTTTGTCCACGTAAAAAGCCTCCATCCAAATTAAAGAGCAGAGTAAAATCAAGGATGGCCGTATGCATTATGGAAACATAAATTCCACACCTGAACAGGAAGAACCTAAAATCCTATTTCCGTGCGATCTAGAACCAAATTTTAGTGTAGGCCGTAAAAATGTAGGTTTTGAGCAGAAAGCACACTTTTTATCCACTGAATTCTTTGACTGGCCTTCAATTTTATGAGCGTCTCCATGTGTACTCTTTATTTCAGGAAAATTTAATGCACCGAAACGAGCACCATAAAAAATGTGTTTCCCAGGCCAATTCAATGGATGTAGAAGTTTTTGTGGCATCATTTACAGCCCTCATTTAAGGGGTTAAGTGTATATATCTTATTGTCAGCAGCCCTTGGTGGTAACGCATTGTCAATTTACAAACAACCAGAGGGCGCGTCAAATCAAACAGCCACAGCTTTGGGTGTTATTCACACCAAGTTTTTCATGGTTGCTGCAAGCACGACTTGCGGGACGGGAAGGACCAGCATATAAAATTGGAGGACCACCAAACTATCCAAACTTGTAGTAAACCACGAAATGTCAGTTTTGACCACAACAGGGAAGGTAGTAAGGATTACGGAATAACGTATTTAGTTCCTTAAGCTTGCCCCTTTGCATGTTGCGCAGACGAAACACTTAATATTTAATTTTATTTAGCTTGCGGATCTTCAATCAGGAATTCAATATAAAATGAAGGAAAGGGAGTATCGGGAATAGAGGGAAATTGTACCGTTAAATATTCTACAATTTGTTCAAGTTATGGTCTTCGCGGCCGATATCGCCAGTTGGTAGCAAAATTGTTTTAGTTTTTTTTACCTTCTGCAAATTAATAAAAATGCTATGAAGAGATAAAACATAATTGCAAAAAATAAAATTTATTACTTTTTGGCGAGCACATTAGCGTTTTTACTCTCATCATTGCAGATCCATCATCGCTTTGTCCGACAAAGCGAGAATTTATTGTACGGCTTGATGGAAATTGTTTCCTGCGCGCGAGATGAAGAGCGCGGCGGTGGCGGCAGAATGCAGCATTTCATGTTTTCAAATTACAGGCTATACGCTCGCTCATCTGGCTGCTTCGCACTCGCTCTGCTTGGAAGCCGGCAGCTTGCATTCAATATAAAAATGATTATATCGTCGCTTTATAATTTCGCTCGCTGCCGCCGAACGTTGACTTCGCAAGTACCGAGATTATGGGTTTCAAGCGAATGAGAAGAAAAACGCAGCCGTTTTCTTTAATTGACCGCAATATGGGAGCAGCGTATTTTGTTGTCCTTATTTCTATCACTTCCTATTGTACAAAGATGTTTTTTCATTTAGTTAAACCTCAGACGAGAAAGTTAAAAAGTATAATTCAAATCTTCTCTCCGATTCACTGAAATAAAAGCAAAAGAGAATATATTATTTAAGTGATTTAATCGATGCGTTTTAAAGTCCCAGCCATTGTGTCAGCTTCGGTATTTTTGGTTTCATGCAGCAAAATTTCTCTTTTACGTTTCAGATACAGAAGATTCACTCAGATAAATCAAAGAGACATTTGAGCGAAAAGTAAAGATGCCACATTGAGCTCATAGCCCACGGGATGTACTTATTGTGTGCAGTGGTTAAAAAAGATTAAAAAATCAATTCCACGATATTCGCACATACTATAGATGAATTACATGAAATCTAGAACAGCCATCAATCTAGAAATCAATTTGTAACAAGTACACGTTCTGATTCACATGCAAAACGTGTGTTCGCCTTTTTCGTGTTGTTTTAGCGAGATTGACTATTAGCAAATTGCACATCTCTGGCGGCGGTGGACCCAGAAACCGTTTAAAGTGCGCTGAGATGGATTTTCCATGCGTATAGGGATAATTAGCATAATTGGCCGAGGAATTTTGTCAAAAAACAATCAGGAATTTATTAGTGAGGCGGTTAGAAATATTTCAACGAAGGCGGGACGGCCGGGATGTTTCATGTTTGCGGCTTTCTGAAGCCGCCGACGTGGCCAGAGCAGAAGTTTCAATTATCACGCCTGTCCAAGAAGCGCCTTGTAATTTCAGTGTGCCGCCCGCCCGACGAACGCACACTTTTTAGCCCGCAGCGAGCCGCACCACGCACCCTTTTCTCGCGCCCAGCAACTTTTCTCACACCAAAGTGGTAGCGCAGATTACAGCCGAATGCTCATCATGGCCGGCGGCCGCGTGTTTGGGTCGAGGCGTCGGCAAATTCGTATCATTCTCCGCCGCGCATGCAATGCCTGCTTGCTCGCACTCACTCCCAATCAAACGACCATTAAATTATTACTTATATTAAAAGAGCCGACGCACGAAATCTCGCTACTTTTTTTCTTAGATGCTACACTGAAAAAAAAGTTATGTTGTATACCATGGATATTTCATGTAATTTTTTTCTCTACCATGAAATATTCATGTAAGTCACTTTTATACCAGGGAATTTTCATGTTTGATCACTCTCCATGTCTCTATTGGTGTGTACCATATTTATCCGTGGTAAGTTACATGATATTTTCATGGTAGAGATGCGTATCGAATTTCTCTCCCCCAATCGACCAGGATATTTTCATGTTAGGTCACCCTCCACGTCTCCTTTGGTATGTTCCAGGTTCTATCCTTGGTAGGTTACATGAAATTTTCAAGTTATGTTCATCTGGTATACACTCAATAGAGGAGAATATCATCGCGACACACGCCACCACAACAAAATCTTACTAATTTTAACAAATCTTAAACATTGTGTTTCAATTTTTCAGTACTATATTAAAATTCAAGTACGATGAAATGATTTTAAATTTTTTTTGCATATTATATATGTTATAATAATGAATATTGATTATTGAATTTCACCCTCTGAAAAGCAATATGATTGAAAATAACATTAAAAGTTAACATTTCCACTTTCTTAAAAATTATTTATCAGATTGTTCAGATATTTTAAAAATTGCGTAGTATATTTGGGTTCATGAGGCCCTACAAGATCCCTGTAACTTATGCAACCTGAGCTACATCGGGGGGTGGCACTGCTGCATATATATAAGTCGCGCCTAATTATTTAGGGAAGCAAAAAGACTAAACAAGTGAGGAGAAATGAATACAGAGGGTGCAGTTGTCGTTTAGCTGGTTTTAACACTCTTGGGTGCGTTTTTTGTTAGCTGCGGAAACTGCATGACCTTGGCAGCCTCTTTTTCTTTGTGATCGTCCACATATGGTCAGGGTTGAATGGAACGGGACGGGGGAAGAGATGCGTGGAGAAAGCACAAAAGACGTTGAGGCAGTGGCTCGGTCAAGCACTCTTCGCTCAATTTTCATTTTTCAACATTGAGGCTCACCGTGCGCGCTCTGTTCTAACATTAAAATATTTTTAATTTAAATTCTTTTAAAGCTATCTAATTTAGAAAGGCAGCAAAAAATAAAGGAAAATGTCTCGTTTCCCCGCAAATTGTTTCGATATTATAAAGGAGTTAGAATGTTAAAAAATACTGAAATTTAATCACAAAAAAATTTAATTTTGTTTAATGTTCAGTGCATTCGCTAGAACATATAATTTTGAGTGGTTGGGTATAGCTATGGTTAAAATAGACCCAACAAGAGCGGAAATATAAGCTCCAATATGTAAGAGTGATTGATGTGTTTTCCTCTGAATATAATATTTTATTAATTTTTACAAAGGTTTTCAAGGTTTAAGCACTATTGGCCTACATAACCAACTAGAAAACCTACATTCTGAAATTTTTCGGATAATTTTCACTGTCGTGTTCAGAATTATACAAATATTTATGTGAAAAAATAGGGGGGTTTTAAATTTTCTGGCTCCATAAAACCGAGCTAAATTTTATTTTTTTGAAAAAACTGTGAGTGGTTTTAGCAAAAAGTTTTCTGAAGAAAAATCAAGTGTCTAATAAGTCAAGTTATTGAAATAAACTCAATTTTAATCAAAGGGATGACGCCCACTTCTACGGCGCGAACTGCTTCTGCTTAGCGGCGCAGCATACATCTTCAAATTTTAAAATTTAAATATCTTCGATCTGGTTAATTCAAGCAATCTGATTTGTTTACAAAATGATATTTATATTTTTTAGATTGTGTTTGACTAAAAATTGATTGACGTTAGTTGTTAAAATTTGCAAAATATTTCTAAAAGCTTTAAAAATAATTTGAAAAAAATTCATTATAATTAACAGAAAATAGTTTCAAATCTAATTTCCAAAAATCGTTTCAATATTCGCTGTAGGATCTGAGATATAAAATATTGAAACTCTACTGCTCTTTCAAAAAATTAAAGTGCCTGAACCGGAGAAGAAACACAAGTCAATATTTTTTCTCCGCAGAGATTTCTCAGTTATTTTTCATTTTGGTAAATATTTCAATTAATACTCGCAATAATCGCATGTAACTTTGAAATTTGGTTTAACTATTCCCAAACGCAACTTAAATTTTAGATACAAGTTTACTAATCATCTTATTAGAAACGAGAAAATAAAAAAATATAAAATAAGAATACGTGCACAGAGAATCGCTTTAATAAATTTTCATTGATGTTAAAAAAAATAGGATCAATTGATAATTACTCAAAGGATTTTTGTTTCAACTAACGGCGCAAGTCATCGGCATGACAATATTTAGGATTTTTTCATACACATTGAATGTTTGTTCAACTCGTCGGTTACTGCGCCACGCCGACACAAATTATTAATATTTTTGTCATTTAATTTTGATGTCTGTTTTCTTATGTGCACACGACTTTGCTATTAATTGAGAAAAGATCGACGAATTTTACTGAACGGTTCTGGGTCTGGGTGCAGCCGCAGCGTGCTGCCTTTTGTTTTCACAGGATGCAGTGGACGCTGGCTATAGACAACTCCCTGCACCCCCTATTTCTTTGTATCGCAAGAAGCAGCAGAAGAGCTGTCAAAGAAAATTTATGACCCTAATTGTTTGGAGATGCGAGCGAGAAAGCCAGCGCCGCTCTTCTTCAGTCGCCTGCGTATTTCAAAACGAGTGAGACGTGTGTGATAGTCAGTGTTAACGTCGGAAATTTAAAAATTCAGAAATTGACCGGAGCTGGGACCTGTTGTCTTCATGTTGTCAAGGTAAGAGCATTGTTCTAATTTTGTTCGCTGATTGGATTAAATTAGTTTCTAGAATAAGAGCAATATTTTACATATTGCGCTCTCTTTGTTTTGTAATGACCAACATTGCTCAGTTAAATTTTTGTTTAAACATTTGAAAAATAATTTTTTAAATTGGTTCACGGAAACAATATTTTAAGTGAGGAATCAAACTAACTTTTCATATGGTTTTATTTTCAGCAGTTGGCCGAAGAAGTTGAGAATAGGCGGGAAACCGAATTTGGTCGGCCGCTCCACAAAAGACGACCACAGCGCATCCCTCACTCGCACCACCCTGACATCGTCGAATACTTGAACTACGTCAAGAGAGAAATGAGCTGCAAGTTGTATATGTGTTAAGGTAAGGGATCATCTCAAAATGTTGCTGTTCATTTAGCTTTGTTGATATTGCTTACAAACATTTAGCAATAATTATTTCTGCCATTTTTTATTATATAAAAAATTGAATCTAAATTTTTTGAAATATCTATAGATTAATTCACTAAAAAAACAATTTTTTGCAGGTAGCGGCGGATTGAAGTCACATCAATCGATCTGTGACCAAGAGAACACAGAAGAAGTTGAAAAAAGGTATGTGATGATATCACGGATCTGAAGGAAGCTCTTGCAGTTATGATGGACACGTACTACGCTGTCAACGTTGAGTTTCCCAACCGAATGAAGAAAACTTTAGAACTTCTTGTGTTTCTATGTGGCGTAGAAAATCTCACACATCACCAGATCAACGAAAAACTCATCAACATTGTGCAGAAGAATGTGATCAACGTTAATTCCTAACAAGTTTGTTGTCCAGTGCAATAAAAATTGAATTTATGTATAAATATCGAGTACATTTGTTATTTGGGGTAGAACACACAAAATACTATGGGAGAAACCAGATAAATTCCTGTTCTGGACCAGGCTTTTTATGGTTTATAATAGATGCATTCCCTGGAAAAAAACAATAACTAAGCATAGAACATAACATGGTAAAAGCCTGGTATCTAACATGAAAAATTCATGGTAAACAACTTAAAATAACGTGGTGAGTTTTGACAACGCCTGACGAACACTACATGAATAAAGTCTGTTAGCTTACATGAAAAAAGCATGTTATACGATGCTCGCTAAAGTCTGGTATACTACATGAAAGTGTCCTGGCACCCAGTGTAACATGAAAATTGCTAGGAATACACCATAATTTTTTTATCAGTGTACGAAGGGATTTTTGGTAATTGCGGTAATGAACACTACTCACCTATCGAAGTCAGTTAGTCTTGAAGAGTCACGGAAGCCTTTGGCAAATGGGTTTGAGTCGATTTTTAATTTCGTTATCTGGAAGCAAAATTTTAGAAATTATTGCCGATAAATCCTACTTGAGGCATTAATATTTAATATGTATGTGATGATACAACTAATAAGGAAAGAATTTTTTTCTTCTATAATGAAAATTTCTTGATTGTTGTACTGACCAGCTGATTTTGGTAGGCAGTCACAGCAGTGAAGACGGTTTCAGGGAACACGTAAGTTCTGTACTCTTCATTTTCAAGATTGGTTATTGGAGCTCCGTTTTCCCGCCATTTAACCAAGTGAATTCTCGGTTGATATCTGTGCATAGAGTTGAGGACAATCTGAAACAAAATTAAGCACACATCGGTTATTTGCTAATTCAAATCATTTCGATATTTAACTTAGATTTTAGGTTCTGCAAATTCTGTTAAAAATTTTCTGAGTTGAAGAAAATACATATATAGGAGTAGCTTTTAAAATGTCAATCTAAAAATCTCAATTTTTCTTATTTTTCCCATTTAAAAAAAAATATTGTGTTGTAAATCAATAAATCCAATGGATCACCAGCTGTTGCTTTCAATGATTTTTTTGCATTTAAAGAAATACGCGAATTTTTATTAAAAAAACAACTTTCCTTCTGCCCGTCAAGTTGATTATTATTCATTCACTACCAAATTAGTAACAAGAAAATAATTTTAAAAAATGGCTCTACGCTGACCGAATTTGAAACCAAGAATGGTGTATAAGTGAGCTCTATTTGAAGAGAAAAATAATGTCACACGTTGAAAAAGAGCTTTTGAAATATTGTATAATAATATTCTATGCGGAAAATCATATATCAACGAAATTTAACTGGAATTTTGTGGCCGATTTCAATTAGAAGGAGTGTTGAAGTCGCCTGGGGCAGCTGCGGCTCTCGAGAAAAGCGAATCAATCACCAGGCCGCGCGGCTAATGAGCCCGCGCGCGTCCCATTTCAAAAACGCCAAAGCATAAGCGAAAGAGTGTCGGCATGAGTGGAAATTTGAAACAGCACTCGCTTCATCGCATAGCGCAGGGAGAAGTTCGTGCTGCACTTTTTTGGTGCTCTTGCACATGATCTAAGACCAAACACACATCAAATGGACCCCCCACGTGGAATAATGTGATTGTACACACACGCTCTGCGGTTTCCACTTAATGTGTTACAAGAAGCTTCATGCACCTTTTCCAGCCAGCAAACATAAATGTATGTGCATATGGAGCCTGTCTAAACTAGGAATTTGACCCCCGCTGCTGGTGGCTCGTCACAGCATCTTTCTGAGTATTCTCTCGACACCAGCACAGATATATCATCTCGCTCTTCACATCTGCTTTTTGTCCGCCAGAAATTTCCACCTACCATCATATCATTTAGCTCGATTTGCTAAAAACTTAAGAATTTACGAACATATTTTGCTTTGATAAAAAATATATAAATAAAAACGAAACAAAAAAGTATGAGTCGTGTAAAAAAATATATATAAGAGGAAATTGTTGTAATGTGCAAAAAGTTGGTTTGGCATTTGAATTTGTGGAAGTCCTACTTAGTAGTTCTTACTTCAAAACCTTATTGAACAAACAATGCAAAAATGGTTTGAAATTGAAGCTCGTAATTTAACAAATGTTAAGATATTATTGCTTCTCTCAAGCAGTCAAACCCCCAACTGGTTGATGGACGTGAGGTCCCAGAGCTGCCAGTTGCCGGTGGGGCGCTTTCCGATCCATCTCGATCTTTTTACTTAATACATAACCCAAGCTGAGAGATTCATGCAAAACCAGAAATCACCTGATGAAAGCGAGGAATGCTGGACGGGGTTATCAAGGCATTTGTGATGCTATGGATAGCACAAAAGTAAATGATAATAGTGCCCACAAAGGGTAAGTTCTTGACTTCTGGCGGTTGACACCTGTCTGGGAATAATGTGGACGCGCTGTTGGTGTTCGCGCTTGTCTTGCACGGAAATTTTTGGTCAAGAGAAACATTTTATCCTCTCTTAACTCCTCACACGTCAGCACGTCTGTGGTTAGGAATGTTTTCCATTTTCACGACGATATGAATACAGTTGACCGACAAGAGGTGAGGCGTGGAATTTTTGACAATAGAAAAAAATATCGATTTGCTATTTCTCGCACAGTCAGAGGGTTATGCATTGTACCCCCAAAAACGATCGATCACTAAAAGAAATAGAAACCCACTTGTCCGTTTTTGTCCATTTCGTTGTTGGTGAGTTTGACCTTCTCGAATGAGACGACCTGCTTCCTAAGTTGGTCAGCTGTGAAGGGCGAGTCAGGGTGCATGTAAAGCCTAGGGGGCGCTGGGGGGTCCGCCTTGCCCGCCACCAGCCAGGACGAGCGATGGTATGCGTAGCGGTAGCGCTTGCCGTCCACGGGCACGATGTCCAGTAACACCGCGTACCTCTGCTCGGGTCGCGTCGCGCCGCTCAGCGACACCCTGAGCGTCGGAAACATGCGTCTGCAACAGAAGCAAAGAGCGATTACGTCGAGCGATAAATAAAACAGCGGAATTAATCATATTTCGGAGAGCACCTGTGTTATCAATCAACAAGTAGAACGAGAAACAAGGCATGAACAAATGGCTTTTCATTTTTTGATACACATGTTATCGCTTGCTTTCCGGTCGAGCGCACGAAACAATTTTTATTCCGTGAATCGTGTGATTTTTCACGTCATAATTCGTCTGCGGAACTGCGGAATTTCCTTGACATGCCTGTGAATTAATTTTTATCCACTTAACCAAAGTAAGTTACAGACGAAAGATTTTTCACTTAAAGAGTGCTGCAACTGCATTTATCAGATAGTTCCTCATGGCACATGATATATAGGATATGACCCGTATGTGTCGTCTAGTGGCGCGCCGAGTATTTGAATAGCGCTGTGACGCTACCTTCATTAAGGGAGCACCTGTCCTCGATCGTCATATTTCGAAACCGACAATTATGACAGTTCTCTGCTGCGTTGAGAGATGAGAATCTGAATAAATAATGTTGTTTGAGTATTTCTTAATGCGCCAGTGGAAAAGTCATTATTTAAATTTTTACACGTGGAAAGCAGTGTGTGCTGTGTGTGCAAGGCGGCGCGAATGAAAAATTATCATATCCAAGTGTGTGTAATACGTTTGAGGAGCTGACTGACACTTTCGGATTAATAAAAAAATTGAATTTGTGTTTCCTCTTGCGGCAGAGGAGAATATAAAAGAAACCGTTGCTGGGCTAATTACAATATTTATTAGCCCTTTTATTGCGGAACTTAAGTGTTCTAAATGAGGAAATTACGATAAGGACAAACGTGTGATTTCTCATTCGCGTAATTTGAATATGACAAAAGGCATCTGCTTGCAGACACACTCAGCAGTCCCCAGCAAAAAGAGGATTTGCGCTACGTAATTGCTGATGCCCGAATTTATGCGAGTGTAGTGTTCAAGTCTCGAGATTAAACAAGGGGATTTGCATGAGTGTGTATCTCGCTTGCATCATCTCTCGCATATTGGTGACAAATATTTTTAACCAAAGATCTCTATTTACATTACAATATAAACGAATGCGGACCTTTTGGGTGCGGCGAGGCCTAAGCATCGCAGCGGGAGACATTTCTTCCCAATGAAATTAGTCATAGGACAAACATTTTGGGATAGCTCCAAAAAACTTCTTTATTCATGTTTAGAGGAGTAGGAGCAGCCCTGCCTGCTGAAATATTTAAGGATTATGGGGGTATATCGTGTCAATCATCACATCCACTCGTTATGCTTCAAACCACACACATTGAAGGCATAGAAATGAAGTAATTTTCCTTTACCAGTGAGACGCGAGCGTAATTACGATTGCTGAGGGCCAAAGGCGCGCGCAAGAGCAATTCAGCTGTTATTAAATGAGAGCTCAATTTGGCCCATTGTAAATGCTCTCGCCAAATGTGCTGGCCGCACACAATCCTCCACTAAACTCGTCAATTCTTTTGGACTAGCCGGGCCTTGGACGCTAAAGGCACGTCATTTGCACGCGCATTAATCCGCCGCCGAGGCCATAAAGGCATAAAAATCGGTGCAATTGAGCTATTGACGTGATGAAATTTGGCAATGATGCTAAATTAAGACGTATAATGATGCTGGCATTGTCGGCTCTCTTTTTTTGCCGCCACCGAAACGGGTTTAGATGATTTTTTCATTTTCCCTGTAAAACAAGAGTGAACACGCTTCACAATCGACGTTTCGCTGATAAAAAAATACGATTGCCACCTGCCTCTATCGCAGCAACACACGAGTTTCAATCAATAAAACTGTTTCACCAAACCTTTTTTATGCAAATGAGTCCAACGGTGGAGACAAAATAAATAAAAACTAATCGTCGCCACGCAAGCCGTGTACACAAATTTCTCAAATTATATATTTATACACGAGTGGTTTTTACTACACACACGCTGCCTATCTGCTTTTGTTATCTGAACAGTCTTTAAAGGTGCCATAATTCATACTTCGCCCGACTCATTTACAGCTCAGCCCGCTAATTTAATAATTCCCCAAGCCCGTAGAAAACGGCAGGTAGGACCAAGACAATGATAATATGTATGTGTATGAATTATTCTTCCGACCAGCGAGAGAAGGAACCTGTTCATGACGTAAACTCTCGTGGCGTTTTACCTCTCGGCCAACTCGCAGATCTTGGCCTCCGTTTTATGGCCGCGGGCTGCTTATGCTGCTGCAGCTGAAAACACATCTAGCTCTCTGCTGGCTGGCTGGCTGGAAGAGCGGCCACTTCAACTCTCCAGCAGGTGGCTCGCAATAAGTAACCACCTTGGAAATATTAATAATTTGCTTTTGCCAGCGCGTAATTTATTCGGTTCGGCTTAAAAACAATAAAGCAGCGCAAGTCGATTGTAATTTGACTGTGCTCGTTCGCGTTTGACAAATCGCTCTTGTTTAAATGGGTTCTTTATGCTATGTTATGGGTGTTCCATTAGATATTTAAATTATTAATAAACACGAGGATATCGGGTTGCCATAGCGGGCGGTCTTGTCCTACTTATTAAGTTATGCGTCTTATTGTATTTCAAACAATTTTAATTTAAAATTTTAATTAAGATTTTACAACCTGAATTACATTTAAAGAGCTATATTGAATAATTCCACAGAGCTACGTCATGATATAAGGCAATAAAAAATTGTGTCATGCTGAGATGTCAAATCAGTGGTTGCTTTAATTTCTTCCTGTGGCGTTCCTGTTTTACATTTCCTCTGGAATGCCAGTTAAGATTCCTAAAATATGCGAAAAATTTTACATGCATAGTCGCAAACCTTGTTGCTTCTTACACGGTCTGGCTCTCGTTTCATTTTGCGCGCCCAAGTAGTCCCGCTTAGTGGCAAGAGCGGTAGTTCTAATTTGCATAATTACACTGCTTAACACCTTGTGCTGATTTAGCTCGATCCATTAGAGAAATAAGCCCTTTCCTAATAGCTCTCGCAGCAACACCAGCGGCAGCAGCGGGCCCAAGTATAAAACTTTTTATCGATCAAATTCTCGCATAACAAAAGCAGCCAACTTTTCTCACTTTCAGCATGAGCAGCATTTTTTTACTAAAGGCACGTATATCAGCGTGACAAAACACGCTGAAAATTTTGTGTGTAGGATATATTCACACACGAAAAAGGTTCGAAAAGCATTAATTGTGGGCTTATGTATATGCGCGCGGAGAGAAAACGAGAAAGAGCAGAGAGACAGCTAGCCGCCGTGCCCGGATAAGATCTTTATCTTAACTTCTTTATTCTGCAGCTGCACATGAGTGAGCGTCAAATAAAAATATGTGAATATGTTCAAAAGCCGCGAAATGCAGGCCCGATATATAGGGGTGAAAAGGTGCAACCTGAATCAAATCGGAAACCGATCTTAAAAGCTACAAGGAATGGAACACCGCAGATATTTTATTCAATCAGCCTCCTATTATATCTAATAGAACTAGAAAAATGAATATCTTTTTTATGTGTTTTATAAGTAGTTGAACACTAGAGATTTGTAAATAAAAACTGCTTTGGAGCCTATTCTGTTTATTTTCAAATCAGAATAATTTTGAGCCATGACCCCTTATGCAGTATGCAAATTGGTTCCTCATGGCATCAAATTGAACATTAATGCAGCATTTTTTTGTTTGTTTTCCTGGCGTGTGTGTGATTATTATTTCTACATTTCCCTTTCTAATCTGTTTATTCATCTGCCGCACGTTGAGTGTTAGAAAAAAATACAGAAGAGGCGTGTGTATGCGAGTCAAAAAATAATTATTTAACACTATATGGAGGTGTTTGTGTGTATATTTGATAACGCATCGCAGACAATGCAAGAAAAGAAGTTGATGGGCGGGTTATTACGGCAGGAAAGTCCAACTTCCGCTCTCAAAGGAGATGCTGTGTAATTAGCTCGAGGCCGCTTCAGCAAATGGAGGAATTGAGTTCATATGAGTCGGGTTGGCCGAGAGTCGGCGCTCAAAATGCAATTTCCGAGAGTGTGTTTGTTTGCCGAGAAGCCTTCGGCAAATTCACACACAAACAGGAGGCATGGCGGAGGTGCGCGACGCCGACAAATGACAAAATCGATAATGCTCTCGCCGCCGCTGGCTGTGTGTTGTGTGCAGCTCCCGACACACGCGGCGGCAGGAGCTGGAAAAACAAGGCGGAAAAAATAGCCAGCCTAGAGTGCCAAGATGGTGCTGATCGGCTCTGATCGTCGCGCTGCTGCCAGCTCATTTGCATGTGAATAATATTATTCCGTTTCTTCTTCATTCGTTCAACTCTCTCAATAGTCTCTCAGCTGTCGCACGCAGAAATTGCATTAAATGGTGTTTCCTCGCTGGAAACAGTTTTTTTTTAAACCAAAAACAGAACATTAATATGAGATGATGTTCTGTTGCGTTTGATATTAAGAGCGAATAATAAATTTTTGCAACATAATCATTATGAAGTAGTTTCTGGGAAATGTCTTCAGGCACATATAAAAATATCTTAATACCAGACAGGACTTCATTGGAATTGCAAGTTTGAAAATTCATTGTTGGACCCCTCGCTGCACGAAACGCAATTTTATTTTATTTATTGTAGAAACTCGTATCAAGTGTCGTGAAAAGTATTCCTTGCATAATTTTACGGTTAGATTATATCAAGTACGTTGGTGGTGTGTTATTTCATTTGTGGGTGCTGCTGCTATCGAACTGAACCGGCTCCTCTCTCGTTAACCAACCAGGCGCGCGCGATATCAAAACGCTTTCTCGGTTGACACGCCTGACGATGAATAAAAAGGCTCCAAGAGTCATGAGTGTGTGTATATGTGTGCATTTAAAGCGTCAAAAGAAAGAGCGAGCGTGAAAACGAAACGAGAGACGCGAAACTGGCTCTCTTGAGCTGCCCGCAAATGTAATCTATCGATCCTTGCCGGTTTAACCCCGCCCCTCCCGGCAACATGAATCTGTTGGTGAAACTTCCCCTTTGTGATATCATAGAACATTATTAGATAAAGAGAGAGGTATGGCCGCAAACCATATGAATATTTTTTTAATAAATTGTGATAGCACACATCGTGAAGAGCATAATGTAACTTTTAAATAAATTTTTATTATTCAGCGCATGGTTTTGCTTCGCTGAGATGTTTTCATTTTTTTATGCATGAATTAAATCAGAAATTTGTACAGCAAATCGTACTAAAGTATGAAATTCCCATATCACATTAATAAATTTTCATTTTGACTAACTCCAATAATCTGTTGGTTTAGTGAATGAATGAGCTGATTGCATTTTGAATGTTGTAACAAGACGAATTTAAGAATTACGATATAAAAGTAATCAAAAACAAACTAATCACAATTATGGTTTAAGATAAAACTATTGATAAGTGCAGCGTCATGACATGTGATTTTTTGCAACTAATTCGATCTAATCTACTGACTTGAAATGCAATTAAAATGTTAAATTAAAAACATGTCAGCATGGTATAGTCTGCACTGCAGCTCGTATAGCTGAAGGTATTTTACCTATCGTCGGCGAGAGATGTCAGTGCTCTCGTGTGTACAGGCGTCGTTAATAAGAGGTGCATGTAGGCACATTAGCAGAGAAAGAGCGGTTGAGAGCTTGGCGGCCTTGTCGCGAAACTGCCATGTGAAAATAAAGTGTGTACAGCTCGCACGTAACGACACACAAACATACACACACTCGGCTCAGATTACAAATGGTGTAAAATAATATTTCACCGGAAAGTCATTAGCGGCCGAATAAAATTACCTTTCGGCGTGGGACGTGTGTGCGTGCGTGCACTTGAAATGAAGTTTTCGTGCACGGTGCGTTGCGCGCAGGGCACGCAGGATGAATATTGTTTGTTTGTAAAACGCGCGAGAGAGACAATGCGAGAAGTAATTAAAAGTCCATTAAACCCTGCTGGAGTGTGCTGAAATGTTAATGCGAGAGAGGAACTTTTTGCTGAAGAGTCAAAACGCATTGTCATTTTTTCAAAACTCGTGTATAATATCGATCTGTAGCGGTTCAGGAGCGCGGTCCTGCCCTTTTAGTTGGGAGTCAACAATTGTCTGCGGTTAGGGTTTTTGAAATTTTGCGTTATTGTTTAGAAGCAGAAAGATGGTTTAAAAATAAGAATTCACTTTTCGCCCACAGCCACTCGGAGCTGACGTGAGTTGTTTAATAGTGCAGAACCCGATTCAAAGGGGTGAGTCCAACCGTCAAGTTTTAAGCAAAAGAATTTGTCGTTCTTAATTGTAAAATTATTTCAGTTCTCGTATATAATTAGTGTCCAATCGGTGCAACTGTAAGCCATTCCATCAACAAAGTTCTTCATCTGAATTTATCGGTCTTGATCATTTCAACCCCTCATTTCCCTAAAGATAATCGGCGGGAAAAGGTACGCATGTTCTTAAAAGCGTGCTAAGAAGACAAGAGATGAAGTTCTATGTGACAAGAGTATGGCGAAAATAATTGCACTCATCTTTCCACGTTGTTGGCAGCTTGTAATAGGTAGAGGAATCAAGATCGGCAAAGATCTCTTTTAAATTAAAAATGGCCAAAGTTTCATCTTATAAATGCATTCTGCTTTCTTGTGAAGGTGAAGATTTCTTGAAACTTCCTTAGCACCCGAATTAATTGCAAGGAAATAGACTAACACAGAATACAACAAGCTCATTGTTAGTTCCGTCAGAATTGAATTTTCCGTCGTCATTTTTCATATTTTAACGCTTACGATTACTAATCTCGGTGCTGGAGAGTGGTTGTAAATTTCAGGCAGAGTGACTTCAAAGCAGCACGCGTGTTTTCTGAGCGCACAATAAAATTCAGAGCTCCTTTGTTCTGTGGCCAGAGGCGTAATAAAATCCAGCATTATAAATGCATTCAGCGGCAGCAAAAGGCGGCAATAAAAAAGTGCGCGCCTCCGAATAATAGATTGATTAAGGAGAATGGCGCAAATATTAAATTTAATGGCGGCAATAAAGGTCCGTGAGTGTGCGTGTGCACCATTAAAAATCATTTTGCAGAATTGCACTCGCGCTATAAATTTCCGCACCAAAATCTGTGCGCCAAAATGCAGCTGCTGCTGGCTAAACAAAACGCGCGAATTAACTTGCCATTTATTTGGCAAGCCGCGGGTTCGGTCAAATTGTCTGTTGCGTCATTCATCAACCCTTGAAAAGGCGGTCGCCCGTCCTGCGAGTCACATCACGCGTTGTTCAACAGCTGCTGCGCACGGCGTCTCAATTATTGCGATTCCGTCCCCTGGGAGATCAAGAGCTGGCTGTGTGTGGATATGCAGCTCCAACCTCGTTTAGACAGGGTTACCACTGGTTCTTGGAGCGTTTGATACACTTTCGTCACCTTATCCTTCGAGTATTGACAAATTGAAATTAAAGGGACTTAAAATCAAACTTGTTTATGATGACCCGTGAAAGATAAATTCCACTATTATAGCCTTTGAGTTCATAATGTTGTACCATGTAAGGAGTGTTGATAGCTGAAACCTTTAATTGCAAGCAAACAGTATTGTCATTTTTCCTCAGATTTTCCTTTAAAAATTATATATAAAAATATTGTAATCTAAAAATCAGTGATTTTGAGTTGATTTATGCGCGATATCTTTCTAATATTTTTGCATCGAAATTTTAAAACATCTTACACGTTTGGTAAGTATTAATTTAATAATTCAATTCAATTCATCCCGTACAAAAATTTATTTATATATCTACAAATTTAATGAGGCATATTAAATTTTCTTTGGCGTAATGAATATCAGTCCAGATTGGCTCATGGATTGAGACTCTTGAGAGCTATTACAATTGGTGTAAAAAAATCACCACCTCTCATTCTAATAAGTAAATTGGACTGGGAGCGTGGCAACCCTGTGCTCAAATGTAATGTACATTTTGCGCCGTAACGCGAGCGGAGCAAAGCGTTCAAATTGACTCTCGCCAGATTATGTGCGCTGCGGCGCGGCACAACTTTTGCAAGCAGGCAGGCAGCCTCCCTGCCACTTCACCCCATCGCCGAAAACAACCCCTTGTCTCGTGTTCCTCTAAACGCTCTTGTATGTATGTATAATACGACCCGCCTGATTTGTGTTGTTACATTGTGTGTTGCGAGAGGGGCGCAGCAAATTCAATTTTAATTTATTTATATAAACCAACGCTTCGAAATCATAATACCACGAAGAGATGCTATAAATAATAAAAAAATGCCCGGTAAAATATAAAATTTAACATTATCTTGATGTAAAGGAATGAAAATAATGCTGCCCTCTATCATATTGAAAATTTTGGAGTACTTTAAGAAATTCCGTCCGCTCCGTCCAATTTTGGCACTAAAAAGCGTCCCCTTCCAAGCCATTAACTCTGCTCCCCTACTTCTTGTTCTTACACAGCCAAAATATACACATCGAGCGGGTGGTGCCAGAGAAAATAAAAGTTAATGACCAATAATTAGCCAGGCGGCGAGTCGGAGAGAGAGAGAGAGAGAGAGAGAGAGAGAGAAAGAGAGAGATGGAAAATGTGGCGCGAAAGTGCGCGAGAAGTTTGGTGGCAAGTCGGCGGCTAATGACCCTCGAGTCGCCGGTGTTGGTGGCTGGCACATTAGCGGGCACATAATCAGCATCTTCTCAACTCTTTCCTCCTCTCGCGCTACTGCTGCTGTGTTTAATAATTTTCTGCCTGGTAGCTGCATGTTCGCAGCGGGTAGTGCGATCCCTCCTGCCTCGGCGGTAATTAGACTTTGTTTATGATGCCAACAGATGAGCATTTCACAAAATAGAGGCAGCAGCCCTGCGTAAAACCGCCTGCATTTTTTAAAACGCGTCCGCCGCTCCAACAATCTGGGCGTAATGAACGAGTTGACACCATTAAATTTCCCTCTCGCGCGCGCTAATTTACGATGATTCCACTTCCAGGCGTGAAATTTAATTTTTTCTTCGTCCACCGTGCGTGCGTTGGCTTAATTTATAGGTCTGAAATTTGAATAAATTTATTATCGAGTCTGCTGGCTGCTGCTGCTGACCGGTTGCTCATTTGGTGCCTTTTTTCAATAAATAATGTCACTAGCTGGAAAATAAATACCGGTAGCTCGTAAATTAAAATTTGCATTCGGCATTCCACTATGCTGGCCGCCGATTTATTTGTTTCTCTGATACTCAAGTAGGCGATCCTGCCGACGGCTCTTTCGGTCTTGGATTTATGAACTTGGCAATGTTGAAAGGTTTTCTGGACACAACTTCTCGAAGAAATACAGCACCAGCAGAATTCATGCTAATTTACCTTGGAGTCGTGTATTAAAGTTCCGATATCATTATAATGCTCCGATCAAGCTTTTCACGGGCAAGATATCTTTTGCATGAACAAACTTAGAGAGTTGATGCATGCTCTTCAATTCTCAAGCAATTGTTTTTCTACTCTTGGGAAGGTAAAAAAGATTGATTGATTCCCTTTTTGTCTCGCCGCTGCCTACTTGACGGGCTTGCAGCCCTGTAAAGCGTTATCACAACTTTCCCATGTGATGCGCTGGTGCAGTCAGTCACGCGGTAAAGCACAAAGCGGCCAATATCAGTATGTTGGCTGTCGGCACCAGAGGCTCGAGAAGTAAAACACATGTCTCTGCGGCGCGTCTCCCACAGCAGTAATGACGATGCTCCATTAGCTATCATTTCAGACAATCCACCGAGCACATCAGCATGCCCCTGTTACGTGATACGAGTGCGCGCTCTAATAAAGAAATCCTTGAGTTTTACGGGCCCTCCAGACGAGGCACAAAAAATAATATATAGGAAAACAGCACACCACAGAACTATTTCGATTGGGCCGGGGATTCACATGCGTGGCCTCAAAAGCAGTCTAGACAAGAAAGTTAACCAGGGGCAGTATTTTTTTCCCTTAAAATTTCACTCAAAAATGTACTTTGTCGTGGGAAATGCTTTTATAATGTAGGCCAGAATGCTCGATGGAAAACATTAATTTTACCTATGTGTATAGAGAATATGGTGAGCATAAACAAGTATAGTTTAAATATAAATAAAAAATTCGGTAAGCTCGCAAATCTCAAATATAAATTTCTCTCATCTAAACTTAAAAAAAAATCATTGATTTGTTTACTTTTTAAAATGTTAGAGATGAGAATGGCATAGCAAATGACCGCTAAAGCTATATTTTTAAATTATTCTAATTCTACCCACTTTGCAAGTGCTAAAATGCCGTGTTTACGGCCTCAAACTGCGGCAGTGGCCAATTACGTGTCGAATTAGTCGGCAAAACGAACCATAAAAAGATTTATGACGGCGATGATAGAAATAGATCTAAATTTAACAATTCGCTCTTTTGGGCGATATGTAAAATCTGCAGCGGCGACCTCAAAAGCCGACGAAAATTCAACCTCAGGAGATGCAGGAAAATTATATCAGGTTTTGAGTCTGCAGGCGAGCGTATATATTAAATTTAGCCAGCATAAAAGGCCGGCAATTTTTCTCGGCGTGCATACGCAATCAGTCTGGCCGGCGTTTGCATACCTATTGATTATCACCTCTATTTCGGCGCTAATTGCGACAATTACGGCAGGCTGCGCCACGCCCCCCCAAAAGGGACCGCTTTTGCCCCAGGGCTAGCAGCCATTCGTGAAAT
Organism: Cloeon dipterum; assembly: GCF_949628265.1. Lineage (NCBI taxonomy): Eukaryota > Metazoa > Arthropoda > Insecta > Ephemeroptera > Baetidae > Cloeon > Cloeon dipterum. The sequence goes on from NC_088786.1 coordinate 14,582,678, forward strand.
CAGACTTGGGAAAGAGAGAAGACCTCCCTGCAGCGTGTGATGCTATTCATCATCGCGGTGTGCCAGTCGGCGCGAACTCACATTATCACCTCGGCGCGGCCAGAATGCATCTCAACACGGAGCCTAATTAATCCCGAACTCGTCAAACGCACGCGAGCCTTTTATCGGGAAAACGATTATGGCGTGTTGTGTTCCGTCAAACTGGATTTCTCATATATGCTGCACATAATTGAGAAAATTGATCATAAAACTACTCGTTTATTGGAGAGAAGCGTATATAATATAGTTTTTTATATTGATTGTTGGACTAAATTTCAAAAGGTCAATAATATCAAAGTGTAATACACATATTTTGAAGAGATAATTCCAAAAGACAATACATAACTTTTTAAACAAAAAATTTAGGATTTAACCCAGAACATTAATTAAAATCAAATGATGTCAATTCATCCATAGATAAATCATTTTTTGGCTATTTAAATTATCAACAGCATACAAGTCTTCGTTTTTCTATTAGCAGGTAGAAATAAATTTAATGAACTTCTCAACGTTCATGAGGTGAAAGGATGTGAAGACACGAGCTGTGAAAACATGAAAGTGATGTTTTGTCGACAAAAAATGCCTGTCGTGGTGATCACGGTTTAAGAATCATGGCATGCGATCGAATTATAGCCCTGCTTTTCGACACAAATATAAATATGAGATGAATGAATCTCAGAAATTAAAATTGTTCAATAAATATATGCATGACCTAAAAAAATTAGTATTTAAGTTCATGGTCGGATAATGCCATTCACCAATTGCTTCATTTCCTAGTCTTGAAAAAAATTGGGAAGGATCTAAAAGTACTTGAGAATGGATCGTTTTAGTTAAATGACCATAAAAAATGCGAATTTTTAAAGCAGCACTTACTTTATAAGTTGGGTGGTATCTCACTCTTCAAACCATTTCATAATGCGTATTCATATTAATGCGCTTGTATTATACTGAATGCAGCAGCAGCACCAGCAGAAGGAGAGATAATGATATTCAGTTATTTTTATTGCCTTTTACACCCTGGGCAAAGGCTGGGTTCTGTTTCCAGTCGCGCTTGCTTTTCACACTTTGGCTGGCATCAAGAAGCCGAGGCCACTTTGCTGCTCCCGATTGTGTTTTCGTTGCGTCTTCCAAATGTTGTAAACCAATTTTTCGGCGCTTTAATGACCATTTGGCCTGCGGCTGCCGTAATTGTTATAAAATGGTATATAAGCAGTCAGTATGTTTTTAATCCACAATCAAATGCGCCGCCTGCAATCAAAACTCTCCCAAGGCAATTTTCCTCTCCCAATTATGAAGAATCGATTCCCAGAAACGCCAATTAACACCATCGCCACTTCCAAAATAGTAATAAAATCAAGAATTATAATAGGAGGGCGAAACCTGCTTCGTTTTCACTGCTAAAATTCTTAAGAATTTTCGTTTAAGTTATCGGACCTTCATCAATATTTGACGAAATTTCAGTACTTCCAGATATTTGATATTCTTAAATCACTGTGCATAAAAAATACTACGTTTTCATTTCTTGAATTATTATGTACGAAGCATGAAAATAATTACATATGGGACTGAAACCCCAAGCAGATGAAAATCTTTCCACACCCTCGGCGGCGTAGGGTCTTTGGAAATAAATGAGCAAAAGCTGAGCAAGTTTCTTGTTTCGTCTCGGGTGTCATTTGTGTGCCACCCAGAGTGTTTGCAGTGTGCGCGCCCGGGGCACCGCAACCCACAGAGCACATCACACGCTCGTCGTGCACATTTTGCAGGCTCATATTTTGCCCTCTAAAATCGTTTACGAGCCCGCTGGCTGGCCGGACGACAAGGAATGACGACTCTTTCGGCGACGCACTCAGCAATTTTTTTAACACTCCCGCAGCCAATGTGAAATAAAACATGCGCATCTTGGCTCCAGCACAGCACCCTTTACGGCAAAATAAAAAGGGGGAGTTTTGTGCTGCTTTCGGGGTCAGTTTTCAAGTTTGGCAGCCAAGTGTTTTCTTTTCTGTGCGACTCCTTAAGACATAAAAACAGAGTTTGGGCAGAAAAAAGGTATAGTTAAAAATAAAATCTAGCTTGAAGAAGTAATATCTGAAAAAAAAGCAATTCTTGCTATGCAGTTGCGAAGAGGAAATTTGTTTTTTCTGGTGTGAGCAATTTTATCGTTCAGCAGCCTAGTTTGATTTCGATTTCATTTGATGTGTCGACAACCGGATACTATTGTTTCTGTGATGATAAGATGGTTTTATCAGCAGAGTTTCGTGCATAAAATGAGTTTTGTGCGTTGCCTGTTTGTCAATTGATAAGCTCCAAGTTAAAAAGATAGGCATGTTGCTATGAATCAAATATACATTTTTCTTAATTACAGCAATTTTATGACTTTAGCTGACTAGATTATCAAGCAAATTTCCACATCTTTGCTCGTGAAAACTGATTTTCGTGGTTTTTTTTTTTCAAAAATTACGCACGCGATGCTCCCGATTTGCACTTTTGTTTGATATCATACTTTCAAAAAATGGAAAGTACATTATTCAATGCTAAAATATGGGCAGTCCAGCCACACTGCGCTCATTTTTATTTATCTACGAAGAATGGGTGGACACATTTTTCGTCCTCTCAGCACTCATAAAAATATGGAAAAATGAGCTGCTTTTTTTGAAAAGAGTTGTTTTATCAAACCGGAGCACCGTAAATTAGAGTATTTTACGACTTTTCCTGTGACAGAACGCGACTCGTTAAATGAAAGCAAAAATTGTATTGAGGATTTCTAGTTCCACTTTGACGTTGCACATTAGTTATCAAATTGTGTACAGTTTGCTCTGCTTGATTTTTTCACAGGTGTGGATGCAAAATGTTGATAAAAGATTCAACTTGAAAATATCACCATACAATTTATTTTTCAAATGCTGCAGCCTTTATAATCAGTAAAAAGCGTGTGTATAGCTCACTTACTAAATTTAAAATTTAAATATTGAAACAGCAACAGCAAGAGGAAAATTTCGTTTGATGGCAGTTCGCTCTCAACAATTTGACAGCCAACGAAATTGCAGCATATATACAAATGGTGAATTCGCTGGCATGTAATCATATAAAATATTCATATTTAAATGCGATAATGGCGCGCGATATTGTTTGCTGAGTGTCACACACAACGTCAAATGTGCAGTCTGAGCAGAGAGAGGGCTCCTACTCAGTTTGCAGTGTGAAAACAGGAAGGGCCTTTCGTCTCTGTCAATGTCACTCTGCTTGATGAGAGAAGCAATGTCGTTTTTCAATGCTTGAAACTAACTTCACCTGCATTATCAACGTTATTTTTGTGCGTTTGACACTTTAAGCGTACATTGTAAACGCTTATACAATTTTTTTCATGTGCCATATTTTTGTTTTATGTTTCCTTGAAAAAGCATAGAGCAGAACTTGAAAAAATGTTGGAATATCTTCAAATACCATCCCTTATGGCACCGGTAATAGCAAAAACGTAGTTTTTGTATTTGAAATTTCAAATAACGTTGTAACCTTAAATATGGATTTTTTCCAATTGATATTTTTTTTATTTACTTGTTTTTATTTAGACGTGGAGATGTGTGGGATGTAAATTTACCCTGCTGATCTCTCTCTAGTAAAATTTTAAAATTAAAATCAATGAATTTATAAAGTATCTTTTGTAGCCTTTGATGCTTTTCAAACGATAAAAGTTATGGGAATATACTTCTTTCCAGTGATTAAAATGTTTCCTCATTCAATTTAATTCAGATTTAATTCTCCAAACAAGTCCAAGCTTGACAAATGTTTGAAACTTTTAAAATATTTAAAATCAAATTTTACAAACGAGAATGGTCATAAAATTGATAGCCTTTATACAATTTTTATTGTTAACTAACATCATGCCCTAAAAATCTTCACAAGAAAAATTGCATTTCCCGCTCTGACTGCAGATAACAAGTAAAATTCACAAACTCTAATATAAATCGAAGGTTATTGACACGGTCGCAAGAGCAAAAGTCAAAATATTGGTCAGCGCAGCTGAGTTACATCTGCGGACGTTGTTGTGCGATGCCTGTCTCTCGAAATCCGCCCCTTGCCATCCCCGCGGTGGACAGACGAGCAATACGCGTTATTACACGCACTTTTGTCGCCGCGTCGACTGACGCCGATCATGAAAATAAGACACGCTTAACAATAGGCTCATAATGAACCAAACGACACATACAGACGGTCTTTTATTCGCCACATAGTCTCCTTCCAATGAAATCCTAACTATGCGAGTGAGATAAAAACCAACGACAACATTTGTTATGTAAGAAAAGGCCAAGCAGCGTGCGAGTCGAGTCATCTCCTTGGTGTTAATATATAGGGACACCCCTAAAAAGTTTTGTTGAATGGGCATTCCTCACACATCCCATACCATATAAATTTCAAGCGGTGTAAATCTTCTCAAGTTTATTTTGGTTAGAGGCAGAACAAACACGTTTCGAAAGCCACCGGTAAATTGGCTGTTAGATGATGCCAAACCCAGACACAAAAAATAAATACCAAATGAAACGAGGGGAATTGGCGGATTTTTAAACATAAACTCAGTTTATAACAACTACTGGAAGCCCAGAAATGTCATTTTTCATAGCATGGTTCGAGGAATTATTATTTGCTTCAAGCTTTCACCAACGCCCAAAATGCGCACCATTAGTTGCCACAATGCTCCAATAATTGCATTCTCTATTTAATAAAATGACAAAGTTTGTGATTTCTGTTTCCTTTTATCAATTTAAATTATTACTATGCATTTTTACCATTAAGTTTTTCAATGTGCAGCACAGCACATTAGATTTTAAAGAACCCTGAGTATTCCAGTTTGCAATTAACATTTTGAAAATGTGACAGATTCGTGTTAGCAAGCAATGAGCCTGTAATTCGCTCGCCTAATAAATAACGACACACACGTGTGCGCGCGGGAGTTGAGTTGTGACAATCCAGGTTGAAAAGCGGCTCTCTCGCGCGCATGCTTTTCAGTCGGTTTATGTGTGCATGTGCGCATATACTAATGTACGAATTTCGGTGCGGTTCAACACGGTGGCGAACACACGAATAATTAAGCAATTTATCACGCGCTCGCCCGCTCACTCAGTCAGCGAGCGAACGAACGGCATCAGCCTGCTGCATGCTAGTGGATTCGCTGGCGCGCGGGTGACATTTGCTATCAACTGTCCTTACTCTGACACGGCCGGAATAATTAATTATTTGTTATCACTACCGCCACTGCTGCTGGAAACGAGTACGCTGGCCAACAGCAATTTCGAAAATGCGCCCTCTTTTTATTACACGCTTCTTATCAGCGGCGCAAGTTGTAAATCAGCTCGGAAATTTTACCGATTTTTTGGAAGAAAAACTTTCGTTTTAAGGTGTAATGGTGTACAATTTTTGAATACGAAAATGTACTTTGTGTTTCCCTTTTGGTATAGTCGTCGACCATTCGCTTATCACCCACTATCACTACTGTTTACGGCTGTGTAAAATTTTAATAACCATACCAAGGAGTAATTAGCAGTCGGTATAGCAGTATATGCACCAGCAATTCCGCACGACGTGAAAAATGATATAATTCGTATAATGCAAAAAGCAGACCCGCACCACAGCTATATAGGCTGCCTTCCAGCGTGTGTGAACTCAGAAAAATTATTTATTTTCCACACTTTTGGAGCTGCTACTCTTGAGAAAATTTAACTCCTTAGCCGCGCACTCCTTGTGTACAAGAAAAGTTAATTAGTGCTGTTTTCAACGCTATAGTGCTATGCAGTGCTGTGTAATTCAAACGTGTTGATTATAATTACGCGTTCGGTGTTCAAATTTTAACACATTTGCCGGCAAAAGGCTGCGCACAGACCGTTGTTATTACCAAACAAGAGGCTCTGTTACCCTTAAATTTATTGCTCTGGATTTATATCTCAAGCTGTTTTTTTTTTTATTATTTTTAGCAAAGAGAGAAAGAGAGGATGTGTGTGCAAGCAGCTTTTATTCCATGCAGTATCTATAATATTTCCAAGATTTATGACCAATATTTTTACAACCGTTTTTCATTTCTCGACGAGACACTCGAGGCGCGCGCACCTGCCCTTGAAGCAAAAAGCTTGTGTGTTCCCTATTATGTGTGTGCGCGTCTGAAGGTAAAGTTTTTCTCACCTCTCGCACTTTGCCGACTCACGTGAACTTTGTTAAGGAGCAAACGAGTACCTATATGATTCTCCCTCATTCAATTCATGCGTCCTATGAGGATAATTATTGTTAACTCAAATAACCTTAAAAAAATAATAATATCCAGTCTAAAACACGTATGCAAATTTTAATACAAATAGCTATACAGTTTAAAAACGCTTTCGTCGCTTTCATTTGGATGTGTTGCAGGTGCAAAAAATGGGCTGTAATGATTTATTGGAAAAAATACTAAAATGAAAAGTGTGACTCATACAGTCTAGCTAGAATTGCAATCAATCTGATTTCTCTAAGTTTATGGTGCTCTCATGAACCGCAAAGTTCTCAAAGGCCAATGCAATATGGCTTTGCCCTTTTTAAAAACTATAACCATTTATAAAAGAGTTCTTTATCATAATTTGAATAATTAAAGGATGAATGCGATATAATTTGATACAATTCTATAACCCTTGTTATATTTCGAGGGCGCTTAATGACTCATTTTAGCCTGGCAAGTGTTTGTATTAATATTTTCTGGCTGCGTTTGATCATTTTTACGGCTTCGGAACTGCCATTTGACACGAGTTTCCTCCCGCGACGGTCGCATTCAGCACCACGCGTTCACTGACAGTGGAAAAAGACGGATGAAATAATAATAATAATAATATATACTTTTATTTCATGCAATGAATCCTTGTGTTGCTGACGAAAAGTGAGAGAGGGCCGCTCGTGTATTAGAATTTAAAATTTATCATCCTTTTGCGTGGTCACAACGCGTTTGATAAAAATTTCGACCTCAGCAGAAGACAGCGAATTGATAAATTAACAACGCGTTTCCGGTTCCGCGCGCTTCTTAAAAGCGAAACAGAGATAACAATCTGTGGGATTTCCAACGCCGCACGGATCAATCAGCCGGTGCTGGAAACTTGCTACCGAATTTTTCTGAAACGTAACTTCTTTAGAAAACATGTGAAATAACTTTAATTATGTCTCTTTATGTAACTTATTTTTTTAAAAAAAAAAATTTAATTTGCATTTTTGTGTAATTGCATCTCAACATTATAATGTTTTCGTCGCTCAAATCAAGTCCATTTTCCTTATCATTTCCCAAGAGATCCGAAAAAAGATCGATTTAGAGCTAATTTCTCAATTTCCAACAACCCTTTCCAATTTCTCGGCCTCCCACCCCTCCACCTCCATTATAGGAGTAAATTACATTTTCACCTGATAAGAGAAAAATCCGTCAACTTCTCCCCCGCCTGACTGCACGCATGAAAATCGAATCCCTCGCTGAGAGCCAGAGTGAATATTTCCGTCATTAGCGGCACAAACGAGAAGTAACACCAAATTGATTTCGCCATGCAAATGAATGAGCTGCGCGGGCGCGTGCAATTTCAATTGCTTCATTTGTTTAGCACAAGTAGCGCGATGATAAATTGTCGCTTATCATGCGGTGTGCTGTTCCTGATGCGAACCACGGGGAGGAAAATTTTTTTATAATGTCTAATATAAACGCATGCATGCGGTCACAAACAAGAGAAAGTATTGGGCGTCGTGATAACAAAGCCGCCCGGCAATAAAACACCTTGGTGTGAATTCGAGCAGGCCCAGAGGCAGCACGCCGCGAGGGAGGGTGCACGGGTGCTGACGGCTCCGCCGCCGCCATATTGGCGGAAGTGTTGGGTGGCGAGTCACGCGAAATCGACATCAACAACTTGCAAGTCGTGTTCGCCGCCAAACGACAGCAGCGTGCCCTGCTCTGCCAACGAAAGCCAGCAGCTCCTTTCATCTGAGCATTTAATAATATGACTTGAAACAGGGTGATGCGTGTGCTAGATTACTAAGAGGAACTATATAGCTCATTTTCAATTGTGTCTTTTTAGAAAAGGATAGACAATAGAGAAACATTTAGCTTTTGTCAACTTTTAGGCTAGTGGTGAACTTGGCATGCATATTAGGATATTGCTTTTTTATTAATTACTTGAACTGCTGCCCCCGTTGCTTCCTTTTATGTTGCCATCCTATCTGGATCCAAAATTCTTCGATATAAAAATATTTCAGAAAAATCTAATTTTTCACTATCGAATGAGTTTTTGTTTATTAAGAAATTGCTTAAATTTCCCATGGTGCAGATTATGTCTTGCTTTAAGAGCCCTTAAAATACTCGTCTCAGCTTGTACAGTCATAAGTGGTTCCTATATTTTTTTTAAACAATATAATTTTCCAAGCATCAATATTTTATAATTAAAAGAGCTAATTTGGTCGTCTCCGCATAAGTAAATTTGTCTGCTGCATGAAATCTTCACATTATTTTACGAACACCTCATTAAGTGCAGCATAAAGAACAATCTTCTTTTCTGTGCATGTGACAACACGAGCGCATCGCAATGCTTTTGTGTGAAAATGCAAGCCGCGCGGGTTTGTGTCATCAGGCCTAATTCACTGCAATAATTAATTAGCCTAGTCTAATGGCTTTATAATTACGTGATTATCAAGATGGGGAAACAGCAGCTCTCTGCGAACGTATAATATCACAGAATAACATACGTATACGCCGGTATAGTGGCGGCTGATAAAACGCACGACGGTTGTTCTGAAAATGTTACAATTTTTATCGCACACAACCTTGTCCGTTGTGTTGGAGCGACAAGCCCGCCGAGTTTGTTGCGCTTTTTCCCTTTCCCTAATAATGTGAATGCTTGTCGGCGTTTTTACCGCGCGTGAAAGAGGAAATAACGCTAGATTTTTTGCAGATTTCTAACAATTGAAATCAGCAATCGATGAAACTTTGATATGAAATGGAAATTTCAGGGAAGTGAATATGGTACTAATTAGGCCCTCAAAGGTTTAGTTTATGAATGAGTCCGACCAATTACACACATATATAGTTTGATTTTGATATCCTGCAGTTGAAATATTCGTGTATTTTTGTATAGTTTGCGATATAAATTGATTTTTCGGGATGATTTTAAACAGCACGCTTGCATGTCTGAATTGTATAATTCTAATGTATATCTGAGGAACGAGCACATGGGTGCAGAATTCTCAAGCAAACTATCATTTTAGAACAGAATATATCATGCTTAATCGAATCGCATGCCACCATTTTTCAGGAAAGGAGTAAAGAGGTATAAATTTTCTTTCCAAAGATGACTAATAATATGCAATTTCTTGCTCGCGCGAATTATATTTCGAAATTTGAAGCATGATGTTTCTCGTTCACAGACTGGAAATAAAACATTATTTGGTACTCACCTTCCAGTCTTTGTGATGATCATCTCGGTGCCGAGATCGTGGAACTTGTCCCACAGGTCTTTGGTCTCGAGTCTGCACTCGATGCCAAACAGCTCAGGGCTGTTGCAGAACTCCGGGATGGCGGGCGTGCTGGATGGTGAGCCGGACGCACGCTTGCGGCGCCGCGACACCGCCGAAGCAGGCGAGCCGGGCCCTTCGCTGCCGCTGTCTGGCTCCACCGATGCAGGCTTGGACCGCAGCGGACTGGATGAGCTGCTCTGCTGGCGGTCACCAGCCTCTCCATCGGAGCATTCTTCTACGTCCACATCCTCATCATCGTCTTCAAAGCCTGCTGCAACACAAGCCAATTGATGTAGTTTAAAGAATTGTTATTTTATTGATTCATTGAAACTAATTAATGTATGTTTATGTTTGCTGTTTTTCCTGCTATGTTGACGACAAAAATTATTAAATAATGAGAAATACCTCCGCACAAATAGAAAATGAAATTAAGAAATACGTTTTTTTCTTTTCGTATCATCTGCGATAAGAAAAAAAATCCAAAAGCTTCCGCTATACGCACGAAATACGCAGCGACATTCCACTCTTTATAGCCTGTAATTAAAACATAGTAAAAATTAAGCCATAAAAATTCCTGGTGTTCATTCTTTGTAATAATTTCCTCTACGAGTTGCTGATGATTCGTTATTGGAGCAAAAGGTAAAGGAAAAATCAAATAATATTATATCCAACTCATCATCGCATTGGGTTCACATTTTGTAAGCATTGACAAAAAGTGCAATTAATTTCTCTCTGGATTACTTCCTTGCTTTTTATTGTTGAAGAAACATTGTACCGATTGTACCGCTTTTGAGTCTGCAATTCGTTCACCCCAAAGCTACACGCCGGCCGTTTATTAATATTGCGTGCGCTAGGAAAATGCAATAATAAAAAGATATTAACTGCGGCACACACACTCAGCAGTGTACACTAATTTGCGCTTTTTTTTGCTGCTGCCAATTCGCTTTTATTCGAGCCGCCTGCTCTAAAGCTCTTCCGCCGCGGCGCTGTTATATCCTTTTTAAATTAAGAAACGAGTTGTTTTAACGCACAAGGTGCTCTTTTTTCGCGAACAGGTGTTCCAAAGCCACCTAAACGCAGCAAACTGTCCCTTAAGTTATTGAGCAATAAAGAATAAAAGAATCCATTAACTTGTTGTAGTTGAACAATTGAGTGATAAAAAGAAACGCACTGGCAGGAAATCAATTTGCAGGGCAAATCTTATAATGAGCTAAATGGCTGATAACATTTTAAAACCACTTATAAAAAGCTCGATTAATTATATCCCACTCCTGATCAAAAGTAAATCTGATTATATTTATAACCAGTGTACCAAAGAAATTACAATTTGGCATTTTATATAACTATGTGGGCGGCTAAAGCGTTCGTCATAATTGATGTTACAAGGCCATAAAATCAAGTGAAAGGGGGTGAAGTTGATTACACATCCAAGTGATTTAGACGAGGCTATCTGCAGCGAAATTGAGAGCATCTCGTGTAATAGGAAGCTGTGCTGGGTGCATTATTATTTCCGTGATAGGGCGCCGGCCGGCCGACCGTGTGTATGTAATCTTTTAACCCTCCCTAAGTGATGGGGTGGGAAGATGATCGTGTCATTTTTATTACGCAGTCCAGGGGATGCTGCCTAATGTCACTTCTGCGGCCCATTTGTATTCTCCCAAGAATACACACACCAGACTCTGCGCTTTAGCTATTATGCACATACAAATGTATATTTTGCTTTTGACGTGAGAACCCAGCGTGGAAAATAACACGCGTAAATGCATTTATACAAAACCATCACCCTTGAACCTGTCAAGAGCAAATATACCTAACTCTCCTATTTCTATCTGAAAAATAGACCATTCTTATGAAAACTTGCAACCCATTCGTCTGTTCCGAAAATATACAAGGGCGAAACTATCCTTTCACATGCTCCCCCTAAAGGTGCTTTTAAGTATTTAAGAAAGAAAATTCGTTTGAAAATTCCAAAATATTTTCACCCGATATTGAGGAAGGAAGAGAACATGACTGATGCCCATTGATTAAAAATTGATTGTTGGCCTCCTTTTAGAGCTTGCTCAAAATAAAACTCGAGGTTATAAATACAATTTCCCTTAGTTTGTATTTATAAAGGGTTTCCACAACCAACTGGAGAGACTTAAATTTGAAAGAATACGTTCACAAAAAATAAAATCCTGCCGGGTTTTTGTTGATGTTGTTTCAAATCAATTAAAGTGCCATAAAATTACTATTTTGATAATTTTAAAGGAAATATAATGTAATAAGTAATACTATGTATACCCCGTATACCCTTTTATAATGATAGTGCTTATGAAAGCAATACCACTTTTAAAGTTCTATTCACGTAGTGGTTCATATTAAAAAGTAGGTATTAGCATTTTAAAATTATTCTTGAATAGATCAAATAGGTATTTTTTACAAACAAATTCATGCTTTTTCCACTCACTGGGGGATTTGCTCCTTTCAACTATCTTCTCGACGCCTCCTTTCTTGCAGCAGCCCATGATGGCGTCAATGGTGAAGTTTGAGGCCTTGGGCTGCACCTTGAGTGCATCGGAGGCCTGCAGGGCGATTCTTGCTGATTCCAAGCTTGCGGTGGTGGACGTTTTCATCGTCGAGCCCAGCAACATCATCAGGCTGCTGCGCTTCTCATCACATGCACGCGGCTCTTCGATTGCAGCGAGAGGAATGCGATGAATTGTGTGCGGCGAGTGGAGAGCAGTCAGTAGTTCACACAACACTGAACGTGATGAAAACTTGAGGCTCCTTTCAACCCCCACCTCGATTGGAAAATTTTCTCTCCGCCGCACCACCAGCGCCTCGCTTGCTACGTGTTACTGCCGCTTCCCGCGTTATGCACGATAATTTTTTATCTCGGAAGCCACTTCCACACTCGCACGGCTCCCACTACCCATGCATGTGGCCTGCCCGTCAATGGGCGTGGCCTCTTGCTCGATGACAAATCACGTGCCGAGAGCTGAGTAACGAGGGAGGGGTTACACGCGCCTGACGACGCCCGCCGATTGGTTAAAGATGTGTCGTGTGCATATGGCCCGATAGCACAGGCAAAAAATTACCGCAGCTGGCGCCCCGAATGAATGGGAATAGATATAGATAGCGAGGCTTGCTTGCACACACACACACTCACCACCACCGCCGTGAGTGTGTGTGTGTGTGTTCCACCTTAAAGCTTTTCAACCCCCGAAGCAAACGGAGGCGCACACCTTTGCGTGTAATAATGGCCTCGCACATTATCATTCCGAATTGCTCCACTCCACTCCTCTCCTCCCCGCGAGTGTGAATTCCAACAGCAACCCCCTTTCCCTTTGATCATGCCTAGACATACTTTTATTACAATTGAACTCTTTAGTTACCAGCATGACGGATTGGCCCGACAGATTGAATATATTCTGACGAATTGGGGGGTCCGCTGCAGCTGCGGACGATCGCCTTGACGGCTGTCGCCTTTTATTGCTTTTGACCGTTTTCTCGCCGCGACCGATGGTACTCTACTCCTGCTGCTGCAGTGTGTCTTGCGGTTATTGATTAAGCCGACTAGCGCGCGGAATGAACCGGAGCCCGTGGTGCAAAACACTATAGCAGGTTTTTTTTAAAAAAAGCATAAAAGACAAAAAATAAGCACAGATATATATTATACGGTTTTGATTAAAAATTGCTGATCATTTTTCTGAACAGCAGGGTAACAGTACCCCCCCCCCCCCCAAATGAAAACTTACTATCCCCAAATGAAAACATCGAAATCGATCGAAATTAAAAATATATCATTTTTGCATTAAATAAAATTCCGGTCATTTTCTATGAATCAACGTTTGTTATCCAGCTCAACCACTAAAGAATTTTTGTTCATCAATGTATGAAACAAAGTGAAAAAAAGCTTTTTAATATTGATTGATAACAAGAATATTAAAAAATTTCAAATTTCAAATCTTCAACCTTTTGCAAAAAGTAGGGAGATAAAAACTTTTGTCAACGCGCAGCGTAAATCAAATATTCAAATATTTTGTTAGAGTAAAGATTTCATTAAAGTGTAAAAATTAATTAAATAAAACTAGAATATCAAATTTATTGCAATCTAAACTGAGACACGAATTAGAAAAGGGCGTTGCTAAAAATGCGAAAAATGCATACAAATTGTAGTTAATCAGCTGAGTGAGAAGGTCTCCCTCGGTCGTCGGAGAGCACTAGTATCGATTTTCCCATCATCTCGGTCCACCGAGAGGGTGGCAATAAACTGCCAGCGGCGAAATGTATTTCCTGCATGCTCCCCGACGTCTCCGCAAAATCTCTCCCTGAGCAAATTGAGAGAGCGAAGAAGCCGCCTGTGGATATTATATAGGAGAGTATAGCTATAATGGAACGCAGCGTTCGTGCGAAGAGAGCAGGAAGAAGAGCAGGCAGAGCACGAGCGGGCAAAAGCTGCAGGAGGCTGCGAGAGAGAGAGAGAGAGAGAGAGAGAGAGAGAGAGAGAGAGAGAGAGAGAGAGAGAGAGAGAGAGAGAGAGAGAGAGAGAGAGAGAGAGATAATTATCGCGATGGAGCGAGGAACGCAATAATTTGCCGGAGTCGAGCATACGCAAAGACAGAAGAGAAATGATATTAAACCGCGCTTGGATGGAGAAGTTTAATCTAGTGGCGGCGTGCAATTAGGCCGCACAATTATTGTCTCACCAGTTGGCAACACCTGCGCGCAGAAGCTTATAGACGCACGATTCTCGGCCCTGAACCTCTTTATTTTGATAATTATTTTAATCGTGATTGGATTATTAAAAATAATATCAGAAGACTGAATCTTGAATGCACACAAACGGTATGCGTTAAAAAGCTAACTTTTTCTTTTCTTTTTCCTAGAAGTCACTGCAGTTCCTAAATTCCTTTACCCACGACATTTGCAAGGAATGCGAGACAAATTTGACGGTAACAAAATGTATTGACTACATCCCTCTGTCAGCTTTTTTTCATTCAGGTAGCATTTTTCCCGTTTCTTTCATAGTTACTCAGTATAGCAAATTGGGCGTCAAACAATAACCAAACGTCTAACAAAAGAGTCAAGAGGATGACTAATCTTGTGTTTCCTAAAGTGATGCTATTATTTTTGAAGATAAACATAATAGATGACCAGAAAGTCAAACAGTATGTCCGCGTTGACCCAAAATTTACTGTATTCAAGTATATTTATAAATTCCCAGGTAGCACTGTGTGTATTCCATTTAATTTCATAAGTTGCATAGAATCACTTAAAGACAAATTCTGGATCCTGTGCTCGCACTTGGTTCGTTCACTTTTTGGGCACGTTAAGAGGGTGGCGGTAGCATCCCTTTGGCTGCTGGCCGGGCGCGGCGATGAGAGGCCAGATCTTGCGCAGTGTTATCACCTATGCGGCCGAGGGGGCTTTTGCACTTCTCCGCGCCGTATAGGTGCTATGTAGAAAAAGTCGGCGCTGCTTTTACGGTCGCGAGTGCGCATATACGTGCGAGAGAGCAAGAGAGAGAGAGAGAGAGAGAGAGAGAGAGAGAGAGAGAGAGAGAGAGAGAGAGAGAGAGAGAGAGAGAGAGAGAGAGAGAGAGAGAGAGAGAGAGAGAGAGAGAGAGACCAGCAGCAGGTATAGGCAGATAAGAGTGCTGCAAAGGCCCACGGGCGCATTTCGCCCCGTTGAAATACGGCCGCAGTTAAAAGTTACGCACCTCGCGCAATGGCTTTTCGCACGGGGGGCGATGAATGCCTTCAAATTTTACACCGTCGAGATGCTCTCGTCGAATGGAGAGCGAGTTTATGGAGCTGTACACTGCCGACTGCTTTTTATTGCATCTCGTACCGCCGGGGAGAAAGTTAAAAAGCGTTATTCTTGAAGAGAAACTTTGAAAGGGATGTGTCAAGAGGGTTGTTTAAAAGAGACCGACGCTTGTATATATACTTAAATTGTGTAATGATCTCATTTTTATATTCTCTTGCTTTAGGCAAATGACAAACTATAAATTTTCAAATGAAATTTCTTCAAGTAATTAAAAGTTCATTCTAATTTTGAAACTAATATATATTCAATCGTAAAAAATGGAGATCCTTGTTTTAATAATCCAAGCATAACACATATAATGTAAACTGTTGTTTCACCAAACAAAATTGAGTTAAGAAACACAACAAAATTGTGTTCTATATTTTAAAGAGTAATTTTTTGTGAGAACAATTACGCGGTTGTGTAAAATAATGCTTACGGTTTGTAGCACCAACGTTAAAACAACATTAGGTATATGCAAATAACACTATTTTCATAAGAAAAAAATATAATTGAAAATTCCATTGGTTCCATAGGAGATCAACTGATGAAACTGGCTTTTGCATTCATGTGGCTTGTTTGGGTCGGCCACCCCTTTGAGGCCCGGCCAGCCGCTACCATTTGTCAGGCACAATTGACCCGGGCTGGACCCTCGCTGCGAGTTCTGCGCGCAGCACACATCGTGGTGACAAACCCCCCTCATGCTGCGAGTTTGTGCGCTCACATTCTGCTCGCGGGTGTTCATTCATTTGGTATTCTGCAGCGACGGCTGCCCACACCTCGTTAATGCCCGAGCCGAATGCGCGCGGCCATCAAACTGACGCCGTTATCAATAATTCACGGCGCAATCGACGAGATGGGAAAAATTATCACCGCCGAGCGCAATGACAGGCGTGTAAACCCCATCGATTTGTCCGTCTGGCCGCCTCTGACGCGCGGTGCGGAAGTCGAAAGGATAAAAGTCAGTAACAGGCACACGTTCCAAATGTCGAGAGAGTGGCAACTAGAAATCAGCGAGTTAGTTGTTCTTTTTCACACTAAATTTGCGGAGGTCAAACCTTTCAAATTTTCTGTAGCACCAGAAAATTTTATTTCCTGTTCTAGCGTCCTAAATGAGCATCAATAATTTGAATGCCAAATCTCATCCATTTTTTTAGAAACTTAATTAAATTTGTGAGAGTCAAAAGAAATAATTAACTATTTGAGGACTTTCGGTTTGATATTAGCTGCTCTATTACAGAAAATAAGTTTGACTAAATTTTATCCCACCTCGGAATGATTGGATATTTCTAAAGCCGGAATCAACATTTTTTTCAACGGCTTTGGATCAGTTTTATTTTCCATAACCGTCCATATACTCTAAATACGCTCTTGGCATGTATCGCAGTCTGTTAATGGAAGAGCAGCGGGGCGTGTACTCGTGTGTGTGATATCAAAATTGGCCTCTGGCTGGTGTCACCGCTCATCAAGGGCGATAGCACTCTTGCCACCGAAATGGAGGATGACAGCCCCCAGCGTTTTTGCCCCTGAAACACGGTCGTGGCAAAGCGGCTGCTCGCTTGCCGAGTATATACATAACGTTCTTTCGTACATACATGTACACGTTTCGGCCGAGAGAGCTAGCTGGGGCACATTTCGCCCATGTAGTTTATGCATTTTATCTAACACGTTTATTCCCTGTGGCACGTGGATAAAGCAGCGGTATAAATGTGTGTTTAAAGCCGGCTCCGCGCGCGCAATATTGCAGCTTTATCTAAATTTTCAGTTTCATCGCCGTCCTCCATAATTGCAGAGCGAAAGCCGAGCGCGCGCGGGATAATTTATTCGCTTGCCAACTCGTCCATGCGCTGACGAGAGCTCGGAAAACCCCCTCCACCCTCCACGCCACCCCAACACAGCTTCTCCTTCGTTTAATGTGCAAAGTCCTCGATCTATAAAGTGATTTCGGTTTCCGAGTTTTTTTATTTGCCCAGTTTAAAAAGTTCCAACTGAGCGTAAATAAAACATTGCAGCTTGCTAACTTTTAACCTTTTTGTAAATTTTGGCGTGCTTGTCATAGCAGAGGGCTACAAAAACTGTTGAATTTTACTTTGGATATAAAATATTTTCCAAGAGGTATAATTTAATGTATTTCTGCTTTTTAATTTTTTAAAGAAATTAATAGTATTATGTCAAGCGTTTTGTAAGCATTTATTACTGGTGCTGTAAAAGACATTTTCATACAGTAAATGTTTTTTGCTGTATGTATCGTTTAATATGGCATGCATGCCCATGAGTGTAATTAAATTCATTACAAGGAGCACAGAGTTTCAGTTGTTCGTCTTTTTTTAAAGAATTTTGTCCTTTATTTATAATTGCTTTCGAGCTAACTCTTAAATTTACAAATAAAGGGTGGCACAATTTTCGAAAGATGATGAGTAAGATAATTTTAATTTCCATTCGGAGCGAGTAGAACAACAATCGCGCCGTAAGTGTTCGTGACAAGTGAGTGTGCAGCGTTTAGCAGCTTTTTCCGTTAAATTACGGGCCAACTGGTGGAAATCGCGCGAAAATCTGCTGCTAATTTGACTGTTTTACACGAAGTCGGCACTTTGAAGGCAGGCACGAAGCCGGTCATAATAATATGCACGCCAGCGTGTGAGGGAACATCTGCTCCACATTGCCGCACACGCATCCAGGTGCACAAGCGGGGTGCGACACACACACACACACTCACTTTTGGGACGAGAGAAGCCAAGTCAACTTTCATTAGCTTAATTCGGTCACAAAAGCGACAGAAGCAGCCAGCATCATCGCGCGTCTATAAATATCAATAATCTCGAAATGCGTTTCTTGGGCGATTTGAGTATTGAAAGGTGGAAATAGTCGCTTGACTCCAGCTTCGTCAAAACAGCTCACACAATCACTATATTGTACGAGGTGATAAATCACTTGCTAATAGGTTGCGAGCATTGAATCAGAAAAAATGCTGTGCGTGCACTCTGAATGACGAGGCTCAAAATAAATAGCCGCCAAGGTTCTCTCTGCGTCTTTTGTTGCCCTCTTCGCTTTCAAAGCCCCAGCAAGTTGTGTTGTACACAAAAATAATCCCATTCACCAGATTTCTGGGTGAAAAATTGTTGAAATTGTCTCACTGGTGCATCCTATTCTCCTCTGCCTGCGCCCACCCAAGTTTGTTGTGAAAACACTGCTCAGCAGGAGGGCAAAGTATCCCCGCTGCTGCGCGGCTTTTTGTTTGTTTCCAACAAAAAAGCAAACAATAACGGACGCGCGTTTGAGTCTTTGCGCTCAGGTCAACCAACTTTAATCGCGGCCATAGCTCTGCCCAGTGACAAATTTTACCCTCTAACTAACAGCTTAAAACATGCAGGGATAATTTTTTCCTGCATGCCTGCGAATTAATTAATCAATAGTAGATTTAATATTAATACTTCCCAGTATCTCGTTGGCAGCTGCAAAAATCATCCAAACTAAATAATGTTCGACTCACTCGACAAAAATATGTTAAAAAAATCAACCATGAGATGCATTTTCAAACTGTGAGCAAACCACCAGGATTGAATAAATTTTGGCCAACCTCGGTGAATTACGCGCTCGGCTGGTTTAGATTAAATGCATAAACGCTAAGCAAAATCATATCTCATTAGCGATTAGCCACACAAGACCTACGGAGCCGCTGTTTTGGGCATCAAAAGAAGATTTGGCTGCGCACGCCTATTTCACAGCTCTTTTAATTTGAATCTAATCGTGAGCTTGATCGTGCTTGATAATGACGCGTGAATAATTTGAATAAGTGCCGCATCAGCGCGGCGTTTCGGCATTTTCTCTAAAATATTTCCTGCATAATTTATTACTAAACGACGCGCTTTGGATAATCATACACACAACGAAAAAACCTTTGCACTTCTAAATACCAAATTCACGAGAGTTACTTAAAAGATAAAATTTACAAAAATGCGTGTATTCTTCCGGCCTTCAATGATAGCATACACGCTTCCGATATTTGTATAAGTCTAAAAAGGTTCATTCCTAAGTTCAATAAGGAATTTCTTAAAAAAACACTGCTGCAAGGCAATTGTCAGTTGGTCATTTGATTTTTGGGGGAATTCTTCACGTTCTAAGAATTCCAAACCATAACCATCACCAGTTTGATTGATTTTATTCTTCCTGGTGCCATTGAGTTTGTGTGAAAAGCTCTATTTAATGAAAATTTGTATATGGCAAGTTGATTAATGAATCATATTATAGCTCTGGAATTTCGGTTCGTTCAGTATTGATAGTAATATACAATACAATTAAAATATTCATGGTTTTTAAGACTCTAAATTGCTTTATAGTTTAAGCGCTCAAAAATCTTTGCAAAACTTAATAGCAGGATCATGCTAAAACTCAGTCGGATGTAAAATTTGTAAATATTTTGAAGTTCTGAAATATGCAGTCAATTGCGATGCAATTTATAAGAAAAATTTATCTTACCTACAAATAATGGATTCAGAAAGTTGTATCTATAATTCCATAGTTTTGGCAATGACTTCTACCACGAGCAAAATTCAGGTATGGAAGGTTAACAAGTCGAAAATTTGTAAAATAAATTTAATATCACACGCTCTCAAACCGCGCAGCGGCTGTTTCGGCCCCTCAGACCTCGTGAGCAGTACTTGATTATATTTCCAAAATTAAATTCACAACCACAGAATAAGCTGTAGAGAATTTTCCTATCCATAACATTTATTTAAAAATTTGCATGACTTGACAGTTTTCACGGTTTGTGATTATGAGATTTTTTAATAAACAAAAACGTCTTTGCTGATAAAACTCGGGGTTTTAATTCGATCAAATAATGTAGATGAAAAAATAAAAGTAGTCAATATGTATTTAAGAATAATTAGGTGCATTAATTCGGAACGATCAAATTTCAAAGCCAACCCTCCTTGGCCGTATCCAGCACAATCCACCTGGCTTCATCGTCATCTCAGCATCTCAACAAAGCGAGATCACCTGGCTGGCCCAAAATCAGATTATCCTACAAGAGACTTGCCGTAAAAAGAGAAATGAATGATGCTGAGAGTGAGAAGGAGATGAGCAGCTTAAGATAAAGGCTATGCTGCCAGACCTGACGACTCCTTCCTGCCATCATAGCAGCGGGGCAAAAATCCAAGGAATGCTTCTTGTGCACCTGCTGCGGCAGTTGCATCTTACCTTCAATGGACCATTCAACCCCGCTGATCACCGTCGACCCACCAAAAGTCAATGAATCAAAACCCAAGCCTGCTGCGCGTTTCCTTCACAATCACGTCTTATCTCAGTTTATAGGTCCTTCTTGTCGATGGAATTAACAACTAATCACCTGACAAGTTTTTTATAGCATGGGATTGTCAGCTGGTGAATGTATTAATTGCTTTCAATGCAGCTCATCATCTAGTAGACCGCAAACCATTTTTTGTGTAGTCCGAGATAAAAAAAATTGTCCACGTACGCACAAGTCAACTTTTCAAACCAATCAGAATTTTCTTTGACTGTGAGAACCAATAATTATTACATTCAACTGAAAAAGCAGAAAAATCGGGCAAAAGTCATAAATTAACAGCCATCGTAGAAGTCGTGAAAAAGATGAAAATGCTTTATTTTGCTGATTTTGAAATCAGTCAGGCCTCTTGATTGCAGCAGTGCAGCCACAAACGCTTACCAGTTTTGGAGGGAACCTTCTGAAGTTCGTTGTGTGCATCTCTGGGACAAATGTAATGTTTGTTGATATATAAATATTTTATCGCCCGTAAATTTCTTCACTTGAAAAAGGGCACAAAGCGCAGCAGGTAAAAAAGTTACAGGCTTGTTTGTGTGTTGGGTGGAGGAATCTTCTCTAAAACTGAATGGCACTGCAGGATAAGTGAGAAATCTCTGCTTTATATGCGGGTGCTCAGCAGGTAATAAATATTTCCCTCCAACCCAGGACACAATGAGCATGTGAATGGTTTGGATATGGTGCCAAATTGAATGCGAGACCACCTCGGAGAGTCTCGTGTCATGACTTCAGGTGCAATGCACATTATCTCGATCGACGACTCTTGTCCAAATTCCCAATAATTCATTTTTTTTGCCGTCAGTCAGACTTATTACATTGAAACGAATGACTATTAATTCAGAAAAAAGAGTCGTCTCTATCCCAACACGGCCACACACACAACTCTGTGCGGATAATTGTTGGGCGCTCGCACACAATGCACTCGCCTAAATATCATCTCGGCGGGAGATAATTTGTGCGAATCAAGTTTTATAGCAGCGCTTTTTATAATGCGGCTCATTAATGTTTTTATTATTATATGAGTTTGATCCCAAGATAAGGACAGCAAATTTTACAATAGTCATTTAAACCTTGCTAAATTAAAGCAGTGTGTCATTTATGTAATTCAATATATAGGTGTGTTTTATGGAGTAATGGAGACTTTTGTAACAGACCGACATACGTTTAAAATGCTTATACATATAGACAAAAAGAGGAATTTACGAAGAATTACCACCTTAGTGATATTGAGACTAAAATACTGAATAATTTGGATATGCTATAATAATTAAAATGAACTGAACCCCAAAGTGACAACTCTTCTATCTGTTATGTGTGGTTCATAAATCTTTCACATATGCTCAAATAATTATTTTCAATTATAAAATTTAAGGGATGTAGCTTGAAGTCACATTGAGAGCAGTTTAAATATTCAGTTGTACAAAGAATATATATAAAGTATTTACACAATAACCACATTTTATATTTTAATCAGATAATTTGTTCCATATCGCTCATTTGTCGATTTATACATATTTGTGGATATTGAAGGCTTTGAATAGAATCTAGAAAACATCGTTAATTATATTTATTTTTAAAAGTATCTTCAGAATAATTTTACCTAGAATTTCTTTCATTTAATTTTAGTTTTGTAGAGTAAACTCATTTTATAACCCCATTAAACAAAATATAGTGGGATCATAATTGACTAAAGCTTTGCAAAACTTTGATGTTTCGGCATTTTATTCAGGTTATACTTTATTATGCTTACCTTGGATGGATTGTATTAGATGTTTGAATAGCAATACGTCACAACTCACGAGGTAATTATTGCAGGCTATATTATTACTCATGATTTTCAGATTCCCAACACAAACGCACGGCCTTGATATTTGCGAATTGATAAGATGAGAAAACGGTATATAAAGCTGGGTCTAAGTCTGGCGTTTGCAGCACTCCGGTTTAAGCGAACAGAGACTAATGCACTCAGGCATCGTTGTCGCAGCCCTGTTGGGCATGGTGCTCTGCTGCACTGCTGCGCCCAGTGACCCTACTGTTGTCCCAACCACCGCATTTCCAACCACACCAACTGTAGCACCTTTAAAAACCTCTACAGGACAAAGTACCGTTGCAGCAACCGCCACCGCTGCTACCATAAAAGCTGCACGAAATGCAAATGGTATTGTATTTCTTCCAGTAAACTTTGAAAGTATTTTTCAATGCATGTAAAGGATGCTCAATTTTAAGCATTAAATTTAATTTTCTAAGCGAATTTTATGCTCTATGATATCATTTCCAATCATTTTCGTTTGGGTCTGCAGGAGTCGGAGGCTACTTTTGGCATGAGTGGCGCTACTATGAAGTTTCCTCCGTTCCAGTAAGTAGAAGTTAATTAGTTATTTAAAAAGTGTTACAAAAACGACATTTAAATTCAATTTAAAACTGATACCTAGTTGTGCACTCTCACTTTTTAATAAATGCAAATTGTTCGATTTACTTAAAAAATATGTTTGGGTATTTATCAACAAAAACAGACAAGCTCTTAATCCCAAAATGCAATAAAAATATAAATTTCATTTTTCAAACAAACCATTTGCACTTTTAGCTTGCTATTATTAGTATATTTTTTATGGTTGTCTATATATATTTCAGCCTACAAAGATTTTAAAACTAAATTATTCCTCAACAGGCCCCTTGGTTTTTGGCAAACTACGAATGCAAACGCAAAGGCATGGCTTTAGTCAGCTTGGAAACCAGAGAGGAGGACGATTACATTCGCCAGCACCTCTGTGAGCTAACTATTTTTTGTGGTTGTCATTTAGATTTTACTAACTACGTTTTACTATCAGTTTCCAACTTTCCTGGTGAACACTTTTGGACATCTGGCAACGACGTGTACCAAGAGGGCAGTTACTATTGGGACTCGACCGGCAATGCGGTGGGACCTTACAGAAATTGGGCTCCGAACCAACCAGTTGCAGGAACTACCCTCAACTGCATCGCATATGACAGAAACCTTGATATTCGCTGGGTTACCTCAAACTGCAACAATCCGCTCAGATATATTTGTGAGCAGTACTACTAATTACGTGCTCGTAGTTTAGCAAAACATATATGACATAGCGCAAGCTTTGCTATTATACAAGAAAATAAAACATTTTGCTAAGAAATCTTATTTAATTTTTTATTTTGAAAACATGATTTATGTCGAAGAAGGAGACATTCTTAGGATTTGCACATAAAATATGAAAAAACACTGGACAGCCTTGTTGACAGTTCGCATAATGTATATAGCTTTAGCTCTATAGCTACAGCCCTTATTTCATGAAAAAATGATAAATCGGCATATACCCACATACAGCTATGATTAGTACTGATATCAAGAGATAAATATGAACCAGGAAAACGGAAACCTTTGTTTTTAAAATTAATTGGGAAAACTTAATTGCAACATGGTTACCTTAATTAGTAGGTAATTTTAGTAGAAATGCATTATGTATTTATTCGATAATTAGGGTGTAAAGTAGTAAAGATTAAAATTAATTTTAGTATCATCTTATTGCGAACAAATAGTATCTGAGGGCAGAAACAGGAACTGTAAATAGTCATCAAACGGGCTATATAATTGCCCTCGTGGCCGTTACACATTTATCCTGCCCTCCATTATTTAATTATGGACAATGCTGAAATAGCAGAAATGTGAAAATTAACCAATAAAATTTCTGGTTGGGTCAGCTTTGCGTAAGCAGACTGTGCCTCATGCGAGGCTATTTAAATAACGTTACAACTTAAATCGATGAATCAACGCATTTAGATTCAAATTTTGTTTATTACGGATCAGCAGGGCAACTGTGCCCCATACATCCACATCCAGAACTTAACAAAAAATATAACAAAGCATTTTTTTTGTATTTGATAACAGAGGGAATAGTAAAAATCAGTCTATCATATCAGTATTTGGCAAGAAATGTTTGGCTCAGTTTTTGTTTGAATGCACTTGAGTTCCCATTCATACACAGATTCGGCGACAGGTTGTTCCACAGGCGATAACAAATGACTTGGAAGCACTGCTCAGGCACTGTTACACTGACAAAGGGGGCCCGAAGTCGCATTCGATGCGCCCGTGACCTACCCAAAAAATCGACATCATGCATTGTTGTTACAAGATTGCGCAAATATTGGGGACTATTATTATACAAAATTTTGTGAGTCTGGACTAGAACATGCAGTTTACGTCTATCAGTGACATTTAATATTTGGCATTTTTTATACAACGGGGAAAGTCGCTGACCACGTTTCACTCCGAAAATATACCTTATGAGATGATTTTGCAATACTTGCAGCCTATTGATCTGCGCCGCGCTCAAGTTACAAAACACAACATCAGAGTAGTCGAAATGGGGTAGTATTAACGCTTTGACTAGTTTAATTCTGATTTTTTCTGGAGTCACATTCCTAAACTTCTCCAAAGTTTTTAACGTGCCAAAGACTTTTTGAAAAATTCGCGAGACTTGCCCTTCCCATGACAGGTATCGGTCGAACACAATGCCTAAATTTTTAACTCGGTCGCTGAAATCAAACTCGACATAATCAACGTCCACCTCGTCGCGATACGGCAATTCCGTCTCCATCATGCGCACCTTACTCAAGTTCCGTAGGTCGAGTCTAGAGTGAATTCGCTCAGACCCGACCAGCAGAACTTGCGTTTTCCGCGGGTTCAGCTTAAGCCCGTGCCGCTCAGACCAAATGACAACATCATTTAGAATAGTATTCATTGCTGCGACAGAATTTTCAATCTCATCTGGCCTGCAGCTCAAGTATAGCTGTATGTCGTCAGTTCGCATAATGTATATAGCTTTAGCTCTATAGCTACAGCCCTTATTTCATGAAAAAATGATAAATCGGCATATACCCACATACAGCTATGATTAGTACTGATATCAAGAGATAAATATGAACCAGGAAAACGGAAACCTTTGTTTTTAAAATTAATTGGGAAAACTTAATTGCAACATGGTTACCTTAATTAGTAGGTAATTTTAGTAGAAATGCATTATGTATTTATTCGATAATTAGGGTGTAAAGTAGTAAAGATTAAAATTAATTTTAGTATCATCTTATTGCGAACAAATAGTATCTGAGGGCAGAAACAGGAACTGTAAATAGTCATCAAACGGGCTATATAATTGCCCTCGTGGCCGTTACACATTTATCCTGCCCTCCATTATTTAATTATGGACAATGCTGAAATAGCAGAAATGTGAAAATTAACCAATAAAATTTCTGGTTGGGTCAGCTTTGCGTAAGCAGACTGTGCCTCATGCGAGGCTATTTAAATAACGTTACAACTTAAATCGATGAATCAACGCATTTAATAATGACAGGCTCGTTCAGTAATTCGATTGTTAGTTGTATTTTTGTGTGTGTTCCCTTTAAGACAAGAATATTTGAAAGAAGTCCAAACATAAAATTAAACAAAGCTGTATATGTGATAAAATATACCCATGTCATGCCTTATTGTGATGGAGCAATCAATGCACAATATGAACATCTAGGGTGTTTCATGTTGGACACACCGGGTCTCGTTAGACCAAAGTTGAGCAACATTGAGTGCAGTCAGTAGATTGATGGGTGACCGGCTGACCGCCTGGAAACCCTCCCTACCGTCTGCATAGCTCTAGGCTGACTCGCTACTTGGTGGTTTGCACCTTTCCAGCATGCATGATTTGGCATCATGGGACGAATGTCTATAGCGTTTCAAAAAAGGCCTCGGTGCGGAGGCAAGTGGCCCTTCAGTGGGCTGGGTCTCTGTGCGGCCTGGTGCGCCCATGTTATCCATTCGTGGTGGTGTTATTGGGACCCGGGTTTCAGCATTCGTGCGAGTGCACTGTGCAGTGCGCGCCCTTCCCAATCCTCGGACGGGGATAAAAAGAGCAAACAACCATGCTACAAACATAGATTGTAAAAATGAATCTATTTTAACTGACTTCAGTGGCATATAAAAAAATCTCTCGTCTGTTTTGCAAATACTATTTTACATTTATAATTTAAAAAAATATGCAATCAAAAGTGTGATGCAAGAAACTATATGACAAGCCAACCCATGAAGTTTGCAGGAAACTTGATGTGCTATATTATCACTTTATTGTCATCATAAACAATAAAAGAGCGGCGTCTTTTTGCGTCAATATCGCAAACTGAGATGTTCCACTTAATTTATATTATTGTTCCACATTGGGGCTAGTCTATGTATTTATAAATGGGTAATTGATGTTTGATCTCAGTTTTAAACTGTGCAACCTTGTCCTCGGCAAACGTGAGCTGATAAGCTAGGGAAAAACGGTATAAAAGAAGGGAAGTGTTGATGGCTTTTCAGACACTCATCTCGCAGCAGCAGAGGAGCAACAATGAACGCAGGCAGACCAATCCTCGTGATCACCCTGTTGAGCTTCGTGCTCTGCTGTGCGGTCGCTCAAATCTCAACAGACGTGACTGCTGTTGGTACAACCAAGCAAATCACTACCCTGGCAGGCACCACCCCGAGCCTCGCTACGACCGCCAGATATTCAAGTATATTATTCTAGTTCCTTTACATTTTACTTCATTCTTTAAACTGTGCTGATGTATAGACTTTGGCACGTACTTTTCAAATGGATGGCGTTATTATGAAGCTTCAACGATTCCAGTGAGTAAATTTATTTTAAAATATGCTTGGCTGTGCTGAAAACAGATTCATAATATTTTAATTTTTGCAATAATATTTCGCAATTTAATCAAATTTTTCCACTTTAATAAGTTGGCTCTACTATGAAGTGACTTAATAAAAATTTTTCCACTCAGCTTCCTTGGTCTGCGGCTAAATATGAGTGCAGGCGAAAAGGCATGAATTTAGTGAGCATTGAAACCAGGGAAGAGGATGAATTCATTCGCCAACATCTCTGTACTGAGTTGTATTCTTATAACATAATACGATGTTAAACGTTTACGTCATTTTTAGTTGTGAACTATCCAAATGAACATTTTTGGACATCTGGCAACGATGTTTTCCAAGAGGGCTATTACTATTGGGACTCGACCGGTAACGCAGTGGGACCGTACCGAAATTGGGCACCGAACCATCCAGTGGCTTCCACTCTGTATAACTGCATCGTGTACAGCAGGGGTGCAGATCTGCGTTGGGCCATTGCTAGCTGCAGTGATCAATACAGATTTATTTGCGAACAGAACTACTAATTAGATCGATTTTTTAATGTTTTAATTTAAGCTGCATTCTGTAGAGGTTTCATTCAATGAAAAAATTATGGAGTTAGTCGGCATAAATTATAGTAATCAATGTTATTACATTATTTAATGGTTAAAATGCCGAATAAAGATATCAATAAAAAACAGCACAATAAAATGGTGAATTAATATTAAACTAAAATTCCTAACGTTTGGTTTAAAGGATATTTGGGCACTGTAGATGCAACAGAGTTTGAGAACTTTAAAATTAAATAATATATATAGGCATCAAAATCACAGCACACTTCACTCACTCAATCAGCATATGGAATCAAAATATATTCTCAAAAAATGCCCTATTCGCCCCAATCGCCGGCAATAATGAAAAGGAATTAACCAATGATAATATGTATGTTAGATGTTGAGAAACAGAAAATTCCACATCAGAAGAATTAAAGCAGCTTCCTTGGTGTGTAGCAAGCTGTTTATTTTTACATGTTTCTACAGAAAGGTCCTGCTCAACTAAGTTTCGGCTACTGGATGCAGCCCTAATTCAAGAGCTAGAATGGAACATGAGTTTCAATTAGAGTTTGTCATAAATTTCTTCATCAATTTAATTGAAAACAACCCATTTCCTAACTATTATCTATAGCCGATTTATACTCTTTTTAGTCACATTATGGCCGTTTTTGTAACCATTTTTAACAAAATCATATAATACATCTGAAGAAACTCTCGATCGAGGAATAAATCCGACAACCCTCGCTTAATATAGGACCATATTATATTTGTTCGCTAACGAATACTGCTTGCTAAACAAATGAATTAATTCGTACTATATTGTAGTGAGTAAAAAATGTTAAATTTTGAATAAATGAATTGGTAAAATAAGATGGTCAGGAAGACGAATTATGTCCATTTGGATGCAAATTCTTCCATTGCAATTTTCATAACAGTTATGCTGTGGTGATGATATATACGATCTGTTGCAATTCTATCATAAAAGCTGCGGTATCTTTTGAAATGTTGGAACTTAACTTATTTTCAACTTGATTCTACAAATAAACAACTCGTTACTTAATCTTTTGCCATCATAAAATTTAATATGAGTATATTCCTCGAATTATATGATTCTAAACAAGATACCTTTTTCCTTACTTCTGCTCTAATCTGATAGCTGGCTCTTTGAAATTGATATAAAATGACGTTGCACTTGCAGAGTTGCACATTTCATTATTTGTCTGTGCAGAAAAGTTTCGGTCCAATGCGTGACCACAGTTTGTCATGGCCCTTGTTGGGGACATTTCTTAGTTGCACTTTTGCTTTGAGTGCGGAGCTACGCTATGGTTGAAGCACCGGTCAAGACTCCTGGTGCCGCCTTACGATCGGCTTGCTCCTGCCGTTAAATCTGCAGCGAGATATTATGGTACAGACTCTAATTGATTATATATTTATTTTAAATAATGTTATCACATTTAAGGTACAAGAGACTACTTATACTTTGGAGGAAGTTATTACGAAGTATAAGGATTTCCAGTTAGTATATATTTGACGAGTTTTCCAAATAATGTCACTCCCAGGTCAATTAATTCAAAATCTGAGATCCCATTACAGAGTAGATAGACGATGTTTCTTTTTCCCAGGGCAGGAGAAGCGGTTGGGGTATTTATTTTTCATTTTGTTGTATTTCTTTTGTTGCAATAAGATTAAAAATTTCCTTTGCATTCCCCTTTCTTGGGTACAGCCAATATAAGAAACTATAACAGGCTTAAGACGTGTATAAGAAAACATTTTAAGTCTGTTTTCTCCTCCAATTTTACCGGCGGCATTTATGGAAAAAATAAGCCTTGATGTTAATACGCGTTGCTGATTTTCCATCACGTATGCGCAACTAAAACCTCCAATAATCGAAACCAAACAAATCACTGCTATTCTTTTCTGCTCTCCTCAATGTCAGATTTTGTACAATACAACTACATAACAATGAGAGTTAATTTTAAGGTCATCTGATGAGTGTTAAATTTTTTATATATGTATAGTTTTGACAAACATTTTCTCACACCACAAAGTCAGAAAACCCCTTTAAAGGCAATAATTATTCGCGCACTCTTCTTAATGGTTATTGAAATATATTAATTGCTTTATATGATCAACTAAATCATCTCATAAAAAAGTGGTTTTAGTATAATTTTGGCTCTTACTTCAATGTTTCAAATTCAATAGCTTCTGGAAATTTTTCACTCTGGTCTTCGATTATCGCATCTTTTCCGTCAACGCACGCAGGTGCTCTAAAATATGGCACAAATTCGTATTTCAAACTGCGTCTCAGTGAACCGCACAATCCATAAAAGTGGGTATTTACGTCAATATACAACATTTGACAGCCACATAAACTTTTTACTCACGAAAGAAATTCATTTTTTATATTTATGTATTTATTTCATCCTCGCGCATTTTTATTTGCAAGGATAAATTTCAGTCTGGTACATAAGAAAAATAACAGAGCGTTTTCGAGAAGCTATGGCATCTCTAAAAAAGTGCTCAGGAGAATTTTTCTTCTCGCTCAGTATGAATGAATTAGGGATGAGTAAAAATTTGTTTGGAATTCGAAGCTAACACCTCGGTCGCAGCTTGAGCTCTCCAACTGGTTAAACGAGGTATAAATTAGTGGATTTTTGACAACTTTTTATACACGATAAGCCGCGCGGCTAGGAGATTTTCACTGGCGTGTCGTAAAAGGCGCGCGTTATTTTTAATATTTTCCATATCGCCGGCTGAAGCGTGCATGAGGCAGTTAATGGTGTTGAAACGGTGTTTGTATTTAGAAATTTGACAATTTTCATTAGTGCGTGTTCGACTGTTGAGGGCTTGAATTTGTCACGGACAATAATTCCCTGGCTGCGGCACGTCGTATATTACGCTCAATTTAGAATGTGCTTATGAAAAGGTGACTTTCATCATCTCTCTTCCATTTCAGCACGCGGCGCACTTTATGTGATTATGGAAATCCTGGAGGTGAAAATTACCAGAAAGTGAATAATTTACCGCATTTTGCTTTGAACGCTCACTTTTTCTGACTCAAAATTAGGACCGTTGAAAACAGTGATTATTTGTTCACCAAATTCGGACAATGTATCATTTTATTTTAATTTAAATCTATGCATTTTATCAGCGTCATTATATTTCCTAAATCATGCTTAACTTTATTCCTTTAATGTCCAAATTAAATTCAGCCAGAGAGTTTATCTTGTTTGAATGCATAATATACAATCTGCATGCAGTTCCGCAAGAACCAGATATCATTATTTTTGCATTTCTATTAATCAGCATGTGGTTTTGTGCGCGCCCCACCTCATTGCCAACGCAGTCGTTTTGTCCCTGATTGTGAGCAGTTGATTATGCTTTCGGGTTAGCGCGGCCGGGGCACATTAATTTATTAAGCTGCTCAAACACACGCGGCCACGCATGAATACATAATAAAAAACTGCTCATTTATCATGGCGCTGCTAACCCGGCCGGCTAATGTAAACACTGTATTTATCACTTCTGCACTGCATCAGTGGAATAACTATAACGCTTGCGTTGCTACCAAACAATTAAGTGCCAACGGAAAGTAAAATATGCGATTCTTTTTAAATAACAATTTCTACATTAAAAGACACGAATAATATATTTTGTTTTGATCTAAATTAATATAAATTTAAATCAAATAACTTTGAAGTCAATATCACTATTGTTCTTTTAATGAACAAATTGATGAGATAGATTTTAATTTAATTTTGTATCATCCCAGAAGGTAAAAACTTGCGTGCGGAGTACGTGCTGCTTCCTTTGATGGCAAACAAGCCTGAAATCTGTTTGCTCAACAGATTATTGGATTAGGGGTTTATTTGCCACACACGCGGTCATACAAATATATAATAACTGACGCACAACACAAACCGCGGACTGTGCACGCCAAAAGCAAGCGCGGAGAATAGGCTGTGAAGTCTGCTCTGCTTTTTTGTGTGAACTTTAACACCTTTCCGCTCGGCCAGTAAATCACTCTCACATAGGAAATCAGATCTGTTTACATATCAACATATCCTCGCTTCGAGCTTTTGAAAGGATCAAGCGCTGTTTGCTTTTCGGAATTTATTTCCCCGCGCGACAACTGGCACGGAAGCTGCTCATCCCCATTATGCTGATGCATGCTGTGCGGTTATTATACGCGAAGTATGGGGTCTATAGAGCAAGTCAGGTTTTTTGCTTCTATAAAATGATCCAGGCCCCTTTTCGGCTCTGATTGTGTGAAAAACCAATAACACAGAAAATCCGTTTCCGATTCTGTAAACATTTGCTCTGAGATAATTTGTTTGAATTTTCCTGCTGAATATTTGACTATATTGATGCAAACTGTCTCGCACTGAAAACTACACTCACTTCGTA
Organism: Cloeon dipterum; assembly: GCF_949628265.1. Taxonomy (NCBI): domain Eukaryota; kingdom Metazoa; phylum Arthropoda; class Insecta; order Ephemeroptera; family Baetidae; genus Cloeon; species Cloeon dipterum. The sequence goes on from NC_088786.1 coordinate 14,614,932, forward strand.
AGCACATATCGTATACTGATTCAACCCAAAAAACTGCATGATATTTAAATCTCCGAGATTTATAATTACTAATTATTGATTTTTTATCTTTGCAATGATTCAGCAGGGCAACTTTTATTATTGAATTATGCTGTTTCGATAATCTCAAGCATAATTTCAAAATTTTCATTTAGATTTGTATAGAGGTCTAAGCCGCAAAACTATGACACGGCCAGCATAGCCCGATTTTGACCCGGTATCTAAGTATTTTTGCCAGGATTTTTCAAAAGTGAGGTTCAGTATAGTGCTTAACAGTCCAAATGGCCGGGCCAGTATTTTCACCAGCAATTTCTAATTTTTCCGATTTTTTTTTACCCATGGCTGGCACAGCTTATTGTTAGCCAAAGTTACGGCAGCTGACTGAGGCCTCTTAAATTTTTACTTTGCCCCGATGCCTATATAACAGACTCTTCTTCCAGCATTTTTAAGTCATAGCATAAATACTTCCTACTAATTTCCAAAATATTTGTCAAGAAAACATTTCTCTTAAAAAGTTGTACACTTTTTTTCTTATTGAATGTAATTTGAGAACCTAAATATGTATTTGTTATCCTACTGCAACTTTTAACAAAGAATTCAGAAAAGAATTACATATTGCTATGCATATTCTTGCTCCTCCCGTATTAAACGATTGAGAATGCTGAGAGAAATATTAAAACCTGAACGGCAAATGATATTTTCCCAGGAGGTCCGCCACAAACACAAAACAAATAAATAAAAGCGAACCAGCAGCAGCTCGGCGGGCATAAATCGCGCTCGTTGTAGACATCATCGCTTCTAATTCACGTCGGCAACAATACGCTCCTAATTAGCGAAAATAGTACCCGGCCCTCCTCCCTAAGGCAGCTGCCCCTATAACGTGCCATAAACCGAGGTGTAATACACAACACACGTGTGTGAGATTCACGTACTGCCGCACACGAAAGTGTTTTCGTTTCCAACTCTCGTGGAAAACCAACATAGCTATAAAAGAATAAACAATAATTCACGCTCCTTTCACTAAGTGGCACTTTAATGCCGAATGAATTATTAACGCATAAAAATTCCAGCGCAGCTCGCGTTCCTCTAGTCGATAATGTTTATAGTCCGGCATCAGCTCTGCGGCTATTTAGCATAATATTTCCGAGTGTGAAATTCGGTGCGAGAGAATTAAGCAGAGGTATTAAATCGAACCAGCCAGCCTTCTGCGCGCACATTCCTCGCTGCCGTGTGTATGAATTAGGAGTCATGTCCATAACATAAGTCGTCTGCTCCCGGCACCTGGAATTTGATATTTTTGAAAAGAGTGCGCAACAGCCCACGCCCTCCTTTGTGTGGCCGAATTGAAATTCAAGAAAGCTGTATTTTCTAATCCTAAATATGGACGCAGGCATTATTTTAACTAATCACAAAAAATCCATGCGAAATTAATTATAATAAAAATATCAGCTGTTCTTACACTGTCTTTAGCCCGAGAGAAAAGAGAAACACGGCAGTACAATTTTATCAATCGTAGTCAAAAAGCTATTTTTTTTATTTGTTAATAATTATTTTTTTCTGAATTACATAAATAAATGATAGTCAAGAAAAGTGTAAAATTCACAAGCAATCAAGTCTCACTGAAACGTCTGCCAATCAAAGGATATTGGAGTCGTAGACGGCCTATGCTAAAACACATTCACAACACAAGGATGATTTTTGAGTCCTGACTGAAAAAAATCGATATGGGTGATCTTAAAGGAGCTGAGACTCTTAAGCAAACTTTAAGGCATGCCTGTTACGTATACATTTTCAAACCTAATAAGTTTGTTGAGTGCAGAATTTTGAATTAAAATTTCCTTTTGCAAAGAAAGGTTTCTGGGACACACATACAGTTATAATATATATGATGATGTATATGGCATTCAAAGCATTAAATTTAAATTGTAACCAAATTGGTGGTGACGAAACGCGATAATTTCGCACGCGGCGGGCGTCTCGCACAGCGCACAATAGATAAGCTGATTAACCATAAATTAAACCCCCTCGCAATAAATCTCGGCGCAAGCGGCACTGCGTCACAACACACGAGAAAGACGGACTGCTCAATTCTCAACACTTTCGAAAAAAAATTCTCATCCGTAATGTCGGCCTGTTTAAAAATTATTAATCGGCTCGAGCACGTGGCCCGAGAGAATGGAGCGTAATTTGCGATTGGTTCCGCGCATTTCCACGCCGCACGAGGGTGACAAACGTTTATCCGAGGATGGTTTTATCTGGCTGGGCGATAAAACTCATCCCGCGCGAGGAGCAGTTTTTTTATTTGTTCCGGTTATTGTGTCGAAATTATGTTGATACGAAGGCTGCTTATCGCGTTCCCAGGCGAGCATTTGAATCGTTTTTCTTTTCGATTCGATTTAGTTACGCGGGGAAAAATGCAAATCTGCAAATTTTGTGTCGGGAGAAATTTATGAAATACTCTCCAGGCGAAGAGATAAAAAATATTTCTCAAGTTATTGAGATTCGAAATTTAATTTGGAATCTCTAATTACTTCATAATTTTTTATAATAAAACTTGTATTCATCCAGATATTTTTCCTTCATCTTTAGGACTAGATTTTTATTTAAAACTAAAATTACGATACACTTTTAGTAAATTAATTAATTAGTAACACTACACGGTAAAAATGACGGTGGACTAAACGCAAGTTAAATTTGAAAAGACGTGCTTTTAAGAAATTTTAGCTTGATGATCTAATAAATTTGGAGATTTTTTCATTCATCATGGAATCATCCATTCATCTGGAGAATTTACTCCTGCCCGTTGCTCCCACCAGGCGCAGTTTTCGCAGCCAAAAGGTTGATGAGGCGGACCTACGTGATTGTAACACTCTCATTATTATTGCCACCCACTCGAGAAAATAAGTTAAAACTGGCCCAGCATGCGGTGTGTCATAAGCAAAGGTGTGACACTGACAAACTGAAAATCATAAAAATAACACTCTCCTGCGCGCCTATGAAAGGGGACCCAGCTTAAAAAATCTTAACACAAAGTGTGCGTCGGATACATCTAGTAGGCAATAACGTATACATGAATATTTCCTTTCTCAAATGTATCTCTGCGCGTTGTGTATCTGGTATTTCCATCAAACTTGTCCATATAAGAAGCTGAGGAGGGCACTCCTTAAAATCCATTTGGGAAAATGAGAAAGCGCCGTGCCGCCGAATAAATAACAAAATATTATGTGTCGCTTTTCGGGCCCCGCCAATGTATATAATATTTCAGCATCAATCTGCATAAAATATTTTTCAATCTATATTTTGCAACTCAACACGGCCACAACGTCGCTCGTAAATTGGATATTTATATTATTACACCCGCGAATATGGACAAATAAAAACGCGCGGCGGCCATCACGGCGCGTATATTCACTTTATAAACCTGTCCCCAGACATTTACCAATAACATTTTTCACCGCATAAAATTACATATCGGAGACAGGCGACGCACCGATCAAGCAATGAGTTTTTTTATTCATATACTTGCCAGGCGAATGTTATTATTTCTGCGAATCCGCTGTTGGGCATTAAGCGCAATTTGCATGAACAGCACGCCAATCAGGTACAATAACTCAACGGCAGATATTGTGACCGAGGCGGATTGAAATTTCAATGAAACGGACATTGACTCTGCTCTGATGTTGACTATAGAAGGAAATGAATGATTGGAGTAGGCAACTGTGCATTACTTTGAAATTAACCACCCCTTTACTGTTCATATTTTTAAATAAAAAATACACGTTTTATAAAATTTTTGCAATGAATGAAGGTTTTATATGATATTTTAATCACTTGTTGTTCCTCCTGTAATATTGGATCAAATTATCGCTTAACGCAAAAACCATGTAAAATGGACATTAAAGAAATAAAATCAGTGGTGGTTGGTCATACACCATTAGAAAGTTTCAGAAAGTGATTTTTCCTGTCATGACAATTTTTTGTTGAGAGGTCGTTTATCATACCATCACAAATTTCTTCTTCGTTACGGCCAGGCAAAGGTTTGACAGATCTTCGCCGCACATAGTAAACAAACGCGTTAATAGCAAAGATTTGTAGTTTCACAATTTTTATATTTTTCATTTTTGTTGTTTCCCTGTCAGAGCTGGGTTGAAGTTAAATCCTGGACATCACACAGAGCTTTTCTTTGCTGTTTTCTATACGTGTCCTTATTATCCCTTGTATATTTTTATGGCGGTGTGCTTTTACTTCACAAATTAAAAGAAGTAAAATTAACAACAATATAAAACTTTTTAAAACAATTGCTGTGCATTTTTTCAAGCAAGAGGATAAAATCAATAAATTCTGACGCTTGACATAAAAAGCACTGATGATTGAGTTGACCAGGGTTATGCATATTGCATCAAAATGATGAAAATTCCATGGTTTTTAGTTACGACTTACGACACAAAATTTATGTGATAAAACTTTATTCTGTAGATTCAGTAGGACAAAACCGAAATAGGCCCAAGATTTCCAACTAGCAATCCTTGCAAGGGGGATCACGGCCACAATATTATAGATTAATTTGATTTTAATTATAGTAAAATCGAATTTTCAACAAATTATATTCTACAAATGCCAGAGTCTGAACTTCATAAGCATTCCTCGGAAGGGTAGCGCGCACAGAGTCGCGATTTGGCTCTCGAGTGCCGTTTCGCACATCAAACCGCCTTTTCACGAGGGCTGCTTTGGCGCCGCACGCGTTTTCAGCACAAATGTCACGTGTAAATAAGTGCGTTGGAGCCTACTAGAGCGTCATTCTTTTCACGCCATTTAGTCGGAAGCTGAAATCGCGCCCCTGCCTTTTGCGCTCTCAGGAGAGTAGATAGTTTACATAGGGCGAGTGGCGTTTCAGCTTTTTACTGCCGCTGACAATACTGTTTTACGTGCGCCGACTAGGCAGCTGTTTTTACAGCCCTTCTCATCCCCATCACGCAGCACGAGCACAGGCTCAAATGCGCGCAGTCACTAATTATCATTAAGCCATCTAAATGCTAATTAATTGGCGACCATTTCACAAACGATGGTGACGACCTCACTGTGTGAAAGTGAGCTGGCGCGGGAGAGCGAGATTATTAGTCGCATTAAAACAAGCGATAAAAACCTGATGTCTCTCACAATCAGCTATTCATAATATTATAATTATATAATGGTTGTTTAGAACATAAACTATTGAGTTGATATCACCACAATAACTCTTTTTAAAATATTTGTCGATTTTGCCTTTTTTTGTATGTATTTTTAAATAATTGGAAGAAATGCGAGAGTAATCATATATATATAATGTCATCAGCCTGGTATGAATGATATAAGCATGAAAACTCCAAAGTGTTTGAGATTAACAATATATATTATTCATTAAAGATTATATTCTATATCTGTACAAGCTTCATAAAATTACGAAAGCATGATGTGTCAGAAATATAATATAAAAAATATGTAGCATATATCTTAAAAGTGATATAAGACACAATGGTCTATGCGTACAGAGTCTACAAACAATTATTGACAAATGGCACCACTCCGTCTCTTTCAGAGTAAAGAAATGGTAAAATTGCAAAGCAGCAAATGCAACTTAAGTCAGTACTAATTTTTTAAAGCTAAGAACCAAATGGACTCTGGCATAATGTGTGCAAATCAATTACAAAACTATACTATCAACCTTCACAATAGTAGCACTTATATATATATATATATATATATATATATATATATATATATATATATATATATATATATATATATATATATATAATAAAGCATTTCGTGACTACAGCCTGATTCATATTTTGTACAGCAAATTTGAGCTTAATGTCACGCGTACGCGATATGTTACTTTACATATAAACCTCTTGAATGAAGGTTTAAAATTTAATTGAATTGGAACTCCTTTAACTGAGTCAATATCTTCTGATCCCTTAACAACGAAGTGGCTTCCAGCAAATCACAATTGTGAAACTCGCAACCAGTAAGATTCACTCGCTCCAATCGTGGCGCAGCTATCAATATTTGTATAAGCTCTGTGGAACGCCTGCTATATCTGAAAAAATCAAACAAGATTATAAGATGGTGTGTTGTTGACAAAAGCCGTACTCTCTTTGTCAGAAAAAAGAATATAAATGATATTATCAGAAACACACTCATACCTATCGGTCCATTCTAGCTCGCGAAGCTCCTTAAAGACGAAATCCTCATTTGCAGAACAATCGAGGGAAACATTATTCATACTGAGTTTTGCCAGCTTCGGGCAGAGTTCACAAATCTTGTTCAAATTATGCCTGAAGCCATCCAGGAATTGGTTGGATATCATGAGTGATTCTAATTCGGAGCCGCAGGCTTCCAGGAGAGTGATGAGCTTCTCAGGAGTTGGCACATGTTCTACAAACGTCAGGTGGCGGACATGGGGAAACTGAGATATGAATGATGCAAGGTACGTTTCTCCTTTGCACAGTATATGTGCTGCGTACTTCCAATCAATCTGTAAAATATCCAACATTATTATTACACTTTAAACTTAAGCAATGGCTTGTATAGCGCATTGTGATTTTACTTTCAAAAAAACTCAAAATAAACATCATTATGGGGCAATAAAAATTAAAGAACCAGGTGAAATATTCAATTTTGTGTTAAAATGAGATCAATATTATTAATACCTCTAGCTCGGCAACTCGAGGGTATTTCTGATGCAAAAATGCGGAGGTCTTAAAAGGGTTTCCTCTTGTTAAGCTCAATTTCTTTAGGTTTGAAGTCCCAGGAAAGAGTTCCATTGGAGATGACTGACAGTCAAAATTGGGTGCATCCCACATCAAGAATTTCGAATAGGAGAAGAACTCTTCAACAATTTCCAGTTTAGGCAAGGTGTCTTCGGCTGTCTTTTTGAGTTTTTCCAAAGAATAACTCTCCTCTAACTTCACTTCCATGAATGTGAAAACTCTAAGGTTTGGCAGCGAGCGGCTGAACTTCGTATGAGACAGTGCTGCGATGCTCTTTGTGTTCACCAACTTGACTTTTAAGAATACTAAGTCTGGCAGGCACAGACATAGTTCAAGCATATCAACGATTTCTAGTGTGTGCACCTCTAGCTGAAGTTTTCTCAAATGCTTCATTTTTTTGAGTGAGCAAAGAGCTTCGTCACATAAAGACAACCTGGAGTATTCGGACTGTCTGATTCGAAGATCGTTGATGTTGGGCGCATAAGTTGCTATGTAGTTCAACACCTTAAATTTAAATGTATATAAGCATATATTCGACTAAATTTATGAATTTTTTCAATAGTTTTTTACCTTTGTGTACGAATTTTTGATGATCATATCAGGGCATGTTTCCATCAGTCCATATAGATCAATGTTGTATGTTCGCGAATTAAGTAACAGCTTAAATGCTTCAAGGCGCATTTGGAATTCGGCTTCATCATACCGAAACTGATGATTGGTCAACCCTTTTAGGACTTCGTTGCGTAGAGGTCCAGCTGAAATAAAATACATATTGTTAATCTCAAAATATAAATAATAATGGCAGTTTTATGCTTTTTAGGATTGTGATTTCTTATTGAGCCTATGTGAGCCCGTGAAAGAGGCTATAAAATGAATGTTTGTTATACTTACGAAGATTTCCCAAATAAGTGGTGTCACTTTTATTCTTCGTATGGAATGAGAGATTTTTCCGTATGATGGAGCTCAGGACGATTTCTTGCAAAGTTTTCACGGCTCCAGATTTCTTGAGGGAATTTTTGCGTTCCCCAATCTGTGCAGCAGTTAGTTCTAGAAACTGTTTGAGCATCGTGTTTTCTCCGCCTGTTCCACCTGCTCCGCCTCTTCTACATGCACCACCTCTTCTACCTGCTCCACCTGAAATTTTTTTAATGAAACTGCTAATTATTGTTAGTTTAGCAAACTCTCAGCTTGAAAGTAGGAATGGCACTATTCTCATCTAAAATAGGTGTGAATAGGGACATGGCCACACACCTAGATTGACGTAAGAGGGGGCAAGGGTCGTCTTACTCGTAAACACAACCCGCATATTAAGCGTCAAACCAGCTACCAAAATATAATATAGTACACTGTCCGTGAGAACTGAGTGGATCTCAGTGGTTTCAGCCGCCGCTCTTAAAATAATCTACTGTGGACGGGCATCGGCATCGCACTTAAGGCGCCGCAGGTCACATAAATTGGGAATTAGGAGAAATTGTATAGGTACCGGCATGACCAAGTTAATAAGATTTCCCTGGTAAAAATAACCACCGGTTTTCCTCTAATTTATGTATGAAGGCGGGTGTCCAACCCCTTTTCACACGTAGTTTTAGTGTGAATGGCAAACGTAGATATTATTTCAGCAGTGAAAAGTTGGAAAAACAATTTTTTCTGCTAATCACTTCTATTTTGTATAGACACGTCCCACTAAAAAGCGAGCAACTATACGCATATAATATAGGCGCTAAAGCTGCATCCAAATTTACTGCTCACGAGCCCCCGGGGGACCCAGTCTAGGAAAGACCCCCCAATTTTGTTGAAACGCTTAAAAGTATTGATGCTTCCATGAAAATATTGCACTGGAAAGATTCAAACTGGCAAGAAGCGAGTCGGCAAGCTTTCTCCATCCGTCCATCCTACGTGTTAAGCGCTAGTCTCATGACCAGTCCGCACACTCTACCTCCCAAACATTGCTCAGGTATGGATTCATCATAGAAATTTGTCGCCATGCTCAACAATGCGTGTCATCGGCTTTGTTAAAAATAATTATCAACCCAATTTCGGCCCCAAAAATGCCCAAATGTTCGCATCGAAAATGCACGTGTGCGCGCTTTAGATGGGATTCATCACTGTAATGGCGGCTAAGTTGGTGAAATTTTATCTTTAGGGCTGATTTAGACTAAAATATCATCTACACTTACGTCTGTGCATCGCTGACTTTATTCCAGATGCCTGTAGCTGTGATTTTTCGCCAAAAATTGTCGATATTGTCGTAGCGCTCGAAAAGTAGCTCTCAACGGACGTTACAACACACGTTGGTTTCCTGCTGCATACAACACGCAAGTGAAGCGAGACGCCACGAAATGGACACGAAATGGAGAAGATTGGATTCCTCCCCCTGTTTCGTGTCTGTCAGGGTGCTAAGAGCTTTTTGCCACTCCCTCTCAGGTTAGACAGTTCTTTACACAGTAAGAGCTCACCTAAACGGTTTGGGAAGTTGAAACTCGATGCTGACATGTTTTCAATAATTTGAATTTAGAAAATAGACTTATTGATCCTTACATTACTAATACACGAAGGAAATTATTGCATGTTAGTCGCCCTTAACGTGATTTTATTCATACAGTTTTTGCAGTTCTTTCTTACAATTTGAAAAAAATATCGTGTGAATGTGTGCTCGCGCGGAGAGAGAGAGAGAGAGAGAGAGAGAGAGAGAGAGAGAGAGAGAGAGAGAGAGAGAGAGAGAGAGAGAGCAAAACCCCATTGGATCACATTCTCGCATATACGGAAAAATTACAGTTTCGCCGTCGAGCCACAGTTTCCGCCACCCATACTTTTATATGGAATCTTATAAGGACTGGCAAGATGTGGTAACCCGGCGGAAACTGTAATTTTTCCATAACATGTGACAGAAACCTGAGATGTATCTCACTTAAACTGGTTCATCTCATATTCTTCTCATATAATGCTACTAATAATTTGTTCAGTTGTAAATCGTCGAAGTTAACTAAAATAAATAGCTTATTTGTCTGATATAACTGATGTTTGTTTAAAGCGCATAAACAATATAGAGTTGATCTCATAATAATTTTTAAAATTAACTATTGCTTGCCAATTTTGTTTATGCTTTTAAAAAAATCGGAAGAAATGTGAAAATTATCACATAACAAAAGCTACCGCCATACTCCCAAATCCGAATGGACCCTACACCCTATATAGCAATGAAACAGAGTCAAACGAATGCGCTAATTATAATTAATCTTCCGCCGAATTTATGTCTCAACGGAAACCAAAGTGCTTTTAAGGAATTTTTAAAAGAACAGTGTATGTCAAGAAATATTGAACCACCTCTCTTTTCAACAATTGTGTTCAAACTGATATTATTTTGTCTGGATATGGCGATGTATGGGGCAAAATAGCCCTGCAGAACCATAATAAAGATTACTTTTGAAACTAATTAAAGCCCGCGCGCACTCGATCTCCCAATCGAGGTTAAATTTTATCTTTAAGGCTGATTTTGGACTAAAATATCTGCACATACTTTTGCGCCTCGCTGAAATTACTCCATATGCCTGTTTTGCTTTGATTTTTCTCCAAATATTGCCGTAACGCTCGAAAAGTAGCTCCAATGGAAGATACTACATTATTATACGTTGGTTTCCTGTTGCACACAATGCAAGAGAGGAGAGAGACGGCACGAAATGAACACAAGATTGTGCAGATCGATTCCTCCCCTATTCCGTGACTGTCAGGGTGCTAAGAGCTGATTAACACTTGCTTTTTGCTTTCCATTGAGAGTATATAAGTTTTACAAGAGCTCTACATATTTTAATTGTCGTCCATCCCCATCTGAGGGCTGAGGAAACTTAATTATTTTTGTTTTTTGCCTTCAGTATAGCATCTATAAAAACCATTAGAGCGTGGAGAAACAATTATTTAAGCTAAATGATGCACAAACGAACTAGCAACTCCTTGAGACGAATCACTCACAAAATGTTTTGAGTCTTTGCTCTCGCGAACTTTCATTAATAAACATGGCAACATCCTGCTCTTATATCAAAATCCAAAGAGGGCTGCGTTATACCATACGCGCTGCCCAAAGCCGTAAACATAAGATCCAAGATATTTGTTCGTGGTTTAATTGAGCTGACAAAATCGAAATTCAAGGGGAGCAACGAAATCACATATTATTTATTCTTCTTCAGATATAAAAAAAAAACTCCGATCACGTTTCTCGAGATGCGCAGAATCTCCGCACTTTTTTGCTCCAAATATGATAATTTGCCGCTGAATCACGTCTTCCTTTTATACGCCTTACACAAGAGGCGGGATGAGAGCTGGAACAGCTCAGAATAACTCGAAATAGTTTCATGCAAAGGAAGGAACGTGACTCAACTTGTAATTTTGTATAGTAAAAACGCATAAAGCAATGTGCCCGCAATGCATTCAATGGTTTCAAGATAATAGATTATCACTGTAGTTTGGAATTTCTTCATATTTTTTGTGAAGGGTATTATCTCAATATTCCTGTTGGAAATTGCCATAGTTGTTAGGTTTTATAACTTTGAATTGGAATAATAGAGCATGGGAAGTAGCAGTCAGACTGTGAGAAATTACTTTTGAGTTACTGCCCTGTATTTTTAATAATAAATATTGACTTTTTTGACATATCATAACTTTTAAATAGAATCCCCCATCCATTTCAAAGGTTCATCCAGTGCGCGATGACGATTTGTTATTAACATTGGTATTTTGAACAAAGGGAGTGAGATATTATGAAATTAAGTCCAGAATTGAGCCCCTGTAAAACATAAAATTTTTGGATTTTCATTTAATTAATCACGTATTGTGTACACCAGATTTTAATCAGTAGATTAGATCACTATTTATTTTCCCTCTGCCTCTTGAAATACATGAAGTATCAAGACTCACCAGACTCACTTACTAACTGGCCGACTCTAATTTATCATTTTGTTGCAGCGCGATTCTAACTGAAGTCCCTAAACTAATAAAATTGATTCATAACCAGCTTTTCAAGATTTCTCACGCCGGCGATAGTTGACCAAAAGTGGAAATCAGAGTGCTAACGGACCAGCACGCACTACGCGAACATGCTTGTCACTGGTTACACTTCTAATTATGTAAAAAAAGGTTACACAGTGAATCGCATCATACCTGTGAGTGCACCCTTTGTGGGAGAGAGATAAACTTTTACCATTTTCTGATAATATATGTGATAAGAACAAATCTAGTTAGTCGCAAACTTCTTACGCAATGATTGTTCCAATTTCCGTAATAATAATGATATGCGAACTAAATTAATTTGAGTTATTTTCGCGAATATCTTCGCCATTGAAATACTCCAGTTTCTAAATATTAAAATCACTTAACTATTGATTAAGAATGCTTCACCCGACACGCCAGGAAATCATTAAAAGCATTTTGTTTAAATATTTCCTTTTTTAAATTATGCTTGCTATTTAGGAGCAGCAGCGCATTGCAATAGACAAAGTGAAACTTCCATGCTACTTGCGAAGGATGATCGCAATAAAAAACGAGATTATCATAGAACACAGCACAGCGGTCACAGATTTTACAGGCTGATGACCACGCGATTCTCGTTGTGTGTGTGTGTGTGTGTGTGTGTGTGTGTGTGTGTGTCTTCTACCCTGCTGACCCAAGCAAAAATTTATTTATTATTAGTGAAATGTGCGGTTGACTTGCTTGGTTAGTTCCGCCCATTGCAAAGTCCATATTATCTGTCCTCTGAGCGTGCTGTTCGTTATTGCTGGATCATAGTCTCGCACAGATCGGCACAAGGGGGCAATGCAAAGAAAAGTTGATTGAGCGCACCCGCCTTTTATATTGAGCCTTATTTATAGATAACGCACTGACTGAGAAAGAGAGGCTGAGAGGGATCATTCGAATTATATTGCTCGCTTCTCATGCGCACATATTCTATCTCATGCGCCAGCCCCCGAGATTAACTACAATTTCATCAATTTCTCATTTTATTTGCAGTAGCAGCCTACATTTTTTATGTTTACCAGGATGTCAGTAGTGTCTCGAGTCATTTAATAAGAATAAATCACTCCGCAATAAGGTTAAACAAAAAACGCTTGATTTCAAAATGTCAATAATTTTCCAGTCCTTAAATGAGGTTGCTTCAACTAAGCACATGTTGGGTAAATTGCGTGAACTAGGGCTGATGAGAGGAAAGACGGGAGGTGTTGATATTCCTATTCCAATGGATGAGCTGGTTGATGGGCGGCCGGAAGTTTTGAGTCGTATTGACTTGGACTTTCGCCTGCCTCGTGCAATCGTGGGCGGTGAGAAATTTTATTTTAGCTATGTGATTCCACTGGAGGTGAAAACTGCACTTCGCGGAATAGTCTCCTCTACTGAAGGAGTGGACGTAATTTGTAACAAAATGCTTAAATTGACAGCTGATTCAATTTTGCCATCGTTAACAAATATTCTAAATGCCTCTTTACAAACAGGTCACTTACCATCCGAGTGGAAAAAGCTATTTTAATGCCTCTACCTAAAGTTCGACGTGCGGTTGCTTGTAATGATTTTCGGCCTATTAGCGTCCTGTGCACTGCGTCTAAAGTACTCGTCCACGAGCAGCTGATTACTTACTTAAATATGCATAACGTGATAGATGAGTTCCAGTCCGGCTTCCGCAGGCAGCATATAGCACGACCACAGCGCTTTTGAAAATCTCTGAAGACTTGCAAATTTATACTTACCGCGGTGAGGTAACCGTCATGGTTTTCCTTGATTTTTCAAAGGAGTTTGAGTTGGTCGGTCACGCTCTGCTGTTTAGAAAGCTGCCACAGCTAAATTTTTCCGATTCAGTTTTAAATTTCTTTAAAAACTTTTTAAGTTGGAGAGAACACACGATTCGTGACAAGGATGGAAAATTCTCAAAGTGGGTCCGCATCGAGGCCGGAGTTCCTCAGGGGTCGGTACTCAGTCCGCTTTTGTTCTCTGCCTACTCCCACGACGTATTATGTATCTCTTTCAAAATCGGTGTAAGTACCATATGTATGCAGACGACATTCAATTGTATATTAATTGCAAGCCTGAGGAGTGCGCTATTGCGGTTATGAACAATATTTTGTGTGACGTGGTCGCCTGGTCGGAAACGCACGGTTTAAAGCTCAATCCTCGTAAGACGCAGGTGCTAGTTGTTGGCTCTGAGAGAACGCATTGAAAGCTAAACTTGGCGCAGTCAAGTAAAGTTAAAATGAACGACACTGAAATTCAATTTAGTGATGAGGTGGAAACTGGCTGTGCTGAATTTGATTATAGTGATGAAGTAAAAAATTTTGGGTTTTTTTTATAATCATCTGAAGTGGGTGGGTCAAATTTCTAAAATATTCCAAAAAGTTTATGGTTCACTTAAAAATATAGAAAAATTTCGAAATGTCACGCCAGAAAAAAATTAGAATTGCCCATTCCCTTACCAAAAAATAAAATAGACTTATGTGAAAAAATCCTAAATTTGGCTATACTTTCTTATTAATGGTATAGTTTTAAGCAGGTTTTTCAGTAAAACGCAATGAAAGGCCATTTTTAAATTTAATTTGTGACAGTTTGTAAAATTATCCACGTTCTTCGTTAACCCCTTTTTCAATGCACCAAATAAATCATGTGGCAAATTCGTTTTTAAATGGAGAATACAAATCAAGGGGCACATGCATATAGTTAATATTCAACGCAGCAGCGCGGCCCCCGTGTGATATAGCAATCTGTGACACCGTAAAGTTTTATTTGTATATAACAGGATTATAAGACAATCACTTGCGGTCCATTTAGAGAGAGTATTGAGAGAGCACAGATGCGCGTTACGGCTGCCTAATTCTGCGACTTCGCCAGCCAGCGGCGAGGGGATGTGGCTAGCCGTGGGCTTTCATCCCCAGAGACATTCAAGAGAAAGACTCAATCTAAATCTGGTCGACGCCGGGCGCGGTTAATCTGTTTGCTCTCGCCAAACAAACACGAGGCGAGCTGATTCGCGTACAAATAAATATATGTGCGCTCGCTATATCACACCGCACAGTTGCGTTACTGTTTCCGCAATATGGTCAGCTGCACTTCTAATCTCACCAGCTAGACCAATTAATGCCTGAAATTGCGTTCTTTTCTCCAAGGGGTTAACAGTGAAAGTGAGGTCTAGATTTATGTAGAATTTCCGCTTCATTTTGAAATGATGAACACTTTCTATTTTTTTGCAATGAAAATGATTTAAAAGTTGAGCTGATATTATTCCAATTTTTTATCTCCAAAAAGAATACTTTTTCCTTATCAGCTAGTGTTTTCCCCCTATGCCTCCTATGAAATGAATGGTAAAAAGTAAAATAGATTATTTCTCATGAATATTTTAAATTCATAAGTTGGAATGGAAATTAACTTATGACAAAATAATTTTCATGTGACTTAAACCTTCAAACAGAATTTACCTTGCTTCAGACATGAGTCGCCATAAATTGGAGATTAAAATCGAATTCAGTCAAGTGCGTGTTCTTGAAAGCAGAGACGAGGCGAGAACAAACGAAGCTGCCAACAGCTTTGGCGTTTCATCACAGCGTCATCAATCTGGATTAGAAATTGGGAAGCGCCTTATATTTTGACAACGGTGGTTAACCAAGCGAGAGCACGCGTATTTATGATTTGTGTACACCATAAAACTTTGGTGAGCGGGGAAAAAAAGGAGGGGGCGATATTAGACTGCATCTACATAATCCGCTTGTGCAGCATCAGGCGAGTTTTTTTAAGCGTTATCAATTTTACGGCCACCCTTGGCGGCAGCCACCCCCAAATGGTGCGGGGGCGAGAAATAAATTAGCCGGCTCGCTGCTGCCACTGTTTAAAATAAATGACAAAACGTTTAGCCGAGAGTTAAATTGCGACGAGGGTTATCGTCAACGGAGCAATATGCGCAACGCTAATAAAATTACGCGGAGATTCGAGGACACTTTTTAATGATGATCGAGTGCGCTCCTAGTTGAGTAATCCCTCCTCTCTAGTTGAATTTATTTGTTCTGACTCAGCAGTGCTGCTCATGATCATTGTCATGAAAGGGAAAGCTTCTAATTAAGCCGATATTTACCATGTTTACTATAAATCGGAAAAGCGATTGCATTGCGAAAATGATGATTTCCTAATAAAAGGTTTTGGTGGATATTTTTCACACAATATGAAAGATGCTACATTATAATGTGAAATTTTTTTTTCTTTTTTTATCCCTGTCCGAGGACCGGGAAGGGCGCGCACTGCACTAGCACGAATGCTGAAACCCGGGTCCCAATAACACCGCGAACGGATTACATGGGCGCACCAGGCCGCACAGGGACCCAGCCCACTCAAGGGCCACTTGCCTCCGCACCGAGGACTGCATTGAAACGCTAGACATTCGTCCCGTGAAGCCAAATCACGCATGCTGGAAAGGTGCAAACCAGCAAGTAGCGAGTCGGCGCCGGTGCGCCTCCCAGCCCGTTGAGCAATTTGAGCATTTTGAGTCACTAAACTAACCACTTTTTGCCATCTCTGACATTGGGTAGCCAGTATTAGATCTCCGAACTGCTCAAATACCTCCCATTGCTTTGACACTCCTGAGAGTGCCTTAACAATGCGAGCCAACGGGCTGGTTAAAGGTTGTTAACAGGGTTTCAAAAATAATTTTAATATTACGTTTACATAATATTGAAATAAAAAAATTGAAAAAATATATCAAGATGCAAATTTAGAGTAATTTTTGTTTTGAAATTGATGAAGATAGCTTTATAGTCAACAAGGACTTAACTGTATTTCGGCGGATAGTAAAACTCAGAACACATCTTTTAAAGTGAGATCGAGACTGCTAGGCTGCTTCTGCCTGAATTCCTATAACATAAATTAGAATATTCATAAAAAGTTTTTTAAATGCTAGCATATTTTAATGCATATTGCTAACTACAACTATATAAAATTAAATTGAAACCTTTCAAAAACACCATGAAAATGTGTATATTTTAAGATGATAGATATTCACTCGTAAACGTCTATCACTTTCTAACCGCGTTTAGAACATCAAAATATGTATAATTAATGCAGAACGTGTCCTAAAATATTATATTATGGCACATGGTTTTTGCCGACTCCACACATTTTTCGTAAAATCCCTTTTTTATATTTTAACTGCCTTTTTCGACTTATCAAATGACTTAAAAAACTGAAGTTTTTTATTGTTTCCGCATTGCAAACTAATCCGCTCCTGCAAATATGCATTCTTGGAAATTTTTGCAAAAATTGTATATAGGGAGAATTAAAAGGTTGGTGAACCACCAGTTAATTTGGAAAATGCGGTCATAAACAAGACGCGGGTGGCGTTTAGGAGTAAAATAAAACACTCCTCGTCGTCGTCGGTGGCGGCGGCGGCAGCAGGCTCCAACTGGCAAAAATGTTAATTGGGCCAGCACAGAAATTTAGTGGCAAACTTTGAGGAAGGTTATACGGTGCCTACTTAAATACAATATCGGGCCCGGTCATAAAATTCAGCTAGCCTCAGCTTGCGTTAGATAAAGAGCGAGTTAATAAAAATGCCTTCTTCTGTATTTAATAATAAATAACGCGCGCGGTGGAGCACTTTATGCGGCGCTCCGTATTTTGCATGCACA
This sequence comes from Cloeon dipterum, assembly GCF_949628265.1. NCBI lineage: Eukaryota > Metazoa > Arthropoda > Insecta > Ephemeroptera > Baetidae > Cloeon > Cloeon dipterum. The sequence goes on from NC_088786.1 coordinate 14,632,342, forward strand.
ACTAAATTTTATAATGCACACACAGACACACGCGCGCGCGGCGGGCGGAAGGACTGCTTGAGAGATATGAAGAAACTGTTTTATGACCCACACACTGTGGGGTGAAGCAGCCGCGCATTCGGATTAGGGTTCGAGAGCAGCAACATCTGTGCTTCTTGTGTAGCTCCTTGCCTGATGGATTACTCCGCCTTTTATATCTGTACAACCGTCTGTACAGCCGCATTAAGTCTGATCGCAGGCGTCCAAGAGAAAACTGCTTTGCCGGAGGGATTAAAGGACATGCACACTGAAAGATAATTACTTCTCTCAAGCTGAGGAAAGTTCTTAGCCGAAAAATGGCGCTGGAATGAAGCTGATCGAGCCCCGTGTTGCTGAGATACAAGCGGACAAAGACAAAATTGCAAAACGTGACGCCATCTCGATAAAATAATATTCTTTATTTTCTGCTAAGACTTGCATCGGTATTTAAATTTAAGAAAATTCATAAAATTCATAAAATTTAATTATCTTAAACTATTTAAAGAAAATATGGCCACTGAGTTCAAATTTTGTCCAATAATCCATTTTCAACTTTAATAATCAATGGATTTATTTTGTAGTTAATAAGGTCCAGAGAGGATTTAGTTTTGACTGTTGAAGAAATTTTCATTTTTTTGCGTGACTTTGGGCCAGGGATGGCGCCGAGCAAGGTCGCTGCACTTCTGCCCGTGGCTGTACCCGGTGGTAATACACGGAATGTGAGTGTGTGTGTGTGTGTGTGTGTGCGCGCGCGCTGCTCAGTTGATTATGCAACGCGCACGACACGCGGCCAACTTTTCTGCTGCTGGCGCCCGCGCGAGCACATAAAAATTCAGCTCTCGTTTAAAATTCGGAGGCAGATTTCACCAAATCCCCGGCCGCGTGCTCGCTTTTGTGGCTTTATTATGCTGGGATCCGCACTTTTATTGAAACAATTCAAACGCGCCGGACAAAAACACTGCACGCCTGCTGCTCACCCGCTTTTTCTCTTAAGGGTGCGAGAGCATGTGTGTTTAGATAAATGCACGAGCGGAACGTGCCCAGTCTTCTTCCTTGCTCTCTTCTTGCCACCGCCTCTTCTCAGCGGAAAGAACACCCTTCCCGGTGAATTTGCAAACTGTGCAACTTTTTTCATTTCAGATATGAGAATTTTTTGTCCAAATAATTGATAATGTTCTTGAAATTATAAAAAAATAAGTAGAGCACTCGATTGTTGTGACAGGACTTACGCTAGGTTTTTTAAGTCCAAAATATCAATAACAACTTTAACTAAATTATGCTATGAATAAGAGAATCCATTTAATTATAAGTTTTGTGCAATTATATGAATAGCAACCAAAAATAATATTGGAAAGGTTTATTAGTTTGATGAATGAAATCTCTATGAAACACAAAACGTTTGTACAACATACAAAATAAATTACTATCGTTTATAGTTATTTTATGGCTAAAATGAGTCGACGGAACCAATGAATATTACAAACGAGTCCTTCTTTGAATTTCCATGATTTTGACAACGATTTTATGTAAAAATAAAAATTCTGATCTTTAAAACTTTTGAAAATATTTACTGCCGATGTTTGAAAAGCTCCAGACATTTTCAAACTCGCAATATTTTTCAGGTGAAGATTTAAAACACGAAGAAACAAGTGCTATAGTTATTTCAAGTAATTAAACTATAGTTGTGATCGCACTATTTATTGGATATCCAAAAAACTTGTTCAGCGAAGAGTTGAAATGCTCATTTGAAAAGACGCTTAGCAAAGAAGAAAGAAAAAGTTTGAGCAGCTTTATCACATTCCCCTTTTACGAACTTAGAAACGATTACGCAAGAAACACAAATCTGACCAAATCCCCTTTGAATGTAGTGAATGTAGTGTTATAAATTGTTCGCAGCTCCATTCACTTTTCCGAAAAGGAAAAAAGAAGAGGAAAGCTGGTCAGATTAAATGAAGAAAAAAGCGGCATAAATGTGCAAGCGGAAACTTTTTACCCGGAAAAAGCTAATGCGCGCGTGTCACTTTGCGGGAAATTTAGAGCCGCTGGTGATCCGCGAAATCTAACAGGAGGAAAAAAGGGCCGATAGCCGAGCGAAAAAAACGATCAAATCCTGTGGCCGGGTTGACACCTGCGACTGGTACACGAAGAAGAAGACGAAGGGGCAGACGCAGGTGGCGTGAAAAAATGCAATAACCCAAACAATCCACAATAATCTGGCCGGGAAAATAATTTCCTCTTCCTCCTTCTGACACCCAAATCCTTTTTATAAATCCGGTAGGTAAATAACAAGTCCATTATAAAAAAGTTTATCCACTCTCTGTCTGTTGTTATTAAGAGGCAAACTTTTCGCTCTCTCTTTCCTCTGCCCTTGCGCTTATTTTCCCCATAGCGTGGAAGTCAGAGGGTTGGAGTTAATAAAAAATGGAATCAACAAATTTGAGCTTGGTTTAATTCACTGGGTGTTTTTTTTTTTTAATTTTGAAATGAAATTTTGGCATCATGCACATGAATTTTCAAATACTGTGGCCGTTGAGGTTGTAATTTCAAATAAATAACGGAAATCGTGCCAAGCAAGTTAACTGATCATGGTTGGTGAAACGAGTTTTCAAATATATATTAAGTAAATTATTTACAATAGGTTGTTGTTTTAATTTATAGATTTCATGATTTTCTCTGGATTATCTTTACAAAGATACTGATTTCAACGCTGTAAAAAATATAGTGTTGTTTTGTTTAGCTATGTTAATCTGGGTGCAACGAACCTTGCCGTTATTTTTTCGTTAAGGGTCCCGAGCAAAATTGTTGAAAATCAAAATTTACCACGCAGCAGAAGCTCCTTTTTTTCTGAATCACTCACACATAAATCACTAAATCTATTTTTAGTTAAAATCGTTTTAAGAAGCAAAAGCATTGTCAGAGTGTGCGCGGGAGGAATGTGCTATGGCTGCGGGTGGGCCCGCGTTGGTTGTAATGAATAAAGCGAGCGAGTGTGTGACAGTCGAAATGAATAAGCACTAAAAGATTGACCTGGCCGTGTTTTGTGCTGCTCGACGAGTCTCGCGCGCGGAATGCATGCATATTATATCATAAAGGTGTCTGACACGTATCCCCTGCGAGCTCATGGTCCGCGCGTCTCTCGCTTTTCTTTTTCAACACATTCCACGCAGCACACACACACACACACTCCCTGCTGTAAATCTCTGCTTTTCGGCTGCTTCTCTTCACTGTCCATTTTGACCGGTTTGATTTCTATTCTTTGGCTTTGGTGCCTTAATTATTCGTTAATTGACTATTAAAAGCTCATCGCGGCTTGGCACAAAATTATTAGACAATTAATCTTACGCACTCTAAAAAACCGTTCCTTGAAATGAGGTGTGTCTGTGTGACTGCGCGAAAAAGGTATTTGTTGTCTCATTCTCTCCTTGGATCAATGGATTGTTTTACTGAGCATTTTTGCGCACAGCTCAAAATTGACAACATACATTTGTGGCTGCCAATAATGATTTAGGTCTGTAAATTTTATGCTATTTTGTGATGTTAGAGATTGAATTAATAAAAGCATCCATTAAAATAATACAAAAATCTGCTACCAAATGAGTAAATTAGCAACAGTACAATAGCATCAATTTAATTATAATTTGTAAATTAGGTCTGGAAATAATTTGCAGTTACCGGGGACAAATGTCATGTAAGTCTTCTATAAAAATATAAAGTGATCAATTTTTGCCAGCAAATTATTGAGCCAAACAGTCTTGAGCATTCAAAAATCTCCGGTTTTAAAATGCTCTTATTATAACGATAATCAAATACATAGAATGTGTTAACCCCAAGCAGCAAGGAGAAATCAATATGCGCATTTACAAATTAAAAGAAAACTTCATACGCTTCATACAATATATTCATGCGTGCAGGAACATCACTGAACGGTACTCCTTTTCAGAACACAAGGTGAAGAATTACATTGTTCAATTTCAACGATCAAAGGTCCCATTAAACATTCAGTAACACCTATCCTCTGTTATCGATTTAATTGCCATGTTTTTGCTATCTCAGCTTTATTAATCGGCATTCCGTACGTTGCACGCGCGATAGCGAGAATAGGACCGAATTGCCAGCGTTGAAATCACCAGCGAATCGCGTCGTTAACGCGAGGATTAAGTGTTGCGTGGTACGCCGCCGCGACACATAAAGTAGAAGGATTCCCTTTGCCTGGTCACATTCCTTTCAGCACCGTGCGCCTCGGCTTCAGTAATTAATTATACCCTACACCTTTTCTCGTGTTGCCACCTTTCCTCGGCTCGCACTCGCAGGCACACTTCTCTCCATCTCCGCTCGCAGCCTGCCTTTTTATGTCATTTACTTATCAGCGAATTCCTATCGGACGAGCTGGTCGCATCGTTAAAATTCAGCATTTATCTCGTGACAAGATGTAATTGCCTGGATAGTTCAAAGGTGAATTCAACGAGGAAAATAGCTGAGAGAAATTTTGAAATAAATTTTGGTTTAAATATTTTCATTTTCTATATTACAAGTCAGTTCTCTATAAAAACCATGAGCACGACGAAAATTTGTCAACAATGAAGAGGGTCGTCAAGGTTTGGAATATTTGGAAACAAATTATTCAAAAAGAAAATAACTGCAAAAACTGCGACAGTAAACTAACATGAGCACTGATTGCAGTGTTTTATGAAATTTGTTAATTCTATGTATATAAATTATTATTTGTTTTCACAAATGAAATCACTGATTTATACTTTTGCATTTGCCCAACTCTTTAAATTAAAACAAAAAACTTGCAAACTCAACGAATTTTATGATGGGATATCATTAAAATTAGCAATTTCCTTAAAAAGTAGCCTGAAATCGAGCCAGCTTTAATTGTGGAACATGATTTTTGGAAAATCGAGTGCTCGTGCCCGTTCTAACTACTCAACGTGCTTTGCCAATTTTGCCTCAGTGTTTATCTCCCCGAGGATGGTAAAAAAATACAAAGGAAAATGACACCACAATCTTGTGAACACTTTCGTGTGTGGTGTGTGATTTCGAGGTGTGAGAAATTTATGAGCAACGAATTTAAGCATCATTAATCCGAAATGCACCCAAGGGCGATACGAGCCTAGTGTGTTTGCTATGAATGAACGCGCACAGAGCAGAAAATATTCTCGGACCCACCGAGACGCGCGGATGAATGAAAAAACAAATGTCCTGACGTGCGAGCACCAAAGGTGCCTGGCCAGAGATGAATTTTGTCAGCGGGGAGTCGCATCGCACTCGATTACTCACCCAGCAAGACAATTGAATGTTGACATTGACATTGTTCACGAAAACACTGCGCGGCTGCATTAACTTTAATGACTGTAATTTCCTGCTAGGGCAAAAATCAGAGCCACCTGGCAAGACACAAATATTGGAACAATGGAATATTTGTGGTGTTATTGATTTGGGTATGGGAAAAAGCTGCATCAATCGCAATGACTTACGTTGCAACACTGCGGTAATTTCAGTTTTTGAAAAAATGTATGATCCTCATGAATTGAATCTGTAAATTTATCGATTTAGAACCTCGCTTTGATGACTTTCTGGGACATATATTTTGGCAGTTATAAAGTTATAACAATTAATTACAAAATCTGCTTAGAAAAAGGTAGTTCAATAAACTTAACTAAATTTTTCATAAATTAAGCTTTTAATTTTTCAGCCATATATCTCTTTATATTTTACTGTGCTCCTTGCCACAAATATCGATTTTGTCAACTCGCAAGTGACACGGAGTAGAATGCGAATTTAATTGCCGGGTCTCTCTCTTGCTCTCTCTCCTCCTCAAAAGAGAGAATAAGAGCCGGGTGGAAAGGGTTGCGCATTCCAGCTTGTTAGATGACACCATCTTGCACCAGCAAGGGGTCCGAATGCCTTCTCTCCGCATAATATTGCTGCTCCTTCGAATAAATATGCCGGGCATAAAAGTTTTTACCTCTGGCTGCTACTTGTGTGTGAGTGTTGCTGTTGCTGCACCTTATATGTGTGTATATTTCCCGCAGCCATGCGGCCAGCACGATAAATTTGTACGTGTGTGCGTAAAAAGCGAGGCAGCCTCCCGTCGGGCGAATCACAGAGAGTGCACGAGATATTTATTCCATCCTGTTGGTGTTGTCTTGTGGAGAGCTGCTACTGTAATTGCTGCCACTAATTGATGGCCGAGCCTCCAGAAGCTCGCTCTTTCGCGCCTCGGACGCCGCAGGAATGTGAGCGTTTTAATTTCAATAAAGTGCAAGAGAGCCACGAGTGATAAATTTTATTCGCGTCTTTTAACAACGGCGGACTTGTAAATTTTAACAAGGCATAATTTAATATCCGGCACTGTTTTCTAGAATTTATGATTGTGCTGTTGTACCTTTTAAGCTCGCATAATTTAACCATTAGTTTTGATTGAATAATTCGATATGGCAGCGTACATAATGCACTCACTATCCATTCAAGTGTAATTTTATGAGTTCTAGTTTTTCCGACTGTTTTTACAGCTTTCCTTTATCTCTAACAAGAAATTTTCTTCCTGTTTGAATTTGAAACCTATAGTTTATCCTGACTATGCTTTCAACAGCAAAAACCATTCCAGAATTTAAAATGTCAAGTTATCATAAATAACAACTTTGATTCGATTTCAAAAAAATAAAGTGATTCAAGTGCAAGTTCCTGAAATATTTGTTTCCAATAAAACTACTTGAAATTTTAGGTATCTAGCTTAATACATACATTTCAAATGTTATTTCGTTATAAATATTTCATAGTGTTTTAGGAAGATATTTGCCATAATATATTCATATTTGCAGTCAACTATTCAAATTTAATTTTAAGGCCTAAAATGTTTCTAAATAATGTCGACTAAATAAATTTATAAAAAACACCTCTATTATTTGATAATTATTTTCTAGAGTTTCATTGTATTCCAAATTTCATAAAATAAGACTATATAAAAGTAGCTGATCAAAACCAAATTATTTCAAAACATTTTAATGAGTGTAAAACCCACCACTTTGTTCATTATATTATATCAAAACGTTCATTCTGTGGAAAATTTGAATTATAATCTTTCCTCTCGTGAAATTACACTCTGTGTGAGCTGACACAACATTGCAGCTTGGAGATTTGAAGTGAGAAAGGAAAAGATTTACGCAGAAGATGACACGTCTGGATAAGCCGAAACTGGGATTTCATAACGCGGCTGACAGCAGCGTAGCCGCGCCGTTTCTCTGTGCGAGATGTCAGCGTCTCATGTGGTCGAATTTATATGATTCCGTCGCGTAAAAAATATATATAGCAGCGCTGAAACGTGATTGTTAAAAGAATAAAACGGTATTTATGGCACACATGATACTCTCGTCCCCTCTTTCCTTGGCATGACGAAAAGATAAAAATTTCATATCTCTCTAGGTGTGATTTCAGCCCAGAAAGAATAAGGCACAATGCTCCATCTCATATGATATTATTTAATTCCATTCAAGGATTTATTGCTATTTTTATATATATCAACGTCAATGATCAACTTGGCTTCGGAAATACGTGAAGCATTTTTAGTGTAGTCTTTATTTATAGAAAAATTCATAATGATTTAAAGTCCTATGCATGAATAGATTAAACAGTGGGCAACTTACATTGATATTCGGAATAAATCGTTTTTGCACAGCAGAAAAAAAAGTTTTCACAAGGACACACTCGTTAATAGTAACATTTTTTATCGCAATAATATAATAGAGCAATAATTTTATGGTTTATTATCGATACGTTCTTGCGCCAAAATACAACTTTCTTCGTAATTGCTAGCACCGATCAAGATTACTTACAGAACAAATTTGTGTGCTTGCCCAGTGCTTTGAAAGATTGACATACGATTTTCTGTGTTGCGGAGCTTTCTTTTGTTGAATGCCAAATAAAGCCAGAATTTTATTGTGAATTTATTGAGCGCACACAAATTCGTTTTATCATCAGATGCTTATCGCTCGCGCCTGCCGCTGCAATAGAACTATGATAATAGACAAACAAAAAGCGGGTGTTACGTGACACCTGTTTCGAATTCTCAGTCAAATCCCCGCGGCGCGCACTTTTCTTTTGTGTGCCCATTGAAAAGTCGCTCGCGTCTGTTTGTATACACGTTCAATGTAATAAAGGATACGCCGCGTCGTCTGTTTGTGTCACTGAATTATTGCTTTGTTTGAGCTGAGCACCACTGCTTCTTTTTCATTTTTCTTCTCGCCAGGGCAGCTGAGAACGCAGAGAGATACGTAGGCAACCGCGCCCTGCCGGCCGCAAATGGCAGTCACGAGGCAATTTTTCTTGCCCTTGTTTGCATTGCTATCCATCTGCTCAAGACAATGTGTGCGAGCTTGTAAAATCTACACATTCACGACTGTCCAGCCACGAGCTTGTGACTCTCGACACCCTGTAATTTAATCTAGTTTGTAAATTGTTGAACATTTTGCCCCAAGAAATTAAAATTTTTTTAAATGTCATCTTAATACCGAGTTTAATAAAATGAAACAACTGAGTTTATTAAACCGTTGCTGCAAAAGCTGGAATTGTTCCAAAAAGTTATAGAAAATGTCTGGTAGAGGATGGTTAATTAACCAAGTTTGTTGAACAAAAGATCGATGTTTACCGCTGTTTTATACATTGTTAAATTCTGAATTTCTTTTATATATATCTGCAGAACTACATTAAATGAATGCACTCTCAAGAAAAGCTACCATAGCAGCAATCAAAATTAAATTCGAAAAGCCGATCTAATCTATTTCGTTCCAGTGCAAACTCCGGCGAGCAAAAAAGTTCCCTCGACACATCCCCCGAGTAGCCGGGTGATCTGTAAAAGTGATATTTGTAGGTGTGAAAGAGCATTCCTCGGATGGGCTGCTTGCCCGTAGCTCTTGAGAGATGGCGTATCTTTGACAAATCATCCGGCGTGAATCATAAATTCTGCAGCAAGGACAAATGAGGACCACACCTGCAATTATAAGCCAGATAACGTCAGTATGGCTTCATTCAGGCCGAGTTGGAATTTCGGTACCCCATAGCAGAAGCCGAAATTTCAACCCACACGCATTGCTAGTCAACGCGGCAGGTAAAAAACATTACGACTCGAAAAGTAGTTCCTGGAAGAGCTTTCATATCTTTTGATCACAAACGTCCGCACTGCCTGAAGTCATATTACATAATGCAAAAGATTTGTTCTTGCAAAAGTTTTGCTACAAGCATCCGAAACAAGTGTCGTTAAAAAGGTTTTCAAATATGACCCATTTCCGAAAAGCTTTTTCTGGAGAAAAAATGTTTTCTTAAATTACTTATGAAGTTCTTTGGATATAAGATAAAATTGTACAAGATCCGTAAGTAAGAAATTTAATATTTAAATTGCTTGCATCTATTTATAAGTTTAGGTCTGTTCTTATTTTCTTTCATATTTTGGAACTTTTGTCGATTAGCTATTTTTATCATTTATATTTTTACATCTGTTAATCCCAAATTCTTGAAGTTAACCCGAAGAAAAAAATGAGTATTTGTTCAAAGACCTAAATTTTTAGTTTCCAAAATTATAGTTCCGAAATAATTTCATGTGCTCAGAGTATAGCAAGCCGAAGTATATTTTTTTAATTTATGAAAGTTTGTGCCATTTTTAACAATGAATTAAATAATATATATTGTTATATTTTAACCATTATAGCATTTTTAGCCAGGTGTTCTGTCAGGTATGCTAAGAAGCCTATTGGTTATCAGCAACAAGCGGTCTATAGCCTGTCGGGCTACCGCTCTTTAGGCCGTCAAAACCTTTTGTCTCCACCTCGCTGAAGAAAAAAGAAACACACACTGTCCTCCCATATCTGACTCCTGCTTCTTAATTCGCTGCTGTTTCATTCGGCAGATAAAATTTATGGAAAATCATCGAGGTAGGTGGTCAGGAATTCCGGCTTTTAAATAAATTATTGCTCACCAAACAATTAATATTCGTGTGGTGGTGCTTGAATTTTAATCAGTAGCCCACGAGAGGCAGCTCTCGTGTCAGGAGAAGACGCTTTAATGCTGCCCATCACTCATTTCGCGTGACAGCCAACTTTATTTGAGAAAGAGATTTTCTTCTTCGCTCTCTATTAGCCTACTCGCACGAAAATGGCAAACGTGTCATTTACTGGAATTGGCTGAGACAGCTAACACATTGTTTAACTCCTCTCTTATCTTATTCATCCAGTGATTTCTATTACATCGAAAAGAGGATTAAAGTCTCCTAACAAGAGCTCCTAATTTAAAATTTAAATTTAATTTACAGTACGTTTACATACAATCTAACGTAAAGGTAAAGCAAATTAATTATCATTTGAGGAAAAGAAGTTGCTAGCTTATGACTATGTAGTCACACGTCTAATTACACTAATTTGACAATTTTTAAGTTTTTAGCACGAAACGAAAATTTTAATTTTGCTTAGTCAAATTACGGGAGTAGTTATTGTATATGCATTTAGAACCCTTTGCATATATTATTATTCCAGATTATCGTATGTTCAAGAAAATTTGAGCAGAAATTTTTGAAAATAGTGTCCTTTTTGCTTGCCTGCAATGATCATCTTAAATTTGTTAATAATGCAAGGCTTGGTGAGCCTGTTTCACAGGTAGTTTTTACCGAAATCTGAAAATTTGATTTGATTGAAACAAATTCATGAAAAATACTTGGAATTGTTTTTCTTTTCATTACTTGAATTGAATTTTTACGAAATAGTAATAAGTAGTATTGTATTCTAAGCGATCCAAGGGATACGGAAAAATCCCAGGAATTCTTACCCACTCAATTATCTCCCCCGTTCCTCTCTCCTCAGTAGGCGAAGGCAAATTAATTTGGTGTGGCCGAACACGCGGACCCGTTGAAACAGGAGACCTCAATGAACAGTAAAACATGAGCTTTTTGATAACTCTATATTTTTCATCCTCTGTGTCAGCATTCCTGAAATTCTCCAGGCCAAAAGTGAAGATCTAATCTGGATATCATGTTTCTCGCTCACTGTGTGTTTGAGCACAAACACTCACTCACACACACCCTTTTCTCTGGCTTTTATTGCGGACTGAGAAAGAATTAAATCCGCCTTTTACGCTTTGCATTTGCAATCACCGCTAACAAACTGTTATCGGCCGAAATCAAGTTCAGTGTCATTTACATCTAATTACATTTTCACCTTTCAAATTATCTGATATTCAATACTCCTCTTAGCAATTGATTATTGGAGAAGGCAATTGAGTTACAAAGTTTATTGCATCAAGCAAAGATTGGAAAGAAAATATAAACTAATATAACTGGAACTGTTCATCTGCAGCAGTGGCAGCTAAATTTAGTATAAATTTATATTACTTTTTAGGGCTTCTTGTCTGCGTCGATAGCTTTTTCATAAAGCAGAAGTGTCTTCTCTCAGCAGCCAGCGAAAAGTGTTTAATCAACGTAGAGACGGCAGAACGTTTTTGTAATTTTTTGTGCATTGTGGCAGCAGTAGGAGGTATTTTCAAAACCAATTTTTCCTCCAGTCGTGCTCGTTTCTGCTTTTTTTTTTATTTAACTGCTGCTGCTGCTTTTCTGTGTTCCAAACGTTGTTGACTGATTATTAGTGTGCCGAGAATATTTTTTGACGTCCCACTGTCACTGCGGCCACCAGGCATTTGTTACACGCTGCTTCGCCGCGTCCGTTTTTGTTCCTTTCAGATGGATGACCCTGGCTGCTGCTGCCTGGCCTCCCTCCTTTCGTGAAGCGATGAATGTTTAATATTTCCACTGTCTACACAATTTCACTCTAATCTTTACTATATTATGTGTCAGCTAGTTTAATAAATTCTGCCTCGACCTTCTTTTCAACGCACGAAAGTTAAAAAAGCAAATATTAGGTCCCAAATTTCAATTATTTTTATATCTCGCAGAAAACACCTTGAGTTAAATATAAATGCAATATCAGGCCCTTCCCTCTCGTTTCGAGATATAATATTACACGTCGGCGGGGAATTTTTAATTCCTCAATAAATTATAAACGCGTGTTTTTGAAACCCTCCCACATTCTTTCATAAAAAATAAGCACCGCGCGCGGTGGAGAGAAGGACGTTAAATTTTGGTGAATGAAACCCTAGTCATACTAAGGAGAAAAGCTCCAAAAGTCAAATGGGAGTTTTATGTAGCAGTAAAAAGATGATTTTATTTCGCAGCCGTAAAAAGTTTGGCGCGATATCAAATGGATCAATGGAGATCAGCCGCGCAGCCGACAGAATAAAAAATCAGTCAGACAACATTTTCTTGTCCGCGATTTCCTTTCAGCCCAGTTGACAGTGGGGGAGACCCATAAAAGTGCAATTTAGTTACAAATTGTTTATAAAACTGGCCAACTTTTTATCGGCCATATAATTAAAACCTCCTAAACTTACACCTGCTGCAAATTTTCGCAGATTATTTTACTGTTCACGATTTTGTCACCATATATACACATCATGAGAGGAAAAATTAAATATCAATTAAGTGATGCATAGTTTAAATTATAAATAGCTTTTATACTTGAAGGGATCGATTCAAAATAGCATAACAAATAAAATATTTTGTGTATGTTTCATTGACTCCACTGTGCAATTTAAATGGCGTTTTCATATGATGTGTTGCCTAAAATAGCAGATTTAGACCAGCCTTTTGGCTCGCATTGTTAAGGTATTTTTCACAGCGTCAAAGCAATGGGAGATATTCGAGCATTTCTGGGATCTGTACCCAATGTCAGACATGGCACATGGTGGTTAATTTAGTAATTTGAAAATCTCAAATAGCTCAACGGGCTGGGAGGCGTACCGGCGCTGACTAGCCACTAGCTTCATTTCGCACTTTTCCAGAGGCTTTATAGTGACCATAGTGACAAATATCTGACGTTGCGATAATAAATCTCGGTGCGGGGAGGCGAAAAGATGGCCACATTAGGCCGAAGCGCCTCTGTGGCCACTCGGGCCCCATGTTATCTGCTCGTCAATGTTGTTGGTCAATGTTATTGGGACCCGGTGAGCTCATATAGCCCACGGAAAGTGCTGAGCAGAGGTTAAGTATGACCAGGATAGTGGAAAATGAATTAAAATTTTAAAATAATTGAAAAATTAGATAGACAGAAGTGTGAACGGAATTAATATAATATCAATGTTGGTGAAAGAAAGTTGAATTTGTTGATTGTGCACTAGCTTTTAAATTTTGAGGCAGATAATAAACAATATAATCATATTTTTACGTCCCTTTCCATGTTGTGACCACTGAGAGAAAAACTCATATACATGCGAGTGAAAATTTGCAACTAGAAACACCTTCACATGTTTCCCAATTAGAGTTAAAAGTCACTTTCAGTTTTCTTTAACTGCCGTATTGCTCTAAACTTGAGGAATGTTACGCAATTTACCCAATATATGATATCTTAACAAATTCCACGAAAAAACCTAACACGATCAAAATCACCTCTCAACTCATTCCTAATTTCGTCTATTCTTTTTTTGTAGCCGTCAAAGAGCGCATTTAATAACTAAACTAATTTGAATATTCCTCATCCCTCTGGCTCAAACAAAAAAGGTGCGCACACAAAAGCAGCGCGCCGCCGCATAATTTAATACGAAGATAGATCTGTGCAGGAGGCAGGTTCATTTCAAAAGTTGTCATTCCAATTGCTATGCTGCGACAGCCGAAACTTGCACCACACCTTGCCCATCCGCCATGGTCAAATGGAAAAAAGTAGCGATTGTATTTTGTAATACACGCAGAGAGACGAGGAGCCTCCGCGCGGCAGATATGTGTATGTACACCTTAACAAATTTGGAGGCAGCCAGCAGCCGGAATGAAAAGGTAAAACCCCTTCTCAGTGGAGAGCAGTCACTCACGGCTTAAAAAAATCCAACTGCCGCTGCCTGCACTCAAGTAGCGAGATTTTCTCTCTGAATTTATATTCATATACACACGCTGAGCGAGGAAGGAGAAGCAGTTGAAGAGCTGTCACCCACTTTATCCAACTTGTCCGCCACCAAAGTAGAGAGCAGAAAAGAGATCAAGCCGTTGAAGACACTGATACACACTCACAGCCTTTTAATTTGGAACAAAATCATAAAGTTATTTGAAACAAAATTAAGTGGCACATGATTGTCGAATTATTGAAGCAAATCTAAGCGATATAAATTCAAAATTAAACTATACAACCTCAACAGTATTTTCAACCATTTAATTCCGTGGTAAACTGTACAAATAAATATTTTCCACATCAAAAGTTAAAGTTAATGTGAAAATGTCTTGGTAACGACAAGAATCACTGGAATTTTATGAAAATTTTTTGATCAGAAGAGTTAAATGCAGCTTCCTTGGTGTGTATAGTGAGCTGTATTTAATTCTTCTGACAATTATGACAACCTCACAGACTTCAGCCTTCCTTTGCAGCTATCAAAAATGTTTTATTTATATATATCGTTTTTTGCAGAAAATACCTTCATGCATTTAAATTAATCATATTTTGATTAAAATTCAAAGACTATATTTTATTAGTTGTAAAGATGTTGAGCCTGAGAGTATTTTTTTCGTCTAGCACACGCATATTTTAATTGAAAACGCGCACATTCTCACATTTTTCATCAAAATTTACGACCTCTGTTCTGATATAGAGGTGCTGGAAAGGAGGTTGCTCTCGCGGCACATTGAGAGAATAAAAATCCCGATCGTGTATAATGGCTGGCGAGAGAGTGTTATTATTATTTCATCATTTATATCTCAGCTGATTGCGGTGCTTTTTTATCACTACAAATTTATTTTTCACGAAACACGCTGCTCAGCTCTAAAGACAGAGTAAAAACTAATTTATCAAGTTAAAGCGATGCCGAGGCCTTTAATTAAGTGGCCGCCGAGCTCGCCGCCGAGCAAGTGAATAACTCCTTTAGATATCTCTGCGCGCTTGTTATGTTCGAGTGCAGCCCTCCCATCTCTAACACCTCTGTTTTTCACCAGAATCGTGCGCTGATGAGATTCACGGCACCGCCGAAAATATAGCACACAATGGCTTGTAAAAAGTCACTCCTATAATGCTTATTATACCAAAGATAAAAATTGACGTCTTTAACACGTATGTTCGATTCGAGAAACGTTTCTTTTAAGCACCAGATTTTAGACAAACATGACTGATTTCACGCTTTTCAGATTAGATTAAAACATTGAACAACGTCAGAGTGCTTTTCGGGGTCGCGATTTTTTCCTGGGAAGCATAATTCTCACTCATATAATCCTGAAAGTTGCTCTGTAAAATTATTTTATTTTTTCACTGGTTGTGAAGTGATTATAAAAAAGGATTTTTACTATTTAATTAATTTTTAATATAACAATATGCTTATCGTCATCATTTGTTCTGATCTGTCAGGCCTGTTTGGTTTGCACAGTTTATTATGAAAATAAGAAGCAATAATATGGAAAAACCAATAAGGCAGCCGAGATTGGAACAATTTTTTCCTAATTTCGATTGGCTTAATAAATAGCTATGACAATGAATAGAGTGAAAATATGTTTACATGATCACTAGCCTTTCCTCGCATTTAATGTAAATACCTGTATGAAATTGTGAACATTAGGTGTAAAGAGAGTAAATTGACCTGCGCATAAGAGCTCGAACATTGTTTTTGCATTGCTCGCATTTTTTGCGCCAGTGGCCGAAATCCAAGTTTATGTTCCAATGGCCTGCGATCAATCACAGACGAAATGGAACACATGCATAAATATGGTTTGTACGCGTGAAGACCTGCAAATTCCACCGTCCGCTTCGCACCGTCATTAATAATTTTGTCTAAAGCTGGCGATTGCACCCTATCATCAAAGCACTGCGGTCATTACTCACTATCACAGAACGCAAAGTGTATATTTATTATTTCATTTTTCCACCTCAGCCGCGCGTATTCATCTCATCAGCATCACACTGTTGTGCTGCGTGATAAGCGGGCAGTTTTTTCATCGCCTCTTGTCAACTGGCGACCACTATTACATAGTGAACAGTCTGCGCCTGATTATTAACTCTTTCTCAGAGTTAACTACCTCGTATTCAGCAACACGTCAGCACTGTCATTCGTTTTATTTGTCAATTTTCGGGTGACACTGAATGATAATCGCTCTGACATGGGGATACAGCGCCTTTGTATAGTGACGCTTGCTAATTTGGTTTAAAATATTGGTTTTTTTGTCACCGGGAAACTCGAAAAAAAAATTAAAAAGTGCAGTTCTTAAAGTCAATATGAAATGATACTCAATTACTGCTTAAAATTTTGTTTTAAATTTTTTTGGCACGAACATGAATATTTCCATCAATTTGATACGCCACGCGTTATCTGCATGTTTATTATTATAAAGCAGTGAAAGTGTTATGCGAATTTTTCATCTAATTCAATTTGACATATATATTTTTAATTTAATTAGACTGTCCATTACCATTTAGTTTTAACTTTAATTATTGTTGAAAATTTAAAAATTACGTAATGACTTCTCTTATGGAATTGCTGAATATTGTTGTTAATAGTTTATATATTAAGTATTTAATGGGAAGAATTGAAATACTAATTCAATAAAGCAATCTTGGTATATTAAACCTCTTATTCAGATATGGCTTAAATATTCAACAGTTTTATTCACCGGAAATTTAGTCCTAAGTTTTGAAATGATATGAAGGGATATCGCCTCAGCCCCTAGACGGGACAAGAAGCTCATGAAAGGGTTGCAACCAGGAGCTGAAACTATATAGTTAAATGGAAATTACTGCATAAAATAATGCGGAAATATAAACAGCTCGATATACACCGCAAGGAAGCTCCATTTCATTTTAACATTTTGGAAGTGTTATATATTAGTCATAGTCATTAGTCATAAAAATATTCTAAAGCCCTAGATTATATTACTCGTAGTCAGATCAATTTTTCAAGTGAAAACTCCTTCCAAATCTAAAATCGATGCTGCGTAGGTTTTGAAGGATTTGATGCTCTCTGTATATTTTCATTAATATTCATTTCCATTCATTCGAAAGCGCATCTGGCACTCGAGTTGTGTTTCTCATAGTCGGTCTGACGTGTCCGTCGGGCCGATTACACTGAAACCTCTGCGCTCACATATACACACACGGCCGACGGGACATTAGCCAGCTTTTCTACCTCGGCGAGACGACGTGTCAGAAGCAGGGGCGGCTTCTCCTTTTTTCCAAATGCATGTAATAATGTTCAGTGACAAGCAGTCGTCCGGGCTGTACACATTCCGATCGAGATTACTCTGTTTCCCCGGCTTATAATCCGCGCGTGGTGGATTCGTATCGAATATTATTGAAAAGGTGTGATGAAGAATTGCCTTTGTGATCGGTAAGTCAAAAGGTATTAGCGCGCAGATGACGGCGTTCAGATTATAAAACACCGCGCGCCGCCGCCACAAGCGAAAGAAAGGCTTGTTTCGGCTAAGCGGCGGAGTAGATTAATCCGCGTGTACGTCTGTGTGCACCGACCAACAAACAACCAGCCATATGAACCACTGTGGCATCCAAGAAAGCAGCACGCAGAGAGATCATCTCGGGCGGCGGTAAGACAAAGGCAGCCGTAAATTTTTCAGAGCTCGTTCCTGCAACCCGCCCATTAAAATCCTGCACCTCTATTTATTCTTATCGGCTATCGCAAGACCACGTGTGCTCGCCGCAGATTGAATTTTTATTAACAATTTTGAATTACAGTTTTTTTATAACTGCGTATAGCAATCGACCGTTTAATTAAATTTTGCACAGCAAATTTGCTTGTTGAAACTGTCTGGTGAACTAGAAAAATAGCAGTTTAGAATAAAATAAAATAATAGACGGAAAAAATTTTCTGTCATTGAATTTCGGATAAAATTTTCGGTAAAATGCATCTCTTAACTCTTCATATTTTCCTAAGCTGTATTTATGTAAGAATCTTGAAATTCTGATAGATTTACATAACGGTGTTTAACAACCGACAAAAACAACCTCGATAGCCAATTTTTACATACAAATAAAATAATATTTTTCACAACCAGTCAAACAATAACTGCCGTAAAAACACAAGAGAGGGTGACACTTCAGATAAAAAATTTAATTAGTATTTTAAGACCTTGTCCAGGCGGACAATGATACAGTGAGCTCAGATTTAAAAATAGTGTGTTCTTCGCAGACCATCCTTAACTTCATACGTTACCACTTTAAAAAGAAATCAACAAAATCATAATTATGAAAAACAGGATTGACCAAATCTTTGATGAAGCACACAACTTTCTTTTATTGTTCGAATGAACTCTCTAAATCCTTTGTATATATTTACATTTTTTGAATGTAAGGCATCAATTTTAGTGCTACCTCATTTTATCTTATTTTGAAGAGCTTCAATTTAGATCTCTTTTGAGTTTCATTGAGTCTCACAATTCTCTAAAATTTCCTTAAAAACCTCAAAATACCAGAAGGTCCAAGAAGAGTAATAGCCGGGCGGGTAGGCAGGTTGGTATACAATGCGTACAATCAAGAGTACGGCTGCGTTTTTTGCTGTTAAAATCTCTGATTACCTGATTGATATCGCGTATGCGAAGCGAGTGCACGCAGCACAATTTTACTCGTCTTTATCAGGTCTCATCTGGCCAGCAGAGTTATTGCTCCTAATTTATTATCTCGGTGCTGGAAGAAGAAATAAGCGAGCGCACGGGTCGGTGCTCGAACAAAAGTAATTCCCGCGCCCGCCAAAGGTGGAATAACTTGTTAGAGGTGCGCGCACATTCGTTTAAAAATACATATAAATATTACCGATCGCGACTCATGAGGCGGGAGCACTGGAGGTGTTTGAATTATGACTCTCGGGGGTTGTAATTATCTGCGGAGAAGTTCACACCTAGATAATGATTTCGACACTGCATCTGCCTCCTGAAACAAAAGCGACCGCCGCGAGGGCTCAAGCATGGTGCAAACCGATTTCGATTAAGACGCCCCTCAAGTGTACCATTTTTTAAATCAAAGAAAAGAATTTATAACATTCACGTTTATAATCTACAGGGTCAAGTAAGAGTTGAAAATATATAAATTTTTTTCAAACTTTTCAGGTAGACATTTTAATAAGTGGGGTGTATTTTGACTTCTCATTTGATAATTGTTAGAGAAATGGGGACAAAAACGATAAAAACTGCATTATCCATTTTTCTTCAACCTATTATGAGATCTCAATTAAAAGATACTTGTACAATACTAAGGGATGTTGCTCAATGCAACGCAGACCATTCGAGAAATCTTCAAAAACTATTATGAGATTACAATATCTTTTACAAAGATTTAATGTGCCATGCTTGAAATCTTAACATTCTCTCCTCTAGCTTGAGTTCCTTGTTTTCCTTCCGCATGTCTAAACAGATATATTTTAAAAATAAAGACACAAAATAATATTTTAATTTTGGTACTTAATTTAGTATTGTTTTAGAGATTCTCAGATAGAGAAAGATTGTTGATCTAATTGATTGTGAGAAACTTCACAGCCACATTTTAAAATTAAATACGAGAGTGGTTTTTCTAGCCGTTTTTTGTGGTTGAAAGGTCGAGGCGGAGCGCGTGTGTGGCCATCAACACGAGTACACGCATCATGCTGCCGCAGCGCAGAAATAATTATGTCCGACTAATAGCCCTTAATATTAGCTACGGTGTGAGAAAGAGAGGCGTCAATAAATTCTCAGCCGACGATAATTCATTCACGCATCTGGTAATTGAGCCGCCTTTATTTATGTGCAAACGCGAAACAACGAGCGTCAAATCGGTGACCTGGACTTTAATTAAAATTACGGTGCTAACGAGATGGTTCGCATTTTACTGCCCTTTCTCTCTCTTCGGCAATAGGAACTTGTTTATCATTTCTGCTCGACCTTTCGGCGTAATTGCAGCTACCTATAGTGCTCAAAAACTGTGAGAGAATTGACGGTTTACCGATTATTGAGACTTAACGGGATCAGGGCAACTCATGATTCATTCCACCATTTTGACCCTGATTAGAAAATCTTAAAATTTATCCCACAGCTAAAACATTTTTTAAAATACTTGTGAGCGATTGATATTTTTATGGCTTAAATAATCAGTATTAGATAAAATCTAATAATCATTATAGCTAAAAACAGAGCCTTTTTGCCAAGTAATATTTATGCCTTGTGAAAATGCTGAACTAATTTATCGCTTCTGTGATTAAAGACTATGAATAATATTTATTTGCCATTTTAACTTCGTCTAAATTTTATTACCCGCGTAATTCTTTGTGCTCTGAGCTACTTCGCTCTGTGGACACGGCTCTGCTGTCAGGGGTAGGATTTCGTCGACACGAGAACGGTATACGAGTGACATCTGTTGGAAGGAGAATGAACTAACTGAAGGCTCTGCGAGTACCGAGAATTCAAAAATTAGTTTCCTTTGAAATTCATCGGTTTTTCATCTACATGAAGTTCTTGCTTTTTTTAGGTGGTATAATTGTCTTTCAATTGAAGTCAGTTGTTTTCATCTCAAACAATTTATTGGTATATTTTCAGATCTTGTTTTGCATTTGTTCAAAAAGATGTCTTGACAAAAATGAATAGTTCATATAGTATGAAATGAAATAATGAAAAATAAATAATGTGATTTACAAATTATGTTTTCAAGTGCATTATAGATGCACAAAGTTTTAGCTTTGCCATTACTAATTAATTGGGTTCATTTTCAATGTATTCAGCTTTATGATATTTTCCGTCTTGGTTGACAATTCTTTATAAAACTCCACGTGTTCCTGATCTGGCAGTCCAACAATGTTGCGCATCATTGCAATAGCTCCCTCAGGGTTGTCATACGGAACAGAATGTCCAGCCCTGTTGATCCACCAAAAGCTGAACCGGCCGAATCGCTTGACGTATCCCTCGGTGTAATCGTGCACTGTGATCGCGTCCCTGGGAGCATTGACCCAGTCTGACAAATTGGACCAATTCATCTTTTCCGCCCAAATCAGTTGCGCTGGAATTAAGTCGCTTTAGATGTGAAAGGACAACGACAATTTCTTTAAAAAAGTGAATTGAATTTGAATACCTGGTGTGTTACAAATCAAGTCCAGTTGTCCATTATCGACCGCCACTGTCAATTCAGAGTCCTCCAGCAAAGTTTCAACTATTTCAAGAAGATAGAAACAAGACTCAATTAATCGTTAAGCTTTTATGTATTTTTTCGTGAATTGATTTAGTTTTACCATCTAATAAACATAAATTTTAATTTGCTCCTTCTCTGGTTTTGATAATACCAAAACTTGTGTAAAATTTTATCACACAGAAATATACTAATTAAAATACATATAGGTGAATTTGCTGTCCAATTTTTACATCCCAAAACTTACCGGCTCCAACAGCTGGCTGCATAAAATCGTCCCAATTTGCTTTAAAAACTTTAGCGCTTTGAGAATTCCACGTGCTCAGATATGGTAGGGTTGCACTCAGCTTGTCAAAAATTTTGCCGTTCATCAAATCAGTAAGTGACTGGGTGTTTGTGGTGCGCAAAGCAAATTGTATAGCCATGGCTGTAAAACGAATCAATTTAATAATATTTTTCCCAGAAGGATTATTATCAAAATTTGTACATACCGAAAGGGTTATTACTAAATGTTTTAAGGTCATCTTCGTTCAAATCGGAGGGTGAAGTTTTCTTGAGAATGTTATAGAAGTCAATGTTATGTCCATAAATACTGATGAGCACCTCCGTGTTGGCCCAGCATTGCGTTGCATTTGTCCATTTCTTATTGTCTACGAGATCACGGCATTTTGCCGCGTATTTGCTGATTATATTGTGCCGACGTGTGTCAAGGATGCCCTGTCATAAAGAGGGCATTTGTTAGCAATTGAAGGGATATTTAAATATATGTAGTAATACATTAAATACATCTAAATAATTTGTTAAAACCAATTTAAATGCTTAAATAAGGCTTCAGTGAGTTTATATACCATAATAAATGTGTCAAAAAATGAAATTATACCACTTGAAGAAGATATGGAGCCCAGCTGGTGGTCGAGTCGATTGGAGAGATCCACGCAGATCCCAAAGCTACTCCCTTAAAGTTTCCAACGATTTCCCCAGCTTTCATAGCCTATTTGTTTCCACGGTTAATCATTTCAAATCCAAATATAGTTAATTGGGAAATATATACCTTATCCATTTCAACCCCAAAAAAGGCTGCCATTTTCCCTCCATACGATTGCGAAAAGCAGTAGACTGGCGTTTTAACAAACTGCGGATTTTTTTCATAAAACAGCTTCATGAACGAGACCAAATCTAGAGCGATTCCAGTTGCATTCGTGGCCAAATCTTCGTCGTTGTCGACGTATGAGTATCCGGCACCCACCGGATTATCCAGGAAAATCACATTGGCGTGATGCACCTAAAGCATAAAGGCAACTCTGCGTCACGAATGAAGAAGTGCGTACCACAGAAGATACCCATGAGTTGTTTCTTGGCTTAAGATCAATGTCCAAAGGTCCCATGCCCTTGAAATTGCCGTAGCCGGTGCTGCCTGCGCCAGGTCCACCCTGCAGCCAGATAATGATCGGGAGGGTGGCTGGGTCCTCAGCGGCGGTCGACGTGAATAGCCAGTAAAACATGTGCGCGCCGGGCCGCACGTCCATATAGCCCCAGTCTTCGCTGCCAGCCTTCAAGGTCGTGTTTTTCAGTGGAACACATTCTGCAATAACGTTTAAAATTCACATCAGGGACACTGTGATTAAATCTTGTCAAAAACTCTTGAAATTTATTTCCAAATTACTTGGCATAGATGAAACTTACAATTCACAAAATGGTAAAATTTGATTTAGGTAATAGTAGACTCAGGAATATTTAGTCGATTATTTCCGGTCTTTTTTTATATATTTGTGGAATATATTATTTATTATTTACTTAACGTTTCATTTTATTTCTCCAATTAACAGGCTTAGGTGGGTTTGCTAGAGAAGTTTTTCTCGTAATATGGTGAAATCAGTGATTTTTTTGGTGCATCCGTAATATTCTTTGGAACAAAAATTGAGCTAACATACATGCAATTCTTACAACGTTTTTTATGCACTTTGCTAGATTTCACATAAATTGTGAATTTCTAGAATTTTTGTCGGATGCTTTCGAAAACAATAAATGAGTAAGAAATTAAAAATAAAAGAAAAATGTTAATTTTGAAGCTATGAATTTTTCCCAGAGCAAAAATACGGAGAGCCTGAGAAGTAATTCAAAATTCCAGAACAAATCGAGTATATTTTCATCACCATTGTTGCAATTTAAATTTAATTTTGGCAAAAAAAATCGGAGTTAAATATTTTTTATATTTCATGAATTGATCCTTAAGAAATGTTGAAATTTGTCAATTTCGTGAGAAAAAATTGTCAATCGACCAAAATTTCTAAGTCAATGCTCACTAGCTAGATTTAGAAAAGATTTCATAATAACACGAACCATTGAATCTAACCAGGGCAAAATCTAAAATAATTTAGGATTTCTTGAACTTAGATAATTTAGGAACACTGTACCTGCACTGGAAGCAAGCAAAAGCCCGAGGATGACTGTGACCACCGATCTGGTTTTCATAGTGGTCTCCAGTGTAATGAATGCAATGGAGAAGACGGCGACCAATTTATATAAGCTTGCACAAATCCGTTATGAGCAAGGTGAAGTCATTTAAATAAATCAGCGACGCTTTTCCGTTACAAAAGGATTCTTTAGAAGGTATATGTGTCTCAGGTCATGCAAGGTTAGTTGAGAGTATCCAAAGGTAGAGAGCCTCAGGCTAGCAACACTTGAACGTGCGACGCGAAAAGTGCTTTTTATCGCACCGTACATAATATTATGCGAACAGCGCGCTGCTTTAAAACTTGTTTTGATAGGCACACACGTGAGATAACGTGTAGTGTTGGAGACAACTATTTATGATGCAATTATCACAACATAATTGCGGACTGCACCTTTTGCCTGACCATATTTTAGTTTCTATAAATTTAAAAATAAATACTGTGATGTTGAAAATCGTAGTAATCAGTTTGCGAAACAAAACAATGAAAATCATGTTAACCTATTTTGTATGGTTGGGACAACACGTCTGCTTATCTTATTTGAACGGAATTCCCAGTAATTTAGACAGGAAAATATAAAAAAATAATTGCTGGCAATGGAAATGGATTGATGCGCAGTGTATAATGTTTTAAGGAATGAAAAATATTTTCTTCTTTAGTGTTTTGAAATGTTTCTTTCGTGGGGCTCACGAGAAAGATATTAAATCACACCTTAAGAAAATTAAATCTCTGTTGCAATTTTTCTTGACATTTTACATTTTTGCGAAAGGTCAAAACGGTGTTAAATTTTAAACCACAATATTATGGCAATCGTGGCTATACGCGTAATTATTTTGTTTATGCAACAGATAAGTTCGAATGTGATGATTAAATTTATAATTTAATGAATTCATTTATTCATTACTTTATTAGCAAAAATGATAAAAAATTTGAGGGAGACAAAATGATTTTATATTATTATGTAGATTTCTTTGCTCGTTTGCCACTTTATTTTTACATATTCGTTAACTTGAAGCGCTCGAACTTGCAAAAATCCCTTATCGCAAGCGGAGACCAGATTGGTGACTTCCTTGTCTTGACGTCTTTTACTGCTCGTCCTTGACAAACTTGACATTCTTCTGAGGTGGAAGTCCGACGACGTCGCGCATCATCACAATTGATCCCCAAGGGTTGTCGAAAGGAACCTTGAAAATCAAATTCGTTCAAGCAGCAGTTTCATTGAATTAATAAAATCATTACAGAGTGTCCGGAGCGGTTGATCCACCAGAAGCTGAAGCGACCAAAACGCTTGTTGTATCCTTCAGTAAGGCCGTCGACGGTGAAGGCGTTCCTCGAAGCAGACACCCAGCTGCCCACGTCAGCCCAGTTCATTCTCTCGGACCAGATCAGTTGAGCTGAAAAAAATTAAAAATTGCGGGTATAGTTTCAGTTAGCCTCAAAAGAATACATGGATTATAATGTAATATTCCAGTTCTTACTGACGAATTCTATCTCTGAAATATTAAAACCTCACTTAAAAAATACCTATTTGCAAGTTATTTAACAGCAAATGAATTCTACGTAATTCATGCAGATTCGCAAAACTCTAGTGCAATTCAGGCTGCATAAGCAGACGTTGAGTTTTGACCTGCACATCATTGACGATAAAAAAAGATGCGTTTGTCGTCTAAATAATCTCATTAGGCGTTTAAATCAGATTTCCTCTGAACCAGCCAAATATTCTTTTGTTTCATTTTAGGACAAACAAATGAGCCGCTGATAAGATAAAACCTATTTTTTGACACTTACCTGGAGTGTCGCAGATCAAATCAAGCTGGCCGTTATCAATGGCCACAGTGAGTTCGGTGTCGGTGAGCAGACTCTCGACTGGGGAATTTTGTTTTTATGAAATTTTAATTGTATTCCAACTGAAATAATTCCTACCAGCTCCTACAGCAGACTTCATGAAGTCCTCCCAGTTGGCGTCGAAAACGGCGTCTCCTTGGGCGTCCCAAGGGTTCAGGTAGGGCAGGGTGGCGCTGAGCTTGTCGTAGATGACTCCGTTCATGATGTCTTCAACAGCCTTGGACTGCCTCACGGCTAGTTTGTACGCTCTCTCTAAAATACGCGGATTTTTTTATTTTATTTCTCAAACAGAAAAATGTCTTCGGAACCCACTTTTGGGATCTTTGGTGTCGAGGATATCTTGGAGGAAGCCTGGTGAGGTCTTATAAAGGATGTTGTAGAAATCAACATTGTGACCGTAGATAAGGATGAGGACCTCCGTGTCCGACCAGCACTGGGTGGCCTCGGCCCACAGGCCGTTTGCTGCATTGCTGCGGCACTCCTCGGCTCTGTTGAAAACAATGTTGCGGCCCCTTGTGTCCAGGATGCTCTACGCGTACCAGAAAAAAAGAGGAAACATTAATCTAGCTCAATGCATTTTGTAAGCCAAATTTTGAAAAAGTTCAAAATAATCTACTTCTGAAAATGGATTAATTTAGTTTAGTTGCGATTGATATGATAATTCTAGAATTAATTGTTTTAAGGGTAACTTTAGTTAAAATGTATTATTTTTCCATACGGTCTGCAAAAGATAATCGGCCCAGCTGGATGTGGACTCGACAGGATCAATCCAGGAGGACCCCAGCACGACTCCCTTGAAGTTGCTAACAATCTCTTGAGCCTTGATAGCCTAGATTGGGAAAAAAGAAAAATTAATTAAATCAGCATATTTAATCTCACGGCAACTCACTCTATCCATCTCAAGGCCAAAGTGCGCAGCCATCTTTCCACCGTAGGACTGGGAGAAACAGTAGACGGGAGTGTCGATGAACTCAGGGTATTTCACGTAGAACAGCTTCATGAACTCGAGCAAATCGGCCGAGATCTGGGAGACATCGGTGGCCAGATCAGCCAAGTTATCCACGTATGAGTATCCAGCACCGACAGGGTTGTCGATGAACAACAGATTGGCGTGATGCACCTAATATGTCCACGGTTACAGATGCGCTTTTATTTTCAGCTTATTTTCCTTACCCATGAGGAGTTCCTGGGCTGCAAATTGACGTCAAGAGGACCCATCTCGTCAAAATTGCCATAAGCCGTGCTACTGCCGCCTGGGCCACCCTGAAGCCAGATGATGATGGGCAGAGTGGTCGGGTCGGTGGCCGCGGTCGACGTGTACAGCCAGTAGAACATATGTGCTCCAGGCCTCACGTCTAAGTAAGCCCAGTCCTCGCCGCCGGGGCCGGGAATGGCCTTCTGGCTCGGAGCTCCCACTTTTTAGGCCCATTTGTAAGAATTGAATTTGGAAAAAAATCTTTCGCCTACCAGCTCCATGGGCCACCAGGAGGCCCAGGATCAAAGTTACCGCCAATCTGCCCATTGTCCAAGACTGAGTGTTCAGCAAAAAAATCTCAGCTTCTTATAAGCTCGTAATCAGGGGTACTCAAGAATAACAAGATTGATCTCTGGCGTGATTAGTTGCGAAGTAAAAATTGCTGTGCTAATATTCAATATGATAAGATGGTGATGAAATTTGATCCTTCTTCACTTGATTTGAATTTTAAGTGGCTTTGACTTTTGAGTACGCTCATCAATTCAATTATACAACGATTTGAATACAAAGATTAATATTTCTGGTTCTCTTTAATTATTTTTTTATTCAAATCAAGTGTTTCAAGCAATAACTGAAAAATGTTATTTCAAGCATTTTTTAACAATTACAGCTACAACATTTTTTACTATTAAGTTAGAATTTTATATAAAAGGTAAATTAATTGCAGAGTAATGATTCCCTTGACTTTTAAATACAACACTGCGTGTGTAATGCAAAATATTTTTTGTACGTTGATTAGTTTTAATTAGCCTTTTTCATATTTTTTTATCTTTTGCTGTTTAAACGGTAAAAGGGGTAAAACATAAATTAAAATATATAAGGCTTTTTTACAGACTAGAGGACATGATACTATTATCAGATTTAATAAAATTTGTAAATTCACTACTCTGCCGTCGAACAACTACTCTCCTTCTTTCGAGCGACGTTCCAGTTCCCCTACTCAGAAGTTTAGGGCCTGTCACCGCAATCAATATCGCGCCGATTGGCGCAGTCAGCAAAATTGAGGTGACGCAAACATTGAATACAATATCCGCCGATTCGTGTAGGATTAAGTCATCTGAGTCTCGAACCATGTCAACCACTGCTGGTCCAAGCACAGCCTGAGATATTTTTCATTAAGCGAGAGGGCTCTACATTTTAGTACCAAATACCTGTATAGTGGCTTTCGCCATCCATGCCATTGATATGAAAACTTTTTCTTTTACGTTGAATCCACTTCCAGTCAGAAGAATGAGTGTCGTTATCAGTCTTACCTATATTAAAAAGTAAGTATGTGAAATAATATCTCTATAGGTACTAAAACATCTTCATTTATATTTATTTATATTGTGCTCTTTATGTTTTTTACACGAATTTTGCCTTTGCTTCTAATTATGCTATAACTTACTATTGCTGAAGCTGAAATACAAGCTGCTGCCAAACCAACCATTTGTAGCGGCAATTCAAATATTTCAATTTGAGCGCCCACCAGTCCGAACACTATGGGCTCAAAGAATTTCCAGAGCACTCCGAAGGTTAGAGCGACCTGATTTTGACCCACGGGCCAACCTTGGTTGGCAAAAGTGGCACCTGCCATGAAAGCGGCTATGATCACGGCCAGTGGACCGGCACCAGGTAGCTCGACAAAGTCGAATCCCAAAATCATCAAAAAACCGCTTAGAAGCAGCAGAAAAATTCGAATCGAAATTGCATACGGCTGAAATAAAATTTGCAAATTAATTGGTACAAGCAGCATGCTATTTGACTCATTACGTCATCCTTGTCAGGTGCAAATTTGAAGAGCAGCCCAGTAACACATCCTGATATGATACCAACAATAACTGATAAAGGCCCTTTTATAATGGAATACACAACAGGACCTATAACACAATATTTTTTTTATCAAAATATAAAAGAAACGAATAAATAAGTAACAGAATACTTGTAATGAGTATTAGACTGCTGATAACACCAAAAGCTGAAATAGAAATCGCGTCTTCAATGCCAGTGACCGCAAGCACGAGGGTTGGGACTCCTTTCGCTACTCCAAACCCTCTTTCTCGGAGCAAAATTAAATTTGGTACCACAACAGCTGGGGAAACGGCAGCTTCAACTGCCCTGCAGAGAGATCGGCCGATAAATAATCATGGATAGATAATATATAGTTTCGAAATACCCAAGCAGAAAAGCCCAAGACCACGAGAGCTCAAACAGCCACCAACTCATTGCGGCAACGCAGCACATTTCCACGGCCCACGGCATCCAACCAAGGGTCATAATCGAAAACTTCAACTTTTGCACCGATTTTGGATCCAAATCCAGACCCGCCCTCATCATAATCACCACTAAGGAAGCCTTCCTAAAAATACACGATGAGCTCAATGGGATGGGGTAAAATATTATAATGGACATTGCCTGATAATGCGGATTAATCCTAAATATTTTCCCTCGATCGAGACAAATCCAACGCACTGGAGGAGTATTCCTGCCAGCAGCATTCCAAGCAGCCCAGGTAGTCGAAATTGCGTAACGAGCCAGCCAAATGCTTTTGCAACCACAGACAAAAGGATCAGTTGCCATAATTGCCCATTTGGTGGCAAGGCGTCGGATCCTATTAGAAGAAGAGCCTGAAATTTTTTATCAATTTAATTAAAAAAAATATATACTCATTAAATACTCACAGAACACCAGGCAAATATTACTAGCAAGCACAACGCTGTGAATCTAGCCACTTTCTGTCGGCCTGGTAGGAACGATCTGTTTCGTTTTGCCATTTATCCAAGACTCTAAACTCAATAATTTGAATAAATTTTTGTGCTGATGGTGTGCAGTGACTGTGAGAATAAAAGTGTCCTGCTAAATGACACCCGCAGTTTTATTGCAGGCGGCTGATAAGGTCATTGATAAGATCTTATGCTAGGTCCCATATTAAAGCAACATACATAATATAGTTATTATATCTGATATGAATATGACTTATGCATTTTTAGCATGCCAAAGACAATATTGGGATAGAATTATGTTTTATTGCCTGAGTATACCAAATGAATTCTGCTATCACAAAATAAGTTAGTTCAGAATTATTATAAATATCTATGCATATGCAAAGTTTGTGTACGATTCCTCATCTTCTTTCCTCTGCATTGGTTGCTTTTCTAAGCAGCCTAGGCCCAGTTGTAGCTATCAATATCGCTCCGATGGGCGCAGTGAGCAATATTGAGATGACGCAAACAATAAACATGATATTTGCAGACTCCACCAGCTCCTTGTCTTTAGAGTTCGTGACCAAGTCAAGAGCAGCAGGACCAAGAACGGCCTGGTTCACATATGATAATCAGATTAAATAATCTTTGTTTTTGACTAAAACTCACTTGCACTGTTGCTTTCGCCATCCACGCAAGGGAAACGAAAAATTTCTCTTTCAAATTCAAAGAACTGCCGGAGAGAAGCACCATGGTGACAATAAACCGCACCTGAGACATATGAGTTTTTTAATATTTAACAAATACAAAAACACAAGTATTCGGGGAATTTGACTAATTTAAAAATTTTGAATCTTACGAGGGCTGGGCCAAACACGCAAGCGGTCGCGAGTCCCACAGTGTTGGCCGGAAGCTCGGCCACTTTGATTTGAGCGCCAACGAGTCCAAATACAACTGGCTCAAAAAACTGCCACAGTACTCCGAAGGTGAGAGCGACCTGGTTCTGGCCAACGGGCCAACCCTGGTTTGCAAAGGCCGTGCCTGCCCCGAACGCAGCCACAATCACGGCCAAAGGACCAGCACCAGAGAGGCTCAAGCGGTCGAATCCTAACACGGCCACCAGTCCACCCAGCAGCAGCAGGAACACACGGATCGAGATGACGTAAGGCTGATCAGAAAAAAATTTGTTACAACCAATATACAATGAATTCTAGTTTACATTAACACTCAGTCTTACAAAAGTACATTTAATTAATTCAAATTAGAATAAAGACTAATGGTTTTATCAATAGCCTCAACTCTAGTGATGTTTAGAAATGTTTTAGTTTTCAACAAATAGTCCAGGAAATTCAATTGCATTGCAATCTGTTTAAAGCTCACTTTAAATAACTTTTTAGTGGTTGAGATTGTTTCTCTTTTAACGAATAAATCTAGAGCAAAAGAACAAACAATTTTAAGTTTTTTTTGGAAGAAAATCTGGCTAAAGTTTTAAATTGTAAGCTTTATTTTAGATATTGATTAACTCTTACGTCATTCTTGTCTGGAACAAATTTTGATAGGTAGCCAATAATAACGCCTGTCGCAATTCCTGCTAAAACTGACAACGGTCCTTGCAAGATGGAGAAAACAAGTGAGCCTATAAACATCAAAATTAATTTTAAAAACTTCAAATTGTTTAATGCTTTAATTTGTTTAACCTGTGCTGAACATAATGCTGCTTATGACTCCGTAAGTGGCGATGGAAATTGCATCTTCGATGCCCGTGACAGCGAGCACCAGGGTTGGCACTCCCTGAACAACACCAAATCCTTTCTCCCGGAGCAGGATCAAGTTAGGAACCACCACTGCGGGCGATACTGCTGCTTCCACGGCTCTGAGAGAATTAAATCATGAGTTTGTAATTTTTAAAGGATATGGTTTTACCCAAGAATAAAAGCCCAGGACCAGGTCAGGTCAAACAGGTACTTGGTCATTGCTGCAACGCAGCACATTTCAATGGCCCACGGCATCCAACCCAGGCGCAGGATTGTGAATTTCAATTTTCGCACAGAATTTGGGTCCAAATCAAGGCCGGCTCTCATCATAATGATAACAAGCGATGCTTTCCTTGAAAGGAAAATAAAATTGCACTTCTATTGTGAAGAATACAACTTGCACATATTTGGAAATAAACAATTTAGGATGGCATATATATATACATATATATATTCTTTTTTAAGCTATGACAATAAGTGACTTTATAATTAACATTTATTTTAAAAGCTTGATAAAATTATATCATAATACAACAGTTTATTTTAATGGCTCCCTTCTGTTTTAGATTCTCTTTCCTTGTAATTTTTTAAGGAATTTTCTTTTTTAAATATAGGCCAAGCGCAGTGAACAAACCTTATTACTCGGATGAGGCCCAGATAAGGCCCTTCAATGGACACCACACCTGCACTTTGAAGGGCCATCCCCGCTAATAGCATCCCTAAGAGCCCAGGCAAGCGGCACTGTATGGCCAGCCATCCACCCGCTTTCGCGACCACAGACAACAAGATCAGCAGCCACAATTTCCCGTTCGGCGGAGCAGCATCTTCGCCGACAAGAAGAAGGACCTTATTAAAAGAAATTTATATCATTCTGTGAAATCGTTGTTAATCTGCTCTCACTGTCCCCCACGAGGCGAATCCAAGTAACCAAAGTGCCGTGAGTCGCGTGGTCCTCAATCGAGTTGGTAGGAATGTTTTAATTTTACTCCAAAATTTGTAGCAACAAACGCTAAATAAATCAGAATGTTTTTAAATCAAAGTTAGTGATTTGTACACTTTTTCACCTGCATGAGCTACCACTTGGCCCGAATGTAGGCACCGATTCATTGGGCAAAGCTGGTGAACAATCTGGTACTTTAGCTAAGGAAGAATTAAGTAAAAAATAAAATTGTAACTATAATGGAATAAATTCACCTTCTTCGTATTTCTCATCAGCAGTAAAAGCAGGATTCACATAAGCGTCGGAGAAATTTTGAAAGTCATTTTCCATCTTGGCGAAAGACACAACTCTGGGTAAACTTGGTCGGCTTCCGCTTTGCTCGCCACCGACTTAATTACAAATTAATTTCTATTGTAAAATAAAAAAATAAAAAAACCAATACCAGTCATGTTGCTCAAACCAGTCAGAATGTTATCTACTGAACCACTTGGTGCCAACTGCTGGCCACTCACTGCCTCGCGTGCTTGACTCAATGGGGAAATATCCTGGTTGCTTGTTTTGAGCGTGTTTATCCAGTCCTAATCGCGTTTGCAAACACCTGAGGCACCTTGCTCAGCAAAATGTTGCACCTTCTCGTTACGTGCCAGAGTTAAAAAGCAGCTGTCAAATACATTTTAAAATGTTATCGAACTAGGTGTATGTAGATAAAAATAACTTTGATCGTTAAAAAAGGAAAACAAATAGTGTTATTTTGTTAGTTTTAAAACATACACGTAAATCCAGTTAGTTTAAATATATCTTGTTTGTACAAATTTGCTATACAGGATTGGTGTGAGCAAATGAAACAATGACGATTTTCACATAAAAAGGGAGATTTAATAAAAACTCTCATTGAAACTTTTTTCCAGTCATAGTAATTGTAACATTTCGACAGTTTTCTCTTCCATATAGTTTTATGAAGCACTCTTAAACTTTCATGCAGGTTCTTTTGATGACATTTTATCACTGATAATAAATCACAAATGGGTAATAATTTTAATCATTTACAAAGAGTGGGTAGGCGGTTGTGTAGGAGAGATGCATGCGACCAGGAAATGTATTTTGTGGAAACACCTTACATTGAACATTGTTTTTTCGTAGACAAATTCAAATATTGATATTAATTAATAATTCCACGTGGATATTTCCACGGTGATAGCTGCGTGAGAAAATAAAAATAAAATGTCCTTCATGCAGTCAACTCTTTGATCAGTCTATTCAAACGTGGATGGTGTAATCCTGCTTCTCCTTGTCTCTTTCTTGTCTATATCTGAAATTAACGATTTATCATTAACACAAATTACTTCTGAAATAATCAACTTTGAAAATTTTTGTTTTCATATTTCTTTCTCTAATTTTAATTTAATGAACGATCAAAAGTTGGAAATTTATTGAAGATTGAACTCAGGATAAAAATCATCTAAAAATGTTAATCTTGTAAAAAAATTACGAGTCATGATCTTTTTCTAGATATTGAAAGTGAAAATCGCACCTTTTAACTAAAGAAACGAGTTCCTGCTCGAGTTGTTCGTGCCTGAAAAGGGGTAGTCCTGGCAGTTGGGGGTTTTCCAGCCTGCTGGGCCTGGCGCGCTCCACCCGGTCGCACTCGGCCTCGGACAGCTCGTGGGAGTCTGAAAAGCCCGAGGGCGGCTGGAGGGGGTCCTGGCCGAGGCCCACTGGTCCTCCGCTGGGCCGCCTGAAAGCACAGGGCTGCGTCAGTGCAAACTCGTCCTCGGGGCAGCCAGAGGGGGTGCAAGGGGCCGAACTACCTGCCACCTACTTGAACTACCTGGTTGGCCCTTCACATCTGCGAGACCTGTGCGTCACTTCGGGCGACGCTTCAGCCGACTCAGTGCTTGAATCCCGCTCGTACATTTTGTCTGCAAAAATATTAAACAAGTTAAATTGAGCAAAAAATCACAATAAATAATTTTACTTATCATTTCATTGAATATTATATGCATTTATGCATATTGATAAGGACATTTTTTTATTTTATTCAAATTTGTTTGCAAATTAGTTTTATACATAAATTATTTCATAAAAAACATGCTGCCTGGTAAGATGAATAATTGATACAGCCGTGTCTTTTAGGAAATTTAAAAAATATATTTGGTAAACATTTGTAAGAAATTAGCGGCAAGATAAAATAATTTTGAAGACACAATAATATTTTAATTTGCCTCCAAGGAATCATTAAAACAATCAACAAATTTCCAAAACCTTGCCTTCTACCTCAATCATTACCTTGTTTTTGTCCGTGCAAATGATATGTGGATCTGGAGCTGAAGTTAGCGTTAACTCTGCTGGCACTGCTGTCTGAGTCCGCGCTGTCTGCCATAGCGCAGCTTCTCGGCCGTCCAAGGGGCGGCGGCGAGTGTCTGCTCTGGCGACTGCGGCCCCCATTTGAGCTGGACACGCCAGTTGTGCTGCTAAGTGGTAGCGTCTGCTGACTCGATATGCAAGAGATTTCTGTCAAAACACAAACAACCCTTACTTAGTCTCGGATATATTGGGAAAAAAGCAGCGGGATTGCGTTGGATTTGATTACTTTATTACTGGATAGTAGGATTATTTACCAACTAAAAACTTTAAATCTAGTAAAGTTAAAAATAATTTAAGGCACGGTGGTGCATTCCAGTCGGAGGACACTCAAATTATTTTATTTTCGCTGATACCTTTTTTTGATAGCATTTTTCATATAATAAAAATGTAACTCAAAACAAAAAATCTGACAAATATTTGTTTCTTGTACTTGATTAACAGATAAAAACTTGCTTGCAAGAGTATTTTAAATGTTCTCGAAAACATTTCAAAAAATATTTCTTTTATATTATGGTAAATTACTCTTCTTCCTTGTTAGAGAAGTTAATTTACTTTTCCAGTATAAAGACAAAAATTAAACTGGGTGGTTTTCAGGGAGTTAGTTGAGGGTTCTCATCAAGATTTAGGCACAGTGAGTGTACCTAAACTGAGACCATCTGGAGGGCTATTGGATGTACGTTTTGGTAAGCAGGCTGGCTCGCCGGGCACGTTGCTCACGATGCGGCCGTTGGACTTGCGCCGCACGCGCGAGTAGTACTCCTTGCTGCCAGCCGCTGCCTGCTGCTTGTAGCCACCGCTGGCCACCGCAGCGGCTGCTGACGAGCCACTCGGCTGGCCGGCATAGCACTCCTGTTGGCTGAACGTCTGGAACTGCATGCAGTAATCCATGGTCTGGTGGCCG
Organism: Cloeon dipterum; assembly: GCF_949628265.1. NCBI lineage: Eukaryota > Metazoa > Arthropoda > Insecta > Ephemeroptera > Baetidae > Cloeon > Cloeon dipterum. The sequence continues at coordinate 14,667,705 of NC_088786.1, forward strand.
TTATTCTGCGCTGCCGCCGTGTTCAGGCTAAACGTTGCGTACGGACAGATTTCGTAGTCTTGAGCTGAAAAATTAAATAAAAACACGCTGTCGAAAATTCTGCATTCGGATCTATGGGAATGGACAAATTCAAATGAGCATGCAGGAGATTTTTTGTGAGAGGAAGTAAGCTGCTAACAACAAGGATTTCATGGATATGCTACAAAATGAAACATATTTCTCCAAAATTCTAAGTTAAAACGGCTGGTATTTGCAGCTATATTTGGATTTTTTGTTCCAGGTTATAGATTGCGTATGTGTAGCGTAAGGGGTCGAAAAAGTTTCCTATAAATTTTTAGACTTTAATGAGGCTAAAATTACTGTCTTAAAACTTTTATTTAAACACTGATTGAATAAAATCACGTGGAGTAGAGCCATTGGTAAAACAAATATCGCAGTTGCATTGAAAAAGTTCAGTGCTTAAATAAGCAGGATGAATATATTTATTTATTAATCGCAAAAAAGTTAAAACACACGACACATGAAATAGCTCTATAAAAATACAAAAGCTTCTCTCCGTGTGTATGAATAAACGTCTAAGAACATGTATGCAGAGGTTATTTCAGACCTGAATAGAAAATTGTGTGTATTTATATGGAAAAAATATTCAATTGAAAAATAGCTTTAAAATATTAGCGTATTTTTCTAAATGTTACTTTGAAGAGAATTTCGTAAGTCCATGAAAATAGTACAGTTTCAAAAACAAACCAAATAAGTTGATGCACCGCAAATTTAGGCACTGCACATTGCCCATCGCGAAATACAAAAATGATTATAAAACGTTTAAAAGAGCGAGCAGACCGTGCATTTGAGAATTTTAATGTCATTGAGCTATAAGCGCGTGCAAGAAAGTGAGGGGGCATACCGGAAGTGGTATCGCTGCCTTTGTGACAGCTCAGGGAAGAATCGGCGGCCTTACGTGCTGGACTCGGCGAGTACAGCTGGCCCCGGTGGTGCTGCTGCTGGTCCGAGTTGCGCTTGTTTTCCATCTCCATTAGCAAAGTCTTGCCCAGATATCTATTCTGCTCGGCTGTCGTCACACTTGTGCTGCTGCTTGAACTCTGCTGGTAGCCCTCGTATTGCCTGGAGAGGAAACGATATAATTAGGTTATTTTCTGAGGAGTTCTATTCAAACCTTCGCCGCACGATGATGCAGACACACACGGCCACGGCGGCGGTGCAAATAAGCCCGGAAATTATAGGCACGATCACGGTCGGGTCCGTGAAAGACACGGAATGCTGCGAGCCAGGTTTTTGCGGCTCCAGGTCAGGCATCACGATTTCTGTAAAAGAAATTATTGATATTAAAAGATGATTTTTTTAATCTTGCGTGGATATAGAGGCACGAAATAAATGACCATAATAGTTATCGATTTTCCAATTTATTCAGGAACGGATTCAATACCTTCCATCGAGTTTCTGGTGGCGAAGATGTATTCATGCTGCACTCCACCTGCATCACTCTGCGCTCCGACTCGAACATAGTACCACCTGGACGGATGAAGGTCTCTAAGTGTGACCTCACCTTGGTCTGGTGAGATCTTACTGGAGATCAGGGTCCATGGCACACCTTGACGAGCTTCTCGCAGCTCCACCGTGAAGTAGTTGATGGCACAGCCTCCGCTGGTCCACGAGTCCAAGAACAGTGTGACGCAGGTTGAGTTGGCCTCGAGGAACTCCTCCTGACTTGGCGCTCTTGGAGCTGAAATTTAAGTTGAGGTAAATAAATATTCAAAGCAAGATGTAGTATATGGGTGTTACCTGAGCCTTTGGTAGAGACGGAAACCGTCTGGCTGTGTTTGCCCTTGCCAACCTTGTTGATAGCCGAGACGTGAAGGTTGTATGGGGTGCCGCAGGACAACTTGCCTAGCACGAAGTTTCGTCTGTCTGCGTCGATCATCTGGTGCTGCCACTCAACGGCATTATCTTTCTTGTAGTGGATCACAAACCCTGTCGAGTAACCGATTATTGATGAGTAGTGTTATTTGGCAATATAAATAAAAAATACAGCAAAGGTGGGCAATTTAAAAAATTATTTAGCCATTAATACAGCAAAATTGATTAAAATCACATATTTTTTAACCATTGCGTTCTTTATATATAAGCTTGTTTATTCTTGCTAAAGTCAATCAATTTATACATTAAATGGAATAAATTTGTTAATAAAACTAGCAAATAAATTGCAAAAATGATCGATTGCATAAGTAATTTCTCCCTGCACTGAGCCACTGTATTTATTCAAGTTAACATTAAAATTATATACATTAAAAAACACATTCTCACGTCGCTAGAAATATGTGGTCTCGCCGTTCAGCATTTTTTCTCTGGTACTGTTTGCCCTACCTTGATTAGAAATTTTTATTTTTATTTTGAAATTTTTATTTAATAAATTTTATAGTATTTGACCTAATCAAGAATAAACAAGAATTAAGTTAGGAAGAGATTTTAAATTATTATTAATTTAATATTCGCACCTGTTATTGGACTTCCTCCGTCATCGGTTAGTCTCCACTGAACAGTGAGGCTGTTGGCGGCAGCGGCCAAAACGTTCATTGTTGGAATGGCGGGCACCACGCGAACTATCACCTCATAATGAACCTCATCCTTGCCGTATACGTTTTCCACGTGACAAGTGTAGTTGCCTTGGTCAGAAATGCTAACGGATGCCAAAGAAAGACTGTTGTCTGGTAGAATTTGGATGTTGCTGTCCGATTGGCTGACTGTGCGTGACTGGAACTTCCAAACCTTTTCGGGAGCAGGAAGTCCCACGGTGATGCAACTCATGCTCAGAGACTGGCCCAGGTTGACCACCAATTTTTTGGTGAAACCTGCTACGCGAGCTGGGACTGGAATTAAAAAGTATAATAAAATCAAATATGAAATAAATCCAATCACAGAAATGGCTTATTGATTGGTTTACTGTACAAATAAAAACTGTTAATGATACAATTTAACAGTGTATCATTTCACAAGCTTCATTGGTGAAAGAGCTTATTTGACATTTAATCAACGTCTTTCCTTGTAAGGTTTTAGGTTATCAAGTACCAACCTCTGAGAACAGGTGATTGCGTGACTTTAGCACTCGGTTGTCCTTCGCCCACCCTCGTTGAAGCCGTAACCCAGAATTCGTAGGTGCTGAATTCCTTCAAGCGTCTGGCTTCAAATGTCGGGTCGCGGTCGCCGAAAACTACCTCTTTGATTACTTCCTAGAATTCAGTCAATTCGATGTTCTATGATGATTATAGCCGTGGGCGAAGCACTTCACCGATTTCGATGGCACACAAGCAAGAGAAACACACTTGGAAAGCTATCATGCAACCTGATGCGCGTAGGAGTCAAGCAGGTTGTCTAACTAACTTTATAAGACCGTAAGCTAATTGTGTGGCATGGGCTAAGATTAATTGTAAGCACAGAATCAATCTGGTATGTTCTGAATCGTTTTACTAGGTTTTTGATATCAAGTTAATTATTATCAATTTTAATTTATCAACTCATGAACATTAGGTATATGCACTGGAAAGCGTAGCAAAGTTAATTTTATCCAAATATAATTAATTATTTATTTACTAATTTTTGTTCACAGTTTACCTTTGGCCCACTTTGCTGGATAGCGTTTATGTAGACGTGGTAGCGTGTGATGATTCCATTCGGGCGAGCTGGTCTCGCCCAAGTAACCAGAATGCTCTCCGAGGTCATGGAAACAGCTTTTATTTGTTCAGGCGGGCCAGGCACTGACGGACAAAAATGCGGCTGTACTTTTTTACCCAGTCGGATCCGTTTACGACAACAAACCATCCTCATCGGTGGTGCAAAAAATAGGCGGCGAGCGCACACCGTCACCGAGCGCAGTGTGTGCGGCCACGCGCAAGCTGTAGTTGCCGTAGAACGCCAGCCCATGGATGCTCGTCTCCAGATTCGTCGTTTTCTTCACCTCCACTTCTGAACTCACGTCTGATCCAAGGGAAAGGAAACAATCATTGTAATCGAGTGGTATAATACTCCTAGTGCGATATACGACACTGTAGAATTAGGTTTTTTTAAGTTAAACATGATCATTGATATTTGAGTGGCCCATACAACGAGTAAAATTGATATCCGAGGGAACGTTGTGAAAATTTGGCGTTAGCATGAAAATTATTTTGCTTTAATAAAAATTTAAATGAATCAGTAATTAATTTTATTAGTGATTAATGCAAATAACTGTTTGTGTCTAACAGTATGTAAACAGTTGTTGCTATTTTGTAAATAGTGAATTCACATCAGCATTTCTGATTTAGAGCAAAATATGGATAAAAGTTGCATTGTGTGCAAAACCATTCAACTATATATTTGCACACGTACCATTATTTGCTGACGACACGAGCTGGTAAAACACTTTGTAACCTTCGACGATGCCATTACGCATTTCAACTGGGGGAGGATCCCATCGCGTCCAAATGCTTTGCGATGACTGCATCTTGCAGCGAAAGTTTGTTGGCGCCGCATCGGGAACTGTGCACATAAATTTTGCGATTTTATTGTTAAATAATTATGCGTATTCAGTTTCAAGATGTGAAGGTCCATATAATAACGAAACTAAGATATTGCTTTATTGCGTCAGGTTCAAGCAATACAATATTAAATATGATTCAAGTCATCTTCGATAAATAATTAATATTGCAATAGTTTATTAAGTATTGTGGAATTTCCCTTTATTCTAAAGTATATCGTAGTCAATTATTTTTTATTGTCACATTGAGCACATTTTAAATAAAAAACAAGCAATTTGAAAAAAATTGTAATAAATGCGTGTTGGACGTAATTAGCTTAAAAACCAATGAAATTGCGTCAGTTGGTTGATTTCAAACCGTCTTTTTAAGCATTTTGTTTTTGGAGGAGTGAGTTCCAAATAGGATGGGGGTGACGAGGGTACTCACCACCCTGCTTTGTGGTGACAATGAGCGGCGCCGACGAGGGCCCGTGTCCAACTTGGTTGAAAGCCCTGACGGTAATCTGATACCTGGTGAACTGCTTGAGGTCGGCAAGGTTGATCTCGAGACGGTTGCGGCCGCGCACCCTCCTCAGCTGCGCCGGCGACTCACCCAGCGCCGACACCTCTTTATAAGCCACTTGATAGCCCAGAATTTCGCCGTTCGAGTAGCTGGATGCGGGCGGCTGTCAAAATATCAAGTTTTCCTGTGTATGCAGCTCGCAACGACAAGCACCTCTCACGGCTAATTGACCCACCCTTGTTTATATTGTGCGTGCACGTGCGACTAGAATGAGAGGGACACTCGGACGAGAGCACGAGCGTTGTCACTGCATTGTTTGCTTTGAATTGGGTCAAATGTCTGCCTTTGAAGTGGACCGAAAACTCTTGCTCAAATTAACTGCAGACTTACTGTCCTAACAAAGAATTACTAAAAAATCGACAATTTCACAAAATAACTGAACTCAATTAATCGCGTAATTTAACTCGGTACTTCATTCAAAAATTTCAACTGTGATTAGGTCTAAAAAAGTGAGATTCTGGTGACCGCGATAAAACAAAATTTCTGAAGAGCAATGAAACTAATTGTTTATATATAATCATTTGTTTTTTTCCTATTGTGAGTGTGAGAGAACCACTCGAAATGAAGACGTATTTTCGCAAATGAAAATAATGAATTCATTTTACCAATAATGAGGAAGGCCTTATTTGATTGTTCTCCCCACTACCACTTACGTGAGCAATTTGCGAAAAATCATTGACTATCTATCTTTGGCAGGACTAAATTCAATAAATATGCCATTTTTAAATTTCCAGAAAAGTTTGATTTTTTTACATTGGTCATGACAATATCTCATATTTTGCTTTATAGGTTTTCCATTTAATGGCAATTGCCCTTATTTTCTGGTTTAAGAAGACACATAATTTTATTCCGGTTTGACATTCATTCAAGAATACGTGTATTTCGCTATTGCGTAAAAGACTGTAACTCTATTATCTCATAAGACTCTCTGCTACAGCTAATCGATCTCCACTAAATATATATATATATACACCCAAGAGACTGGAAAAACAGTTGTCTATTGCACATCCCCAATGATTCCACCCATGTCACAAGGGAGAAAAAAAGTTGTTTTAGAATTTGCTGCACTGGCTCGGCAAAATAGAGGCCAATTGAATGTCGTCTTCAGACGTTTCCGCCTCATTTCGCTCTCCTTTTATAAGAGGCCCGCGGATTGATGCTTTCGATTTGCCGCACGCAAGCACGGATCACGAGGCAGACGAAAGCATGCCTGAGGGGGTGGGTGGGGGTGAGGGCTGGGAGGGAGGATTCAAGCGAATTGGCTCACCTTCCATCTGACTTGTAAGCTGTCGGGCGAGCTCGACTCGGCCGACACGTCGACAGGTGGTCCGCTCGGCGCTGAAGATAAATTACTTAAGTGTGCTCTTTTCGCACAAGGGTTGGTTGAATACTCACCCTCTTGCGTGGTGAGCGCTAGCAGGGCCGGGTGGCTGGGCGCGCCGAGGCCCACCTCGTTGACGGCCATCACGCGCAGCAAGTAGGCCGTGGCCGGCCGCAGGCCAGAGATCCGCGCGCTGCGTGCCTCACTGCCCACCGTCGCATTTTGCCACACGCTCTCCGGCGACATCGGAATGCCACTGCTGCACGCCAAAATGCAAATTAATTAAAGCAGCACGGTGTGACAGCACAAATTTAATTGCATGCTAAACTCATTTCCATTATTAAAAAATGAATTTATCGAGATTATAATTACTGGTTTGGTGCTACCAGTTGAATAAGGTTTTGCCAATGAGTGCACCCTTTTTGCTCTTTAAATTGTCATTTGAGAACCCAAAAATATATTACAGGTTCGACAAAATTTCTCATACTAGACGTGGACACTGCTGTAGATTTGCTGTATTTTCCTGTTGACAAAGTATGCTTTTCCAAGAATTTTCATTCAAGAATTTAATGTTGTTATTATTAATGATGGGTACTAAAGACGAAGTCAACAACCAAACTGGCCCCAGAGAACTGTGTGGCAATATCTTTTTTGTCTTGAACAAGACACTAAATACCTAAAATTGGTGTTCAGTAAATCACACATTCTTTTAAAATTGCCTAATAATAATAAATTAAACTTTATAGTTCATACAGGGAACAATAAACCTTCTTTAGGATCACTGGATATGTCTGTCAATTGCCAACTAGTTGGTTTTGTAACTGAACTAATTTACTACGATGACAACCTATCAAGCAAAGATTCGTTCAAGTTTTTCAAAATCAGCCTTTAAATTGAAGATTTAAATTGCGACATAGCCAATCTTTAATCCAAAACATAATGGAAGGAACAATAAACATTTTCACCGACGGTTTAAAGTAGGGATTTTATTTATTCATATATTAACATGTTAGTTGAATAAGCTAGTTTGTGCAAATTTGTGCATGTGAATCATTGACATCCTAGCCTTCACTTACAAAGAAGCAATAATTATTACCTTGCTGGAAGGGTTGTCTGCTGCTCTCTATACTGAACTACATAATGCGAAATTGCTGCGTGTCCTGAATATGGAGCAGACCATCCGATAGTAATCGACCTGCTCAGAGCTTCTTGCAAAACTATTCCGTTTGGCGATTCTGGTGGCTCTGAAAATTGATCAACAAGTAATAAAACACTCGCTCAAAATAATTTCGTTTAGTCTCCCAATACTTAGTGAGATCTAATTCTTGCGTTCTGTCTTTCTGAACGTTACTTTTGTTCATTCGTTTAAAGCGAAAAACATACTAAATATGTTTTATCTGTTTTTTCCTCCTTGGGGAAAATTCCTTGACTAGAAAATTGTTAGATGCGAAGGCAGAATACAATGCATGACATTTTTTTTTTATTAAATTTAACTTCTGTTTTTAAAACTCTTTTCCAAAACAAATCAGCAATATCAACTTTGTAGCTAGACATGGTTACATCATTAGTCACAATTACCTAATTCGTTTAAATGTTGGAAGGTTGGTCGAGACAAGTGCGAAAAGTTACACGTTTTGCACCGAGGAATAAATCACTCAAGCACCGCGACAGGCGGCAACATTAAATCCGGATTAGCAAAGTTGAGAGACTGCAGAGCATGCCACGAATATGATTAACTCGCGAAACATGCGGCGCAAAACAAACCAGCTTTAACGCGTATCAGATCTGAGCTCTCTCTCATTTAATTTCCTCTGCGGCCGAGTGACACATGCAATTTCCTACCCTTGACGTTTAAGTAGAGGGTGAGTTCATCCTGGCCGAACTCGTTGCTGGCGACGCAGCGGTAGGCGCCGGTGTCGCGGCGCGAGAGACCAGTAAGATGCAGCTCTGCTGCCACGCCGCCTCCGGAGGTGGAAACCTCGCGCACCTGCCCCATGGACAGCGACCGTGGACCCAGCACCCACGTGACGCGCAGGGGTGCGTCCCCCACCGCCGGACACACTAGCACCGTCGTCTCGCCCGCCACCACGCTCTGGTTCACCACTTTCTGGCTGAAGTGTGCTGGAACTGGAAATTAGTTATGATATGATAATGTTTTTTGTCATGACTCACGCAGAAATTAACAGCGCATTTTTTTAAATATTGTAAAAATCAAGTAATCTATTTTCTGGCTGCTTAAACATTAAACTTAGATGCAATTTAAAATAAATTTGAAAAATCGGGTTCAGTATAAAAATATGATTTAACTTTTGAAGCTCGTTTTCTTTAATTTTATTTAATAATCAGTCAGCCAGGTAACTAACATGTAACTGATTAATTTTTTTGTTTTATTTTTTTATTTTTAATGGAGATTCATTGTTAGAATAAAGAGAAACGTTGGTCAAAAACTGACCGAACATAACAAAAAGCGATCTAGAGATCAAAATTTCCGGCAATGATGTATGAAATCTATGAAAAATAAGTCAACTTTTCTTAAAGAGCTGTGCCAGCTTGGATACGTTCAGGACCTAAAATAAGAAGTGGGGTCGGGATTAGGGTGGCTTCAAATCTAATATAAAATAATAAAATATTTGTGCTTGAAAATGTTAAATTAAGAAATAATACAAGTAGATATCTTCAAATTGCCAATCCATAAATCTGGAATATTATGGGCTACAATGAATTTTTTCCTCACTAACATTTTTCACAAAATCTTTCAAAAAATGAAAACTCTCTAGAAAGAGTCATAAGGAATCGAAAAATCCTGAAAAAGTTTATTGATTTGTAAAGACAGTTCTTAAAGTTATACCTAGAGAGTTTAAAACTTTTATTGATTTGAAGCTTGTTGTTTGGAGATTTGACAAGAACTAACTTGTTTTAAGCTCGTCAGATCTGTTGTGTGAAAAATGTGGTTTGGCGTAGAATGCACCAAACAAAATTTTTGGTAAAGAGACAAAAAATTGGAACTTCATTTGCCCCAAATAGTGTAGATAGACTCACCACTGACGCGGAGGAAAATTGATTTGCTCAGTCCAGGCCCGATGCCATTGTTTGCCTGGCACATGTAGTGGCCCTGATGAGATGAGTCGGCCGCGTGGATCACAATGGAGCCATTGTTGGCGATGAATTGACGGGGCCCAGGCTGCAGAGGGACAAACTCGTCTGACGCCGAACCTGTAGCAAAAGCAGGCGCGCGCGGTCTTAGCTTTATTGTTTTGGCCTCTACGTGACTCACATGAAAGCCAAAGAGAGCAAGACCGGGCGGGCGCGGGTGGATGCTGAGTAAAAAATCACCCAGCCCGGCGCGTGTGCACCCTTTTCCTTGCGTATACGGCGAGCGCAACCTTTTTCCTAACAACGTGATATTCAATTTGCAGCAATCTGTCTCAGGACTCACCAGAAATGAAATTAGGACGTGAGTGTCCTGCCAAGTGCAAAAACAAAGCCCGGAAAACGAGACAATTGCAGCGAAAAAAAGAAGTTAGGGAGTGGCCTCACCGTCTGCAATTAACGAGCCTCATATTGGAACAGCAGCTAAGCTGGTTTTTAATTTCTTGTCACGTCAGTTGTTGTCACGTCTATTATACGTTTAGCAACAATAATCGGACCTTTCGCCAATCAGAGGTCAGTTAAGACTGTTCACTAATTTGAATTAATTTCTTTTCTCCTTACAACCTCCACTAAATTGGAACTAATAACTTTTCCAATGATGCTTTTGGATACTAAACGGAGGTCAACTAAATCAACGAGCAGACCTCGCACCGGTAATGTATCTCTCTGGCTTCAAGTTTACAAAATTAAATTAATCTTGCTCCACTGGTCAGTGTGTTCAACTTGGTTTCCGAGTGGGCAAATTTCGTACCTCTGGACCGCAGCCATGTGGATGTCGGGTGAGGAAAGCCACTCGCTTGGCAGTGGAGAACAACCGAGTGTTGGTAAAGGACGGACGTATCCTTCGGCTCCAACTCCCACATCGGAGCAACTGAAGCAAAACACGACAGTAACTCGCTAATTAACAACGAATTGTACAAGGAAAAACCGCATCACAGCTCGTAAACCGCGTGCTCTCTCTGTTTGATTAGGTGACAAACTTTTGACAACGTGTACATACACTACAACAGTTTTGGTTTGTATTTTCGAACGTATTAGTGTAAAAAAGGGTTGAAATTTTTTCAGAGAGTTGATATTAAAATTTTAAACAAATAAACTGCTTTTCAATTTTAGAACGTGATTAAAAGTTGGTTATTAGAACAAAATATGACTCAATAAATAGACGTATTTAAAAACTCACCTCTGACTACAAGTCTGGCGGTGAAATTAGCAGTGGCCGCTGCATTGCTGGCGATGCAGGTGTATTGACCAGAGTGTCTTGCAGCCAGGTTCATAAACAAAAGGTTGCTTACAAACTGGTGTTGTTGCTCGGCGACGTCAGGTTCCGGCGCGAGTGGCGTGCCATCTTTCCGCCACGAAATCGAAATGGGGAAGTCACCTGAGATGATGCTACATGACACCTGGGCACGCATGCCCTCGCGAAGGGTGGCCGGGAATTGGAACGGCGCGATTTCAGGTGGTTCTGAGTCACATAAAAATAGGCCCTTCTGATCAAAAATAATTTCTTACCGTGGAAGAATCAGATAAAATTGCTATTTTCTGAGGGTGGATTTTTATATTTAATAGTTTGACTTAAGATAAAAACTATATGTGTCTTAACTTGTGTTTACACTAAAGATATTTTCTAAGCATGATATTTTTTTAATTGAAGTATGGGAAAAGCGGAATAATATAAATCATATAAATATCGAATATTGAGTGTAAAAATCTGCAAAAACTCACTCATTATATCTAGCCCAAGGCTAGATTGTGCAGACTGTCCTTGTGTATTTGAGACTACGCAAGAGTATTGTCCACTGTCCACACTGCCTTCGACGTTTTTGATGAGCAAAGTTCCATTAGGAAAGACCCGCTGGCGAGGATTGGCTGGCAAGGACAGGTCACCCTGACGCCAGGTGACGCTCGAAATCGGAAATCCTGCCACGGGGCAGCGGAGGAAGACGTCCGTTCCCGCGACCACGGTCAAATTTCGCGGCGGTCGAGCTGATGGAGGACCTGAAATAAAAGTTATCAACTTGAGAATATTTTACTATCGTTTTTTTACCATAAAAAAAATCATTTGCTAAAACACAAGATCCGATTCTGTTTGACTTGAAATTCCATTAATAAATTCAAATCTCCTACCATAAACATTGAGTGGAGCAGAGTGCGAGGTAGACCCTGCTGAGTTGGAAGCTACGCACGAATAGAGCCCTCCGTGGTGCACCCTGGCGGAGGTGATGTTTAGGTGGCTGACGACGTCGCCGCCCGAGGCCAAGAAGGAATTGAGCACAAGGCCGTTGCTGCCACCCAGTTCGGCCCCATCCAGTAGCCAGGTGATGTGCGGGTGCGGCGACCCTGACGCTGCACATCTCAGGGACACACTAGGCCCTGGCTGGATTGTTTGAGCGATAAACGTGCCGAGCAGCTCAGGTGCGACAGCTGATAACATTATTTAGGGAATCCTTATTGATATCTTTTTAAAAACCTCTTGTAACTCTCGAAAAATGAATCATTATAAAGCAGTTTCAGTATTTTTAAACATTGATGGATTTAAAATAGATGTTAAGAAATTCTCTAAACTGCAAACAGTCATACCTCCTAGCGTTAGCTCTGAGCTACCCTGAGCGTTGTCCTCGGTGCCGCGGACAAGGCACTGGTACATGCCCCTGTCGGATCGAGCCACCCCGTGGATGGTAAGCACCTTGCCACTTTCTGTGTAGGCATGACGGCCACCCATGTTAAGAGGTCGGCCATCTTTGAACCAGGCCACCTCCAGAGGCCCAGCCGCATCTCCACCGATTGTGCAGTTCATCATGGCCAACGATCCCGCATCCACAGTTTGCTGCTGCGGCCGAATGTAGGCCGACAATGGTGCCGTCACAGTCAGCGTCATCTGATAGAAAATATTGCAATGACACTAAAAACATTTTTTTTTTATTAATCCGAGGTTTCGTTTTTATTTATTTATTTTTATTTAAAAAAAGCTTTCAGTTGATCATATACAGTTACAATAATGAAAATTAGCTTTTTTATAATATTTCTAGTCGAGTAAAACAGCATAAAACTAGACGGCATATAGATTCTTGTGACAAGAATCAAGTCCGGTCGCACTCTAGTCCAATAAAGTGGTTAAATTTATCGCCATTCTTCTTTCTGTTCGTGATAGCGCGGCGAAATGAATGAATCGAGTGAGCAAGCAAGCAAGCCGGAAATCAATCTGGCTAAAAGTTGGAGGCCGGGGATAATCAAATGTGTGTGCGGGACAGTTTGGCTGCAAATTATCGGTCGGAACTTACGTCTCGCCTGTCCTCCCCGAGCGGATTGTTGGCGACACAAATGTAGCGGCCGGAGTCGCTTGTTTGGGGTCTCAGCAGCTGCAGCACGTTTCCCATGGGTCTAATGAAAGGCGACACCAGGCTGATTTCCTGCTGCATCAGGCCCGTCTCCCGGTACCAGCTTTTGCATCGAAATAACACCACCAGACACACGTGTTTTAGATACACAAGCAGAAGTTACTCAGAGCACATTTGTATGCACGTGGGAAGGAAGGAAGGAAACGGTCGAAATTCATTGATCGCAGCCGGTATTTGCATCGCCATTACGAGTCTATTTTATCCGTTTAAATGATTGGTGGTAGGAAATTCACGTGAAATAAAATTTGTATAGAATGCACAACACGTACTGCTATACTGTGATGGTAAAGTATGGATAGAGAATATTTCGGCTTTGTTAAATATGTTTGTTTTCATTTTTTTTTTTTAAATAAAATATTGATATTTGCAAAGCACAATTAAAACGAAAAAAGTATGGGCGTGTACTTTCAATAAAAAGGGTTGATAAATAAAAAAATATATAAAATAAAACTGCCGATCAACATAGACAAAAAGAAGTGGCAAGATAAAAATTCAGACTTTTCTCTAGTCATTTTAACTCACGGATAGAATGAAAACATACTTTTTATTTGTACCCTTCTATTTGAAATTTCAATCTAATTTTTAAAATGAACTTCAACCGAGGAAAATGTGTATGAACTCACCGAAAGGACGGGGGCGGGAATCCACGGGCTGAACATATCAGATCGACCGGTGTGTTGACAGGCACGTTAATGCTGGAGGCTGACTGCTCCGTCCGCGGCGCCTGGTTCCCATCAGGTTCTGGAAATCGCGATATCAATCAAGCTCTATCACACTTTGCCCGTCAATCATAAAGTATCAAATTTGTGGAGATATCAAATTATCGCCGTAGTTTTGGATCCAGAATGAAGCAAATAATTTATACTATAATGACACCACGTGCGTGTTGGATATTTTGTTACTGGAATAGCGAAAATCATTTAGTTGATTGGCTTTATGGCCAACTAGTTTGATTAAATTGACTATTATTCCGTAAAAAAATGATGAGCAAAGTTTTTAGGACTTCTCGCCTACAAGAACTGTTTATTATTTTTACTAAGGAAAATGAATGAATTGATGGTAAACAAAATGAAAAAGCTTTTTGATGAGTTGTTTTGTCATCTCTTATTTGTATACCATGAGTTTCAATAATTTTATCCCTTCTAGAAATATGTTTCCGTGCTTTCATTAGGAAAACATCCGCAAGGAAATTGAGTGGAATATCGACCTGTGACGATGAGCTGGCCGGGCATGCTGACTCGCCGCTCGCCCGAGAGTTTGTGCATGGCTTGGCACATGAATCGGGTGTATCCGTCCTCGGTTTGCACGTCCCTGATCTGCAGGGCACCGCCGGCGGTGATCGTGAACCTGCGAAACACACACGAGAAGAAAGAAATATTACGCACGCTCGGCGATTTAGTTTCTTCTTTCGGGAGAGCGGAAGGCGAAACCGACTTCCTCTGCTGCCGCAAGAAGATGGATGGAAATCTGACCTTCCTCCAGGGTGAATGGAAGTTCGCCCTAGCACCGGATCTTCTTTCATCCACGAGCTGACAACGACAAGGCCTTTCATGAAGTTTGGCACGGAGCATTTCAGCACCGCCGAGTTGCCGCGCACCACGAACACGTTCTGCACTTGCAGCTGATACGTCTGAGAAACGTCTGCAGCAAAAGTCGACGAGTAAATAAATGGATGAATAAATGGTGGATGAGGCAGACAGGTTCAGCAGGGGGAAAATTTTATCAAATGTCTCGTCGATAGTGATAATGGAGATGTCTGTATACCTAAAACTATAATAAAAACTCAATGACCGACCATTCAGAATACATAACAAATTAAACCATATCTGCCTCGTGTTTCGTGATTTTAGTCTAACATTGAATTGTAAAATAATTAATTGGGTAGTTGAAATTTTGTTTTGGTGGTTAGCTATAAATGTTTATAAATAATAGTTAGTTTCATGTAAAACTAAAAAAAGTTGTTATGAAGAAGTGTCTGAAACAATGATTTTATACTCATCTATTACTAAGCTTTTGGTATTGTATGGCAAAGTAAGTTTTGTCGTGTGTTTCAGTTTTGTGTGGCAAGAGAATTCAGAGCCCGTGCGTTTCGCCGAAGAGGCGACATGATTAAGAGCGACCGCACTTAGGTGATAAATCACCTGTCGCCTAATGCCTTCATTAGTCTCCTGCGCGCCGACGGCGGCATTGAGAAATTTTGGAATTCCACAGATGGAAATAAATATGTGAGGAAAAAGTGCGGTAGAGACGGCAAATGCGCTGTGGTAGCTTGATTTATAGCTTTTATGAAAATTTATGCGCTGTCCCAAAGAAACTATTCGAAGCTTGCAAAATTTGGGGTTTTAGAGGCTATGAAATGGATAGAATTTGAAATGAAGCTGAAGCAGTTCATTAAACAGCGAAAATAAAGTAATGCATGACAAATGTGAGAATATAAAAACAAAAACTAAAATTTCTGACCTTTAGTTTTGGATGCTAAATTATTGGTTAAGATTAACAAAATATGAAGAATATTTTCCCTCAATCGTTTTCATTTAATTTTTTTACAATGATTTGTTTGCTTTCACTTTAACCGGTTAATATCCTCTGAGCGCAACGCAAAACGTTTAGCTTTCAAATCCATACAAACTCGGGTGGCCACGATTATGATTTAAGTGCGGGTAGAGAAGCGATCAATTTACGTATTTTGGTGAGAGAGGCAAACAAACCCAGACGACCTCTGCGACTGGGCATAAAACGAGAAAACGAGCGTCGTCTGGAGTTTAGTATACACAGTGCTGAACATTCGTAAACAGATAAAAGAGGACAAAAACAAAGCTAAATAACGCACACAGAGTTCATATGCGGCGTGGAGCGGCTTTGTTTTCACAGCCAGCAGCATCGGAAATCAGAGTGTTGTAAGGGATGTGTAGCCGTGTGCTGCATGAGAATGGGGGCGAGATATGCACAACAAAAGACAAAAGTATTGACGACGCCCGTCAGCCGCGGGCACAAACAAAGCCAGTAAAAGCTCATTAACCAAACTTTTAATTAGCCGAAGCGAAATATTGCGCCCCAGGCGCCTCATTTTCAAACCAGCCAGAGAGAATTTTTGGCAAAGCAACCCATCGATTTAATTTCTCGATTTGTTGTTTGGTGTCCAGAAACGACTATGGCGAGATTGGATGAGATCGCGTGCGTGAGCGTTGCCGGATAATTAAGCCTGGATGGTTTTTATCTTCCCTACCGGGAATTTTCCATTTGCGTGGGCGAGTTTTCAATTACACGTAGATTTTTTGCTGCGCTCAGCAAAAAGTTGGTGGACTGACCTGCGCGGACTCTGCACTCACGGCTGACGATGGAGCCCACCGAGTTTGTGGCTCTGCACCTGTAGGAAGCTGCGTGCACCTCAGGGATGTACTCCTCGGGAGGGAAGGGTTGGAAATAGAGGCTGCCGTTGCTTAGCACCTCCCTGAAATAAAACAATGACACGCTATTTTAGCAAAAGTTGTACATCAGTGGTGTCTAGTATTATTTAACATCAGAAGCCCAAAATATTTTTGCAGGTTTAGATATTTCTTCTGCAGTATCTACATTTTCAAATGAAATGTAAGACGTCATATTTTTTATTTAGCTCTAATGAAAATCTTATTTGATCATAAGTTTTAAATTTGGAAAATGATTTTTCAATTATTGTTTGCAACATGATATATGGTATATAATTAGACAGGGGATTTGCCTTAAAAATCATAGCCTAGGAAAGTTCTTTCTCAATTTCATATAAAGTGAATCAATTTTTAATTAGAACTCTGAACGATCAATGTGACGGAAATAATTAAAATTTTATTATTATTATTTTAGCGCATTCTTCTGGGACCCTTTCTCATGATGAAACCTAACTTGATTCGCTTGCAATGAAAGGATAAATAAATTGTTATTGCAGTCGATTAGTTTTAATCTCGGCTTGGCAAACGAGGCAACAGTTTTGCTCAACTCTTTGCTCTTTCAAGAGTGAAATAATTGGAAATTCTCAGATGTGAGAATATGATACTTCCACTTAAGTGCAAGACAAAATAGGACCAAGTATGTGTATTGCAGAGGGATGGACCTATGAGAGAAAATAGTTTGCCTGAGTAAGGGTTCTAACATGAGCACCAATTTCTTTTTTTTTTAATTAAAAACAAGCAGGGAGATAAATGGAATTACGGCTGCCACGAACATTCACACACAGTCGCTGCAGAGACGGGGGTAAGGCCCGGTGGCCATTAGGTGGGATGAAAGTGGATTTTTTCCTGTCTGCTGACAAATGACAAAGCGACCTCACGCGGAGACAAACACATTTTACGATTGCGCAGCCTGCAGCACAATATTTCATATTGTAGGCGCCGTTTTATCACCGCGGGCACAGTTTCGCGCACAAAAAGGGTAGAAGGAGACGTCAGCGTAATTGCGTCAAAATCTACTACAACCTCTGCGCGCGTGTGTTTGTTGATTCTGCTTTCCCGTCGGCCGATTTGTAAAGAGGCTGTTAAAAGTTTCGCCACGCGCAGCGACGGGAAAACTTTGCCTCTTCCACCTCACCGTGAAAGAGCGGCGGCAGCTCTAGTTTCACGGCCGTGAGACGATATGCCCGCCTCAGGCCAACAAGAAAAATAACTCGCAGGGAAATAATGATGTCCTTGCCAGTTCGCGGGGATTGAAAGTTATACCTTTCACAAAATCATACTCTCTGCCTGCCTGGAAATTGGCATCCTTTATAAAACTTTTACTCCGAGGTGCGCACGTCATTGCGTCCAATTTTCAGCGGCATCACGGTGCGAGCTTCGCGGATTCTTTGGTGGGGGAAAATGCGAGCAGATGTAGGCAACCCGCTCGTTATCTTGGATCTGCAGGTTGCATATCGGTTAAATATAAAAATTTCAATTGGAAACTATTGAAGGCATTTATCGATCTTGAACGATCTAGAATATGAAGGATAAAAATTCATTTCGTCATCAATATGAAAAGTACCACATGGTCATGTGCAATATTATGAAAATGAGTTTCTGAGAAGCAGCAGCCATTAAGTGGAATAAGTGATTTTGTGATATCATAGTGTAAAGAGTGACGAGTGACACGCCTACGGTGCACAATAAACATAATTATTATAATTTATCGATCTGATTGATAATTAAATCATTCCAGTGTTATAGTTTCGTTTTGAATTACTGACCATTAAACAACTATATTTATCTAACTTGAAAAATCGTGGATGGTTTCAATTTTTGCAGTTAAATCATTTTTAAAGGTAAATAAATATTGTTTTTCAGCATCAGTAATGAAATGCTGGCAGAAAATGTGAATTTTAAATTTCCAATGTTATACTATTAAAACTGAAAATGAGGTGCGTTGGAACATAAATTAAAATTTACCAGTTTTGTGTTGTGTTTCATTATGTAAATTGAATGAAATATTTTTTTAATCCGGGACAATTTCTTAGATTCAAATGAAAATGTTTTTAGTTACTTCTTTCGTTCCTGGACAGTGAATTTGACATGTGAGATTTTGAGTGGGTGGTGGCAGACTGCGATCAGTCGATCGTCAGTGCCAATTTCTCGGCTCATTTCAATATAGTGTAAATTATGATCGGTAGAATTAAATACATCCGCATGTTTTATCTTTTCTATTTAGTTGATAACTTACAAAAAATGATCAAAAACTTGAATTAAGAAGTTAATATTCGAAGCAAGAAAACTGCACTGATTTTCTTAAGTCACTCGTTTGATTCAAATATAAAGTGCTATTACTGTTCTAGCTATATGCTGCTTTAAGCTCGTGATGTCACAGCAACAGCATCCTTGTTCCTGGCTTGTTGATCTTATTTACTTATTTTAAATTCCAACAGATCACAAAGTGTTGTGTACTTTCACAAAACCTTAGTCGCACAGAGTTTGATTATCTAAAAGATACTTGAACTTTGCGTGCAATTGCTATCACAACCGGTAATTATATAAAAGAATTGTTAAATAAAATTTAGCCTTGAAAATGTATTCACTCTCCACTTTGTAGCCTTTTGTGTGAAAATATCAAAGCACGCGGAACACACATAGCCATGAAAGCACGTTCCATCATACCATTAGCTGCGGCACTAAAATGCATTTATCACTTATTCCGCACAATGACATACACTAATTGCATAATCCAATTGATCTTTGCGTGGCGCTGTCGTGCTCGCTCTGAGTCTCTCTCATAAATAATCGCGGATAATGGAGCTGCGGTGTGCTCGAGTGGTATTTACATTTCAAATTACTCTCTGGCGAAAAATATTTTAATTTCGCCGCCGCCACCGTGCACTCTCTTACACTATGCACGACTCTTCCAAAAGGAGCAGAGAAAAAACTCGATAATTAATGAAAGCTATTTGCATAATAACGCCTGCGCGCGTATGTACTGACGACGATGTGCTCACTTATGTACTCTTTCTCTCGTCAAAAGCATGTACACGCAGAGTTTTAAAAACACATCAGCGGCGCGAGAAAGAAGCACTCGGCTGCTCTTTCGCTCTCTCGCGCGCTCATCAGTACCGCATTTTCAGCGCGCACCCCATATTTCATATTTATGGACGAGATGCAAACGAGCTTAATGGAATACATTTTAATATAAATCCACTCGCGGAGAAAGCGGCTCTGCAAAAAGCACCTAGCACGCAAAAAGGGTGACAGCGTAATTTGTTGCGTCCTACTAGCTTGCGATTTTTCACGCTTAAATGACTGCATAACTCTGGATGGTGTACGGCTCACTGAATTGGCTTGTGGCTAACAGAAATTTTGCCAGCTCTTATGACAGTATTAATGATATAGAAAATAAAATATTTTTGTAGGATTTTAAACCTGTTAGTAAAATTTGTAAAGTGATATTTGTAGAAAAGTATGTAGGGAAAATTTGAAATTTAATTGTACGATTGTTGTGATTATGTGGAGTAAAACAGAGGATATTGTTGTAAGAGGGCAACGTTAACATTTTTTTATTTAGAACAAATGACATACATACAGTATTAACAATATTAATCCAAAAATTAATTTTGTAGTAAAAATATTTTCAAAAATCATTCAGTTTGCAAGGGAATTATACCAATCAATCGTAAAAGCTTAGTGTTTCCTTTCAACCAGTTGACAAAACAGAAGTGCAACACCCACCAATGAAATTTTCCCGTTATGGGTGATCAGCGAGTTATTCGCCGTCGAAAAGTTTTCTATTTTCACGCGGAGGAGAATTGGGGATGTTATTAAAGCGCCGTGGAAAGAATTGCCAATATCCTTCGATAAAGGTTTTAATTTCAATTTTGTATCAATTTTTGAGCGATTTATGCAACATTCAAATATTTGTTTCGTTGGTAAAAGCCATTACAAGTAACTACCAATCTAAATTAATTATCCTTGTTGGAAGAAAAGGACAGCAATCAAATCGAAACTGAAATTTTGATTGTTTGTTGAGCGATGCCCAATTTCTTCGCCACTAAGACAAGATCTTCTTTTCTTAGTCTTTACTATCCTCAGTCTCGGCTAAATTTGTGAAATGACTTCACCTGAGATGAGCAGTATAATCTCTTAAAAAATGTTTTACAGGCTGTAGCGTCGAACTATTCAGTTCCTGCTCGTCTCTCTAGTTCACGTTGGAAGCTATGAAACTTAACTCGGCTTGAGCAATTTCAACTCAATCCATGGTGCGACATGCTAATCCGAGCACGGCTCTAAAATTTGATCATACGCTTGAAAGCAGAAGTTGGCAGTAAAGGAGCAAGTACGCTCACGAATCGCAACTCCACGCGGAGTTAACGAGAAAAATTTCATTATTTTTGCCAGGCGGCTCGGCAAGCCAAAGAAAATTTCCTTCAAAGCCGGCTCGAGTGTCGAGCGCCGTGCTGGATTTAACGTACGTGTTTCACCGCTGCTGCTGAATATTGATGCTACGCGCGCGCGTGTGTGTTTGTTTGTGCACAGCACACAAGGTGCGAGCGGCATTTATGTATTCTGAAGCTATATGAACACGAAGCTCATTACCGGGCTGACACCACCTGTGCCATGCGCGCGCGACTGCAGTTCGCACTTAATGCACGGTTGTTGGTGCGAAAAGTGGCGCTCCGCGTCTCTTTGTTTTCCCCAGGGAGCTTAATCCGACGCAAAGTGCCGCGCCCCAACAAAATCCGGAAAAATTAGTCGCATCTTTCAACCCTTTCCCGCCTTCATATGCATAATCCAGAATATATTTCAGCACGCAGGGCAACATCCGTCTTCCTCTGTCTCCGGCTAATGTTTATTCAGCTGCTGGCGGTGAAAAGAGTAGCAGGAACTTTTCATTTTGGGATTTTCTAGAGTGAAACTTGAATTGAGGTTAAAAAGAATATTTTCAGGGAAGGGGTACACATTATATGAAAAAAGGAAAAAATATTATTTTAAACACGAGTTTCCGCGAGTTGTTCGATAAAACTACGACTACATTTCATTTATTTTGTTCGGTATGTTCAAATTCTCCTAGATGCGGTATTCACTGCTAATGTAGATAAATATGGTGAATTTTTTGGAGCATAAATTGAATAGCATATAACTGAAAACTATTTTATTTCGAGCTTGTCGAAAGTAAAAAAATATAGCATTGAAAATATCTCGTCCAGACTGAAATATTTTACGTAGTGATGCTGTACTGATTTTGATTACGTGTTCTGGCATTTATTTATTGATCATATAATTCAGCTTGAAGCCTTACAAATTACAGCAATTCGTTTGACTCAAATTGCTGGACATTTCGGAGAAAAGCAATTAAGCTTCATAAAGGCCTGCAAGGTTTCGGTGGAATTGTTCTCTTTAATTAAGAAATTAAAAAGCTCCATTAAGCCAGAGAGCAGTGCTTTTATCGCAGAAATGAAAGCGAAACCAAAGTAATTGTGCAAGACCGCGTGATTGCTTCACGGTCCGCAACCTGGCTCTCAGTCTCGATTCCAAACTCAAAACACGGCCTGTGCAATGGACACCAAAGAGCGGACGGGGTTAATTCGCCCCTGGAGTGCGTCGTCGCAGGTTGAAATTAATGAAAACACTGCACAATGGAGTCACTCGTGCGATGATAATTGCTTTAATTGCGCAAAGTTTGCCAACGAAAAGGTCCACTCTCGCACGGCACGTGCATCTGAACACAAACACTTCTGTGAGAGGCAATTTCTCCAAGCCGACTTCAATTTGGATTTTCAAACGTACGCTTGTGTTTTTAAATTTAAAGCCCAAATCGTCACAACTGTATAGAAAAACAAACACATATTTCGGTTTCCTATTTGAAATACTAAACTTGCATTGTAATTGCCTAAATTATATTTGAAATTAGTATATTTTATTAACAATTTCCTTCCAGAAAACGAAGAAGAGAGTTTAAATAACAAGCACCCAACTGGAACCCTTCTACGAGTACGTGCACCCAGTGGTGGGAACACCTGCGCTCTGGAGTTTCCAAGTAGCAAAATCGTTTGTACCAAGGCACACGAAGTAATTATATCCAATTAGCCACCGAAATTATTAATACTGAATTTTGTAAGGCTCACAATTGCGAAATTATTCGTGTGCTATACAAATTTGATTAGAATAACTTATCGAGAGAGCTGCTGCGCGAGGTAGAAAAGTTTTTGCCTCCTCAATATAGAAGCTAATTCAATTAACAACATTCTACTCTGTAGCGGTGAATGTTCTCTTCGGAAAATGCACCAGTCGAGACTTAATTATGGTCTTGCCTCTGCATGAATATTGATTTTCAGCCTGTATTTTTCTTCTTGTGATAAACTTTATGTATTTTCTCAAAGCGATTTCTGAAGAATCTCTAGAGATTAAATTGAACATTTTCGGAACTCGTTTTGTACCGAGCTTGAATTACATGGAATGACTTAAGAGCTTGATAGATGCAGAGCCAAAAGTACCTCACAAAAGTTGAGAGACATTAAAGCAAACTCCGCTCCCCGTTCCAATTGTTACAAAAAGCAATTATAACAATATTTGTCCACTTTGTGCGCATTCACAATTCATGTTTGTGACACAAATTAATAGCATTTTATTAAAAAGTTTTCATTCGCAAAATCAAGCAAATATTTGTTAAGCCAATCAAACTTTGATTCGCAGCGTTGATCAAACACCAATCGCTTCCGTCGTTTAGCGCTCGGCCAAATATAATTTGCACCGAATTCAATCAACCCAGTTTGTTTAGCTCTCCGATGAATGCAGGCCGGGTCCAAACGATTTGCTTCATTTCTATTTGGAGTAATTCAATGAGTAGGAACAGCTCAAAAAAGAAACCCTCCGCTTGATTATCCGCCGCAAGAGCTTCAGCGCAAAGCGTTCGGACGTGATCAGAGGCAGGGAAGCCATGCCGGCAAATATGTTATGTGTTCCGAGCGAGTGAGCAGCACGTACGAATAATTGCGTGATCAATATTGGCAGCCTCGGGTGACGCAATATGCGCCCAATCGTGATGCTAATTAGGCGTGCACTCGAATGAGCAGCCTTCGAAGCTGGGCCGCGCGTGTGTTTGTGCGCGAACGCATCGCACCAACTCCCAGCGGGCCTGTGCACGACGCATTAGCGGCCCAGTGCAGCCATCCGAGGCGCGCCTAATTGCGCTGAGATGCACATTTCAACATCCAGAGCATCGGTTGGTGCTCGAATTGCGCTTTCACTGCCTCTGTCCGCAGGGACAAAGCGTGTCGGTTTCCATTCCGACGGGACTAGAGTGGGAATTGCAACTGATTGTTTTCAAGCTGGATTGCGAGAGTTGATGAACTGATTTTTTCTCCAATTTATGATACTGCATTCATAAGAAGGACAATAGTAGAGGGAGACAAGCATCATTTTGCTATGGAAATTCTGCTTTATTCATGACAGAATTGTACCCTGACAGCTTTTTTACTGAGAAGCACTGATCTTCTTGAGATTTTTTTTCACTCAACCTCTAAGAATTGATTGCTGGCTTACAGCACCGCGCAAATCGTTTTTAACCTAAGATATTTTGGGTTCGTAGATTGTCCTCGATCTACCTATTGCAGTTTATTTGATATTTTCGTGGATTCCTAGTAGAGCGTCAAGTGCAGTCACCCAATATACAAGGAAACGCCTCTTTGTGTGTTGCCCTCATTGAATAAACCCTGCTGATTTTCTTGGTGTAAATAACATGGGTTCGGAAGGAAAATGCCAAACAATAGCAGCCCAGCAATCACTGTATATCACTTGATTCGACCTCTTCTCTGCCCCCTCCTGTGCAGTGATGACTAACGATGCGTATGCTGGCCATTTTTCATAACCAGCTGAATTTCATCGGGGCAGCCGATTCAACGAATGCTATAATTTTGAGTCATACTCATCCTTTAATAAATTACTTTTTAATTTTATAAATGTTCCAGCCAATCTTGTAAAATGTAAATAATTTAGTTCTTCACTTCAAACATATAGGATTCTGGAAATTCTCCCCGTCTTTTTTAGTTACAATATTTTTCAAGATAAAAAAATGTTAAGCATAAGTTTTTTTTATAAATTACAATAGACAATCCCACAGAAAGAGAAACTGAAAAAATGACTGAACAGTTTCCTGTAAATTAATACTCCAATATCAATCTTATAGTGGTGGCCAAAACCTTCTCTCGTCAGCCAGAAGTTTCTGTCCGTAATGTCGGAATCCCCCCTTCCTATGGCAAGCATTGAACACATGCGAACATGCGCGTTTGAAATTGGAGCTGTTGAAACGGGAGGGATGATTAAAAATGCCCAGCGAGATGGAGTATATGGGTCGGTGGGGATCAGCCTATGTGTGCACGTGGAAATGGAAACCGAGCCGCGAGATGGGGATTAATAAGGTCACACGGTTTGATTACTTGTGCTATGCGTCCCGCGCTGATTAAGGTGTGCATGTTCGGTCGGTCGGTGCGCATTTATGCACTGCAAACGTGATACAACATTCGGATGTAAATCCACGCAGACCCGTGTTTGCTTTGTGCGTCCGTCCAGATTTACGTATGTACCACGGACCGAATTCGGTGGCGATGGGGCAGTGCGGAGTGATGGATGCGAGGCGAGTGCCGCATCTCGTCCGCAGGGCCGTTTGCTTTAGCTTAATGGTCCTTTTAAATTGCGCCAAATTAAGCCGTGTGTGCTCGTAAACACGCGCAGATATGATTTAATTGCCTCTTTTCATTCGACTTTTTACAGCCTTTGTTTTTAATTTGCACCGCTGGAATAAAGTTCGCAGGTAGTAAAGAGAGATAGAAACAGCTGCCGTGTCTTTTTTATTTTGCACACGGGTGCCGCATTATTTTTTATTATTACTTTTTTAATGCCTCTATTCCGGCTTTGGGTATATGAAACAGGTATTGAAAAGGAAGTTTCAAACTGAAATGTCGCTTTTGACGCACGCGGTTTTCGTTCAAAATGGTTGCTTTTGAAATTGATGTATTTTGAAGCTCAAACAGGGCGAGGAAAAACTGAAAATCATGGGAATTGTTCATAAAAGCACAATTATAGGTGAAAAATTAATGTGGCTTGCAGATTTCAAAAACTCGAACTTTAGAAAAATCACCTTTTTATCGTTGCATGGAAAATGTATGTTCTGATAACTTTTTTTGTGCCATAAATATTCATTCACCAATAGTCAGCTTGTTTTTTCTGAAACTCATACCTTTTTTCAAGAATATCCATATTTGATTTCATAAAAATTCCTCCAAGGTTATCTAAAATATAGAATTCCAAAATACCCACAATGCATTCATCTTGCAAGTATAAAAATGTGTCGCATTACTCTCGCAATTTTGACTATTGAAAAATTACGAAATTAGCAGACGAGGATGAAGAAAAATAAGTTTCACTATTTCTTCATCTCAGCGCGCATTTATCTTTGTTATGAATGTCAACGATGAGCAATTTTTCTCCACAAAGAACATGGACGCGCGCGCACAAAGTCGGCAGCCCAGCTTTAATCTCTTTTAATAAAACGCGGCCGAGGGTAAATGATGGTTTTTGTTGCGAGCGGCACACACGACGCGCGCGCACACACGAGGGCAAGGGTTAATAAAAGCGTCAAACTCGTCAGCAGTTGGTTATTATCGCGGCAGCCTTGCCAGGCCGAAAGTAATAAATGAGCACGTGGGAGCCGCGCGGCTTGCAAAAGTTGCTGGTCCAGCCCCGTTTAGCTGGACAAGAGCAGATTTTATCAATTAAAAGGGAACGGGCGTGGTGCGCAAGTTGTAAAAATCAAGTGAGCGAGCGCGTGCCAGGAATGAGCGGAGCGACGAAAACACCATTGCACACACATCACGCTCCTCGGGTGGAAATATTTTTGTCGAGGGAGCAGTTCAGCATTCTAGCAGGAGTTCTAGCTTGGGATTTTTTACCATTTCATTCAGTATTTAATTTATATTAAATTGTAAAAAGTTAATTTAATAAAATGAGTGAGGCATGATTGAGTGGCAATGATTCGTCAAAAGTTGCTAAAGTTACATACCATTTTTTAATAATTATTATATTTGACTTTTTGACAAAATGCGATGATCAAAAAGGGTCCCAGTTAGTGAAGGACTAGAAAAGTCTCTCTGCCGAACCAACTCAGCCGGTGACGCAAGGCCAAAGAGAATAAAATTGCTAAACTTATTGAAAAATAATTACTTTACAGTCAAACGCGTGGTTCTAATTCACCCACACATGAATCTGTTCTTTAAATTTCCCATTAAAATCGACCTTTGATAGCGAGCGTTTTTAATTAAGGCCCAATTTTCTATCTCTTTTCAACACGAATTCCAATTTCAGCGGAAAATTGGCGGTCGTAGGTGCCGCAAGCAATGCTGGTACTAATCCAATTCCAGCCCAGCATAATTTGACCGGGTAATTGGTGTTTGCTCGCCGGTTCCAAGATTGAGCTGTCTAGCCGCGTTCGTTCCACTCTCCCTCGTCTGATTTGCATTGCAAATTTGGAATCGAGCAGCAAGCCGAGTGCGGGCCTACCTGTAGCGGATAACGGTGGGCAGCTCGCGGTTGGACGCGTCCAGCCAGGTCACCGACGGTGGCGGGTTGCCCAGGGCAGAGCAGCCCAGGATCGTGCCCGTCGAGTTGGAGAAGTCGACCGCGGACGGCGGCTCCTGGATGAACACAGGCCCTTGCAAATTGAGTGCCAGCAAACCTGAAATCAGAGAAAAAAGTGGTCAGTAATAGTTTTTTAATTGATCGAATTAAACTGTAAACAACACCTAACAATTATTTGGTTTCTGTATAATTTAATAAGTATGTTTACTGTACACGCCGTAGGCGTGCTACTCTATTCACTTAATACATCACAATATCACTTATTCCACTATATGGCCGCTGCTTCTCGGTAACTCATTTGCATAATATTACACTATTTGAGCATGTGGTACTTTTCACATTGATCTCCACAAAACTTATACAAGTGCATTCATCACATGGTTCATAATGGAATGAAACAGTTGAACAGCATAAAAAATAGTGGTAACTGTGACAAGCAAATCTAGTAAAAATGAGTCTATAATTAAAATTTTTAATGCATATAATTTTTGAACAGGTGATTCAAAAATTTAATAAATTCGAGCTTGAAACACTTTCAAAGCTATGGAATAGTGAAAAAGCTGGAGGAAGGAATTTAATTTATATCATGCAGTTGGCTATCTTCATTTAGCGCAATGCATGTGCGTGGGTGGAGTGTGGGCCGGATACCTATATTTAACTCGCAGGCAATTCCATTCCAATCAGAGTGGTAAGGAATGCGAGTAGCTTGCTGATCTGCACCTTTCTAGTGTGCATGAATCAATTTCAAGGGACAAATTTCTAGCGTTTCAATCAAACATCACGGTATGGGGAAGCGGCGGCGGTCCTTCACAGCTCATTCCTTACGACTTATGCTGTCTTATTTTAGTCTTTCACGATGTTACTGGGTGCCTGCGAATAGTTTCCAACTAATTGCTCACCTGTCTTACTCAGAGGGCAAAAATTTATACGAGAGCAAAATATTTTCTTTGATGGATATTTCTTTTTTATTTAAAATTTTCTTAATGGTGAACTGTCGAAAAAGGATAATCAAGTGATGAAAATTTAATTTAGATAACATTAATTATACTGATTTATTCTCAGCAGTTTGTATATATACATTAATTTTTTTACTATATATATACCTCGTCTTTTGTTAATTGAAAAAATGAAACATATTCATAAAAATCTGTCAAAATTAAACCAGAAAGTTTTCAAAACATAAATATTTACTGCGACATTAAGCATTTTATTTAAATAAAAAGTATCAGAATTCCTCATCACCAAATACTCTAAATGAAATATGATCAATCGTTACCCCCGCGCTATTTGAATTCTCTTTTCATATTCATGCGGCTATCTGACAATTGATACGTGCTGGTGCAGGTTGAAAGGATTCTACATGCAGGAAAATCAGACGAGACTATTTTTTCATTCGCGCTGGATGCCGACGACTTATGGCTTCATTTGATTACATTCGAGATCTTTTCAATGCACGTGTCTCTCTCATTTTCTCATATTTCCACATTCGAATGAAATCATTATCATTTGTGAGAGACCGCAATAGAGAGACCCTTGCCTCGTTTTTGAGTTGCCGTCAGAGCCGCTTTCAAAGGGAATTAGTCGTCCTTTGAATGAGCCATCGGGTGGGAAGGACGTCCTCCCTCCCTTCCTCCTATTCGGGGTGCCGGGATTGAGTATCTTTTGAACTGCGGGGCCAATATCCTGTGCCTCGCTCTCAGCGCCATATTCCTCCGCATCTGATCATCATTTTCGCCCAAGAAGCCCCGAACCAAAGAGACCGGCCACTCTGGGGACGTGATCAATTGCATAGTGTGCGTTTCAATATTTACTGCCGAATTTTCCCTCTCATCCCTCCAGAGACCTTCCTTTGTGAGTGGTCCAATTTACAGTCCACTGGGTGATTTTATTTCTGTATTAATTAATAAAAATTCGATTGATCCCATCCCCATGTGCACCTCTACTTCCATGTGTAAATCGTCGAGCCATAATTTGATACCGTCTTTGGTTTCAAATTCTTATAACTCAAGGAATTCTTTTTTAACTTAATTTGGAAGAAAAATTACGGAACTTGAATCTGCTGATAATCAGCATGCATTGAGAGTGATAATACAGAGCCAAAATTGAATTCGAGTTGATTTTAAATTAAAGGATGGTTTTCAGACTTAAATTTTTGTTAAAATGTTGATAGAGTTCATATTTTGAAATATTAATAATAATTCATTAACTATTTCTTTGTTTTTATAAAGCACTTTTACCGGTACTTTGTGAAATAGATAGCCAATATTCAACAGTGTTTTCAAACCAAGCATTTATAATAGCTTGAAACAAGATGGATTAACATCAACGCTGACGCTGAGGTGTAGAGACCAGGGACCTTCCACAGACTGTTGCGTATGCATATGGAGGGAATAATTGGGAACGCAACCACTTTTTCACGTCCCTCGAAACGAATCTACGAGAGGTGGCTGGTGCACCTCTCAAGCGTCGACTCGCAGCTTTCGAGATCTCCAGCCAGCCTCATTCTCTTGCTCCCTGTAGAGTGTGTCGACCATTGTTGCGCAGGTTGGAGGTTTCTTTCAAGGAAAGAATGCCTGCCGCACGGTCTCTCTCTCTCTCTCTCTCTCTCTCTCTCTCTCTCTCGTTGAGGAACTATTGTGTGTTTGTGTCTCTCTCGCTATGCGACTCACAAGTACCACGACTCGTGCTTTTGTACATACATTGCTCGTGCACCCTGGTAATGCGCTCATTGAGGCGTGTGTGATCGTTATTTTTACCCACTGGCTCTATTTTAATATGTCGTGGAAACTAAAATAATCGACATAGTTCAAACCGGGTCGGTGTGGTAGAAAAATGTACGATTCCGCGAAGTCGTTGGGCTTTTGTTGAGAGAAGAGATGTTTGCAGCGCGATTTGCGGCGCTTGCACTTGATGACGATGCAATTTGCAAAAATAGGTCGCGGCAAGGAGTGATTGCTCCACTTATCGATTTTTTTCACAACTTTGGTGTCGAAACAAAATGTTTAGCAAATGTCAGTGGAAAAATTGCGCAACTTTCAATAACCAAACGCGAATTTCCTTGTTGCAAGAAAAGGTCAACAATAAATTCGACAGTTTGTTGTACGACGCGCAATTTTACCGACACCTGGAAGATATTATCCTACACATTTGGTCTTTGGACCTTGACTTAAGTGCCTCATGAATAGGTGGGTTGATATTTGTGAAGAAGTGTATGGAATTTGTGTGTCGGAATTTTTTGTACTTTTTAAGATGTGACAGTAGATATATCAATATATTGTATTGATTTTATTTGTTTTTTACTCGTGATTAGGACGTACTGGATGACCTCGAAACTATAGACGAGAGATTAAAAACGACAATTTTTACAACGAGGATGAAGCCGGGTTTAATTTATTGCCATTATGATATTATCCTACTTTTACAATGTTTAAATGAAAATAACTTAAAGAAAATGCAGCATCATAATATTGTTGGAAACACATATAAGGAGTGTTATTTATTTAATCAAAGTTTAAAATCAGAAAAAAATTCGTATGAGACTCTGAAAATAAACTTCAATTATGCTCCCATGAAAGGGGATTGAATACAAGCACCAAAAAATTTATAGAAGATAATTTAATATCTTTGATTATGTATTTAGATTACTACCCACCTTAATATTAGCAAAATGACTAGGAGACTTGTTGGACGGCACTTTGCTGAAAGTTGATATATTTTCAAAAATTTTTAAAACATAACTAATTATCAAGCCATTGGCTCGCATTGTGTATCACATGCTTTGCGTGTACATTGCTTAAGTGAGAATCTGAGCGGGACGAATGTTTTGTCTAGCGTTTCAATAAAAAGACCCCGTAGCGGGGGCAGTAACACGAGAGCTGGTCCTTTTCAGGACTGGGTTTCCTGTGAGACCATGTAATTCGTTCGCGATGTTATTAAAGACACGGGGTTTTCGCGAGTTGTTCGCTCTCAAGTGGTTGCACATCTCGCACAATATCTCGAAAGAGGTTAACAGATAAAAAAAACTTCGTTTTAAAAACAATGAATCCCCCATGACCTGTTGCTTGAATAATTGACAAATTACAGCTGTAAATCGTGCTTAAGTTTGAACTAACAGCCTCTCAAAAAGAGAGCTCAGCCCTCTCGTGTGCGGTCTGGGTGGTAAATCCAAATCTAGAGCGGAGGCAGAAATGTGTTGGTGTTGGCGTGCATGTATGTAAATTTCACACCGGCGGACGTGAGGGCGAGCCGTGAGCACGTAAGGATAATGTATAGAGGCGCGTGTCCAGCGGCCATCGGAACAAATGGAAAAGAAGCTGCAGGTGTCCGGTCAAATTGAGAAATATAGGGCCCGCGTGTGCTCCCGAAGCACGTCGCGAGGGGTCGCCACACCTGTGCCGAAAGAGACTTGGACAATGGATTACTTGAAATTTATAGGCAGAGAGCTGGTTCCTCAACGAAAAATATTGAATTATTTAAAAAGGTGCTCTGTCCTATTAAAATCACATTTTTACAAGAGCTAACCAATATAGAGACTATGCTTAATTCTTTATTATACGGCCCATATTTCTGGTTGGTAAACTACAGTTCTAAAATCTTAGCTTAGTTGATACGAAAATGGCAAGAAATGTAGATATAAAGCACGAATACCATTTTTATCGGTGTTTTAAACTGTCGGAAAAGCTGTCCAATCTGCTTCGTCCAAATTAACTATGTAGAAAAGACTCAATTAGAAGAAATTTTGATCTTTATTTGAACACACCCCGTTGAGCAACTCTATGGGCCCAATCAAACCGGCAAAAACTATTATTTCCATCAATAATTTTATTTTGACCGAACGCCGTCCATTTTTTAAGCAACTCTATATAATAATTTTGGACTAAGATGTATGACCCCGCTGCCTTTGTGACGACTGTTGAAAAGGCAGCGGAGGCAATCATTGCGATGGAAAAATTTCCTCCTCGCCTGACTTAAAAGCACTGTCTTAAAGGCCCTTTATCTTCATCTGCTGTGGCGAACGCCAAAACACGTACTTTTCTTGCGGCGCCGCACTCGCGTGTGCGGCTCTTTTCGCGATCGAATTACGTCCGCTGCCAGAATAGCAAAAGCAAAGCTGCCCTCCTTGCCTCAAACAATAATTTTATCAGTGCATACGAACCACTGACAAAGCATCAAAAATTACAAAAGTTAATTAGATGATGATCAGGAATTACTATAAAACAACATTTTGAATGAACTTATTTCTTTTCTCTGAAAAGATATTACGATTGCATCATGCTTGACTATCTTCAGGAAATTTATAATGGCTTCGAAAATTTGCGTCATGAACTTTGTCAACTAATATTTTTTCCATTATTCGTAGCCTTTATAAATATCAGCTCGAAGTTATAGCGCACGGCAAATTGCTCGAGTATGCATTTACAATGTAATGTACTAAAGTCTGCTTCTCTCGCCTCCTCCTTTTCATGACTGTTTATGGAGTCGGCCGAGCGAATTTATCAAACTTTCTTTCGCCTCTTGCCACGCACTCACTTTTTGTGTAATTTTCCGGCAGCGCAGCTTAAAACTTTTTCCATTGAGTGCCCTATCATCGCTCGCTCGGACCGCTTTTGTATTTATATTTCTTTGCTTTCTCTCCTCTCTGTGAAATTCGCTTATATGCCCTCGGCCTGGTGCTATTTTATTTTTAATCAAAGAGAAAGAGCATCGTCGATTCTGCAGAATTCTCCCATTGAGTGGGAATCAAACTTTGAACGTTGCGAACAACAATACACACTCACTTGCTCAGGCTGGCTCAAGTGGAATTAGGATTAGATGGTAATCCGCTTTTTCTGCTGCGAACATTTCTGCTCTCTCGCTGATTATTCGAAATTCAATTTAGACTGAATTCCGGTTTTCACAGAACACCAATATTTTCGGTTCAGTTGGATTGATCAAAAGGAATACTTTGTATTAGTAAATTTTGCGCATGGGACATATTTGGAAAAATACGTGGTTAATATCGTTAATATTGAAATAACATGCACCAAAACTTGTTGAAAAAATGGGTTTTGTATAATTTAGCTGTTCGCGCTTTTTGAATACAAGCAGGTTAGACTTAATTCTTCTTAACTGTTCTTAGTCTTCCTTAAGTCAATAAAGCGTATATTTTCAATTGTTGTTCAGTATCAAGCACTTTAAAAACAAGAATACGTTTAGGACAGTGGACATTGGCATTAAAGACATGAACCGTCATTCCCCTTAGTTAGCTTGATTGTTGGAACCAATTTTAGGTGTGATTAACTTCTGTCGTCAAGAGAAAAACCATCACGAAACGAACCATGAGTAACTTGAGATCTAGTACATATGTAACTAATTCCATAGTGTATTTTTTTACTTGTTGGTTTCCTATTGTTGTCAATGTTCCCCCATTTGGTAAAATTGAACAACCATAAATATTTCCAGACAATCGGGTTTTTAGGAATGCCACATGCTAG
Organism: Cloeon dipterum; assembly: GCF_949628265.1. Classification (NCBI taxonomy): domain Eukaryota; kingdom Metazoa; phylum Arthropoda; class Insecta; order Ephemeroptera; family Baetidae; genus Cloeon; species Cloeon dipterum. Next base: position 14,701,188 of record NC_088786.1, read on the forward strand.
CAAGAATACTTGCAAACATATTTGGAAACTGTAAATTTCATTGCTTACTTCATCAAAATAAATGATAGTGGGAACATTTCGAAATATAATTATTAATGAATGACAGCTTAACGTAATTTATCAAAATATTACGATTTTTTCAGTGCTAATTTTATTTGGCAACCAGTTTAGCAGGCTTTGTGCCAAAACTTTTGTGTACATGTACAAGTTCTCGTGGCATTTAATATCGCCATTTATCTTTTGCCACGCGGTTGTCGCATAAAAAAGCAGCGCTACTTCATCCCTTTGCTTTTGTGGATAGGAGAACGGCCGAGGGTGGATTTGGGGCTGGTGTTTGGCTAGAATTATCTGTCGTGCGAGCGCCAAGGCACGCACCCCGCAGCCTCGCGCAGACAGCTCTAATAAAGTTGCGGTTACAAGAAGCACACGCCATCATAACCCTGCTTTTCTTAATCACCGTCTTCTCGCTGTGGGTTGCTGGAGACGGCCGCATCGAGCCGATTATTTGCATAATGTGCATGTGCCACGCCATTTACACGCAGCATACTCACACACACATGACAATAAACGCTGCGGGGCATTTCGTGTACACATTTCGCTGCCACTCACACACACAATGCAGCAGGCCTCCTATCGCAGAGGAAATTGCTGATTAGCATAAAGTTCAAAAGGTGCACTCTCTGCGAAATAGCACTGAGTTTGTTGAATGCTCTGTAAGTGGGAACAATCGATTGCTCTAATTAAGTACGAAGGAGGATCGATGCGGCTAATGATATCACGCTTCCCTGGGGCGGATCACGGCAACGCAACCTTGAGAAAAAATGGCAACGCTGGGCATAAGGCAAGCGTTGTACAGTGTTTCAAGGTCGAGCTAAAAAACGGTGCCGTGATCCGCCCCCCTGCAGTCACTGGAAATTGATGCCGGTGTGTTATTTTTTCTTTATGTTACAAGATTTCTGAGAAACTGTGAGCAACACAACTTCAAGTTTCGTTCGAATCAATATGTATACTGATCCAATTAGTATGTTTCATATCGCACGAAGATCCCTTTTGTCATCTGAGCAGAACATATTACAGATGTTGTAACCGAGCGTTGCCTATTAATAAACAATTTAATTCTTACGAACCATGAGATATGTATACATTGACATAGACCATAAACGAGCCTGAACATGATTCAATTCTATACTTGAATGTTAAGATAAAAGATACATGAATTACATTAAAACGCATTTCACTAAAATAATTTTGAGCCTCAGGCAATCTGACTCAACCATTGCGGTTGTTACTCTTAATTTATGTGTGGGACAGATCTAAATTCATTTGATATTACAGGAAGGTATTAAAGACGGTAATTTGTGCGGAAATGTTTGTTACAAATATCACATTTCAAAGGACACTTTTGATTTTATGTGCAAAATACGCAACTAAATTATGTTTATTTACGATTATTCAACGCAAACCCGTCTCTTTCTAAAAATAAACTGTCCCACCTGCAGATAAATACTGCTGGATAATTTACATAGAACAGACAATCATGCAGCCGAGCGGTGGAACACTGCACAAAGGGAATAGTGGCAATCGCAACTGGAAAAACACAGGGTGTAGCAACTTAAATTAATTAACTATCGATCGATCGGTTTGCAGTAGGATTAGCAGAGCGCGCGGTGGAACCAATTTTCCAGGTCATTCGCACGCCACACACTTTGATGCATCGGATTAGCGACCGGTCGTCTTTGCGTCCGGCCACCCGTGTTAGCAAGCAGCGCAGCATCCGATGGATGGAGCCGGCCGGCAGGCCGGCCGGGGTCGCTCGTTGGCTCGCTCGCTCTTCCAGCCGGCTTGCGTGCGGCAGATGCTTGGCCTAATGCATTACGCGCGCCCCGTGCATTAGGCCCTCCCCGTCCCTCGGCAACAATAACACGACTGAAGGTGCATTAGGACGTGAATGTATTGACCACTGGCCTGCCTGCTCTCGTGTGCTTTCAACAAGTAAAACTTTCGCTCCACTGGAATTTTGCGACCGCTAAGCTCGATGTGTCCGCTCGCTCGAAATTTCTGCACGCGTCTCCTCTGACGCAATTTGACTCTTTGCCCGCCGTGTTCCGGTATTTTAACAGCGTTCTTTTTGTGTACTTTACGGTATGCACAATGTTGCAAAATTAGTGTTGTGGGTCAAACTGTCGATTTTGGAATGTAAGTGGCTTAACATTTCGTTCAATTTTCCGAAGCAATAAATTTTTTAAATAAGTTTATTAGCTTAGTTACGGGCATCTCATAATCTGGACTCAGCTCAATGAGATGGCTTTTCCACAATGTGGCAGTTAACTAAATAATTCTTTCAATAACAGCTAATCTAATTTGATGCGAGGAAGGGGTTGAGGAGTAAATTTTTTTATTTAAATTCAAGAGTTTCGAAGAGCTCTTTCCTAGAAGGAATTATAATAAAATAAAACACTATATATTTATCCACGAATTGTTAAAATTATTTCTCGCACTGCATTTGTTCGAGCTAATGTTCATTTTTTGTCTTTAACTCTCGCACTATTTTTTAAATGCATGACTTGAAAAGAAAAGAATAAAAAAGTTAATTAATGTTCAGACTTTGATGCAAAAGACAAATTTGCAAATGCCTGACCATTGTTAACCGACCGAAAAAGACACAGTTAAACGGTCAAAACTGTAAAAAAGCATCAAATAAAATTAAATTTCAAATAAAACTAAAACAAACAAGGAAAATGATCACTTTCCGTTAATTTCATGAAAAAAATTGAAATCCCAAAGAGTAGCAGGAGATTTTTTACCATTTTATTACACATGTCACCAAAATCAAAGAGGCATTCCCGTTCCTTGCGCTCTGGCAAAGAAATCGATGCGTAAATTTTGCATTTTTCGCAGACAAAAGAGTGGAACGGAGCATTAGCTCTCCTAATTCCTTCCCTTCGTGCCCGTTGGGGGTCTGCGTAACAATGAGAGAGGGTGGAGGCCAGGAGGAAATCTGCAAGTTGGCACATCAAAGGGTACACTGTGTGTGCGCGCGCGGTTAAATGACCGGCAACGCTGCTAATGACACACGCGCCGATCATTTTTCACGTGCACGTCCGCTTAAACAGGCGTAATTGCGGGCGTGCCGTGCGGGTTGCGTGCCTCGCACCACCGACTAATTTGTCACTGGGCCCGTAATAGAGACGACGTTTTGGACAATGTTGACAATGTTGAAGCAACTATAAGAAATCCTTTGTTGGCCTACTTTCAACTCAAATTCTGATTTTGATTTCAAGTAAAGTAAATTTTGAAAACATAATTAATAATTCGTGATAGAAACCACTGAAGGCAAATGAACGTGAGGTTTTCATAATTTTTTTCCGACAATTATTAAGAATTTAATTTATAAACTTAACAGTTTAATGTGAAAAAACCTCTTCAGCAGAATTTCTGAAAATGCTCCCTTTAGGTGATTTCGTCTGCACGGTCTGCACCAAAGTAGCCCTGATAAGAATTTAAAACCAAAAACATAGTGTACTTTTCAGGGTACTGGCAGAAAATAATACTTTATAACATTTTCATTTCATTGCTTGAAATGTTCTGAAATAAATAAATAAATTGAATGGTCTTGCATACCTCTCCCAATTATAATCTATTTTTTTATTTAATTGACTATTTTTCATTGTTTGTGAAGGCAGTACAAACGCGAAAGCTTTCTTCATCAGCATATTGCTTTTTGAATGATCAACGAGAAGCTCATGTTTGGAGTGAACTCAATTGTGTTATCATCATAATTCACTTCCCTTATTTGCATAAAAAGTCGATGCTGCAATTAAATTGCGTGCGTTAATTATTGTCTGGCGCTCGTCTGCTCGGCGTCGCATTTTGTGTTACACGACTCACTTATTCAAGCCTTAACGACTGCTTTTCTTGCATACGTAGGCACTTTATGGTACGCGTGTGTGCGCGCTGATGTATGCAGAGAATGTGTGTGTGACCTAAAGTGTACACTGCAGTAGGTAATAATTTTGCAGATAAGACACGGAATTTATTTATCAAAGCAGACACCAGCGCTGTTCTATACCGAAGCTGGGGCGAAGAAATTTTATTCGATAGCGCAGTCTTGCGAAAAAGAGACCGAGGAAAGAAAGATTTGCAAGTCATTCTGCACTGCTGCGAATAAAATTGCTCCTCTAGGCATGTTAGAACAAGTTTTCTTTGTGCTCCTTCAATGGACGCTTTGAATGTCAGGCCAGAGAGAGTAGAATCTTTGTTATCTTTCGGGTTTGTTTTTTATGCAAACGCTCTGCGCTTTTCTCCACCCAATTCCATTATATTGCATAATTCAGCGCAAGTTGTATGATGAGTCAAATTAATATTTGATCGTTATGCATATAAGATTGGCTGAGGTTGGATTAAATAATTGTATTAAAATGTGAATACGTTTCATTTAAAAATAAAAAAGGTAAACAAGGACTAACTTATATACACTCATAGACCACGTTTTCCTGATTTATTTAATTATTTGCTGAGATTATCAACAAACTAATTTTTGTTTAATATTTTATTGATTTTTAGGAATTTAAATATAACAATTAGGCTAAAAATATAGCTGGAATAAGATATTTTTAAATTTACTTACAAGACAAACCAGGCTTTCCGATAAAAAATTCTCTTTTCCATTGTTAAAATGGTAATTGGAGTGATTAAATCCTTACTTCTTACTCTTTCGTCGAGTCTCCGTCCGTTTCTAATAGTAAAATTTATTCGATTCTGCAACGAGAGCGAGTTCAATCAGCGGGAGCATGGCGCATAAGCCGCAATTGTCCGTCGTTATTCAAAAAGCGATCAAGTCCGATTCACCTGACGACTGCAAATCCCCGCCGACTTGCAAGTAACCTTCGCTCGCCGTGGATAGAACAATCGACCTTATTCGAGCCGTGCGCGCGGGAGTAGCCAGCAGGAAATAACGATCATCGTTATTCAATTCGCTCAGACGCAATTAGAATAAGGAGAACTGGATCTCGTCATCGCAATGCATTTGCTGGCGAACAATGTGCGGAATTTCCAGCTGATTGCACCCACCCATGAATAATATCTCTACCGAGAGTCATAACACTGTGCCAGGCAAAAGCGATTTTTGCCTTCGCTGTATCAAAAAGCTGCCGACCTCTCGACGCAATCGTTATTTTACTAATGATCACATCACTCCCGGGTTTGTTACGCCGATAAGAGAGTGAGTCGAGATATTGAGCGAACGGCGCTAAATTTAATGAGACTTTCAAACGCGGATAGAAATTTAATCGGCACCTTTCTTTCCCTCTTTCCTTCGCTTTTATTGACGCGCGATGAAAATTTGATTGCAGATGTCACACCATCAACTAAGATTGACCCAATGGGTTCAAAGGGCAGTGGTGCAAATCAGCTTCTGTTGATACGTGCAGAAATTTGTCTTTTTCCGAACCGTATTTTATGGCGAGTTATTCAGTAAAATATACACCTCTTCTTTTTTGTGTCAATAATATTATGAAATTGCGATGACTATATACGGTCTGATTTATCGTTTTCCTCTATAGCTGTGTAGCCTTTTCCCATCTTCTTTTTTACCATACACTTTTAAATGGATGAGATTTACGCCAAAATGAATCGAAAATGTATATTAATACAATACTAAAATTTTTATTCTTCTCTCAGAGACAAATTTCTTGCCAAACACGTTTGAATTTGGAGTATACTTTGCTCAACACTCACCGCAGAATTTACATTCGCAAACACCGTTTGGTGACTAGTGAAATATTTGGTTAACATAGAAAAGATAGATATGACAGGCATAGCGGAGCAAAAACAAGGAAAAATAAATAATATATTTTAGAACGATCTTTCCCTCTTTTAACAAAATAAAACTAAATGTTAAGGGTCCTGTTTGGGGATAATGGTTGCGACATGAAAATGGAAGGAATTTCTCCGTTTAGATGCCTGCAAGGATTGGAAAGTGATATTCTCAATTCAGATAATGGCTCTTTGATCGAATTGGCCCAGATTGACATGCATGACGCACTTCCCTGCTCCGTGTGGAGGGAAAGATCGGTGCGGGCAAAGCGAGAGAAAGTCTCTATGTACGGCCATAAAACGTGTTCTCGGCGCTTGCTGCTAAAGTTTATGCGCCGCTGCTGCGATTAACGAGCTGCGATAACGTTTGATTCGTTTTATTTCTACTTCAAAGTCATTTCCTCGTTCGCCGAGTTACAAGCCAATATGCGGCCTTAAAGTGCGCTCGCGAGAGTGGCGCACATATTTCAGCGTATCAAGCAAGGCAGAGATTGCTTTTTTAATCAACTCTGCGCTCTCTCGAAAGGTTTTATGAGAGCGGCCGTTCGTTTTCGCCTCCTCACTACTTACTTACACTCATTCTCGCCTCCTTATCATAAACACCGAACACTATGCGCCCGCTGAAAATCAATGCCACCCTCTCGTCGCCTTCGCTTTTTTAATATTTGAAAGTGGCGTGTTTGCCACCGAAAATGACACGACGTCAGTCTCTCTTCTGATTTCTTTTTCGACGCCGTTCTCTCCAGTCGATGCTCTTTTTTCAATGCTAGAGTGGGTGTTTCCCTTTTTTGCTTTATAAGAGCTCACGTCAGCTCTGAGGCAGGCTTGCTGGAGCTAGAGGTGATTTGGAGGGTTTAGCAACGAGACGTGTGCACCTTTTCTATTGAATGGAATATAAACAGACAATTTTGAGTTGAAAAATTGGGCAAGAACTATTATGGGCAACGTTCCCCACAGGGTTCTGCAGCGGCTCCCGAACACTGAGAAGAGCTGTTTTTTTTATAAATTTATAACCTTATATCACACCTCTCAAGAAAATTAAAACTTGATAAACAAGCTAGCATGACTTTCAAAATATTTTAATTGGAATTAAAATAAATTTTAAAATAGGATTGATGCTGCTAAACTCAGGAATATTTTAGTTACCTTTGCAAAATAAATTCTGAAGGTGAGAGAGCTGAATCTAAAATTTCCTTCAAGCTCACTGCCAGATTTGGATAGATATTAAATTAAAAGAACTGTCTCCCAATATAATGTATAGCTTATTTCATTTCATTCCAAGAAGTTTTGCAGTAATTAGGATGCATCGTTGGATTAATCTCACCAAGAGATTAATTAAAATTTTGAAAATTTGCCATGAAAATAAATGGTCAAAAGCTGTGTTTTTTCAAGTAAATTGTGTGATGCTGAATTTCTACTGATTTGATCTAGACTGAAAATTGTAAGGTTGAAGTGCATTTAAATAAGGGGCAGGGGATAGGATTGACGGGTCCTGATCACTACAATATCTTTTTTAAGAATTCTAACAAAATTGATTCCACTCCTAGCGAGCGTCTTGATTGTTTCTGCGTACTACTATGATTCGATTCGATTTTTTTCTAACTAGGCCTGCTTGTCTATGCTTAAGGAGTTGAAGTACATGCATTCCTTTCATTCAAGCCTCGTTTCCTCAGCTGGGAACACTTTATCCGGACAAGGCAAAAAGAGCAAGCGTACACATAACACTGCGATGAGACCAGAGAGTTTCGACCAAAAATGGTCGGAATGTGCGCGTCAGGGTCCAGCAGGCACTCTAAACACATTTTCCGGGAGAGCAAAAGAGAGATGCCACTGCGGAAAAGTTAGTTTTTGCCTCCGCTTTTCTGCATTCTGCGCAAATTTTTTTAGCTCTTGCTGCTAAGCCGCTGGCAAAAAGCGGCTCGGATGAGTCTTTTGGGCTTTCACCACTCTTAATTTATTATCATTCGCGGCCTCAATGCCTTGCGTTACTTCCGACGGTGGAATTCACCGCGCTTTTAACACGCTCATTGCTCTTTGTGTGTTATTTATTCCGCGCGGCTAAAAGCGACTTGGCATTTCACAACCACTCACCCATCCTCTCTCTCTCTCTCTCTCTCTCTCTCTCTCTCTCTCTCTCTCTCTCTCTCTCTCTCTCTCTCTCTCTCTCTCTCTCTCTCTCTCTCTCTCTCTCTCTCTCTCTCTTACTTCCCTCGTCCGCGACGCGCTTCAATTCTCGCTCGCTCGGCTCCTCACTTAACGGAAACAGCCAAAGCGAAATTAATTTTTCAGCGTGCACTCAATACTGTGATTAACGAACGCTCTAATTGCACGCCATGTCTCTCAATTACGTCTCGTATTTTATGGGTAATTCAATTTCCAACAGAAAGCTGGATGACATCCAAATGCAAGAGAGATGTTTCCAAATAAAATAAGATTCACATCTACTAGTGGAAAAAGATGGAAATTTTAAATAATTGAAATGCTAAGAGTATGGTATATTTTGATAAAGAACTATTTTTTTTTATTTTGATGCTAATTTTTGATATGGAATATTTTGTTAAATTAATTTTTTAAACAAGTAAGTTTATAGTTTTAGACAGTCATTATCAGATAATAAAGATATTGTTAATTTAAATTTAAAATTCATCAAATAAACAATAGAATGAACCTAATGAGGTCCTTTTTCTAGGAGAATTAAAACCCAGACCTTTCCCTCAAAGTGATTAAAAGTTGTCTTCAATGCTTTAAAGACAACTTTCGGAAATTTCCAGATTTTCAAGTCTGCCCGAAACGAGAATAATAATAATTTTAGTATATTTCATCCCAGAATCAACCAATGATTACAAACGTGCGGGACATGCGGTAACATGATAATTATATACCAATCAAGAAATTTTGCTGATGTGAAACATAATCTGCGTTAGATTAGCGCCAGGCATTACAAAACTACACCTTTTTCGAGCTCTTCACATTATGTTCCTCTATAGAACTTTCTTAAAATTTCATCATTAAAAAAGAACTAAAATTGTCTGTATATCGTGCTATTAGTACATGAATTTTCGTTTGGTTGACGTTTAAGTTTCCTCTCAAAATATACCAAAGAAATTTTATGAAAAATAGCAGAGGGACATAATTGGATAATTTTCCTAGGGTCCATTATGGAACTCCATCACTTTCCCTTTATTCCATTAAAATCAATTCAGAGAACGGAGGAGAAAATTTTGTGAGTGAAAATTGGCACCCCAGGAATATGTATTTTTAGAAGCTGAGCTGATCTGCAAAACCGACCTGATATAGAGTGCTTTAATGTGTCAATCGCACGTCGGGATTTTGCCCAGAGAAGCAGCAGCAAAAGCATTTCATTTTAACCGAAACGCTCCAGCAATGTCAGTTTTCGTTCTCTCGCTCTTCACACACATTCTCTCTCTAAGAGGAGCAGGAAATTCAATAAGTGGTGCTGATGTCAGTCAAACCTATTGACAGCCTGCTAGATTTAATATTCGAATTCAAATCAATAAAATGTGTAACAGGCCGGTCTCATCCACAGGTGAAGTGGAATAATTTCCAATTCCATTTCTCTCGTCTCTTTTCCCCGCCCTGCCACGCGATAATGTTTCGCACGCTGCAATTTTAATATAGAAGCTCACTCCATTGTGCCACGCCGACTTGCAGATTTACTTTCAGATTTACTGGGCAACTTTTCAGATCCGCACGTGAGATTATCTTCTCTCCTTCAGAAAGTTTCGCAATTAAAATTATTAATCTCGCTGCTACTGTGTGCTCGACTTTGAAATTTTCCATGTTTGATTTCAGTTGAGAACTTTCTTACCTTTACAACTCAAGTGATTAAACCATAAATTTACTCGACTGTGGCGAGATTCAAAATGAAGAATTTTAAAAGTGCATGCAACGTAGTATTACGTTATTTCAAGTTGCTAAATATTAAAAGCGATTCCCAACTCGATCTACTTTGTAATATATTATGGTACATTTCATGTTGTTGTACACCATAGGTGTCTAATAAATTAATATTCTAATCTAAAAGTGCATGCAAACAATATTTTTCTTAATATTCAATGACTTTCCAATATTTGGTCAACATTTTTTTTTTTAAATTACGTTCAATTTTTAGAACTTCCCAGTGTTGATAAATTATTTTTTCAGTTAAAATTTAATGCAGCTTCCTCAGTGTAAAGTGAGCTGTATTTCTATAGAGGTTCAACACAAATTTTACACCGAGTCTGGGCAATGTCGCGTTTTAGCGCATCACTATTAAAAATGCAGCGATGTTCGGACCCCCAGTGAAATAATCACTGCGACCATTATTATTAATTAAGAGCGGCGGGCTAAATTGAAAAGGGTCGTCGCGGCGAAAATCGATTAACTAACGAGCCGAAGTCATTGTCGACGTCGCACGACGGCGATAATTCCATTTGCACTCTACTCGTGAAAATTCTCAGCCATTAGGAATTCATTAAAATCTTATTACCAAAGCCTTGGGCCGCCGCCGACACCTTTTCTCGCGCACAAGAGAAAATATAATTAATCCCGTGGCACAGCTCGGCGGACTTTCCTCCGCTCAGCCGAAAAGCAACGCCGCTTTTTCTCTTCTTTCTCACTCAGTCTGACATGCAGGGTCGAGTATTTTTTTAATTTTGTTATGAGCTGCCATCTCGAGTGCCAAAAACTCAGACCCAATTGTTTCAAAATAATGTAATACGCATCTTCGACTCACGTATTATAGAAACCAGTATCACAAATTCCAAATACACGTTTGTTTAACTGTGTAGATTTTAAATTTTTTAAACGCAGCTAACCTTTTTCCTGTGTTGAAAAAGTGCGTGTTGAAATTGAATGTAAAAAATGTTGTTTAACTTTCCTCTTATATTATATTTATAAGCCAGTGATTGGGCATTACTATTAAAACACAGATTTATATTAACCCCTTTCGTTCAATTTAACTTTTTTTCCTAATTATTAATTTTTGAAAATTCTAAAAATATGACTGCAAAAATGTGAAACGTGACGTTTAGCCAATTAATTTTACCTTTTTGATTGCAGCAGGGGGGACCAGGGGATTGATTTTTTTTTTAAATTTACACATTTCCTTCTCAACAAAATGATACCAACGGTTTAACTTCAAAAGTTTTAATTTTAGTCCAAAGTTCTTGTCCATCCCTCATAGCTGGTTTTCTTCTTGCAAGTTTAGCGTCCAAAAAGTAGTAAATGAGATTGAAAGAGAGCAAGGAATATAAAATTTTGGCTGTCATAAGCTAGCAGCCATTTACTGATGATCTAATATAAAAACTTTTCAGATCAAACACTTTGGCCGCCCTAACCGAGGCAAATCTCAAAAGTCTGCAAAACTTTTCGTGCTCTCTTTCTCTGTGTATTCAATATGAAATACCATTGACAGGCCAATTTAATCTCGACCCACTTTCTCTCTCGTCCCTCCGCGGCCACCAACGATTTTCAGCATTCCGTCTTTTGATCCGCCAGTAAAAATGGCACACGAGCGAGATTGATTACTCCTCGCTTTCCGGGTTAATTCGCAACTGGCGCCAAATGGTAATTGATGGCGAATTTGATGAATGGGCCGTCTGCTCTTTTCGGTGTGAAAATCAGCTCGTTCTGCACATTGACCCGACAAAAATGTTGCCTGAGGCCTAGAAGTTAAGTCGACTTCACATGCAAAAAAGGAACTAAAATGTATCTTGATTGTATTAGAGTTTTTCGATTTGTCTTATTTGCCGTTATTTCTTTTTGAACAAAACGATCATAATAGAGCTGCCAACCTCTAGGTTTGACCCGGAGATCTCCGGATTTTTGGGTTTGTCTCCGGGTCTGTTTTTGAAAATTTAACTCGGGAGGTATAGGGATTCTCGGGTTTTTGGTCCCAAAATATAGCATGGGGAAATCTCCAGGTTTTAACTTTGGCTATCTGGCACCCCTAGCTCATAACCAAAAACAGGCACATATTGAAAAAACAAAAAATATCATAGTATGTGAGGCATGTGAGCAGTGTCAACTGAATTATCAGAAAATCTTTAATAATCGAATAGACATTGCAAAACATGAAACACAGCACTTTTATTTTGTTTCTTTTTGAGAAACAACGCAAACATTCATAATAGCGGTGCGCTGATATTGTGTAGCACCCGAAACTCTGGCTGGAGTTTGCGCCAAACTTTTAAATTGACGCGTCAAAACGTGACCCCGTGCAAGGCGAGCTGAGATTTGTGAATACACGTACCTTTAGGCCTTGCTCGAATTTGTTGTTTTGAAAGCGGCAATCAAGCGGACTAATTAATCAGAGTGCACGCGGGTGAAAAATAAATGAATAAAGAAAACGCGTGGCAGCAAATCTGCAGCAGCAGCAGCCGACTAATTAGGTATTCAGCAACGGCAAGCGCCTGCTCAAGTTAATTAACCCAGTTGGAGCTGTTTGAGCGTCGCCCGCGTTGACGAGTCGTCCGTCGGCGGCGGCTGCCGCTGCTGCTGGCGTCGCCGGGCGAAAGCAAATTCACACCTTGCCGGCGAGTGAGCGAGCAAGCGCGGGGGATGCAAATTACGTGTACGTGATTGGTATTTCTATGTACTTTAAACGGATCTCAATTTGGGCTGAACGTATACGCACGTTCAAAGCTCCATACATTTTTGAATTTATTGAGAATAGTACAATTCTAGAACAAGCAAGTTTCGCAGGTGAAAGAAGGCGTTTTATGAGCATCTTGAGATATAGGTTAAAGCAATTCAGATAAAATTACACCAACATTTTCCCTACTTATGTAATCAGTTTCAACTCTATCAATACGGATCATATAGTTGACATGGTATAGAGGAAAATCTTTTTACAGTTGCAATACAAGTGTATCTTTCATAATTAAAAGAAAATTCGATTAAGACTGCTGGATACTGACATTTGAAAAATAATAAGGCAGGAGCGCACAAGTATGACATAATGGTCAGTTGAAATTAAATGCATCCTTCCTCGGATTGAATCGAGCTGAAATTTTTAACAATCTCTAAATGCATCTCATGTTCCACTCTAGCTCATGAATAAGGGCTGCAACCAGCAGCTGAAACTAGTTGAACAGGATATTATGTAGCATTTCGGAAAAATGAACACCGATGAAGCTGCATTTTATTTCAACTGGAAAATATCTAATTCATGAAAAGTCAAATTCAAAACCATGTCCATTTTGTAGGAAACATGATGATCTGCATTTTTATGTACTAAATTCACTAGCTTTGTGGAAGATCGTTGACGTTTGATGTACGTGGTAATTTTTCGAATCGGAAACCATCCTCTTGGGTGGCAGTGAGCGCGCACGCGGCTGAATGCTTTCTAATTAGAAGATTTAATCGCATTTCAGCCCCACGGTGGAGGCGTGCGCCGCTCCACAGCCTGCCGCAACACAAGTTTGTAAACTCATTAGAGCTAACGTGTCATTTGCATACTCCAATTCTGCTCTTCTCTGCTCGACGTCGCTCCTCTCACTCAAGGAGCTCCGAAATTAGGAACCTGCTCGCTTGCTCGCAGCTGCACTCTCGCTTAACTACGTCGCGCCCGAGCTTTGGCGTCGCGCTCAATTATCCTCTCTTTTCTAGCTCGACGCTCTTTTCCTGCAAGTCTACGTGCGTCTACCTGCATGAGGCAAACACTCGATTTTATGTGCGTTGGCGTCGTAAATGCTGCCTAGCTCGCGTGTAATCGCGGTTTTGCTCCCAGAGACTAGAATCACTGCAGACGTTGCTGGTGTAGTTTGGTAGGACTTGCCATGGCAAAACAGAACCACCTCTTGAAATCGTGGTATGTCTAGACCTCAGCTAATTTAACATCATAACAGTAGTCTAACTTAACGTGAACTATGCACAAAGTAATGAGAATTAAAAGCTTTTATCAGAGAGTTGGTGACTCTAGCGCCTGAAAATGCTGTAAATAATTTCTAAAAAAATTCCAATTTTCTATTAGGTAAGCGTTTTGAACCTCGAATTTGATTTGTTTTCGTTTATTTTCTATAAGGTAGTTTCATCATATATACTAACAATTATTGAGAGTTCAGCGTTATTTAATAACTCGTGAGAAATGTGTAGATTTTTCGGCAAATCTACTCATCTCATTTAATCTTAACGTTAATTAATAGTGTGCATGTAACTCAACTCTTCACAGCTCTGAATTTCTTTGTTTTTGTTTTGCACGAGCTCTGCTAAGCAAAAGTATAAAATGAACTCCAAATATGTTATCAAATGCTTTCATACACAACCCATTTCCTCGTATACAATTTGCAATCTCCATAAAAAGCATTGTTCTTGAATATGGCAATAAGTATATTAGTACGAATACTTCACCACCAATAGACTGAAAGCCATCATTTAACTGGGCAAAAACGATCCCCAAAAGCACTCAAAATATCTTTTGAAATACGACTGCAAACAAGTGATTTTCCCGTTTCCAACAATGAGCTGGAAATTATGTTAAAACATATCGAATCCCTCCGTAACAACTCCCTTTCGCCGCAGTTGCAAATCCTTTCTAGAACAAACGTAATCGCATTGAATCAGGCACACGCATTTTCATTTTTTATTGCCATTTTGCATAAACGCAAAAAAAGAAATCCCTTTTTGTTCTTTTCCCGACGGCAGCAGAAGCATCATCCCCTTTTTCATAACCACCCCGCAGAAGCCCCTCAGCTTTATATCCTCCCTCCTCGAGCGGATTATTGACTCTACACTTCAGGCAAACGCGAAATGCACTCTCTTGTCGTTTTTTTTTATCTCGTCGAGATAAGAAAGGCGGAATTCGCAACCGCTCCCGATCACAACACACACACTGTGTGCCGGCGGAATAATTAATTAAGCCCCTGCCTCTTCTCACTCCGCTGCTGGCCGGGCAGAAAGCATATTCCTCTCAACTTCACTTTTGCTGAACTTGCAAGTTTGTGCTCCTGTGCCGATGCAAAGCGCGCTTATCACTCGCTCAGCCGCCGCTCTGATTGCTTTCATCGGAATTAGTTGAATCAATCTTGTGATCGTCATGTGCTTCAATCCGAGTTTGCTCTGACTTGCCGGCCGCTGGCGAACTTTGCGACATCAAAGGTGGATTAATTAACGCAGTATTTACGTGCTTTGCCAATGACTCCATTTTATTTTAATCCCGGAGGTTTATCCATTCGGAATGTAGCAAACTTTAAATTTCATCGTACAACCCTCACTTGCGTTGTATTCAAGTGAAACGTATTATGTGGAACGCTACTCATACCCTTCATAATTTTATCTAGTTTTCCTCATAAACTCCTCCACGAATTCACTGACAAGCCAGTTAATTTATTTCCCTGAAACATGAATGTGCATGGAACCGAGAAAGCTTTTATAACTGGCACGTCCTTCATGTTTTAAACATCCAATTAGCCACGCGGACTGATTAAACAGCAAATTTCGCGAACGAGCCCTGTGGGAAAGCATAAAACTCTAAAACGTGTCATTATTCTAATGTGCCGAACGAGCAAAAATTATTGCACGTCATCAAAACGGCTGCAGCGGTAATATCGAGCAGCAGGTCGTCGCGTTGAATAATTTGCATGCATTTTCGCGATAGATTTTCGTGTCGGCGTGCGCTTAATTAAAAAGGCCAATTTACTATTCAAATGAGATTGAGTGGGCGGGTGGGTTTGCGGGTGCTGGGAGTTTTATGCGCCAAGCGGGCCGTTTGCATGCCAAAGGAGACTGGATGAGGCTGCCTCGCGTATCAATTTGAGAGAAAAATCGATTAATAAAACCATTCGTGCGTGAAACTTTGATGATGCCACGTTAACAGATTTCTGCCTCCGGGCTCAAAGCGAAAAATAGAACTCGCTCTCACTAGGGCGGTGGAAAATCGTCAAACCATTTTATTTGCCCCTCTAACTCCAATACGTTTTTGTTGCAAAGCATTAATGAAAAACCTGACAAACCTAAAAAAATGTTGAAATGGTTGAAAATGAACCATTTGAATTCTTATAATTCGGTAACCAAGTTTTTAAAAAGAAGATATTTTAACCACTACCTTGCTGACCTATATATTCACAATCCAGGAAAATTACAGGATAATTAGCTACCTTGACTGATCTGCTTTCACTTTAAAACATCAACACAATAACGTCTTCAAAAATGAGAACTGCTAACCTAACTCGTTATTATTTGATTCTCTTAAAGATTACATTACAACTTTCCCTAAAAATTGAATCAAACCATATACCGTTCCAGCTTTCGTTAATTTTTTTCGTCAGGTAAAAGCGGTTTTCAACTGTTTAGCACAACCCCCTTTCTTGCTAGACCTTTGCGTTGGATGCACACGCGGGGAGAGGAGATTTCGTTTTTCCACGGTCGAGCACTTTAATAAAGGCATCAGGTATCATCTGCCTTATTCAAACTTCTTCTTCTTCTTTTCTCCTCCTTCGCGTAGTCGTCAAATTGATTTAAAACCAAATGATGGATACTTGTGTGAAATCAGCCGAAGTGAATCCGACAAACCCGGTGGAGAGAAAATAAAGAGTGTGCAGCAGCGATGATGAGAATTGTGCTCGTTTGCCGAAGAGCGGAGGAAAAATGCGCGTTTAAGGCCGAACGAGAGTGAGTAAGTGCCGGAGACGACGTCTTCGTTTGCGATTCCCCAAATTGGTTTGTTTGATAGCTCTCCTTAAAACTAATCTACTCGGGCCGTTTGTTTTATGGATTGCTAGCTCTACAATCTCCCAGAGACCCAGAAAATCGAATTGATCCTCAATTTTAATTATAGTACTCTCTATAATTAAATTCCAATAAAGATTCATTTTCCCCAGCATATTAGGATTTGAAGGTCTGAATATTTAACAGGGTAAACATATTTTAAGTATTTGAAAATATGCATTCAGAAAGCAATTTCTTAAAAGCCATTCATTTTTTACAATCCAGCTTTGTATGTGTTATAGGTCTCAGAGTTGTAGGCGTTCGTTAAAAAATCGAACATCTTTCAAATAAATGTGAAACATTGTCGTAAATGGAAATTGTTATTGGTAACAGTTTACACTTTACGATTCCAGCGTTGTGAAGAGCTGAGCGAGCAGCTCCCGCAGGCAAATCTTCTTGCGACAGATAAACCTGCGTTAGTTGCTTTCAACATGCATCTCTGGAGAAAAATTTTACGAGCCGAACCGTTAAGGCGAAAGTGCGAAAAGAACAGCAAAGCATTTACGGTGCGCGTGTCAGCCAACCAAGCGTGCTGTCAAAATGTGCGATGCATACATCCACTCAGACACACGCGCGCGGTGCAGAGATAAGCCCTTCTTCGCAGACATCTATTCACAAGCAAAGTGCCTAAAATCACGTTTCCCGTTTTCTAACACTATGGTTGCCACGTGTTTTGCCTAGTTTTGAAAAACGTATAAGACCTGAATGAAATACTATTTTAAAACAATTTTTAGCTCACTCCATCAAATTTGATATTTCCGGTGAGCTTAAATGAAAGTAAGTATTAAATCTTTTGAAGTTTTTTGTTCTGAGGAATACATTTTTTGTTTTGAAAAAATGATATTAATCGATTTTTGAGAAGATAATATTTTCAAACATTTTAGATAGGGAATTTAATTTAATCTAGTGATCTCGAACGGAAATACGTGGAGAACCAGGAGTTGTCGAATGCAATTTTCTTCTGATAAGAATCCCATGATAAATGCATTTCTCAAATTGCTTCCGATTCTGCTACCAATGAGCGGAAAACCAATTACCTGATGCAGATCAAGAAATCGTCTATCAAATTATGATCAAGAAACACACGGAAAGCAAACATAATACTATTCAACTGCAAAAAGGGACCAATCAAAAGGTTTTGTTGATTGGTAGCCAAATGAAAAGCGATTTATGATAATCATTTAACATGGGGTTCATATAGGATGTAAATTGCGTTCGGAAACTTCGGGCTCAACGCGTACAAGATCACTAATTCAACCAAACATTATATCACAATGGCCCCAATCTAGGACAAAGTTTTTTGTGGTAAACAAATTTTTATTGCAATCAATGCGAATTTTACAAGGAATACACTAAGAAAATCACCTAAAAACCGAGAAGTTGAGAAAAAATCTAGCATATCTCAATTTGCGCTTATAATTATCACCGACGGGTTGAGCTCAACTTATGTCCGTATATTAAAGTTTAATATTCCAAGCTTTGGCCTTTTCTGTTCTCTTAATTTATCATATTTCCGAGAAAATCAATCCCTTGTTCTTATTCTTATCATCATCTGATGGATACACAGAATGATGCATTTTATAAATTTGCACCCAAATAACCAACTGCTGGCCTGTTGCACCAAACATTTTAAGAGGTGATGAAAAGAGCAGCGTGGCAACCATGGCATGGAGATCAGGATTTGATGGTGCGTGTGGTGCGTGCACTTTGGCCAAGGAGAGCGACGCGCGAAAGCAACTTGCCGTGGCGGTTATTATCAAGTTTTTGGCGAGTGCGCACCCGTGAGTTTTGTTATCAAAGTTAGTTTCGCGCTGTTGACTGCAAAGCCTTTTTTCGCCCGCGCGTCACCTGTCGTTTTGGCGCCTCTGTAATCTCTGAATACACGCCTCATTCAACGCACCCGCCCTGGCAACTCGGCGGCGAGCTATCTGCGTGCTCGCACTTCACCTTGTCTCTCTTTCGCCCGCGCTCAAAGGAAAAGGAGACAAAAGCTTCTCTGCTGCTGTGTGCCCGACCAACTCTCTTGGGCACGTTCTCCATTGTCTCCGTGGGCACGCGTTTCCAAGTGTTTGGGCTGCATTTGCGTGCAAAAATGAGCGCGGATTCGCTCGCTGCGATTAGGATCGCTTACACGGACTCCTTTACGGCTTTGGCTCACCCAGCGAATTACGAGTTATAATTCTGCTTCCAAAAGAAAATTTCATCAGCAGCGACGGAATCAATCCATAGTCTCATAAAGCTTGAAAATGAATTTTAAAATTGTTGCTTTTTCAGTCCAAAAATTTTAAGATCTGATTTTTATATACTTAATTGCAAAATTTAAATATTGATTGATTTATTTATTAAACGCCAACGGCGCACAACTATATGTATAAACATGGAAAAAATTACAACTTTTTATAGGCGGCAGTCTTGGAAAGAGTCATAGGTTTTTGTCACAGTCTAAATTTAAATAGATGAACTTTTCCAGCAGTTTTTTTCATTTTGATCAAAATTGTGCGGCTCGATAGATAAAATTTGGTTGTTAATGAATTAAAACCGTGCTTTTCACCCTTTATTTCTTTATTTAATAACTGATTTGATAATGCTAAAGATTAAACTCATTGTTTCAACGTAGGACATACAAATAAAAATATGTTCACCAGTCCATAAAACACAAATTTCACTCTGGATTGCTGAAAAGAATCGCTCGAGTGCGCACAAATAAAAAAATCCATTCATATGAGGCCAATAAATATAAAAATTGAAGCTAGAGAGGGTCGATTTTATCCTTGGTGTAGCTGCAAGCAGCCGCCAATATATTACCACAGTTGAGAACAAAAGGGCAGATTTTATAGGTTGAACGAGTAGCTCTCGAATTTGAATGCGGTGGTCGAGATTTGTGCGTGTTCCGAACGCAGAGCGCTGGCTAATTCATAAAATGTATATTGACCCGGCTAGGCTCCCCATTGTTTAGGCGTTTGGACCGGCCGAGCGAGCTGGATCAGCTTAATGATATCAGACAAAAAACAGGCCGTGTGCGCCAATTTATTTTAGCCGAAAATAAAAAAGACCCTGCTCACTAAGCTAGATTAAAGCGCACATTTTTTGACCTTCCTGCGCACACAAGCTTGTCAACTAAAACCAGATAAATTCAGGCAACAGAGAGACGGAGTAAAATTGCACGACGAATTTCTGCGAAATTTTTAAAAGTGGTTCTTGGAAAAATGATAATTAGACTTACCATGAGCAGAAAATTGTTTACATTTAAATTTGATTCCCTCCCTTGGCCACTAAAATCGAGCTCATCTAAACATATCTGTTCGATATCTGAATGTTGAAAGGTGAATTTGGTTCCTTGAAGGCTGTCAATAAGCTAAATTCTTAAATCTTTCTGACGGTAAAATAATTAATCCAGGTCTATCAAAATATTAAAAGACAATTAATTTTGTTCAACGTGCATTACATTTCAGAGAAAAACTGTCCAGCAAAAAATGCTTCAATGAATTTAAGCTGGAAAGAGAAGCCATGCAAATATGACGCTTTTCTTCTCTAGCCACCTGGCTCTCCTCGGGCTCGGATGCTAATTAATTTTTTCGCTCTTCGCGGCGGCTGCAGCTTGTTTGCTTTTGTAATTTGCCGGGCAGGTGAAAAACACACTCGAGAGAGCTCTCTTCCGCCTCTAATGATAGAACGGTGTTTGCGAAAATGCACGGCAAACGCGCGGCGCCCAGAGACTAGCTGCTCGGCTCTGTTCTGCTGCGACGTTACAGTCAACATGAAAAAATTCCAGCTCGATACACACTTCAACTGCCGCCACTGTGTTTGTCTGTCAGCTCAATTTTGCATGGCTACCCCCGCACTGCTGTTCACAGTGTGCAAAATAAATCTCCTTGTGATAATCCCGTAGTAACGGAATTAATAACTTGAGTTTTGCTGGGACAAGTGGAAAATTAAATCAGTTAACCATTTTCTTCACAGGTGATGTACAACTAATATTCGGTATTAAAAGCCACTATGGAAAGTATAATATTCATTGTAGACAGTAGATGGTTGTGGAATGACTAAAAATATTAAATCGTGATGGTTTGAAGACTGATAGCGTGCCAAAGGATAGTTTGATTTTTTCCCAATAGGCCGTCTCCAGTGCAAAGTTATTCTTTTTAAATCACGAACTTGATAAACTATTAGAATGGAGGTACTTCAATTCGCAGATGGCAAATTTTTTCGAAGGGAATGTAAATTACCCAAATAAATAAAATTCGAGTATAAACATTGTAAATATTCATTTCTTTGTATAGACTGGCTGAACGAGTCATATGCACATTAATCATCCCAGATTTTGCATTTTCCATTATATACCTGATTAAATTGATATGAAAGTTGATATATGACATCTGTATCAGTAAAACAATAATTAACCTTGCAATTTCAATTGCTTCACACACTGTGTGATCAAAGTCTATTCAAGATTAATTTCTAGTAATCCAAATAAATGCGTCGAAGAAAGAAAAGTTGTCAGCGAACGTCGCTCTGGGGAAAGAAGTCTGCAACACGCTTGTCATTAGCGCTCGGCGTATTGCATATTTTTCTGTTCGGCAGGCGCTGAACTGCTGGTTAAATTCATTTCTTGACTTTCTCGAATGCTGAGTTGATTCGCTCGCGCAGCCTGCGTTAATGGCTCAATTATCGAAGAACGACTAATCCGCTCCATTGGTTTTCAAACTTTGCGCCTTTTCAGTGGAAAGTCGCGACACTGTGCAAAAGTTCCTGTGCAAGAATTCTCGCAGCTACACAGCCGACCTTTTTCATTCGTGAACAATAATAGAGCCTTGCTTTGCCTGCGCGCGCTCTCAGCAAAATAATCTGGATTTTAATGAGAAGGGCGTCTCGCCTTCTATTGTGCTCTCTCTCTCTCTCTCTCTCTCTCTCTCTCTCTCTCTCTTAGTTCCGAGACTTCAAGACTGACTGAATGAGTGACATTTGAATAAACCTATCTAAAAAAAAACAGAAAAACTTTCTCCACTATTGAAAGGTGTTTCGGTTGATGATTTTAATATTTTTGAAATGTATTTTTTTCAGTTAAGAAATATCAGGGTCAGGTTAAACGATTTTTCTCTCTTTAGACGTAAAGAATAAAACCAATCATCGATTGAATTACCAAAAAGCTGTAGCAATCTGATTTAAACGAACAGAAGGGTTTCCAGATCTCAAAATATATTTTTTAGATAACAAGTAACAAAAATCGTGCATCTATATCGTAAATCATATCCCATATCAATACTGAAATCGTGTATTTTGGTCAAACTCATAACGCATTTTTAACTTGCATTTTATATCTTCATTCAGTGAGGGGTTTAATTCATTATTTTCAAGATGAAGTACGATTTAAATTTGTGCGCTGGTTCTGGTGTCCCCGCTCCCCTTAATTGCTTCATTTCGTTAAATGCCAAAAAGGTGGATTAATCTCGTAAAAGACCAATTTGTTGTGTCTACGTGGCATTTAGGATTCAACGCACTTTCGATTAATGAGCTCACAAATAGATTTGACTCTCTGCGGTGTTTTGCGTTTTGTAAAACCTGTTTGCACGGTTTAATATGAAGAGAAAACCGTGGATTTTCCACAGTTTTCCAGCTCTCGGCTCCGTCAGTAAATTTCTGCAAATGGCTTTTCTTTTGTCTATTTGAGTGGAAGACTGCCTGGCTGAAGAGAGGAGAAACGTTGGAGCAGGAATTACATTCTCATTTAGTTAAGTGATTTTCAATGCAGGGCCAGAATCTCGGCAGTGCGCGCGCGATTTTCCTCCAGGGGCTCTCGTCGAGCCCGCTGCATTATTAACAAACGCCGGCCAAATAAATCCGCTTTATGACTACTCCGTCTTTCCGATTGGGATCTCGCGACTTTGCCCTCGGAAAATCAAGAGCTCGTCCGTTGTAGATTAACTAGAACCAATATTCGGCACAACGGACGAGAAACTAATGGATTTTTTTTGTGATGCATGTCGTTTTCTCATTCATCCCTTGCAAATATTTTTAGATGAGATGTATTCGAGGTCTTAAGCTAAAATATGAAAAACTGTCTTTATGTGGAGTGTGTTACTTATTGATCATCATCGTCTAATAAAATGCTTTGAATATTTTATTTCCAATTTTCACTCCGAAGAAAGAGGACTCCAAATTTAATTGGGGATTATTAGTAACTCAGTATTTGAATTCAGTTTCAAGCTCAACGTGCTAAAGCATAGGTGTCTCTGGTAAACACCGTAAAGGCAATGTGAGCATTTAAAAAGCGATCTAATTCATCTCTCGGCATCTCCAGACAGTTCAAGAGTGTCGTTTGGCACCGACAGTCCCTCTCTCCCTCTCTCTCCAGGGGACGAATACATCTGCCGTGGCTTATTAAATTCCATAACGATTTCCCGCCAGCACAGCAAAGCACAGCGAGCGGCGTGTACCATAATGCGGCACGTCAGCTGCGATTGCTGGATTCTGAGTGAGGCAAAGCAAATATAGTAAAACCCTAGCAAGCTGTCGGCCGCGGCTGTTTTATAAGTCATATTATTCTTTGCCGCTCTCGAATGTGTGTGTGTCTTTGTTGGCGAGGTGAAAATCATAATTTACGGGCAAGGTTGAAGCTTTGGGTGCGGTTAACACCACCAACGCTTGGCCAGATTAAATTTATCGATTCGCCAAAATTTCGCGTCTCTATTTTGTGTTTTGTGTACGCGCGATATTATCATTATTATTTGATGTTTGGGTTGCGCAATATAGTCGATTTAGCTAGAATCGTGAATTACACAATTGGTTATTTAGCTCCAGAAAATGCTTAAGTGGATGTTAAATTTGATTTTATAATTTCTAGTAAAATTCAGACTCTAGTTGATTTAAATTCTAGCTACATGCCAGTTTGCTAAAATGAATTATATTCCGAAATATTAATCGTAAATTAGCTCATCTGTATAAATAAATTTGAAAAACGATTAATTTCCTCTCAGAATCATAAAACGACCAGGCACAAGGTAAAATATGTAGTATGAAACCAACAATTATTTTACTCTGCCAACTTTGCCAAGATAGCATTGCAAAGAGATGAAACTCGATCACTTTTTTGCGGTACCAAATACTTTGAGAAAAAGTTGCACAAAGAGTGGGGTGGCAGCGAATTCAACTCCCTTGTTTGGCCTCAACGAGAAATCAAACATGAGATCTTGTGCGTTAGAGCTAAGCTGGCTTGTTCCAAATATATGTAATACATATACCTGAAGGTGTTATGAAATTTTTTATTGTTAATATTAAGTTTCCACTCTTTCAATTAAATTATTATTCTCTGTACAATCATTACAATTTATAGTACGAAAAATATGATATTTTGATTTACAATATATGCTTTTCAATTTAAATTTTCAATATTATGCAAATATGCGGTATATATGTGTTGTTATGAAGCAAAGGCAAAAACAAGTCGCTTCACTTTTAGTGCCAATCTATTCTTGATTCGTAAGCTGATTAACAGCGAAGCGGTGAAAACGCATTTGTTTCCAGGCCTCGCAGAGTATCGAAAACCTATAACATGCGTATAAATGTCACCCTACCTGGTAAGAGGCCGAGTAGAGCTGGCCAAATTATGCGCATGACGACATCGGGGTGAGACGAGCAGGTGCAAATCTGAAACATAAAGCTATAGGTCAGTTTTCCAACGAGGTTTTTGTTTCAAGGGCTAAATTTAAGTTGTAAATTTAAAGCTGTCTTAAATGTCAAACTAAACTTTGTTTTTCTACAATAAACAATGCTATGAGCTGGAGCTTTTTTGGACTGGGCTCATCCATATCAATACAGATGAACTGATAAAAAATAAAAAAGAATATTTTTCAGGTATAAAGCAAACAAAATTAGAGAGCATGATCTAAATTAATCACATAAAAATACAGTCAAAATGCAGACGCAGAGCTTCAATTCAGACAAAAATACAAAACCGTAAGTGACGCAATGAAAACCGAAGTTAAATGAGTATAAAAAATACTTAAAATACGTGGAAAAGTTTCTGGCTTGAATCAAATCTTATGCTATCCATTGGTGAACGGAATACGCGGTTCTCGTTTTAATAGCCCATTGAAGCTTGGAGCGAGGCCGCTGCAGAGTAGGCTTTACCATTAATTACTAAATAGATTTTTGTTGCCGCCGCTAAAATTTTATTCCAGGATGGCGTGTTGCCATGGCATGGACCAGCGGCAGAATTGATTTTTGACTTTCAAACCGTAAATGATTTTGTTTAGAGAGAAGCGAGACCATATTATGACGTGCAAACAAGTCAACTTGTCAGTTTTGTTGATTTGGCGCTACATATCCTTGTGCAAAAATAAATATTCGTTCATTAAAAAGATCTAGGCCTTTGTGAGCTATTAAAAGTTTCTTCCCAAAGAATAACGCATCATTTTTAACAGACTCGGAGCGAATGATAAAATGAGCGGCAGAGTGAAAAAGAAGAAGGAATCAAGGCGAGTTCTTCCTATACGTGCGGCAAAGGGAAAAAGGGACCGAGAGTCTCAGTGCGGCCTTTAATCATTGCGAAATTTATGGCACTCGCACTGAATTATCTGCGCACCGAGGAAAATAGAAAGAGCTTCATAACTTTGCTGCTCGTGGCAAGCGTATATATTTGAGCGAGAGAGCGCCTCAGAGGCTCGTTATAAAGCATCTCGCGCACGCCGAGAGGAAAGATGTCTGCAGCCGTGAAAGGAAATAAATAACGCGTGCCAATAATAAGATCCAGCAGTGATTTATCGACGGAGGTGTTTATCATTCGTCACTGAAAAATGACTCGCAAACCATCAATTCTCTAGTATATGCAAGCAGAATTGAGATTTGCGCCGAGCAAGCGACACAAGTTGTGAGCAGCGGCACGTTTCAAAGGAGACACGAGGACGTTGTTTTTGCATCACATACATCTATTTTTTTTTTTACAAAAAATGTGATATGCTTCAAGTTTGTAAAATGCTCCATTTTATAATGATAATTTGAGTTTTGCTTCTCAAATTCGTTTCCATTTTTTTCTAAAATGTTTTTTTTATGGTTGCAATATCTAGTTGCATTTTAGCTTAGCTTATCCTTCTGCATTTCACTTCTTCTGTGACTACAATGGTGAATTCATAAAAAATGAATAATTTTGCATAATCGATTAAATTAAATATACAATCTATTTATTCTTACAATTTTCATAAATATTTTATGATTATAGACGTTTGCATACGATTTAGTTCAGTCTTTTTTCAAGAGACGTCGGAAAAGATTTGAGCACCCATAGTTAACTCCATCTTCAAAGCTGGCGCACATCCATAGTAAGTTCCCTTATTGTCGGCACGTGCAAATAGTAATCCAGCTGTGAGGCTGCTGGTGTGTGTCTAGTTAGTGCGCCTAATGCAATTTGGAAAGCACTTTATCACTTTGTGTCATAAATTTAACCCCATCGCGCACACCGACGGACGGCTTTTGCGCCCGCCGTGTCGTCCTGCATTCTGCTCTCTACATACATTCATATACATATGTATTTACACTCAATGTACGGTTTACTACATACGGCCGTGCCGGCCAGGAAATTAATCAAAGCTCGTCCGTCGCGCGGGCCGGCAGCGCTCGATTTTTCAAACGTCGATCTAATGAATTCCCAGAGAAAAAGCGCGTTGGTTTGTTTATTTTCCATTCAAACCCTTTTGCCGAGCCATCTCTGGCTGCAAACGCGATTAGATAACTCGATTTCCTCTTTGTTTACTTATTGGTGGAAAATGGAAACAGCAGTGCAGATCGGATTTTTCGGCGCAAAATATGCAAATAAACAAACTGGACTGTTGGAAAATGAGATTTGCGGAAAGAGGATGGGGCTTCAAATTCAATTTGCTTTGATTGAGAATGAACGGGAATTTTGAATAAATAAAGATTGGAAAATTTCAACAGACCCTTAAAAGCACAAAGATTTATTTGAAAATATTTGATCGACTCATATTTTGGTATGCTTGCCATTTTATTTCCTACGGTTATCTATAGTTCTACATTTTGCATCTCTTGATTCATTGAACTCTCACTTTGCACATATGAGTGTGAGAAGACTGAATGAAACCCACTTTAAACTATACTTAAACTTTATCAAATAAGAGCGGTCAAAACTCTGCTTCTGATCGTTCAAACACCACCCAGAAGCGAACCGTGCACTCCATTTCAACGCAGAGAGGATGAAGTTTCCCCTGCCCAGAAGTTAGCGCAAAAACGCAATACCTCAGTGTTTACACAAGAAGTAGGTAATTCCCCCCAGGATATTAATGACTACTGTAAGCTGCAAGTTCTACAGGTGAAGAAAGTCTGTACTAACTTCTCTTCTCTATTTGCATTGCTAAGTAGGTCACTTACTGCCAAAGTTGTGAGCAAACATCAATTAGCCTCGACTAGAACTTTGAGTTGCAATTAAACCGGAATCAGAGCTATATCATAAACTCCTTTTCAAAGGAGCAACGTAAACTCCTTTCAAAGGAGTTTACACGCACATAACGCAAAAAATGCGCTGGCGTGTGCTTTTCTTTTACTATACGAAGGGATCGGCGTTCAGGGAAATCAAAGGTGTTTGATTGAGTCGGCGCGAGTGTCGAGATGAAATATTGTTGTGGTAATAGGCCGAGATGGAGACGCTGGCAGGCTGGATTAAGGCACGCGCCCTGCGCCGATGATAAACCCAATTTACGAGACCTCGCCAGCATTCCTCGCACGTTTTGTTTTTCCCTTCTGAGCGCCGCAACAGGGCCGCAAAAGCGGATCTATAATTGACGAAAATCGGCCGACTTTTGTGTTTGCTTTCTCCCCGGCAAAAGCAGTTTTAGCGTATTACAAAAAGTTTGGCAGCCTCTTGACGCGAGCGGTGTTGTTTCTCCACTCTCAACAATCCCCAACTTCCGCCTGCTTACCTCGAGGCAAGGGCGAATATTTCAAAATTCAACGAATGATGGATGCGGCGCCAGAGCAACGAAATTAGATTTGCACAGCTTGGGGTTTATGCTGACGTGCTCAGAAGCTACATGAAATTTATTGATAATACCTGGAGTTTTAATTAAACTCCATCAAAATGTATGAGAATTCCTATTTTCAAAAATAAATAGTATGTATTTTGAGTTTATAACATCAAGTGACATATTTATGTCATTTATTCATTTTTGAAATGTAGTCGTTCTAAGTAAATGACCTATATGAACCTATGAAGCATAACAAACCATGTTTACTTCAAAATAATTTATTTATCAAGAGTATAACCGAAGCTTTGAAGGGTGATCAATTTGATTAATTTTACAATTTCTATTTTTAAATCTTCTGAACTCCAAAATTTTCATATTTTCAGTTGATGGTATTGAGCTTTGAGCATACAAAGGTTTTTGGAAGGTTTCGCTTTAAAAAACTGTCACAAAACACGTTTCAGAAGCATTTTTGGCTTTTTGTTTATAAAAAAGAATGAATTACAACGCTTCTTCGGCACTAAAATCCGTGCAAACAATTTGCTCGCACTAATGAAATGTTTCCCCGAGGCAAATAGAGTAAAGCCACGCATTTCAATGTTGTTTGAAATGAAGTAATAAAAGCTCGGCCGAAGGAAACTTATTTTCACACTTGGAAAATGGCGTCAATTCGGCGAGTAATCGCAAAATGTCTTTTTTCACGAGCCTCCCTTGAAAGGGGCGAGGGTGTGATCTCGTGCGATACACTTTTCTTGTATTGTATGACGGAAAAGGAATTAACTGCGGAAACTAAAAGCCTTTTCAGCGCTGAGCTGGCTTTTAGACGCGTTAGCTGGCAGGCGAGAATTATGGCGAAAAGGCTGACTAGCCCCAAGGTGGGTTTCCTGCCTCGCTGCTAGTTGCGAATGTGTGTTGCTGTACGTGTAAAAGAGAGTGTGCACTGCAATTAGCCGCGGCAGCCTCGAAAGTTGCGGCACCACGTCCTCCGCTCTGCACTTTCCAAAATCAGCGCTGCCACCGCCCGAAAGAGGCAAAACCATACAATCCAGAGAGTTCTCCGTAAATCTGCACACGTACATTACCCCATATCTAACTGACTGTACGATGTACGGATGCAAATTATGAAAATCGACTCTCGTAGATTGCTTTATAAATACACCGCCATCTTTTAAACGTTAGTTAGACAAAAGACTGCATTAATTGAACAGTGGGTATAGTAAGAAAATTTTTAACTATAAGAATAAGACAAAGTCAACTAATGTTGGTTATTACGAAACATAATATTAGGCTTTTCAAACGATTGCATATGACTTCACAGCGCAAAGGGCAAATATGCATTAATGTAAGATAATATTAAGTTGCAAAGTTCAAAAAGAGAAAAAATTTTATCTTGTGATAACAATTTTGGAGCGGCCTGTATGCTGGCTCTTACCTCGCGACACAGCGTTTTATTGTGGTACACGACGAGTGCCGAAATGGCTGCTGACACTTTCTGCGCTAATACGGTTGGATTTGAAGCCAACCAAGTTCCTTTGTTTTCTTTGCCAAATCCGCCAAATCATGCGCTGCGTAGTATTACACGCGTGGGTCGACGAACAGTTTTGCAAAAGGGATTGTGTTCCTACACTTTGCGGTACGAATAATTTATCAATCTCGATGGTGAAAAACACTGTTTTCCGAGGCTAAAATAAGATTCATAAAAATATGTTATTTGTGATCTATCACAGGATTTTTAAATTTTCTTTATTTGCGACTGCATTTTTTCAAAACTATTTTTTCTTTAAATTGCAGTAGATATCAATTGCAAACGAAAGTTGCAAGGCAGCTTTGAGTATGTATTTATATAGTTGTCATTGTTGTTTCTCTGCTCATATTTTCTTCAGAAGCTTCAGACGATAAAAATAGTACCATGCTGAACAGTTCCAATGTTATTTCTGATTTCCTAACAATTTTGCACGTGCATTTTTGCCATTCTCACCTTCCCTCGGAGCAGGCAATCACGACTGTGCCCGGACCGATCAGATTATCTTGCAAGCATGCCAATCAGGTGAGACGATGGAGCCAATTTCCAACGCCTTTATCAAGTTGCGCAGCGCTATTTCAATGTTGTACGTGATGCGTGAGCATAGCCTTAATAACACAATGCCCTTGCCGACACACAGCGAGAGCGAGTGTTAGGAAGTAGACAGTAGACACATCAGACACGAGCAGCAAATTTGCCGCGCTGCTTTGTTCGCCTGACGCGACTGATGCTGGAGAAGAGCAAAACGACTGATTGCGATGGTAAAAATTTTGTTACGGCACTAAAGCAGCGTTTTATGAGCGATGAAAGCGAGAATTTAGTGCCAAATGCCTTTCCAGTGAGACTGTGTCCAATATGTGGCTCAATTATCAGTGTAGAGTCGACGATCTGAAAATCCCGTCTCTATTGTTGACGCGGACGAAATCTCGCCCCCCTTTAATGGCGCATTAATTCGGCAGGCGGGCGGGTGCTGTATTTAATGCTATGCAGGGCGCGGCCGATGGTATAATGGGTGCAATAATTATTGCTTCATTGCGCCACTGCGCGCCTCGTAAAAGTTTACGGAGCAACAAACAGGCCGCGTGCGCGTGTGTATATATGCGGGGAATCGGCGCGTCTTGCAGCTAAAATTTTATTCCTCGCTCTCACACGCAGTATAAAAGCGCGTTATGCAGTGTGCGGCCAACGACGTGATTAATTGTGTTCCGCACTGAACGCGCGCCTCGACCGGCAGGGGAATTTGCTAAATTACGACGTGTCTGCGCAATTTGGTGGCGGGGGTGTGACAAAGAGATGGCGGCACCGACCTCTGCTCAATGTGTTGCGAATTTATTAGAGTGGAAAGCTGCTCTTTATTCAAAATGGATTGATCGTCATAATTAGAGGCCGCTAAATTTTAATCTCGATAGTTTGATAGACGGGAGTGATAAAAATTTTATGAAATGCTAATCTAAGTATAGAAATCGCGTTGTTCAGAGGCATTTCCATCATATTTCGAGCGGAGAAAAGGTAGATGATGAGAGTTATTTAGGAGAAATCCCTTTTAATTCTTGCACTTTCATCACAAATAATATTCTAGATGATTTGATGCACCATCGTTAAATGGAGTTCAAGGTAAGAAAATTTAGAGACATTTTACGTCGATTGTTATGTATATTTTTTAAAACACGAGAACTTATTTACTCACATTTCTTTTTAATCAAATAATAATCTCGTTGGAAGAGAAATAAATACTGTCTTGTCAAACCCTCACACACATTTTTCTCCCAAGAGATATATTTGTTTGTTTTGCTTTATTATCACGGATACTACTTTTGTACGAGTAGGTTTTGTAAACTTCACCCCGTTGATTACACGAATTTGGAACCCAAATTCGCGGAATGAATTGCGAGCGAGAAAACTCCCGGGGGGTTAAAAACGGCGTGCTGGTGTATTTACCCGCAGCAGAGTGAAAAAGCCAAAGAGAAAGCTGCCTTCGGGGAGGAAGAGAATGGAGAAGGGTATAAAACAAAAGTGTAGGAACTAGGCTGCAGCGCAGTGACGGCAAAATCAGGCTGAGCAACAAATTAACAACTTTTTACAGGAGAACGAGCGAGCGAAGGAGAGAGAGAGAGAGAGAGAGAGAGAGAGAGAGAGAGAGAGAGAGAGAGAGAGAGAGAGCAACGACATAGTTAAGACGTCAAACTTTTGTGTGTCAGAGTTGCTAACGAAGCTGAAAAAAGGGAACCCATCGCTGGGTGTGTCGTGTTCGCTCGCTCGTTGGGGCAACGGCAGTCGGCAGGCTTTTCAACGATGGATTTCGTTTGTTCTTGTCATCAGCAGGCGAGAGAGGGAGTGCGAAAAGGTAAATTAAATCTGCGAGAGAGGGTTGAATTATCAACAGCAGCTGATGTGGCGCTGAAAGGTTCCCGCAGTTCTCGTCGTGGATTCACGTTTACGTAGGGCGACGCAATTTGCCAATACCAGATTCGCGCTTGATTAATCTCATTGTGCGCGTAAAAAGACGATGATTTATTGTGCGTTGCCTGCCGCAACACAACTCGATTTATCAAATTTATCGCTGATCGAGAGACATTTATTCAATGGCCACTAATTCCGATTCGGCCGTTTCTTTTGCTATAATTGAACTGCCAGCCGCCTGGTTCCCAGTCGGTGCGGCGAAAAAGCTATTTCGCAATTTCTAGCCCTATCAAAGACGTGAAAGAAAGATAATGATATATATTTCCCATTAATTTGCAGAGCTTGAAATAAAATTAGAACTGGAGTTTTCAAAATGAGAGGTGAAAATGAAACTCATGAATAAAATATAGTTTTGCCTGCTTTTGACAGTTGTTTCCGCTTTCCTAGTTCCATCAGCTGAGTATCAGGAACAGAAATCCCACAGACCAAAACCACATTGGAACAGCTGTCTAGCTCATACAGCACAAACCGAGCTTTTTTCTGCTCTCTTCTGCTAAAATAATACTTTGAAAAATATCCAAAATATAGCTCGCGGCTTGCAAAAAATGAAAGATCGCCTTATTTTAAATTTTGATCACATAGTGACAGATCACGGTGAGAAATATGTACTTATATGTTGTGTTACTCAAATTTTGTTTTACTAAAATTCATATTTGTCCAGTCATTCTGACTTTTCAATTCTCTCGGTTTGTATACGTAGCATAATAAATTGTTATGAGAATACAGAATCAAAACTTGAGAAATCCGAACTCTATATTGCAGCAAGAGTTATAGCGCCTCCTCGTCACTACTGTCGCAGCCACTAGTTTGCAATCGTATCGCCAGGTAGCAGTGTAAAGGTACGATAAGCGTTGCACCCTGACTGCACCTTTAACTTCGCACGACAGCAGTCGAAACGAAAATGTTCTCTCCGGCCTGTATCGAGATATCGTGCGAGAATATCCTAGGAGTTTTTATGTTATATAATAATCAGACCCAATCTACAGGGTAAGAATTTATTTAGCTGTAATTATAGCTAACGTTTGAAATTTATATTTTCATGTTAGATAGCTTCTGTAATTGTGATTGTAAGTATATTTGTGTTATTTCACAGTCTTAATCTTAATTTTACTTTAAATGCCACGAGTCCGCAATAAACCAGACAACCAATACTATTAAAAGATGTTTTTTGCCACGGCTCTTCGACCCACACATTCTTGTGCAAATCAAATTTTCCCTACTCTTTTAGGGAAATTTGAATATTGAAAAGTAACCTGCTGACTTTTGCAATCGCATCAAACACAGTCGTGCAATGTACGCAGTTTCATATTCTCTAGTACTACTGCGCTCTTTTTTCCCATCCAACCTAAACTATGAAGTGACGTCTTGGAGCAACAGAGCTAAATTGAAACCGTTTCTAGATGTGTAAGCAAAGCATTGTAAATTTTCTGTAATAAAGTTTCACAACTTGTAATAAAGGAGGCGAAAGTTTATTATTCGCAACCCAAGATTCTTTGAGCATACAATACACGTCGTGAAATAAACATAGCGCTGCAGCGCGCTAGCATAAAACTGAAATATGTCGAATTGAATTGATCCTGCGCGGCTGCTGCAGCCAGCACATTATTTTACCCTGCAACAAAACTCACATGATATAGATTTTAGTATTATTATCATCATTCCGGGCTTTTATCTGCTCTTCCGACGCTGCATTAGCCGGGCCGTGGGTGAGCTGCATAAAGCAATTGGCGCTAAATTGGATTGGCTTGGCGTCGGCAAAAATATATTTCATTCAGCTGTAGCTCCGAACGGGGCCTTTTGCATATAAACACACTGCATGAGAGAGCTCACTTTGCAGTTGGAACTCGACTTTCCTCCCGGCCAACGCTCGCAAACGTACATTTTCAACCACGCGTTCGCGGAAAATCAGTTGGCTCAGCATAAATACCTTCCAGCAGCGCCGGGAAAAGTATTTTTAGTGAGCTGTTTGCGTCGTTCCGGGAACTAAGTTAATTGGAAAACGAAGGCCAAGCAATTAATCGTTGGTAAACACTGAATGCAAGAATTTTCTTTCAAATTAGCTTTCTGAATTTTCATACCAAGCTGAGATTGTTTGTTTGTGCCTCAAAATTTAACTAAATGCTTTTAGTCAATGCAAAAATCCAACCGAGCTTATCGTGTCAGCGAAGCCATTAATATGTCACTGGGCACTTTAAAAATCACAGTACACATACGAGGTAAATATTTATAATGGAAACGATGAGGAATCGATCCATGCAACAGCGAGTCTGGAATAACCGACCCTCTGAAAGCAGCTTCACTTTTTTTCATAATTAAAGCTTCGTTAAAAATATTATTTCAGGAATTGTTTCTATATAGTTTACTTTTAAACATAATCTTAAAATAGATTGATACAAGTCCGCTATTGAAATTAATTGTACATGATTGTTGACCACAATTATCAGTTAATTGAATTGCTATATTTAATAAATTGTTATCAATTATGTGCAAAAATCAAATTAGGACCAAGGCACAATTACATTTTAGATTTCGCCAAATTTCTCAAAAATTAAACGGTATGTCAAGGATTTTCCGTTTGATTTGGATTCCTCTCGTCGCAATTTATCTAATGTAAGTGAATTATGAGGTAAATTTCCCTTCCTGGAGAAATGTATTATGATTTTCAAAAGGGAGACAGTGCTCGCCGCTTGATTAGTACGTATGTAATACCTTGGAGCTCATTTTTTTGGAAATTTGAGCGGCAATCTAGGTGTGTTCTCTTTCCCAACAAATTTTGGAATAGGTAAAAATAATATTTAAAATTTTTCGGAAGATACTGGTCTCATCTTTAACAGAGTTGCATTATTCTTTTGTGTATTCTGTTATGCAATATCAATGCTACATTTCCTGGAGCAATACAATACATACAGCAACCTATATTGAAAGATGATCCGAAATCCGCAAGTGATATCAGTTTCATGCGTTAACGATACCCGTTGCTATTTTAGAGAGTGTGCGCTGCTGTGCTCATTGTGCAAGTGCGAAATATGACTAATTTGATTCTCCTCTCTTCGTGTGCTGAGCTTATGCGGCGTCAGATTTCGGAGAGAGATAATTGGATCGCAGATTAAGGTTAACTGTCGGCTGTTTATACATAGGCTACCGTACAAATGTGTACGGACACACGCGAAATGCATTCCCAAATCAACGTTCGGATCGTATTAGAGTGAGTGCTTCGTTCGTCAGCAGCGTGGTCCCTAATTGCAAGCAAGCCCCGGCCGGTATCTGTGCTACCACGGCCAGAATGCAATTACCCCCGGCCGGCAGGCTGTTTGCATTGAGCCTAATATGAATTTATTAATGGCTAGCCATCGCGAGGAATGTATCTCTGCGCACGGGAAAGCCGGCCACTATCATTAAATTACTGACGTGAGCTCCCGCTCCCGCGCGGCGCAGATTTCCCGTCCGAAGCTAGAGTGAGAGATGCGATTAGCCTTTGTATTGATTAGGTCTGGTTAGCCCTAAACAGGATTATGTTTGCGAGAGCCGATTTGAATATATAGCAGCAGATGTGGCAGTAGGCAACTCTGTGTTTTATAGTCATTTTTCTCGCTCATTTCTTCTAATTTATGTGAATGAATTGAAAGTTGGCTAAATTCCCAAATATTTAATCTATTAAGCTCGTACTTGTCTTTTGATTTTCTATTTATTTTATTATTTATCTCCACCACTCTACAGTAAGGTAGCATTTACAAAGGTAAGGGTCACATTGAAGATACCATAAGTTAGACAAATAAATAACGAGTCCTCTTTATCAGTCGCAATAACAAATTCAGGGATTACTCTAAAGTCTTAATCTGTTTTCGCCTGGAAATATATTAAAAAATTAATTACATCTTTTTCTCTTTTTACTGAATTTATCAGAACCAACATTATTTTTATGGTGAATGAGGAGACAATAATCAAGAAAGAAAATGTCCTGACTCTATTGGCTGAGAGCAAAAATAATGTAAATCAACAGAGCTAAAGCACAAGCAAAAATTTAGTAGGGAAAAAAGTTTTGCAAATTTATTTGTTTACGTAAAAGTTCTGAAGCCAAATACGTTATCCATAAATTTACAACTTTTTCAAAGTGTCAGCTAATTGGTGTTCAAAATCGATCAGTGGCCAGCGCTCAATTGGGAGCGTCGGCCGCATGCACACACAAAGTCTGTTGGCACACACACAATATCGGAATTGTGGGTCAGGGCGTGCCACACGTACGTCTGCCTCCGACCACCCGCTCGACGCCGGGGGATTAGCAAAAAAGTGGCCACGCGTGTTGTGAGCGAGCGCGAATTTCATGCACATTTCACTACAATAATGTGCTTTCTGCTGTGCGCGCGAGTGTTTTATTTTCAGCCTGGACGCACTCGGTCGCCCGGTGGCTCGAAAATTCACCATTGGATTTTTAAACGCGCGGGAGCTTTTTTCGCTGACGCCGCGTGCGCTTGGTGCACTCGACGTTTGAGCTTTTAAAGCGATTACCAGTGTAATCCAAATTACGAAATTCGTAATTAGCGGCTGCGCAGCTTGCAGACTTTCTCTTCCGCGAACGAACGAACGAAGAGAAACTATGCGCATATAAGCTTATTACCAAAGCATAGAGTGAGAACTATTATATCCTTTGCCAGCGATGAATGTAATCTGCGCATGAATGGAACGTACTTGGGAC
Source organism: Cloeon dipterum (assembly GCF_949628265.1). Classification (NCBI taxonomy): domain Eukaryota; kingdom Metazoa; phylum Arthropoda; class Insecta; order Ephemeroptera; family Baetidae; genus Cloeon; species Cloeon dipterum. The sequence goes on from NC_088786.1 coordinate 14,737,351, forward strand.
CAAGTTTGCTGGTAATCTGATTAATTTGTTGTGCCGCAGTTGGTAATCAAACAATGCGCGGCTCATAGTCGCATAAAACGTTCTGTGATACACAGATGACTGAACCTGTGAAGTTTGTGCTTGATAGCGATCCAACTCAATCCTTGAGTTATGTCTATTACGCTATTATTTTACATTATTATGTTTTGTGGAAAGCTGTTGGTATAAGAAAAGCAAGGCACAGCAGTGCATGATGCTGGGAAATTCATGTAATATTTTATTTTTATGTGCATGAAGCTCCGTTTAAATCCATCCAAAGACACAGCAGAGTATTTCAATCATGTCATCATTGTATTATTTACCATAATATGGGCTTTTCTTATAAAATTTTATAGAATTTTTTACATTTGGTGAGCTCTATATTCAACAAAACATGGATTCAAACTATTGCACTGTGCACAGTTTTTTTAAGTTGATTGCTATTTATTAGAGGCAGTAGCTATAAAATCAAATAAAATGTTTTGGGAAAATGGTCTGACCCATCGACCATCATTATTATAAGTATTAGAATATAGACTCCGAAACTAGTTGAGAGTATAATGAAGACGTTGTCAGCTTCGAGGGGAATGTACGGCGTTTCGATTCAACATGACCTCGTTAGGATTCTCCAGAACAATAAATTAGCAATTTTATTATTAATAAAAATTGGCTTCATCCTTTGTAAATTCAAAAGTTGCTTTTCATCGTAAATAAAAAAATACAATAATTCAACCATAAACCTCCAATTCATCAAAAACACAGTTATTCTGCATTGGACAATATCAATATGAGTGTAACCCATTTCAATCAGCACAAATTCTGACAAAAGCCATTTCAATCTGATTTGCAGCCAAAAAGAGAAAGAACAAAAATTAAATCAAATTGAACCCACAGTGGCCCAAACAAGCAAAATCAAATTCCAACTTTATGCCTTAATGCACCCAATTTGCATCAATACTCAATGAATTCAGAAGCGAACAATCATTTTATCATGGAAAAACAGCAGCGGAACAACAAGCAGTATGCAAATTGTTGCCAGATGAAAACAATATAAAAACGATACGTGGAGCGCTTCTCCAGTGGCCATAACAACGCACGGGGGCATTTAAAACAATTTCCCCGCTTCAGACGTAGGCTATTCATTCACTAGAGAGTGTATGTGTGTGTGTGTGTACGGTGCGGACTGGCGTGTGCAAACACTGACATACTCTCTTTCGCGAATGCTGGAATGGAGTGGCGCGCCGCTTCATAAAGGGATTTATCTCTGGCGGCGGATCTGGTGGCAAAAAATGCTGCTAATAGTTGAGCCGCGCGGATGACAAAAGTGTGTGCCTGCCCTGGTGGGCTGCAGTGTCTGTGAGTGTGTGGTCTCGCTGCCTCATGCATATTGTAGCGGAGCAATTTGGTTGCTGGCAGACGGGGGGAATTCTTATCTGCACGCCCGATCGGCCGCCGAATGTAAGCAGCTGCAGTATCAAAGGCGGAATTATCACCGCAACACAGGCCATCTCTCCCGTCTCTCTCGCTCTGCAGAGGTGCTCATATGCGCACCATTAATAATGCAGCACTAATGTTTTGCCAACAGTGCCCACAATAAATCTGATAACACGACACGCTGCGATCGGTGCGTGTTTGCATTCGTCCCGTGTGCTCCGTTCCGCTCTCAGATGAAAAACCCTTTCCACCATGAGAGATGATGATGAGAGATAGAACCATTTTAAACTCTTCCCAAACGTGGCTTTTTTCATTAAAACATACAGTGTATATTATTTCGCATTAGTTTTCCGAGCACGTGGGAGGACTTCAGTGGTCAGTGATAATGCAAATTTTGTGTATTCCAACGAAGTGGGTCATTAAATAATAAAAAAACTGTATGAAAAAATATTTTCAATGATATGCCCACTTGAAGATAACTTTTTTGCAGTTCGTCTCATTTTTTTCAGTTCATTCATTTTGGCTGTCCAAACAAAATTTTACGGACTCGTAGCTTGAGATAAACAATTTGGATCTTTGATTTTTCACTGTCAGTTCAATCTACTATGGGAAGAGTCAAATGTAAAACAAGGGAAATTGACAGGAAACTCTAACAATCTTCCTCGAGATTTCCATTCATTAAACCTTATCTGGCATGTGCTGTAAATTGTGCTATTCAGGTCATAATACGAGCCGCTGTTACACAGCAAGCGAGTTTTTGCCTTCGAATTTCCCCTGCACCTCGCCCAGCGTATCGTATAATAGGAGATTGTTTTTAGCCTTAATGCATGTCCACACGATTTTGCAGTCGGCCAAGCTATAATTTACAGAATACGCAGAACACATTAACCTCACTGTTTCTTGCTCAACAGGGTCAGATTTTCAAATTGTGTACTGGAATAAACATGACAATGTATGGGGTAAAGTAGCCCTGTAGAATCATAATATTGATCAATATGAAACTAAATTAACTATTATACCAAAACTGAAAGCAAACTACAAAGAGCAATCCAAAGTTTTTCTCAGCAAGCTATATTTTATTGTCTTGTAAAGCACTTCAAAATAAATCTCAATTCCAGTTCTTACTTGTCATATTTTCCTTTGTTCATTATATTTTAATTGATGATAATCTTTGACTGTAATTATTTTGATACACGATGATAAAAAATCAACATTAATAATTCGATCTCAATAAATTTTTCCTGTCATTTTATAAATTTACCCTCAAGTTCTTTGGGTTATTTAATAAATGAATTTAGGAGGTGAATCAACTCGAAAATATCCGTCGTATTAGGGCGATTTTCTGTCATTCAATTGAACAGAGGGCAGCATGGCGACCAAAAAGGAGGACCGTCTCTTCTATTTACGACCAAAAACGATGATGGCGAGAATCGATAAGGCCATTTATTTCATCCCAACGGTCGCTCGTAATTGTGTTGCAAATCGTCCATTCGGAATGGCTTTCGCCGAATAGTGAGCGGGAAAGGGCAAAAACGCTCTCTCTGGGTCCGAAAGAGCGTCTCGACGCAAAAGTTAGCACATCTCTGTCCACGCACGCAGCCTGTTTTCGTGGCGAAACGGAAGCCCGGCACATTCATATGAAAATTATACCGTCACATTTAACCGGCGGTACATTCCTTGGCTTGCTGGCCGAAAAGCAAATCCTCGCCATTGATGCGCGTCCAAAAGAGTTTACAGATTCCTTTCTTCTGAAAATTTATTTCAGCCGGAAACCCCACTGACTTGTGTTTTCTCTTAAATTGATTTTTGTAAATTATACCCAACGAAAACAACAATTTTATTGCAGAAATGCTTACAGTAAATATTTAAAAGAATAGCAAGACTTGTTTGATTGTTACAGATATATTACAAACAAATCTTGTATTCTAATTTTAATTTCAATTTAGCACAAAAGACCAAAACCATGTAAATTAAAAAGTCGATTAAAGCCATCAAGCCATTAATCAGAAATTCCAAATTTGATGCATCTGCCTATTGTGTTCTGATGAATTTAATTTTCGATAATCTGTGTAGCTTATGGGCTTTTTAGTTAATAACAACAGGCCAAACTTGTCTTTTCAAGTGAGCTAAACTCCGCCATGAAACTCTCTCCTCGCCAGATTTTCTCGCCGAAACCTGCACTCTCTCTTTTAAATGCGAACTTGCTTGGTTGCAGGGGTAGTGAAAAATATCATGTAGTATGGCCGCCCAAGTCGTTCATCAAGCAAAGTTTAGGCTGTAATGACGAAGGGATTTAGCTGAGGGTGCAGCTTTTGTGGTAACGAGTTTCTGAAACAAAGAGTACAGTGGCTTCTCCCTGCTCAACTGCGCAAAACTGTTGAAGTGAAAAATACCTTGAATGAGGCATATATCAAGCCCTGCTCCTCGAATATTATCTCTGGGAGCATATTTATTTTTATGGCAACTCAGGAGAATAGTTTGACGCTTGATTTAAGAAGTATTCACGCATACCTTTAGTACATTATTTTTTTAAATTGAAGGATGCATGCAAACAGTTCAACCTATTGTAACATTATTTAATAGTTTCATGAAATTTAGTGGGGCTTTACAGTGCCTAAACACGGGCAAACTACATTTCCTGTCAACAAGTAAGTACCATGATGACGAGACAGAAAAAACACATATCCATTAGCCCGATATAGTATCTTGATCTATGTGAACGACTATACACTTTTTTCCCTCCATCGCCAATTGCTTCGTTTGTGAAACACGGTCAATTTGTCCTAACCACATAATTATACCGCTATGGTCTGCTGCTCGTGGAAATAAAATAGTTGGGTGGAGGAGTCGAGTGGCAAAAAGGGGGTGAATCGGTTGTGCCAAGAGAGGTGTAATTTGTCACTGCCCTGACTCTCTCTCTCTCTCTCTCTCTCTCTCTCTCTCTCTCTCTCTCTCTCTCTCTCTCGCTGAGTTGCGTGCGGATTTTTTCTCGCTTCTTAGCCTCAAAAGTTTGAGCGGAACAAAAGAGCCGGCGCGCTATTTTCATTAGGGCTGCTCTGCGCTGTTTTGACATTAGAGGCCCAACACTTTTAGCGAGAGCATTTAAATAATGAACCATTACCGCTGCTTGCCGCCGCGCTCCGCGGGTAATGATGATAGGCTGGTGCACACAGGGTTCGTGTTCAAATGTACACTGAACTCGCGTGCACAGTGTTCACATTACGCGAGGCGCGTGCGCGCGCGGCAAAAAGTAATTTTAATGACAAATCCCCGCGGTCTAACTTTTGCACTCGCGCGCACCACTCGCGTTTTGTTGGTGTTTTCATTATTATTTTGCCAACATCAGACGGGCAAGAAGACAAAAAAATCGCAGCCCGTTCACAATTAGTCAACAGACGTGTGAAGGCGTAAACATCCATGTGCAACTTCACAGACTTTTCGCCCTTCTTTTAGATTAATTTTGTAGAGAGTAAGAAGTTACACTGGTATTCACTTCTTTTTTGTCCTAAAAGAAATGTCGTAATCATTTGAACTATGAATTCAAACCTTAATTCACGATTTTAGTCTCTTGATCCCTTTAGTGTGAATAGAATCAACCTACCCTGACCAAAAATTTAATACTAGTTTTATTGCATACAGTACAAACCAGATAAATATAACTATTTAGGATGTAACATCGCATAGAATAAGAAAAATTATTCTTCATCAGTATGCTGCAAGTAAAAGCAATGCTATTAAAATACGATATTTTATTTAAACTATTAACATAAGCCTGCATACAAACCAAAAAATATTGAGTCAACCCGCAAAAAATTGAAACAGCTCCCCTACGTGTTTTATATAGGTTTGGTTATATAGACACGGTTAAACGGGTTAAACATAAAGCTAAAAGTTCAAACAACAAGTCACCGAATTTTTATTTATAAAGTCAGAAACTAGTGAAACAGTTTTATGAAAAGTTTAAGGAACCAAATATATTTCAGAGGAAAAGAAAAATCCCAAACCTGTTTTGTTTTTGCAAATAATGAAAATATCAGTTTTTTTGGCAAAGGTGAAAACGTAGACGTCTGTCGTATGGTTGAAAATCGGAAACGGTTTTCCCAGTTCGCGTTGTTTTCCACTTTTTTTATCAGCCCCTCAGAATATGAGACCGCCGCGACTTATTTTCTCACCACGAAGCAACCAACACATTCACAGCACACAATATCAAAGTCAGCGCGAATCCTTTATGTATGTATTATATGTGTTGTCTCCCGCTGCTTCGGGATGATATGCGGCTGCATACACTCTCTTAATGCTGATTACACATACAACTTCAAACAGAATATTCGCGCACGACTGATTCGCCCTTTGTGCCGCTCCACGGCAGCGACGGCGGCAGACAAAGCGCCGAAATATTTAGTCTCTGTTTGCCTGTGCTCGCGTGTCTCCGCAGCCGCAACTACTACGCAATTCACTCGCATCTTGCGCATCTTGGTAAAAAGTGCCTTGAGACACAATATAATACACAAATGTGACAGAGGGAGAGAGGCAGACAAACAAACTTCAAAGCTAGCAAAGAAAGAAAAGAAATGGATGAATTTCAGTTGCCGAGATGATAGTTGCAGTAATGATGCGTGCCTGATATTCAACTTAATGTTTTTTATAGAAGGGTTTTGAACTCTGCTTCGGGCAAAACACCCAGTTTTTCACTTTGAAAATTGTCACAAGAGTTTCATCAATTACTCTCTTTATAGAGGATAGTTTAAAGTCAATATTTTTAACTACTTTCTTCTGAAAAGTGGAAGTATCCTCAATTGTACCAATTTTTTGTAAAATCTAGGGAAAATGCCTCTTAAATGTGCGAAACTTGGATCAGAACCGAGCAACAATCCCTTTAAAAACTGAGTAAAAATGCAACAAGCTATATCACAAAATGAACATATTTTAATACCATTCAGCCAACTACATATTACAATTTTATGGCGAAATGTAGGTGTGAAATTTTACGCAGTTAAAAGTTACAGCGTTGGTAGTGCAAAGAGGCGAAATTTGAAATCCCCATCCAACCATTCAGCCCGTGTCATACAGAGAGCAAGAGATAGAGGGTGGTTGCTCTCTCACTCTCGTGTGGCACACGCCACGAATCTTGACAAGATAAATAATTCCGACCGAGTATGAGGAGCACGTCGTGTGCTGCACAATCTCGCTCGCATTATAAGAGCGATTTAATCCTTCCACATCTACTTAAATTATTTAAGAGCAACAGCGAGAGAGAGAGAGAGAGAGAGAGAGAGAGAGAGAGAGAGAGAGAGAGAGAGGGAACGCTTAATCAGTCAGTGTTATCTTGCAACCGGATCTTGGAGAAAGATTTATTGCCGTGTTTAATTAAACAGCAGCGGAGCACGAATTCGGTATAGGCGTGCTTATATGGTACACAAGAGTATGTGAGCGCTGGATGGTGCAAATTTCATCTCTCTTACTCGCAAGCGCTCGCCCCACATGCTTAAATAAAACAATGGGATGGCCTAATTAATGTTTTTCGCGTCGTAAGCACTTAAACTAGCGCTAGACTTGCTGAAAGGATTAAATTTAGTGTGAGACGCGGGAGTTCATTGTTTTCTCGCTCGGCGCGTAATATCCTCGGAAGAGGAAGCCGAATTTGCATGTGTGTATTAATTTTGAGCCCATCCGTTTTCGTGTGCAGTGGGCAATGTAGCGCAACGTTAGTCTTTTTATATTTAAACATGATATTTACATCACATTATGATTTATGTAATGAGGACGTCACTTGAAAACTACATGGTCAATAATTATTACCATAGTTGGGTTCAAAATACGATAAAAATTTAATATTAAGACGTGCCCTAGCTGGGTAAAGTTTTAATTTTTATGAGGGTGATTTTGATATTTTTATGTTGATGTCAATAAAAGGATTATATTTATTATATTAAAAAACTGTTTTGATATAATTATGGTGCAACAGTTTCTACATCAAGATAGAGATGTGTTCCTGGAACATGCAGAACAATTCCTGAAGATTGTTTGGCTTCCCATGCGTCAAGTAATTGTAATTAAAATCGGTAAAATCTATTAAATATCATATTTGTTTCCTTTCCTGCTGTTTTTCTTCTGGCACCAAGAGGGTAAACAATCAATCTGCCCCCGACTCTGACCACTCTTAATACTGATCTTCCTATCATGGCAATATCAATTAAAACGGGTGTTAACAAAGCATCGATTCCTCTATGTCTGTAAATTCAATCATGGAGTAAGATTCCCGATCGTAAGAATCGTATCAATAAACCACTTGCTCCTGAAAAACGTGTGTTCCTTTTCACCGCACATAAATCTCGGATGCTGTGGCGCAACAGCCGCGAAAATTCTTCTCCAAGCAATCGCTGTGAGCCTGTTTTGCTAGACAATAAATCTGTGCTCCACTCGAATGGGCCATCAGCCGATACTCACTCTCCGAATCTGCTTACCAAGCAGGCCAACGAATCCGCGTCGTGTGCGAGAGTGCATTTGCGTGGCAATCGATTTAATAATGTACAGCGTTCGAACGGGCTGTAAATCATAAGGGGATGTTTTTGCTGGCAAACGCAGCAGGCGGTGTCTCTGTGCGTGTAATCCGCCGTGTCGTGTTTGCGTATGCATAGTTGGCGGCTGTTCCGAATATTATATGTATGTCCTCCGGACTGGCACGAATGTATACGCACGAAGAGCGGACGGCGCAAAGTGCGAGCGACTCCGCCGGCGCATTTGCACGCCAAAACAACGTCGCACAACCGACATAAACACGGGCAATAATGTGCCTAATCGCTGTTATACGGCCACTGATGACGGCATTTTGATGTGAAACGCTTGCTGATAAGCGCAGTTGCGATTTTTGCCCAGATTCTCAACTTCATGCATCTAACTTATTGATTTTTTGCTTGTGGCGTATGCTTCAGCAAATACTCAACTGCACGATTGTGTCATTACGAATGCAAGCTTCACTTGACTATATTCTCAAGGATTTGTAAGCTCGTTTCATTCAATTAGCTCAAGAACTATTAATCAAGGACGTTCTATTCAAGAAAAAAAATCCCATTTAATTAATATAAATTTATTTCCGCCACATTTTAATGAAGAATCAAAGAAAAAATCCGTAAAGGAGAGTATACTTTGGTAATTTTTTCAAATGAATCGATCTCATTGAATTTAAGTACCTTTCTTCGAAGTAAACTAACAAGATAACCAGGCGAACATTTTCGATCTGGTCATATAAGCGAGCTATGGAGCCTCTAATTGTAAGAGCTAAAATCCCTTTGGGATTTAACGCGGGGATTGTTTATAAATCGAATTTCGAAAATATCATATTGATATGATTTTTTTCTTGCTCCTTCCAACGAGATGAGTTGATCGGTGCAATTTTTTCTTTTTCTGGGGGTTTCTCCGTTTCCGGTTAACTCTCTTAAATCATCAGTTAACATATTCAATCATTTTTTTATTATAAATACATTATAATATTGCTTGAGACATAACTTACCTAAATTTTCAGAGGATTTTTACAGATACACAAGCTCTCCATTCCTGTTGTTGAAAAATACCTTTAAAAATAATATTTAGTTTATTTAATTATAAATATTTTATGAACTTTATTACCAAAAATTACATTTTTATTATTATGTTAAAAATAGGAAATTGTATTAGCTTTTAAATATTTTTAACTTACGCCTTGCATAAAGAGGGAAACTGTGCCGCCAAACAGTCTTTCAGTGCGGGTGGCATATCATACCACACTTTTACGTCACGATATTCAAACACATTTTTCTGAGATCGGTGCATCCGAGTATGCAGTGGGTCATCGCCGCGGTGCATTCGATGCTGTTTCATATCATAAAAATGATAATGTTTTCCGGAATATAAAAAATTAACAATCGGTCAATTCCTCTTATCAAAGATTTTCTTTTACTCGAATTTTGACACATTTGCATCAAAATATAATTTAATTTTTAACATATTTTACATTTTTCATTATGGCTCAAAACGGATCGAAAAATTACGAACACTTAACTTATTTCAAATCACGACAGGCTACACAATTCCAATTAGTTTGATGCCTATCTAAAAAGTACCAAAGCGGACTTTCCTCGTGAGAAGGTAAGAAAAATATAAAAGTTTTATTGTGAAGTACTTGGCAACCTTTGATAACTTCGTCACGAAGACATGGAGGTTGTTAAAAAGTCAAAAAATCAGTGAAGGTTGTCGTCTCCTAGTATTTAAATGTGTACCTAGAAGGGAGTTAAGTAAAGAACGAAAGAATCACATTGATTCGTGTTGGTTAGAAATCCTCTCTTTTTTGTGTCTTCCATCTTATAAACATGTCTTCATCTGCTTTCATTTTTGTCTTACATTATCTTGAAATTTAATTTTACTGCGAAACTTCATAAGCAAAAGTGGGATTGTTTACTAAGAGTTTTGAAACAACAAATGGAAAATGTGGCTGTGACGCTTAAACTTGTCGGAATGAGAAGTTAAAGAACTTTTTTAAGTTAAAAGAAGAAAGTTTTAAGAAATGAAAATGAAGTCCGCTTTTATTTTAAACCCCATGAAATAAATGGTAAGTTGTTGATAAGTAGTTTTTATAGCATGACGAATTGGCAAAACAAGTACTTAAGTAAGTGGAGTTAATCATGACATAACACTTTTAGAATTAACGCTGCAATTAAAATAATAATTTTTAATCTTTTTTTCATTATAATAAGTTTCTTTTCCATTGAGAAATGAAATTCTTATATCGTAAATCTGGGAAAAGTAGGCAACACGCCCTTTTCCCCTAAAATGAAATAATTAAATTTCACGAAGCATTTATGAAATTCGTGCGTCGGCCCTGGTGGACTGAAGCCACAGAAGCAATTCTCGTGGGAAAGGCAGCGAGGAATTTTAATGAAACTGATGTACGAACATTTGTATATGCAGTGCGGCGGGGCCGCTTGTGTTCCAGTGGCATTCTTTCGCCATTAACCTCTGGCGATTGTTCGGCCGTGAAACTGGAAAAGAGAGGACGAGCGAGAGCAGCGTGTTCTTGGCCTCTCTTTCCAGTGCCGGGGCGAAAGTTGCGGCCCGAAAATGCGACCAACACTTTGAGGCGAACGGCTCGACCGTCAATCCTCGCGAGGCGAAACACACACTTGGCTCTGCAGCTTTAATAAATGGCAGTCTGCAGAGGAATTTCTTGTAAAGCGTTCTGCATACATTGTTCCGGCACGAGAATATTAGGTCTTCGCAGTTTAATGAATTTGAGCGTTCTGGAAGAAAAGGAACTAATAAAAAGTCAAATTAATTAGATTTTTCGGACATGACGGATATTTCGTTCTTAACTTCTCAAGCCTCAAGGGATTCTTAAAACTTGCCATGTAACCCCATTACTTCAGAAACTTCACAAGCTGAAATTTTTTAGAGTTTCGGGTATGCTAAATGTTGCTGTGAGTTCAAGTTTAATGTCAATTTAAAATTAAACGGTATATGGAACGATTATTCTTTATAAGTGAGTTTCTTTCCTTTCTAGAAGGGATGTGAAAACAAACATGTACAATTGAAAGTGATCTTAACAATGTATGGAATGATAAGTTTAAGTTTGTATTTAAGGTTGCAATTATTCAAATTAGCCTCAGATTTATTGAAACGCAAGATCTTTGAAAGTAACGAATTGTACGCAATTGCAGATATCAAGAACAATTTTTAACAATCACGTAAGTCACATTTTGTCTTGAAAAATTGAAAATCGATCAGGAAATGACAAATTGCCCAAGTCTAGACCGGAACGTAATTGAATTTTTAAAGGTCTGCACAAGCTATTCCGTTGTTTAATGCGAATTTCACGAGTGGAATGCAGAGCACTTGTGATGTTATTTTTTACACGTGCAGTTTTATATAAGTTTTACATATTCTAATAAACACTGGCCGGATGTTTTATCTCGTGGCTCCCGTTTAGCATTCTCAGGCGCAATCAGCAACTTCGTTAATTCGCAAGCGGAAAAACAACGGCCCTTTTCAAAGGGTGAGCAGCAAAATTGAATTAGATCCTCGCAGCAAAAACGCTCAAGCCAGCTTGAGTGGGGCGAGTTTTTAGCGTGTTGACGGGCCACTGCGGTTCGAAACGAAAGGAGTTCACGCTTATTTCCATTTCCCTAGTGTTTTCTTTCTTTTCTTTCTGAAGAGTGGTGAAAATGTATTTATTATATGAACGGACGCAAAGTGCAGGCCTGGGATTAGAATTGAGGCACTGCCACCGGCTCCAGTCTCATTTATCCTCATTGCGAGACGGCAGCTGCGATAAATTTTTATCTAGCAATCAGCCGGGCCACCAACCTACCCTCAAGGCGCAGCTTCAGAGAAGGAAAGAACGGCAGCAGAAAGGGTGAAATAAGAAACCAACGCCGCCACCTTGCAAACTAAATTCCCACTCTATAATAATAAAGGCAGCAGACGGGGCAAACACCCGTCGCGTGCTGAGAGTTGACTCTCGCGAACCATTCAAGCAGGGGTTCTGCTAAACAAGGACAAACGCTTGAGAGTGCTTCCGGAAGCAATTGCGGGCAAATGCTTTTCAGCAAAATAGTAGAATTTGGATTGAATTGGATTTAGATGCACTTCACAGTGATGAATTCTGTTAGTGAGCTTTTGTTCGGTGATGATAAATTAATACTTTATCTTCCAAACAACTTGATTTTAATTTTTTGTAGCGCTAGTATGATTGACTGTAATATATCAAGTCCGTTGTTTTGTGCGTCTCCAAAGAATGAAAAAGTCAAAAATCACCAGGTGATTTCAATTATAAACCTTAAAATGAGATTTTTAAAACAGTAACCGCATAATATGAAAAAAGCTTTTGTAATAATGAGAGTTAGTTAAAACGCTGTGGCACGTAAAAGTAAAAAGTAAAAACACCCATTTATTTTCAGAATAACAGCAGGTAAAGTCCAATTTTCCGCTGTGGTCCCCTTCTTTGCGTGCTCGCGGAATGACAAAACTTTCGCCATATTCACATTTATGCTGGTTAGATATAACCCCTACATACAATAGTGAACTAGACGAGAAACAAGTCGCAAATGGGTCGTTTGCCCAGACTTGAAATCATGTCGTCGTCCGAATGTCCGTCCGCTGAGAGAATAAATTTTACAATTGCAAATCTGCCGGTGCAAAAATCCACAAACACGTGGCCGTTCGGAATTTGTAAATTTCCATCTGTCCTGTTCTATCTGTTTATTTACGTAGTCTGATCGCGTTATGTGTGCGCGCGCGAGCGGTGGTGCTGTATGTGTGGAAATAAATTCGCTAGCAGCGCGGTTCTATTCTAATAAGCAAACACTCTGCAGCACCAGCAAAAATATATACACACGCTCGCGCAGCTCGTCTATATGCATGTGCGGACATGCAAATTCGTATGTACACGGACGTATGTACTTTTTCTTATATTCCGCTTATATGGCCAACTTTAGCTTGCTCAGCTTTCGGATGCGACGAGTGCTAGCTGACGAACGAGGGAAGTGCGGCAAGATTGTCAAGCGGAGCTTTTTAAAAGGCTTTAACAAACAAATCAACAGTGAGCTAACTGGTGGCTGCCACAAAAAGCATTTATACTTCCTTAGTGTCAATCAGAATTAAATTCAAATTGATATTGCCTATTCCCTATATATGCCTAGTCATATAGCACCTTTTGCGGTTGAAATAATTCAAATATTACGAAGGAAGTCATATTTTCGTCCAAACAAAAAACAACCTCATTTCGTCGATTTCGGAAAACCATGCAGTGGCATCCATAAACCAGCACTTTGTGTTTCGTTTTTGTCAGTTGGAATTGCACGCGTGTATTGTTCGTAGCGGCCGGCCGATGCATCAATTGAATAATCGAATAAAGCATCACAACTCCAAAGCCGACGCTGATTTGATTTATCTCGTCCGCCAGGGGATTAAAAAGCGCGAAATTGGAGCTTGGGCTGTAGGCAAATTGTGTTTGCGTTTCCTCACTTCCCAGCGGGGTAAAAGAGGTTCGTTCTTTTCACCCGCTTTACAATCCAAATAAGCGCCGAGCTAAGCAAATACAATCACTGACCACTGTGTTGTGTGCGCGGCTGGCACACCCTGCACTATATAGCTCTCCAATTCGCCATTATTCGGCGCACTCGTCGAGCCTCTTCCGCTCGAGTTTAACCCGGTTTCCCCGACGGCCAGCCGTTTTTATCCTCTCATTTCCGTCTCTCGTTCGTTCGTGTGTCACACTCTGGCCGCGGGATAATGGAATATTATAAAAGTAAACATTAAATTTCGGCGCGGATATGCGAATGGAAGCATACTCGCAGTGCAATTTGCCGCCACATCACAATTTCAACCCGGAATTATAATGCAATGTCAAGAACACAGCTCAGCGCACAAAGATCGTATTAATTTTGACATTATCTCGTTTGGTCCAACACGCAGAACATAAGCTTTACATCGCGCTAAGCCGATGTTTCATTAGTTCAACCAAGTGAAAAATAAACAACTGCCTAATCGAGCAACTATGTTTGTAATGTCAACTTCAAGATTTTCTGGAATATCATCGATTTTGTAACCACGGATTAAATTGTAATTTCATCAGGGTGTTGTCAGTTTAACCAATGCTACAAATGCTTTGTTCGTCAGAATTACTACGTAAAGAGATAAAAAATCACTATTACTTAATTGTATGGTTATATTTCTCACTCTAGATTTTTTGTACAGGTAAAGAGTTTTCTGAGGTTTAAAGCTCATCATTTCCTAATAAAGCAGTGCTTCCAAGTGCAGTGCTATCGTCATTGGAATAGTCTTTCACCAAATTTGTGTATGAACGAGAATTCAAGTGCGTTTAAGAAGAAAATTGAAGAAGCAATATTCTCAAGCTACCATTAATCATTACTTCCTTCCAAATGTTGTTCCTACATAAATGTATCATTACTTTATGGATGTGTGCTGATTTGGGGCAGAGTTGCCCTGTCAGCCCATAATAAACTTAAATTTTGAAACTAAAGCTGTGAATACGACTAAAAACAGAAATCGAAATCTTGGATTGCTCATTCAACGAGCGTGGGGAGATTTGGTTCAGAATATCTTGGTTTGAAAGTAGACAAATCAATATACATATTTGTGACAAGGAGATTTCAGATTGCCATCCTACTGTCTTATTGAACTTGCTAGAAAGCTGTTTAATAGTTATTTCGCAGCTCATATTCATAGTATTTACTAAGCATATGATACAAAACTGACCATCTTTCATCCCTGCAAAAGTGTACAACTCATCTCCGCAAAGACCAATTTTGATAAGTGCAAAAAGTATGCCATCAAGCAAATTAATATCCAATATTCAGATGATCAGATTCATCATGTGCTGCTGGAGGCATCGAAAAACAGTTTGATCTTCTTTGATGTTACAGGCTTTCCAATCTCTCTTATATATTTGCTACACATAAATAAATTTGGAAGGCAATCCGACGTGATCGCAGCGTATCGTGACGTTGAAACAGGGATGTGTAAAACATTGTTTTGCATTAAATTGGGATGACGAACAAACAATTTCAAATACTTTTTTGCAAGGAAAAGGAGTAGCTGATTAACAGAAATGATAAATACTTTTTGTATTGATTTGATTTTGAATTGCAGCTTAGTGGAAGAACTATTTTTTCTTGAGTTAGAGCACAATTTTGATAAATTTTATCGAAAGTTTGCATGTTGTCAGCAAGGGCTTAAATTTTTGATGTGACAATAATTTTGCCAACCATATTTCTGTGTGTACAATTTGTGTAATTCGGCCGTTTTACACAGCCCCGGGCTGCTGTTGGGCGCAAAGCAGCTTACTTTGGTCCAGATTGCCGGCTGCAAAACACGTATAAATAGTCCGGGAAAACCACGAGAATATGAGCGGACGCGCCAAACGTATCGAGAGTGGGTTTTTACCTGATAATCAGCTTACGCGATTTGGGCTCGCTTTCCCTGCCCGCTGCGCCCACCGTCGGCGCGTGTTTCTGACGGTGCACGAATGTATTTGTATAAATATATATATCGGATCGATTGCACGCGTGGGATGAATTCTGCTGCAGCAGCAGAAAGTGTGCATTTAGAGTCGCTTTTGACAGCACTCTACTCACACACAATACTCTCGTTGGGTGAACGAGTGTGTGTGAGTGAGCGAACGAGAGCACGGATCTGCCGGCACCGGCAGGGTTGCTGTGAAGTTCAAAACGTCACGAGCAGCCAAAGGGAACGGTCTGGGTCATGCCCTGTCAAACAATGAGACAAAATGTTGCCAAACAATACAGCAGAAATGGCTGCCATTGCCACTGCTTTCCTCTGCTCTTTTCATCGTGTGAAATAGGGTATCACCGGTGACTTTGCTCCCATCGTTGCCGAACAATTTAAAATAGTGATTCAAGATGGAAATGGGTCTGGCTCCTAAATAATGCTAATGCATTGAAATGTCGAATTAAAGGTTTATTCTCAAAGGAAAAATGGCTGCAAACTGTTTTCAATACATTTCATGGCATTCTGTTCACCATTATTGATTCGTTCGTTGAAAGGCACAACGTAAACGTTTAATATTAGTGATTGGAATGGGGTTTGGTCCGGCAAATTAATCGATGCAGCATTCTCATTGTTCTTAACTCCACCTATGTTTAAATTTATGGAAATATCTAGCAACCCACTCAAAGCTTAATATTTTATTCTAGAAATCTAAATAAATTTAAATAATTTATTCTGGCTTTTCTAACCAGTTGGGGGCAGATGTAAGCATAAATAATAAATTCAGTTCTTACATAAAATTAAAGTTTGGCTCTCAACTTCATAGCTCATCATCAAATCTTGTTAAATTTAATACACATGTCTGTGTGTCATGCTCGTAAAATGAACCGGGTTGAAACTTTTTATAACGGTGCAGGATTAATGTTATTTAATTTCGTTCCACTGGATTTAAATCAGCGACGTGTAGTTCATGCCGTGCTCCCCTGGCGAACAGCCAGCCAGCAGGCAAATCCCCCGATCGTGAGTGAGAAACGGCTGCAACTCGGCAACCCGCCTGTCACGCAAATTGCGTAAAAAGTGACAAGGGAGCTGCCGCTTCAGAACTCATTTCACCAGCCGACTAGCGAATTTGATCAGGCGTGATCGATAATCTTTAATGGCGCGCAGCCTCCTCGGCCTCGCTGCTCCTCTCGACGTCGTTAGCAATTCACGCTCACGTGCGTTTACCTACAATTAGTGCGACGAGATAATTACGGAGAGCGAATCCCTCCCGCCCGACTTTTTAATTAAGGAGCGAGTGTGTTCGACGGTTTGTTTCATTCTCCATGCGCGCGTTGGCCTGAGGGCGCATTCATTGCGGACGATCATGCGACGCAGGCACAGCATCGCCGATATTAGCATTAGGTTATTAAGCGCCGGTCGCCGCCTGCAATTCATTAACCGAATATATAGATAAATAGATTGGCAACTGTCAGGCGGCCTGCAATGGCTGTCGTCGGCACAGGAGCAGCTGCAGGCTGATCACTATGATCACTCAAGTCCTTTGACCCTTCGACTGAAACGAAACTGACAGGAGGAAGAGTGTTATTAAAAAAAGGATTTTGGATTTATTAAAATTAAGCTTGAGGGCTTGATGAAAACATTTGCTCTAAGCATTTCCAATTTGGACATTACCGCTACCATTATGAGCTATGGGATTGATTTGAAATGTCCTTTTTACATTTAATGATCTTTAAATCCAAAATTTTTCGTTCAAATTCATGAAGTCCTGGTTGACAAAAACATGTGACATACATAAACTCCGTAAACTCCTATTTAACCAAAATGGACATTTTTTAACAGAAGCCTGTACATTGATAAACGCCAATATTTTCCCGCAAAATTATATCAAAGAGCAAAAGATTCCTATACTTTTTTTAAAATATTTGAAATAATAACTGATTAAATTTCTACCACTTTGTTATTAGGAAACCATTTTATTTGTTTAATTTACAGTTAGAGGGCTGATTTTTGGTTTGTAATAAATGCAATAGTAACGTTTTCTATTTTCTCCCGCAAGGAATAAATTCAATGGAAGAAGAAAAACTCGGACATTCCTCATTCAAAATAGTCGTGAACGAATTATTTTTCTATAACGAATTATTTATCAATAGGCATGGTAGGCATGTTTAAAATTTGAAATTGTAAAATTACTGTTAAGATCTTAAATATAGAAAACCTGAAAATGTTGATTTAAAAAATATAATGCGAACGAAATATTTGCGCTTACACTGGGTAATGTAGTTAAATTAGTTGATGGTTTAATAGTCATTTAAATTACATTATTCGTGCTTATTTGACAATGAGCATAGAATGCCTGTCATGGTTTATTAAATAGGAAGTGAGCCTTTTTATTATATCAGAAACATGTTAATACAATAAGCTTTATTTCTATTGAAGTAAATTTAATATTTAAAAAAAAGACCTATGCTAATGAGGTTTGTATGTGCAAATACTGTGACAACCAAATCAATGTATACTCTTCACACTAACATGTTACAGAAAAATTTTGGCTTTGTCGCGAGAGCTACTCAAAAGTCTATTTTTATTCCAAACATTTTTTTCTTTTCAAAATCTCTGTTAGTTTATTATCAAAGGAAACTATATCATTCTGAAATTCACTGAGCAATTTGCAGGATTTATCTAATTGATGCATTTGTGGAGTCTTTCGCCTAGCCATCTCAATTGCTAATCATACCCGTAACTAACATTAGCTGTCAGTTGTCGCACCAACGAGAATGGAGCAGTGCAGCACCGACATAATGAGACGATTTGGGATTGATCATCAAAGCAAGCTGCGCCGACTGATTATAGTTAGGATCAAACAGCAGGGGGACATCCGCGCGCACACGCGTGCATGTATCACACACATGACATAATCCTTGGCATCGGTCGGTGTTGCCATAGTATATCCGTGTGTGCCTGCTCAGCCGTGCACTTATAGATTAACTGTGCAGCCCTGCTCGCCCGGCCAGGCAGTACGTACACCTATTTATGCGGGTCAGCATACATATGTACACTATGTATGCATGAGATGCATTAGGCAGCAACCTTTGCCTTTCATCATGATTGAGAGGCTGCATATTGTGCTGAAGAGACTGCCGTGTACGCCGTTCCGTTCAAGGCAAATTTTATTTTCCATGCTCTTTGTTCCGAGGAAAGAAAGCATCAGAAGTCATTCATTTGCCTTGTTTGCGTATGCATTTGAGTGGTGTGCAGATACGCTGGAAAACTTTTGTTATATGTATGGTTGGAATTTTATCGGCATGTTCAAGCTTTATATGGCAACTGAAGATGTGCTCATTGACCTGAAATCTATATTATTAAAATGATTTATTAGGAAAGCGCGTCACAAAGTGAACTAGATGCATATTTGTTTTGAAGTATGCGAACAGTGTAATATAATTGTTATTTGCTCCGCAGTCTTTTAACATTAAGTATGCTGCTTGATTTAGAGAAAATTATAAAAAATGAACTCTATCCGTATAAGTAAGTACGGGGTTTTGTGATAGATTAGAAATATATTCGAGACAGTAGAAGACACAATATAAGGCGGATGTATTAGATGGGTATGTTATGTAGCATGATTAACAATTAAATCATCAACAAAGATCACACACTGTCTCGCAGACTGAATATCAAATATATGCTTGTTAGAACAAGCAGAAACCATTCGCTGCCGTGAGCAAACCTCAGACAGATGGTTCCCCCTCATCATTTATGATAATGTGTGTTGCCATTCTCCATGGGGGATGCAGATTTGTGCGCCACAAACTACGTAATTATTGCTGTCGAGCTTATTGGGTCTGATGTCTGATCTCGCGGTTAATGCAATGATTACAAATCAAGTTTTCAATACTAGGCATATATCAATGTCAAACCATCGTGATAGATTAGCTATAGCCAAATTGCGAATTTTACCTCAATCACGGAATTTGGTATGAACTAAGAAATACGAATCTCAATTATTTTGAAAGGAAAAGCAGAAGTTGAGTACTATTGAACCGCATGCGGAGGATTATCCTCTGAATTTTTTTATCTAGTTCGTTTTATTTGCTTTATTCAGAGGCATTTCGAGAGTGTGGGCCGCAATTCCAATTGTGAAAGGCCAACAGGCGATCTAGAATCATTAACAAAGTTCTCTCGACCAGCAACGTAAGCCGTGTAGGAGCTTAATCTTGATGAATTCTGCCGAAGAAGCCATGCAATTAGTCGAAAATGGCTCACGCACGTGAGCTCCGCAGACTGGCTAAATGCACTCACAGGATCTACTGTAATCCAGCGGACGGCAAGAGACTCCAAAATAACAAAACCCACCACCTTGAGCTGGTGAATAGCTGAGTGGGCTTAAACAAACAGGAGACAAAATGTAGCAAACTGAAAACATTTTTCAGTATTTGCCCTGTTTATAAGTGCGAAATAACATAAATCCACGGGATAGAAAACACAATGATCCGGGTTATTAATTTTTTAGCTTTACATATACATTAAATAGTGTCAACAAGTATATTTTACAGCCATTTACTGATAAAAATTGATGAGAGGTAATAGAAAAAAGTCTTTTTCATTTTTCATAAAACTAAAAATACAAAATTGCAACAATTTTCAGGCTCATTAAGTTAGGAATAAAAATATAGCCTAATGTTCAATTAAGATTTGTCTTTCACTGAGAAAAAAAATATTTTCACTGAATATCCTCGTTTGACTTTACGACTTGCGTACAAACAAGAGGTCCGTTTTAGATAATGATTAAGTTATATAAAATTGAACTGCCTTATTTGTTTCAATATTTATTAAGACCGCGTAGGGTGGTGGGAGATGTATTGGGTGCATTTATTATTCATTGAGCGCGCCACCCATCGTTCGAAAGGATCAACTGTGCCGCTGTTGGGTGATTTGTGTCACCAGCGAATTTGCATTAAATTCGGCAGCCAAGCCCATGCATTAGCGGCCCCAACGTCGGCCATGAATAATTGTCTCTCGATCATTACTCTGCCGTGCGCCGGATTAATTCGGGCCGCGTGTATGTGTATTGATTGGTAACGGCTGCGCTCTCAACGTAAATCTGATTAAGTGTTAATTAATTATACTCCATCTAGTCATTATATTTTTCACTGCTTTTGATGCTTTGAAAACACAACTGTGCTAATTAAACATTTCTATGTATAGCATAGTATGTTGAGCAAATGTTTATTACTCTGGAGCTGTCCGATACGCTAAAATTGATCATTGCCGAGTTCGGTTAGTAGCAGAATTTTTATTATATAATATCAATATTTATCGGAGGTTTAATACAACTACTAGCTTTTAGGCAGTGGTTTTTGTATAGGTCTAGTTTGATTTTGCTAGAGTTTCAATGCTACAATGTATTGTAATTTCTATGATTATTTTAAATGAAAATGATGTGCTAAAAACGGTGTATTTTTAAGAAGCCTCGCAATCAGAGTCAAAAATAAAATTACTACGGTAGCTTCATTGTGTATAAGTGAAAACCCCTTGCAAAATTGTTTATTTCAAACATTGTTGACCCTTTATTAAAATAACCTATGTATCGATTTTTGCTGTAATGCTCCCTTAAATAGCAAATTTATTATCCAAGAGCTATGCTCACGTTGCACATCTGCACTGATATTCTGCTCTCGGTGTAGCATTAGGAAATTAATAAAATTTCTCGCTTTCATAGCAAATATTCTGAGAATGAGTTTTGGGCCAATAAGAAGAAGTTGAGCAGATCTTTGAAGAAAATTCATTGAAATATTTAAATGTCAAGAAATAGTCGAATGCCTTGGATTGCTGTTTGGATTCTTGCGATTGCGATCAGCGTTCGCCTGGGCTTTGCCATTCTCTCATAAAACACTAATCTTATCGGGACTATTCTTGACTCTTGAGAGAATTACGAACAACCTCGATTTTAATCGTCATTATATCTAATTTTTCAGATTTAGTTTAATTTTTTACAATTCAGGCCATGGACGAAGAAAAACTGAAAATTGCTAAGAGAAGGATTGCAGAGCTAAGAGGAAAGTCACCTTTACAATTAGAAAATATGCTCGTTAAAAATGTAGCAGAAAACTTTGCACGTTACGTCGTAAATCAACAGCTGTCTACTTTAAGTGAGTATTTCATTACACTTGGCACAAGGATCTCCTCATTTATTTCATTAATTGAATCCGATTGAATTTAAATTCCTCAGATGTCAGCATTCGCCGAATGGTTTTGTCTGAGCTTTTAAAGAAATGTTGTCATAATCAGAATGGTGACGCTGATCAATTGCAAGATTTGTTAAGGGCTCTGCCTCAGTTGTTAAACTCGAAGACGCTGTCTCTTGACCTGACCAATCTGATGACCTTCTGTTATGACTACCTGAAAAAAACCTGCTCTGGAGAAGTACGTTTTTAATAATTTTGAATGATTCATATTACTCAAAATATTTTATTTTAAGTTGCTGGCGCTGATCGCTACACATGCGCCCAACATTTTATCACTGACGATGGAAGAAACGAGCAAAACACGCCAAATGCATCTAAACTCAAATTGCCTGAGCCAAGATATGGTGAGCTCAATTAGAAAATTAAAAAACCTCACTGCTCTTAAAATGGATGTATGCCAATTCCTACGCACTGACTTGATACAAACTTGCAATGAGCTAGTCTTTTTACGAGACCTCAAAGTCGATATTGTGTTTGACCATTACGTCCTGAAAGAAGATGATTTTGATGACTTTATCGACAAGCTGAAGAATTTGAAACAGTTTCGCTTCAAAACGTTCGTGACATATGAAATGTCACTCATCGAATCCTATGAATATCAAAGAAAACTGAGTCACGCGTGCTTCAAAGGACTGCCAAATCTTGAAGTGATCGGATCTGATGCGACTGGTGCAGACGTCCCTTTCAACATGTCACCCTTTTGCTTTGATCAGGAGGTAGTATCAGACCTACGGCACTTGCAAATAGTCCTAAACGAGTTCCAAGGACCAGAGTCATATGAGAAGTTCCCAAATGTCACGCATCTGAAGGTGATTAAGTCAGTTTCCTAAGAGAAAGCCTTAGGGTTGATCAGTTTCAAGAAATTATTATGCGAGATGAAGGCTATTTTAATTCATGTCTCCCTTTTTTTACAGATTGGTTGGTCTCCAGAAAACGTACATAGTGCAGAAAATCTGAATTCACTACTGAATTTTCCAAAATTGCTGCACTTGAGTTTGGTGGAGTTGCCAAACAAACTACTTCTATGCAAGCTTCTGGAAAAATATGGACCGCAACTTCAAACACTCTCCATTGGCAATAAAGTCATAAAAACTAACTTGATCTTGACAGAAATTTCCCAGACTTGTCCGAAGTTAGAAATCTTTTGTCTATCTGGATGGATTTATGTGCCGGACGTTCCACAAGATATGCCATCTTTTCCTCATTTGAAACATTTGCAGTTGAACATTTTGTGAGTTGAAATATAACTTAATTAAAAATTAAAAATATTCATGACCTTCTAAATTTTTTCAGGTCAGCTCATGATCAAATACTGACTCTGCAGAAGATTTTTTCTGCACCCAATTTAGAAAAAGTAAATCTGACTTGTCAAAAAATTGGGGATAGTGATCTACTGAATCTGTCGTCACTAGTGGAAAATCGACAAATCCTCAGTAAACTCATTTCGTTTGAGCTTTCCTTTGACCCAATAATGGACAGCCCTACCGCTTACATGTTATGCAGCAATCTCTTGAAAAATATGCTAACCTATCTTCCAAATTTGGCGAACGTCAACGTGATCACAAGAGATTGGAAAAAATTTGTAAAAGTCGTTTGCTCCAACAAGGATCTTGTGCTCCTAAAGTTCCTTTCGACTGTTCAACACTGATGATTTATAAATGAAGCGCCAAACATGTTTTTACATGAATCAATAAAATCATCAGTAAAAAAAGTATTTAGCATTTTGTATTTTAGTAATTATATATGTCTGTCCTTAAATAAAGGCAAAATATAATAACATTATTGAAAATTAAGTAGAAATGTCGCTATGGTTCATACTCTCATGAATAAATTTGATTTATTCAAGGCTGAAACGTACTCGAAAATATTATGAGATTGGTTGCCTATTTATTCAGTCATATGTTTGTGGAGTTATTTTACATAATGTTAGAATGCCTCACATACCATGTATGTTAAACTCTTAGATAATTTTCTATATTAATCAAGTTAACTCAATTAGGTGATGCATTTAGAGCTTGAAATTAGGTGAGCTTGGATTTCGCTTATCATTCATTCAGTTACACGTCTATGGAAAACATATCAGTAGCAAAAATCCTGAAAATGTAGAATATGCATGGCAACAAAATTCCAGTTAACCCGGCTCTTACGCATGAGTGAGCATGCTGATTGGGAGCAGGAAAAAATAGAAGCATGCTCTGGTAAAGCTTGTTTTTATGAATTTTTCAGTGGTGAATGCAATAATTTCGTTTCTGCTTTGATCGGCTGCGCCGAGTTGTTCCAATTATACACATGTGTACATGATTAAAAATTATATTTAAAAGGGGAGTGAGCCGAGCCGTGTACATGAGAGCATTGATTGATATAAATTGGAGCGGGCAAAGAGAGAAAAACGCCGCATTTAAATTGGAAACGTGCCCGGAGTGGCGTTGATTTAATCCACACATACATTACACACACCTCGCACGCGCTGCCTGCCTCTCGGTCGGCGTACAAGAGCCCAATTAAATCTCCAACATGGTGTCGCCCTGATTTATACTCGCACTCGTTCGTCCGTTCCGTTTGCTGCGTGTGTGAACGCATGGAAATATTTTTCCAACGCCCTCTTAAAAACGGCATGGCTGCTGTGGGTGTGCGAGCAAGCAGCTCTTGTATAATCATTTCAGTTTACACTCACAACCATTTTCCACTGCTTTCTCCGCTCCTACTTCGGGAAATGTAGATGTTGTTGCTAACTCGGTCCATGGATGGCCGACTCAAAGACCATTACAGCGATTACACAATTGCAGGCTGGTGCAAATTGAAGGGAAAAATAGATCGAACTGGGCTTTGAAACATACCTGATATTTTGATTAATTTAGAATCATAATTTAAATTGTGCGGAAAAATTGTATTTGAAATACAAAAACTGGAATTATGCTTCAAAATGCCATTAGCTGGCGTGGTGTGGAACATATTACAGAACTTTTTGAGACAGTAAAATCAATCTAACTGTTGTGCAAATCTCGAATAAGTTGGATTTCCCATTATCATTATCAGTAGAATCAAATCAAATATTTTGAAAAGCATTCTTTAGTCACTTAAAGTTTAAAAAATGACATGCGTAATGTTTTAAAGCTGGATTTATTTCTTATGGAGTGTTTAATTTAAAAAATGATTTTTCTTCTTTCTTAACTTGTTGTTCATTCAAATCCCTTCAACGTTTTAAAATAGCTTTGCATCAAGCTAATTATAGCGCGTAAAATTTACTTAAACCTATTTTCCAGCAAACTTCATGCGAATTATAAAATCAATTTTGTGTAAACTCGACTCCAACGCACAGAAACATTCTGATCCCATTAATTAGCTCATTAAAAATTAAAGAGGTAAAAAGATTCGTTCACCTCCCCAGAGAAGCGTGTTTAATTTTCAATATTATTGGCGAGACTAGAACTAGCAATTAAAATTAAATCGCAGTTATGCAACCGGTTGAGCTGCGGAGACAAGCGTGGTGTAGACTTTCGAAACCGACTCCTCGTTAGCTTTGCCGGAGGAACACACTCGGTGTGTATGTGTGTCTCTTGTGTTGTGACGTTGTGAGCGAGCGGGAGTGTCGACGTCGCTTCCTCGAGTACGGATTTTAATGAGTTCGCTCAACTCGCTCTTAGCCCGTTTGTGTTTGTCTTTTGCGCTGTTGAAGGTGCCGGCGCGCGACACAAAGCAGACAAACTTGCTTCAATCGTAAGTTAATACGTTTTGTGCTGCCTTGAGTTAACTACCGCGCTGTTGACCCCGTTGGACGCTTTTATTTGCGCTTCTCATATCTCTGCTTAAATATTTCATTGCTTTCCGTTTGACTGTGCTCTCATCAGAGCTAACTTCCTTGACTTGGTGTAAGTAAGTGAGAGTTAATGAAAATTTCCTCTATTGTTTTACCTTCTGTTGAACGTTCTGCAGAAAATTTTCATGTTGTTTGTCGTATTTGGCGCACTCTTCGAACGAAATTAATAGTTTTAAAAACGTAACGTTGAAGTAGTGACTCTTTATGATAAATGACTGTTTTTAGATTAATTGTTAATTTACATATATTTGAGCATGAATAATGTCAACATAACATTAGTGACTTGAGTTAATTATAATCAACGCATAAAAGGAAAAAAAATTTACGGAGACATTGAGGGGATGATGAAAATTTGGATCACACAAAAAACCTAAACATATAATTGAAAAATTAAGGTTGTCATTGAGCGTGTCTCCATTAAATAATTTTTGATATATGTTGATTACGAATCATGTTGATTAGAGGATTATTTAGGAGGAGAATACAAGAGGATCTGTTTCCCCACATACCAATAAAAATGCCTACAAAAAAGTTGGTACTCACCGGATCGTCACGTGCGTGCGTGGGCGAAGGCGGATGAGCGGCAAGGGCTGCTTCCCTGCTGGCTGTGCGGCCACGACTGACAAGTTGCGAAAACTCTCGCCGGGGCGGTCGAGGGAGGCGGCAGAGGCAGCACCGTCGCCGCTGGAGTCTGGGGGTGAGTGACGGGCGTCAAACAGGGCTCTCGAAGCCCCGCGCCAGGATGAAATGTAATGTGTATGTATGATATAAAAGTGTGTATACAGTATATAGGTAAGGCGCAAAAACAGCAGCTAAACAGAATTCTATGGGGAGAGACACCTCGGCTATTCATCCACGTGTGATTGATTAGTTTCACTGTCAGGCCTAATAATAAATCATACGCACGCAGCCTCCATTTGTCACACTGTGTGCGCGAGCAACAACACGATTCTCCTCCTCTGAATATGGCACTTGGCCGATGGATTTTTTATTTGATTAATTTCGCCGCCGAAGCCGCTTCTTCCCTCCTGCGCCTTGTGGTAACAATGGAGCCGTTTTCTGCTGATGAGATCCTTTTTCTGATGCTGAAAAAGTGAACACACGTTGGCTTGCTTGGCATGGCGCACACGTATGGAGCCACCTCCGTGATTAATTGCCCTCGTGCGAGGGAGTTACGCCATTATCATAATCATGGAGTGCGCCGCACAGTCCTTACACACGTGCCCACCCTCTCCGCTTGCCACTCGCTTCCATTTGCCATATTAATTGTGCACGTTTGTTTTGCTTCGTTTCTATAATAACGCCTCGCGCTATGTGCTGAAGCACCTGATGATTTATCGCTGCGCGCTGCAACTCCCTCTCTAAATAAACTAATTTGTTGACACACATACTCGGTTTCACATTGGATTCATTAGCAACTCTACGCTGAAATGGATTGAGTGTAGTGCGGTTATAATTGTTATTATTAGTGCCAGTCGTGTGAGATCATATAAAAAGGCTGGGAAAAATACAAAGCTCTTTGAATCCGTGTTATATTAAAGAAATCAACACTTTCAGATAAAATAAGACTTGGGAGCTGATTGCAACGCGAAAATCCCATGGTGCGTGATCATAGATTTTTCACTCGTGATTACCATAATATCAAGGTTATACCGGTTGAAAATTGGATAAATCAGGCCCTCCATAAACACAGGAAAAATTTCAAACTGCCACCGAACGTGCTCACTTAAAATTTAATCTCGTGGTGAATAAAAACAAAAGTTGTAATATGTTTCCATTTGATTACGGAAATCCCTCAGCACACGACGCTGATAAGAAACCAAATACTTAAGTAAATTACCAGCGCAGCCTTGTCGGCAATAAAGAGCGAGCACTTAACAACCGCTCGGCGAGGAGCGACGCGCGCGGCTGGTTGCTATCGCCGTTTCGCGAACGACGTCTCAATTTGCGCTCTTGCCTCATAATCCTGCGCACACTCTAATTTATTTTCACTGCTTCCGGCCGGCGATTGGCTGCGAAAAGTGAATGTGCGACTGGCCTTGATTTTAATTAAAAGGCCGGCCTCAAAGCTGAGACTTGTGATCGTGTGCCGAGATCGCTAGCTCGCAGTCGGATCAACCGAGCGACTGCATGCAGCAGCTCCAACGTACTCAATGTTGTCTGCACACCGCTGATAGCGAAAAAATGGTCCCAGCAGACTTGTCGCCGCCGCCGCGAGTGGTTCAGCGCAAAACGAATTTTCGGCAATTTGTATTCCGCAACGGTAAGGTTGATAACACGCCGCTTGGACAGCTTCACTTGCAAGCAGGAGAAATGACTGTCGTTTTACAGATGAACTCTTTTTTTCCTTAGAATCGAGTCCTCTTCGAATCTCGTCATTTGAAGAAATATCTGGTCCAAAAAACATGCTGTGCCTTCTGTTGAAAAAAGCATGGACTGACTAGAATCAAGGAGGAATAATATACTACTTTTCAAACTCCACGATGCATCCTTGATTTGAGTAAAAAACGATATTAATAATTGTTTAATTATTGCTTTATTATTATATCAAATCTCAATTCTACAAAGTTAATTTGTTTCACTGACATAATCCAAAATCTGTGAAAAAAAGTTGGCAGCAAGTTATTAAATGATACGGGAAACCTCCTAAAAAACCTTGCAAAAATTCGCTAAAAATATTTTTAACTATACATTCATTTGTCTTCATATTGGTCAGACCAGATCATTTTTAAGTGGATTCATTTATTCGACCGCTTCTTTTTTCCTACGAGATCCAGGGAGGGTGGTTTGAGCGGGTCCAGAGAGGCAGAGGCAGCAGCAATTTAATAGCGGGCTGGCCAAGAGGGCGAGAGCGGTCAGCACACAGCGGCTGGCCGCCATCGAAGGAGTCGAGCAGCTGTGAAATCGCTTTTTAGCTAAATGGACAGGAAAAATTTTCATAGCGGCAATGTATTGCTTATTGTTGCGAGAGTGCCGCCGGACAGAGAGGGAGTGAAAGGGAGAGAAGAGATTCTGCTTTTTTGTTGCCTCGAGAGAAAGCTTTTGCGCCGATTCGCCCGCCCGCACCTTTGTGAACTTCCGTCCCATAAATTTTTGCTCTTCACCGCTATTTTTTGCCCAAATGAACAAGTGAAAATCATACGCAGTGCTGCTTGGCTAGAGAAGAATGCTCAATAATTTTACTATCGTTGTTTTTCATACTATTTTTTCATCAAAAGAAATATCATTTATTCTCTTAAAACCTATTAACAGCGAGTTTTATGCTATTACTCTTCTATCTAACGTGTTTTAGCAACGAAGCGATTTTCTATATCCCCAAACATAAGTTGAAAGCTTTTTTGGTTCCTTCTATCGTGTGAAAATTTTTGGTTACTTTTTTTAGTTTGTGGAAAAGTTGCAGTAGAAAATTAACTATAAAATTTAATGTCATTTGAATCATGTTTTGAGGGATTATTTTCAGAACTTTGTACTTGATCTTTATTTAACATATCATCCAAATAGCGTTGTCTCCTGCAGCACACAACAAAAGAGCCATAAATGGAGAGCTGTAATGGGCAAGTGTTGAAAAGGCGGTGAGAGTGGAGACATTCAGATTTGGTTTATTTTGGCAGCGGAACATGAGAAACGTTACTCCGTTCGCTTGGTGACAACTTCCATTTCCACAGGTTCCTTTTGCTCGTACATTCACATATACATATTCCCATAGCGTATGGGCGCATAAATGTGGTAGGCGGAGGCGACAGAGAGGCAAAGATGGCAAGAGACATGCTGGCAACCGCGTTTCGTTTTGGAAAGTGAGTTGTGCCTGCTGCCCGTGATATTTGACAAGGTGTTGACACGGTCCTGCACCGCACACTGTGTGGGAGCCAGTTGTACATACAAGCGCCCTTGTGTTTCACATCTCGAGGGCCATTGTATCAGATCGATTGTACGTCCCGCCAGGGCTCTCTTTTTTCTCTCGCTGCCGATGCTGATTGCTCTTCTGCCAGTGTCACCACCCTTTCTCTCTCTTTCTTCTCCAGCTCCAGCAGCTCTTTTCTTTTCGTTCGACCCCTCACTAGCAAAAACACGCTTCAACAATCACAGGCAGCAGCGAAACGAGAGAGAACACAGAGCGAGTGAGTTGCCCTCGCGAGCGCAAAAAGAATAAATTCTTTCTTTCTCCACCCTGGCCACAACCATTAAATTCTAGCGTTTAAAAGAACATTTCGCCTCTATGTCCGCGTTGAGGAAGCACCAGCAGCAAAGGGTGGCCCACTTTTGTCTTAAAATATACTGGGTTGAGATGATGACTCGACGATGAACTTGAATAAATTATTATAAACACGAACGCAAGCTTCGCACGAGGGTAACAAACTTTTCTTTTGTAGGCTCTCTTATCCCGTACTGTATATGGCCATGGTACTTGGTTTTAATTATACGTGTCAATCAAATCAACAATTAATTGAACTGTATCACACAAACCCAAATGATACAAACAAAAGAGAAAGTTCTGGTAAACAATCAATAAAACTGTTTACCCCTAGTATTATGTAAATTAAACAAATGAGACTGTTTTTTCATATTTCATTGGTTTATCAGTCGGCTTGTATAAGCTGTATCTAAATCAATAAATTGGAGGTCTTATGTGCTAAGGAAGAGTAAAATATCGCCTAAAATTGAACATCTCAACTAAATTTTGAATTATCTCGTGCCCTTTTACTGTAATCAATCTAAGATTTTATAAATGCGATGGGATTCCGAAGCGTCTTCAATCAGATTTCGTATGCAGTTTGGCGACCCAGGAGGCGTTTTGCCTCGTCGAGCAGGCAGGCGCTTGCTTTCTTTATTTCTGCGCTTGCAGGCCGATGTTAAATGGAAATAAAAGCAGCTGGCAGGGCGAGTTCGAGACTCCTAGCACAGCAACACAGCCAGCAGGGAGCAGTGGACGTATTCGTATATTGTGCATTCGGTGAATAAATAAGAGCTCGTGCCAGCAGCAATTGAACCTACCCTCGTCGCGCCCGCGATTTCATCCCCGAGAACGACTTTCGCCACCAAAACCCTGATCAATATGCAACGCCGCTTAAGCGGCCGAATAAATTACTCCTAATGCTTCGATAAGAGACACCAAAACATACAACTGTCAGCCCCTTTTTAAATTTCAAATCGCGGTATCAGCATGATAAACTAATTGGGCTTTATAGTTTTTTCTCTCCACACGAATGATTTCATTTTTTCCTCCTTCAGCAATTTATTCATCACATTCAACAGAGATTGAGCAAAGGAGGAAGGAGGAGAAAAAACGGTTCATCCATATTCCATGGAGCGGACAAGGACATGTGCTTGTGAGCCACTGTTGACGATGGAGAAGGACGCCTTATCGAATTAATTCTTTGGAACTGTTCTAAGCGGCTCCGTTTTGTGCACCAGATATTGCCAATAACTGCATGCCTCGTTGCTTTGTCGCTCCACAGGGACAAAAATCATTATCCCCGCCTCGAGGACGTTCCTATAAGAAATAAAAAGGTCTCGGGAATTGTATTAAATTTTTCGCAATTACTCACGTTGTCCTCGTTATTGCATTTTCCATCATCACATGTTGGGCTACACGTGCCGAGTGATGTTGAAACTCATAACTTTTCAATTTAAGAGATGCCTGTGTTTCGCTGGAGGAAACTAGATTTTAAGTTGAAGAAGAATATTTATTCACTACACACGACATGACTTTCAATTTAAAAAAGTTCAAGAAGAACAAGAACTCACAATATGAGTAAATAACGTCAACGAAACAATTTAAGAAAACAATCAAAGAAAACATTTGGAAATTTATCTGGGAATTTCCGCTATTTTAACCTAAAAAGTGTGCTTGTCAAAAGCGGTAGGACAATATATAATTGCAATTGGACTAAAAATCTAATTAAAAACATTTATTCTACATGTATATTTACCATTATTGTTTTGTCTTTGACTTTGAAACTAAATTGGTATATATTGAAGAAAAAAGTAAGGATACGTTTAAAACCAAGTGTTTATGATAAATAGCACCTAATTCAACTGAATATACTAATGGACGAACAAGCTAAGTAATTTCATAGTGGCATCTAAGTAAAAAGTGAAACAAGGTATAACAATTCAGCCAATATTTTGGTCGCCAATAAAGTTATTAGAGCAATCATAGAGTTAATAATTTGTTAATTTTCTTCCAAGTTCGTCATTTGGTAATCGAAGGTTTGAACTCCCTTTGCAATTTGATTCAGCCAATTTGCTTCTCCGAAAGCGGTGACTGCCACCAACAGAAAAAGAACATCACTTAGACTTGCAGCGTAAAACGACCAGCTGAAGTAGTTATGTTCGCTGCGATGAATCCAATTTGGGTGGCTCCTGAAGAGGCCAAAGCTGATGAGACTAATTGTAGTTAGCAATACTGAAAAAATGGGAAACAAAATTACTAAAAATTAAATTAGACCTCAAATTTAAGTCAAAGTTACCCTAATGTTGAAAACAAAGTACCTGTTAATTCAGAGGTGACTCTAATGACTGTCACAATTGTTTTCGAGAAAGCAGGGTTGTGTTCTTGCCGAACGGCGAAGTACAATACGTGAGCAACCGCCAACGTGACAACGGGAAAGAAAGACAAACCAAAGCACGTCTGACATATCCCTAAATATGCTAAAAATTGTCTCGTTAATCAATGCAAAAGTGATTCATATAACTGCATCACTCACCTGACGTCAAATGGGGACTTTCATCGTTGCCATGTTTATGATAGATCGGGCTGCATATTAAGTGCTTAGGAATTACAGAAGTCTCGTTTAGATTTTTCCAGCAAACTTTAAAGAGACCTAGCACCCAAGAAAAAAAATCAAGAAATTAATATCAGATAAAAAATCGATATGTTACCAAGGTGATGCATCTGCTCACTGTTTTCGTCATTTTGCAGCCAATATAAGGAGTAAAAAGCAGCAAAGAAAAGTGCTGAGGCAGAGGTCATCAGTAGAGCTGAGAAATGCAAACATTTTGTCCGGCGGGGCATTCTAATTTAATACCATTCAAACACGAAGCCACATACGACTTTCTCCAACAAGAGCATATAAAGACTAAAATTGTATTTGCGTCCCTTTGCTGGGAAAACAAGAAACAACATACTAGGAAAATATTATTTGTTTCTTATTTTCCTTTAATTCATAAAATATGTTGTGGTTGAACGTTAGCTTTTTTGAACTTTAAACGTTCTAGAATTTATTTGTCTTTTTAGACTTTAATTCATTATTATTTAGTTCATAGATCATGTGTATAAATCTTACTTTCTATTTATGACTATTATGTACTTGATATACTTGGGTGAGAACAAACAACAATAATAAATAAATATCCGTTATGTAATAGATCTAAAAACGATCTCAGCCAGCCGTGCCAGCCGCTGGTCAAAAATTCGAAAAATCAATTGTTTTTTCGGCACGTATTGATAAGTGCCAGAGAAAAAATTGGCTTCCGGCTCCGATCACTTCACTTTTAAAAGTTTGTCAGCCGCATTAGTCGCCAGCCGCCGGGCCCGCCGGCAAAAATACTCCGCCGACGCCAGGCCAAAATTCGGCTGAAGCCGTTTCAGCCAGCCGCTGCCTAAAAATATGCGGCTGAGACCTCTAGGTATAAATAATTGACTATTCGCTGACAAAACTATAATTTCCAAATACACAAATACATACAATATAATACATGTTTTTCATAAGGTATCATCGGAATCTGGAAGCATTGAATTATGGGACTTCAGTCGAGTATGAAAATTAAAAGATTGCGTCAACGCACATCATCGCAAAAAAGAGCCGTGAAGATAGCAGAGAAAGAGCATGGAACCAAATTATCGTGCATGCTGGGCGCCTTCCTATTTGTCAGCAGCAATAATGATCCAGTGCACAGCATCAAAGCTTTCGCTTCTTTGTGCTTGCGTCCAAAAAGTCTGAAAGGAAGAGCACAACGATGTGCCACTTGACTCACACACAGAATGACAAGCGTGTGTAGCTCTAAAAAATCGATATCGAGGACGCATTTTATTAAAATTCTCATCGATATCAGATTATGATGTTAAAACAGCAGAATAGATAAAACGAATTGTTAAGCATATGGAGCATAAACTATTTTAATATTTTTTGTGTTGCAGAAATGTTAATTACACTTATAAGCCCAGTTGAAATTTAATTACATAATACAAAAAGAACATCGCATTTTTCATGTAAAAACATGAAATAAATACTCAATTTAATCAAAATTTTATCATTAACCTGCAGTGATGTTGATGTAAGTCAAATATTTTTATCACAAACTAGCTTCACTAAAGAGGCTTTTTAGCGTTATTTGACAACCATGTTGAGTGGGATTATGCAGTCTGGGCTTGACATTCTAAGTGTTAGTCTCTTATATGCATCTTAAAATTAACGGCTGAGAGTGAATTGAAGAATCAACCACTTACTTTAATTGCGGTGTTTGTGTCCACCTAATAAAGTAAATGGCTCGCGTTCGTGTCCCCGTTCAATTATTACTCTCATCCGCCTTAATTTGATCATAATGAGAGCGAACTTAAGGGGGGGGGGCCGAAGGCAAACACACACATATTGCAGAGTGTTTGTGCCTCTCTTCCTTTGTATGCTATAATGGGTACGTGTGAGTTGCTGTGTTGGCTCAGCCGGCGGAATTGTTTCGAGCTTTTGCTTGTTTACTTGCCCAAGAAGGGACACCAGCGGCGAGAAGGGTCGCGTGTACGGTGTAGGTTGCAAGGGGTGGGTGGTGTTTGCGAGAGCAGGCAGGGTCAGCCATCTATTATGCTTAAGGGGCCGAATTCGGACTTTGCGACGCAAACTATGCATCAGCCCCGGGACAAGATCTATGGATTTGGGAGTTGCGGCGATCTGCGCAGGAAAGCTGTTCATATTACGCAAGATCGACTTGCCCGTTCGCTCTCCCCAAGAGCCGCTGGCCATTATATTGTGTTTGTTTGACAAGCTTGTGGAGGTGACTCACCTTTGTGAAGAGAAAATATCGAGTTGCGCTGAGAGAAATGCGAAAAATAAGGAAAATTTCTTATCCTTAAGGAACGTTATACGTATGCTGGAAGGCTTATTTATGCCCGCACCCAGCATATCAACATCCCAACCGGTTTTGATTTTTGGTCTACTTATGGTATTTTTTAATTGAAGAATATTTCTAGTTTTGACCGTTTTGACAAAATTCTTAAAAAATAAATAAACGAAATTTACTGCAACTCAATTCTGAATTGTATTTTTGTTTTCCTTGTGAAGTTTGAATTTGTTGGTGATTAATAAAAATATCTACAGTGAAAAAAGGTAGAAGAAAATATCTTTATTGCTACGTAAGATTATGTTTTTATATCGAGGGAAAGTAAAAAATGTTTCTAGGTAACAGGATTATATATTTTTTCCTAAAGATAGAGAAAATTACCAACTAAACAGGGAAAGTTTTTTTGCTCTTTTTAACCCTGCCCGAGGACTGGGAAGGGCGCGCACTGCACTTAGCACGAATGCTGAAACCCGGGTCCTAATAACACCGCGAACGGATAACATGGGCGCACCAGGCCGCACAGGGACCCAGCCCATACTGAAGGGCCACTACTTGCCTCCGACTGTTATTCTGTTTATGTATTATTCTCTTTTGATTGTAAATATTTTCTAGATATAACTATGGACATAATTTTTGATCAACTCTGTTATCGGTTTTAAGCATTCGAAAGCAAATCGTGAGCGAAGCAATGAAACGCAGTATGCTCCTTCAAACATTTACCTTACCAGCATAATTTTGACTTGATCCTTTCTTGTAAGCAATACTGCTTTAACCTGTTCAGAATTTATGACTGAAAACTTCTCTGTTATCTACTACCGATTATAATGAGTGGGCCACTCAATTTTCTTTACTAATAAAAGCGGAAAGTACATTACAAAACATGTTATTGTATTTACATCTTACGCCAAAGAAAGTTCAGTTTTAAACTTGCCGTTGCTGGATAGCTGTGTGCTAGTTTATTTGGGCCAAATCTACAATAAACATGTCCTGCCAAGTGAAATACATGACACTTACATTGATATTTAGTTCCTTTGCCATCCTTTGTTACTTTATTGCCTTGGTTTCAACACACTG
Organism: Cloeon dipterum; assembly: GCF_949628265.1. Lineage (NCBI taxonomy): Eukaryota > Metazoa > Arthropoda > Insecta > Ephemeroptera > Baetidae > Cloeon > Cloeon dipterum. The sequence continues at coordinate 14,772,994 of NC_088786.1, forward strand.
GATACAAAATGATGTAGACACGGAAAGGCTAGAACGGCTTGGTAGGTACACGCAATTCAAGTATTGATAGTTCATATTTAATTCCATCTAGGTATCAGCAAAGTCTACTGGCGAACAATCATGGTCAACGAAACGATGATTGGGCTTGGCCCCAGGAACTCGACAGAGACACGCTTGCCGCTCGTTGGTGTGAGCGCTGACGAATTTTTAATGCCAAGTAATATACAACAACTATACTACGCACTATGCAAGAACAGCTCATGACGCATATTATTATATTAATTTAAATTTACAGCCTCGTTTCATATCGCTCAGGCTTGCTACTATGCACGCAGCATCAGCTTAGGATTGTTGGTTATTTGCCTCTACATGCATTCGTGGAAAGCTGACAATGAGCTAGACGTTGAACCCTCCACAATCACAAATTTGAGGGCGATATACGCCTGCTGTATTATATCAGGTACACATAGCAGATAAGAGCAAAATTATTAATGGATTCAGATCTTGATAATATATACTAACTATAAAAACGATTTCATTTCCATTGGAAACAGTTAACCTGTATTCGAGTTTAATCTGTCACATACTGAATTTTCAGCACTATTAGGAATGGCTAGTTTAATTTCCTTCACCATCTGTAGCGGCTATGACGAATGGACACCATACAGCGAGCACAACTACTTCGGATGGGCGTTTTACGTTGCAAGTTTGAGTGTCGCATCGATGTGGCTGGCTTCAATTGCTACCCTCGCAGATGTTTTATGGCAAAAAAAAGCAAACTACAATTCAAAGCAAGATCTTGCGAATAATGAATATGAAATGGTCGATATGAAGAAATCTAAAGAAGAAAACGAACCTCTCTATATAGATGTTTAAATGAAGCTTTTCATCGACTCAATACACAGATACTTAACTTGCATCTGGAATAACTGTATTTAAAATAAAATGTTTTTTTTTGAAGGCCTATCTGTGAGTTTTTTTACTTTACCAAAAAGAAGAAAAATTGACCTATCCGTCATAAATTAGATACATTAAAATGTATAAATTATTTAAGTCTGGTTTCCATTTTTACAAAATCAAATATGAACTTCTTTTCGCTTATAATTAATGTAAAATACTGTTAATATGCTTCTAATCTCAATTTGCAACAGCCAAGTTAGGCTGACAAAGAAAAGAACGAAATATGACAATTTGCTTGATTTTGATGCACCTCTTCACGATCTATCCAAACGGTGGGTGAGGGCTGGCTTGAGAGGAAATTTTTCATTATAAGCAAAAAAGATTATGAATAAGTTTGTAATCGGCACACACGTTTTGTATAGCATAAAAACCTGGGTGCCAATTTTCAAGAAATTTTGATCTAGGGAAATTATTAGCTTTGGTTCTTTTCAGAAAATATTTTATGTAAAGATAATATACGAGTTAGAGTATCGACATGGACTCTTTCTGGTTGTCAAAGCAGGTGGGTTTTAATTTAACAAAACCTACAGAACTAGGTATGTCAAAACGCGTGTTAACCTTAACGCAGAGGCTGCATTGTTTTAACGCTAATGCCCCGATTGAGTTTATTTGGTGGTAGAGGGTGTGTCTGTCTGTGCGGTTTATTCTCTCTTTGCGTTGCGAGAGGCCATGAGAAAATAGACTCTCATTGCTGCTAATCCCGTCCCGTAAATCCTATACAAGCCGCGATAAGGAAAATTGTTTCTGTTTTATTGTCAGACGGTGTTTGGAACGAGAAACGAGAGCGGCGTAAATCTGCTTGGCAGAGCTGAGCTAAGCTCGTCGGAGACAACAATGAGCTTTCGAACGCCCAGCCTGCTGGTGCGAAATTCGCTAAATATATCATTTCCAGACTCACTCGCTCTAATCCTTCATCTAGTGGCTCGCACAAACACACATTTCGAGAGCACGCAAGTATTCCCTGCATTGAAAGCAGCTAGCGGTGCTCGATCGATTTCCATTGGCACAGCTGACACGTTTTATCAAATTTTCGGACGGCCGGTTCGCAGAGGAACTCACTCTCGCGCATATATTTAAATGAAGCTGCTGCCGGGTCGGTCGGTTGTGAACGAATCACAGCAAGGAAACCCGAACATGATGACAGTTTTGCTGGCAGCATCCACATCGAGTGATGCGGCCAAAAATTATTGTATGGAAGTGCCACTTCATTCAATCTCCGTCACAAGCATAAGTGGCACGCTCCCTCACTGCCGCTGTTTTAAAAATATAAATTTCAACATTCATTTTAGCATGCTACTGCCACATTTGTTGGCAGTACATATTATTCGTTGTACTTGATACTCATGTGATTTCAACATTGCTGAAATATACACCATTAAACCATATTATTACTTTTATCCTTTTATCTAAAAATTAAATACAGATTTCACGTTCAACTTTGTGAACCGGCCACGCATCAATAGCAACGAATTGGGTTAAGCTTGAAATATGTCATTGTAGTGCAATCGCGTAGTGTTAGCATGCCTTCATGATTGATCAATTAATGAAATAATCGGGTCAGATATCTTCTAATCACCATGAAAATAATTACGATAGTTGAAGATAATGTGAGAAGTAAACAGCAAAAACTAACCTTTGTGCATTACGATCTCGCATTATTTTAACCAGCTTGCTCATTTGATCGCAAAAATTTAATGATATGCACATTAACTTTTTAACTCGATTTAATTCACATTTGCTCACAGGTCATTTAAACGTTGGAATTGTATTAAAGCCATTTTCAAAATAAATATTTAGCCAAATTTTGAGCACACGTACAGTCTCACGATCTACCGTAATGCTTTTATTCTACGATTTTAACTAAAAAAGCATTCGATGACATCATATCAAACTATCATTCGTCATTTGACTCACCATACATAAAATTGTTTACATAAAGGACTTGTTTATGGTAAAACACCGTTTTTAATGTTTTACAAAGAAGATAACTTTTTTGGAGAAGAATTTCCTACCGGATTAAATCACGTATATATGAGGCTAGAAAAATCAAGCAAATAAAGTAAGGATATGTGTTTGGTTTTACTGATTGTTTAATATTGTTTACAAATGGAGAAAACTCTCGCCTCTCTTCATTTTTGGGACTTTTAGTAAAAAACATTTTTTTACCTTAAAATTTAACATCCGCAGCCAATATTAAAATAATTCCAATTATGTATTTTGACAAAAAATTTATTTGTTATTTCCTTTTTTTTCAGTAGTTTATATTTTAAAAGAAATTATAATGTGTTATTTCTCAACGCAGTCAAAGTTACAATCCGCCTTTCATTCACAGAATTCGATTTTCGGAGTTGGGATAACGAAAAATTAAGGATCGCCCTCGTTCCCGAGCCTTAAACCTGGAATTTCACCATTTATTAACAAGTACTTTAAGCAAATGTAAGTTTCGCCTAAAAATTTAAACGCCGAAAAATCCCATCCTATCGACCTCCAAATTCGCGGAGAACTGCTCTGCTTATTTTATACTCGCAAAGAGTCTAAACTCACAGAGGATTTTCTCTCAACACTGGAGCGGTCATCAAAAGGGCCCTCTGCCTGGGTACTTCAGTGTTGTTTTGAATTGTTTTTCCTCACTCATGACGAGAGCCAAAGCGAAAAATTAAGTGCTATGTGATTAAAAAGGTAGCGCCGCCGAGAGACAGCTCAAGGCCCTCAGGCCGATGCTGGCCAGCGCAGTTTTCCCGCTTACTACTGGCACGCTTCACGTCGTAAACAGCAAGCGTGACTTTTTAAGCACCGATTCGAGCGTCACCCCTTTTATTCAGAGACGGACTCCACTGAAAAGGATGAGAGGAGCTTTTGCAGGCGAACTAATTATGTCCGCAAAAGACATAATAGCTTTGAAAGTGGTTTCATTTTCATGAGATTTAATAAACTCATTTCCCGCCAATTGACGCTAGCCATAAAGAGCAGTTAAAAAAAAATCGTTCTAGGATACTATGGCTATGTGACCTTTGGATTTATAAGTACTTTTATTTTCCATGCTTTTACAATAATATTATTTACAGATTGGTATCATCGAGGTACATCACTACACTATTTTATAGGAAATCAAACAAATATTTTTCATAGGAAACAGGAAGAAACCAAATGTCATCAATACATAATAATTTTAGTTAAATATTCAAAAGAAGGTAAAAACTAAGTGTGTTTACGTGTCTCTTATGATTTCAATAACAATCACAGGAACGTCTCTTTGTGTAGAGAGTGTGGACGCTCGAGTGCAGCTAATTAAATCGTGTCCAGGTATTTGGCTCCTCTGATTACGAGAGACAGGTAAGACTATCTAATATATACCCATCTTCTGTATAGGTTCTTTAAAAATCATTCACACGCCTTTGCAACGTGGAAAAAATTCAGGTCTTGTTCGTTTTAGTGGCAATGCAAGAATAATTAAATAAAGTTATTATTTAATCAATTAATTAAGGTTCGGGTAAAAGAGATAAATCAACTCTAAAAAGAGAAAGAAATGTCCCAGGGTTTTATTTTATATTTTTCGCTATATACGAAAATAAATCATTTTTTTTACTTTGCATAAAATTATTTATATTTTGTTTTTCTAAAGTTAGTTTAATTTTTTCCTCAAACTGATAAAAATGCTAAAATTTTCAAAATGAACGCAACATTTTTACAATAAGCACGTATAAATTCAACAGTTGCAAAAGTCCCTTAGTATTTGAAGAAGCTAACAATAGATTGTTCCAGAGATCACTTTAGATTTTAATGCACTTTCCGCTGCGAAAGGCTACATCCAGTTGTTGTGCATTATGCTCTTTTAAAGATTTCATTTCATGCTGCAAAAAATCAATCAAGTAAATCACCTTAGAAACATCAGCAAAGATAATTTATTTAAAAAATTTGTTGTTCACGATACCACCATGCGCCGTCAAAAGAAAGCATTTAAAGTGTAGAATGCAGGATGAGACGGAAGCAGTGGATTCGCAGCAGAAGTGCTTAAAATCGTAGGTAAACGGTGGCGCCATCTGATGTTGGCTTTGAACACTAAGACCTTTTTAGAAAATTAGTGAATTGAGATGAAACGATGTCTCGAAAAACTGTCTAAATAAGCCTTCAGAAATCTTCTAAAATGTCTAGTGTGTACGGAAATCAGGCTCTAAATAGTCGACTGCCGAAAAAAGTCTAAAATTCACAGCCCCAATTCTTACAAAGCTAATCATTTCTAAATCGAGAAAACAAGCTAACATCAACATTGTCAACATTTGTTTAACATAAAAGTGTTTTAATATATTAATTCGTTTAAGGCACTATAACCTTATAAAACAAGAGTCATTTTGGATGCTGTGATTTCTTCTGGTGTTTGCGTTTGGAACGGGTCTGATTGGGTTTGGTACGTGGAGGAGCTTGGCTCGAGCCATTGCCTGAGTCTAGGGGAAGAACATCAGGAGAGATCATGGTGGGAGTTTTGTCTTCAGATACCTCAAAATTGCCAGCTTCAGGATGATACCATATATTTTCCTGGCTATGGTTCTTACAATCCGCAGGAGCCATTTGAGGAGTAGCGTTTAAGTAAGGCTGAATTTGCCAGCCATAATTTTGTGTGTAGGTGGGCGCATAGTTGTTCCATTGATGTGCATATTGATTTGTGGGTATCAATAGCATTGTTGGGTAGTGCTGGGCAAGCGGATATTGGGCGAAGAAAATTTGATTTTCATAATATATATTAGGGTGGCGGCTTTGAGCTTGTTCTGTGGACTGATTTGAGCTTCTCGGAACTGTTGGAATAAATTCTTGAGCCTCAGGGTTGAGTATAGATTTACGCGCAGTTTTTTCATCTGATGCAATTTTGAAAGCAGCTATCACTTCAGTATCTAAGGCATGCGGGGAATCTGCGGAATTCAGAGTCGGGATAGCAGACTCTGAAGCCTCGGTCTTTAGAGATGCAGAAGTAGATTTTGGCGTAACATCCGGATTTAAGTTTAGAGAAACATTTTCCAGGGATTCATTTTTCACGTTAGAGAAAACAGATTCCGAAGCTGCAGTGTCCAGACAATCAAATTTCTGCAATTATTTTAAATTAATATCAATATTCACATCCTACTGATGAAGCATAGCAATAAACTTGCTTTCCTTTACTTACTCATAAATATTTTTAATTAATTTTTATTGGAAATTTATAAACTGAAATTAATGTTGCTATGGTGTTGAATGATAGACAAACATTTGTTTTTAAGAAAATAATTTTCAAACTTAGAGAAAAAACGTGTGGGTGAATTTAATTCTACAGTTTTTTCAACGGCTTCTCCAAAAGCGAAAATGCATGAATAGAAGGTTAAAATAAATTGAAAAAACTATTTAAAAGATGAAAAATTATTATCACACGCTCTCATACTGTGTAGCAGCTGTTTAGGCTCCGCAGGCCTCATCAGCTCGTTTCTCTTTTCGTTTGCACTCTGAATTGAGTGTAAGCAGCCGTTTTAAACGATCTCGTTGGCTCAAAATTCTCTACAGCTAATACTGCGTGGCTATGAATTTTGTTATTGAGGTAAATTAATGCTAATGGCAGCTGTTTCGGTCACGTAGGCTTCATCCCCAAGGATGAATATAATAAAACATCCATCTTATAAATAATAATATTTAAAGCAGAATACTTGCCTCTGGATTTTCAGGAGCTTGCATAGATGTTTCTGGTGTTTCATGATTTGATTTCGAGCTTTTCATGTTGCCTGCGACAGGATGAGCTTGAGGGGTCGACGACACTAGTTGGACCCACTAAATCGGGCTGAGAAGACTAGATATTAAGCTGCGTATTTGGATTTTTCACCCTAGGTACCTGTATAAATTCGTAATGGGAGTGTCGTGGGAAAGCTGGTCTGGTTTGGATCAAAAGAAAGGGGGCTATGGGGATGAAATCCACCACACGAATGAGCTATATCCGATATCAAACTCGGCTAGAAATGACTTATTGATGGTTTCCAAATATTTGTGGGTAATACTACGTCATCAACATTAACTCAAAACACTCCCAACTTAAAAATAATAAAATAAACTAAACATCTTATTTAGGAATAATATTGTTATATTGCGAGCTGTTGCTAATCTTATATTATTATAATTTGTCTTTAAACGCTATTACATGATGACATTAAATTTAATGTGTTATGAATAGAAATCCCTTAAATTGAAATCAAGTCAACCGTAACTTAGACAAGGACTTTTGATGATAGCGATGATAGATATACTATTAAACGAAAAAGGGAAAATCAGTCGAATGGAGTGATTTAAAATTAATTAATTAATGGTTTATTAAACGCAAAATATGCGTGCAACTGCAACACTCTACATTAAAAGGTTAATCAATTTTTACAAATTTTCGCTGCTTCTCTCAAAGTAAATTTTCTTGCTGTACACTTTTGGATATTATATTTTCCACAAGACTCGCCACAGAATTTACATCTACAATCATTATTAGGTTCATAGTGAAACGTTACATTATTACAGAAAATATGGTGATAGCCATGACAAGCAAATCTTGCAAAAATATGTTTATCAGGAAAATCAGGGCCACGCCAGTTGTCATTAATCAAAGTTTCAGTCTCAAAAAATTCAGAACAAATTAACAATCTATTTGTTTTCTTTGCTTCAGAGAACTTTATATATACATCAGTCTCTGGTAGATTAAATCTATCTTTTAAGTCAGTTACATAGAAATTAGAGTGATTTAAAATACAAATAGGTTTTACCGCATTATTGTTTATTTGCCTATTTGGAGAAGCAACGAATCTTCAAGTAATAAAAGCAATCTTCTCTTTTTCATTCCACTATAAATTATTGAAAAATGAAAATTACAATCACCAAGTCATTTTTATATAAGTATCAAAGCTATTTTTATTTTGGTAAATAACACAAATTCAATGTGAAAAATATATCGACCCATATTTAATAATACCGTGGCAGTGTTGCTTCGCATCTAAATAATTTCGTGTATTTAGAATATTCTATAATATCACTTTTAATAATTAATAAACACAATTTTTATCAAAATGTTTCTCGCCAAACACAGTATTAATGCTTTCAATACCATTTTCGGCTTCTATTTATTTCACAAATATTTATATCCTCTAGTAAAATTATTATTACAATATAAAGATAAAAGGTGGTTGGTACAAATCATCCAAATTCCAATCTCAGTCTCCTCAACTATAACAATTTATATTACAATTTCTAGGATTCAATTAAATTCCTTACTGTGGTTGATGGGAGATACTAGTTGGGCACGTTTACGCCAAATTTTACCCTTGCTTATTTTTTATTATCATTATAAGCTAGCTGTATTCCCAATGAAATGAACAACATATTTGAATGTTATCAATCAATTAATTACAAGTACTAAAATACTAGGAGCAATTTTGTCACTATCCTGGCCATGAGTTTCAGTGACTTGCTCACTAACAAAACATAAGCCATTTTCCTCGATCATGTGATATTTGTTGCGTCAGCATTAAGTATATGAAAAAAAATTTTGGTATTGTAGAGAAATGAAAAATAGCCAACCTTTTTAATTCATAATAAAGGGTTTGTTTCTTTTTCTTTTGCAGGCCAGTCGATTCTGCGTTCTTGGCAAGAAACATAGGTTGGTTTGGAGCAACACCCAGATCAACTTCTCGTATCTCGCCCGTCAATGAAGAGACGTACGCGAATTTTCACCCCCCGTCGCGGGCGCACAGCGACAGCGCAAAGTGGTCTCGTCGTGCTCGCTCTGCATAAGTGCTGTAAGCTCTCTGGCAAACCTTTTGTTGCCAACAAATACGGCCCCGTTCGATGCATGCATAATGCGGAATAAGCTCTTAAAACTGCTCCCGTGGCACATATATTTCCATTTTAAGACCGCTTATTGAGAGCCGAGCCAAACTTACAACAACCGAGCTTCTATATGTGCACAGTTAACTAGTAAATATACGACACCAAGCGAGCTAGAGAGGAAAATACACTCTCGCTTATTTGCAGCAGGAGTGTGCTACATTTGCTAGCTCTCCTTGCCAATTTAACGATTAATTTTCACTCCTAAATGGCTCGCTCCAGCTCGTTTGTATAATTCTAATATACTTGAGGAGGATAAATGATTGTATATTAGCTGCTCCTTTTTGTGTTAATACACGCTAATGTGCTTCCTTTATAGCGGTTGAACAGCTATTAAATATTTTTTTGACAAAAACGTAAAGGAAATTATTTTTTAGAGTTAATTACACATTTCATAGCTCTAAGATATTTTGCATTTCTCCAATTCATTTATAATTATAACTGTTTGCAGAAAGAAGCAAAACCCAGAAAACGTTCATTCAAACTTTTCATGAAGTGGCGTAATGTTAGGTAACCCTGTGAGTTTATTTAACAGTGTTGCTTGTAGAAACAATATTAAATCTTTAAATGCACAAAATATTTTTCCATTAATTGCCCTTCATGTTTTTTAGTTTCAATGAACAGAAAAATCAAAAAAATATTTTACTTACAGTGCAAACATGAATTCAATGTAAAATTATTGTTATGAGAAAAAAATAGATTAACGCCCGCTTTTGTTATTAAAAATGCATAAAATCGAAAAATGTTTGCTGAAAAAAAAATGAAAATAGCATTAGTGTTGGTTTCAAACCAAACAATTACGTGTTTCTATTTACCGTTGAAAACAAAATATTTATTAGAGCTTTTCAATCATTTTTAATTGAAATATCAATTAATAATTAATTAATGACGAAAGGAACATGTGTAATTAAAATATTTTAGCATTGTTTATTGGTACGTGCATGTGTCACCGCCTTATTAAACCACTTTCAGTGGGCTTTGCGTGTAAACATAACAAAAACGTTTGTCTCCCTGTGATATGAAACTGCTATACTTTTTATGGATGTATGAAGCTATTTTTTTCTCAAAGTAAAAGTGACACATAAAATTCTAAACTTCACCTCACCGTCTTCACTACGCGTGCAAGGAGTGTGAAATAGTGCGTGCAGAGTGCAGCACAAAGGAGTGCCAAATACAGTCCCGCTCGCCTTAGAATAAGTTTTTTAACTTATTCAAATGAAATTTTTGGGTGACCCTTTTTTCAACGTCGTGCAAGACAGACTGTAAAAATTCGTTAAATCGTGGAATCAACATATAAATTACAGTCACTCAAAAATTTAATTTGAATAAGCTAAAAAAACTTACTCTACTCCAGATCATGCTTCGGTTGGAGTTGTCCTATCAACGGACGAAGCGTTTGCCAGAAACCATCACAAAGGTCGGCGGACAGTGATTGTTGGGCGACAGACTGACTCTCGTGCGAGAGGTCGCAACCTCTCCCCTCATGGTAGGCCTATTTAAATCGCAGCTAAGGCGTTTATTTTTGCACTCTTCTCCTTTATGCTGCACTCTACACGCACTATTTCACACTCGCTGCAAGTGCGGCGTGATTTATTGAAAAATGAAAGGAACGGGATCACAATTATAATATTTTTTACTAGAAATTCGTTTTATCGTTCAAATGGAATGTAACGTATTGTTGCAGGTTAAGATAATTACGACACAGCTAGAATTAAAAATATGCCATGCAGCACACGACACGAGAACGAACGGATTCCGCACGCTCTTCCTGCATTGCATAATTATTACTCTCTCGTATGTGTGTGCATCCTGCTTCTGCGCTCGCCGTCGGCACAAAAGACTCAAGTAATGACCCCAAGCCATTGTACAGACGACTCCAGCAAGCATACAGAGAGGGAAAGCTGAGAGTTGGCGTTTACATATAAATAAACACAGCACAGGGAGAACACACGCGACACTTTAGCTCCGTCTAGAGCCCTCTCGACAGCTCATCCCGCTCTAGTGAAAGGGAAGCACCACTACAGCCACAGCTCGAATAATTACAATTAGTTGTCGGCGACGACTTGCTGCTGCAGCTGATCGGGTTCAAAAGCATCTTACTCAGTGAAAAGAGAGGAACTTGGAGCTTAGCAAAGATAATTTGTCTAATAGGGAAGATAAAAACAATTAGTTCAGCTGAGCGAGAAGTTATTTAAGGCCGCGGCGAATTTGAGATTGTCTATTGGTTGATATTGCTGGGAAGGTAGATCTTTTCAGTGAGCTTGACATCGGTAAATATTGCTTAATAGCCGTGGTAACTGGTAGGATATGCGTTGTTTCGAGCATTGCATAGATATGTAGTGGTTCAGTTGCGTGGTCCTACCCTTTTTGTTTAGTGAGCCAACAATTGTCGGTGGTTTGAATTATTGTAATTTTGCATTACTGTTTAACAGCAGAAAGAAAATTTTAAAAACAAGAAAATAATGTGTTCCTTATTTTTTTATTGTATTTATTAGACAACAACGGTGTACAACATTATAAAATTTATCATATTACAAAATTTTTGGGAAACACTCTTGTAATTAGCAGCTTGGAATAAATTAATTTGTATTATTATTATTATTTTATTGTATTTTATAATTATTTTGTAAAATAATTTAAGTTCTTGTGTTTGATTGATGTCTGATCCAATTTCTTCTGTAAACTTAAACATCAACAAAATTCTTTATTTGAATTCGATGGTTTTCATTATTTCAAACCTCTGCCCCAAAGATACTAAGCGGAGGTTTTGTTCTCAACAGGGTACCAGCTGGGATTAGCATTTTCGGCGAGATAGGCAGGACTCGAAGCCGAAGCTGAATATTAATATTTTCTCGGAGATTTTTATGTTTGATCCATCTCGGAAATTTTCTCTTCGGGAGTCTTTAAATTTTTCGATTTATGTTTTGCTTGCTATCTATCAATTAAAAGTCACTATAGTTTGATTTCACCGGAGTTTTTCTTGCAGAAATCGCAAAAATACCAAGCCCGTTGGCTCGCATTGTTAAGGCACTCTCAGGAGTGTCAAAGCAATGAGAGGTATTTGAGCAGTTCGGAGATCTAATACTGGCTACCCAATGTCAGAAATGGCAAAAAGTGGTTAGTTTAGTGACTCGAATTGCTCAAATTGCTCAACGGGCTGGGAGGCGCACCGGCGCCGAATCGCTACTTGCTGGTTTGCACCTTTCCAGCATGCGTGATTTGGCTTCACGGGACAAATGTCTAGCGTTTCAATGCAGTCCTCGGTGCGGAGGCAAGTGGCCCTTCAGTGGGCTGGGTCCCTGTGCGGCCTGGTGCGCCCATGTTATCCGTTCGCGGTGTTATTGGGACCCGGGTTTCAGCATTCGTGCTAGTGCAGTGCGCGCCCTTCCCGGTCCTCCGGTCCTCGGACAGGGATAAAAAGAGCAAAAAAAATTTTTAGGCAATCTGCAAAAAATTGAGGAAACTAACTTTCCAGTGTCTTTGTACACTTGTAAGTGATTAAAGGCAGATTCCTGCTACCATTCTTCAAGAAAGCTGACAGGGAACTCGCACCATTGCGCAGGGCGATTCGCACGTTTACAGAAAGGATAACTGGCAGCCACTTAAAATTGTTTTTGCGTTAATATTCAGTTCTGTTAGTTTTAAGATCAGCTTTTAGTTATTCTTTTGATAAATATTGTATCCTTTTGGTCAGTGCTGACAGCTTTGTATTTCAACGCTTTTCATTACACGTGAAACCGGACTGGCGTGAAAAATTCAACCGTGGCACCGCTAATTTTGGCAGCCTTCTACTGTCCATTTTCATTGTGAGGCTAGCCTCTGAAACCCATTTTGGCCGCGGCCCACCAGTGCGCCTGATGGGCAATATCCAGTCCAACGACTTAATATAATAATTTGCTTTTTATATAGTTGAATTTGTATCCTTAACCCTTTAACTGAACCATTTTTGGTGCCTTCTGTATTCCTGGACTTTGTGTTGATTTAATATTAGATGAGTGTAAATAAACAAAAAATTCATTAACTTGTGTTAAGGTGGCAATGTTTCTTATCAGCGAAAATATTTTCCAAGTGGCAACGCTCGGCCACTGAAAGGTGTATATATAGACGACATCCATATCACTTGTCGCAGCCAAAATCAGCTTTCACAGCCATGGATCTCAAAATCAAATTCAGTGAGTCGATAGAAAAACTTTTCATTCACGGGAAATGTGAATGGATAGGTTGCAAGGCAGCTTTCAAAACCTTTGACGAGTTCTGCGAGCATCTGCAATCGGTTCATTTGTCAAGTGAAAGGTAACATATAACTGATTTCTTATGTTGTCGTTCCTGTTTTCTAATGTCCCTGGACGTTGCTTTTATAGTTTAAATATGAAATTTTTTGTTTAATCTTCCACAAATATTTGTTGTTGACAATGTTATTTCAACTCTCATCATGTGTACAACATAGTTGCATATACTTTACTTCAAGCAAGTGCCTTTTTTAATTGTAAAATCACGTACCCTGGTGGTGTTTTCATGTACACTATTTGCACGGGGGAATCAGGTCATCCTAGGATTTGTGTATGAGGTCTCAATTAATTTAGGGCTGTGACCCACCAAATATTAGATTTTCAACTTTTCTTTGAAATTTACTAGATTTTTTCTTTTTGATTGTTAAAAGCCCAAACATATTAAGTAAAAAAGAAACATAACATTCCCAATTTTCCTTATTTTCAACAATTTTTTTCCAAACAAGCACTATTTTCAGTGTAAGAGACAAATAGTAAATGAGACGATGTATGGATAATTGATTTAGTACGCCAAATTATATGAAAACGAAAACACCTAATTCATATTGTCAAAAATATTTTAAGCCTCTTGTATATGGAGTGACTAGTTGTAAATTTAAAACTATACATATAATTAGGGCTGTGAAAATTTAGACGATCAACTATTTTTTTCTGAGCATCAAATCATCATGGAACCATCAAATGAGCACGAATCATGCAATTTTAAGCCATTTAAACCAAACTTAGAATTATCTAAATCTGCTAAAACCGTCTAAAGCGTCTAAAACCGTCTAAAACCGTCCAAAGCTCGTTATTTTTTTTTAGTTTGAAACAAACATTTCCTATACTCTATAAGAAGAGTAAATAAATTAAAATGTATCAATAATTGCTCATTTCAATCGTTTTCATTTATTAGAGGGAAATTACGTAAGTTAGATAACATTCGCACTTACTTTTAGTTTAAATTGTTTTTAGTAATTTAAAGCCATCGTGCCCCATCATGAACTCATCTGCAAATTCAATCTATTGCAAGAAAAGTCGAAACTCGATGGCGCGTTTTCTCTGCTCAATGGAACTATATTGTTTTGTATCTTTTTTTTTTATTATATATTCAGTGTGTTATTACGCTATTATTGAAGTGACTTAGTTTTTTGAGTCAATAATTTTAAAAATTGACAAACAGAAGGCACAAACACTCAAATCATATGTAGGGCTGTGAAATTTAGATGATCGACTTTTTTCTGAGCTTCAAATCATTGTGGGGACCATCAACTGAGCATGAATCATGCAATTTTAAGCCATTCAAACCAAATTTAAAATCGTCTAAGTCTTCCAAATAACCGTATAAAATGGACTAAATTGGTCATTAAAACCATTTAAAATGGATGAATATTTTCTCAAAAACCAAGACCGTCTTTTTCACAGCCCTATAATGGTTAAAGCTGTTACGGGTTCCGCGCTTCCTGGCGACGCCAGCATGTGCGGGAACCTTTTTGCTATGATTCGGTTTTGGTCTATGGGTGTTTTTTTAATTCTAACAGTCTTAATTTTACTGTTGTACATCTTTGTATTTATGATTAATTGTAATAATTAATGTAGATAATCAAGATTAACATAGATAACCATCACTGGGTTCATTTCACTGTAGCTTTTGATCCCTTTTATGCTACTATATGTACATAAAATGTGCTCTAATAAAACAAAATATATAAAAATAAATAAACCATTAATTCATTTTTAGATCTCAATGCGATTTGATTGCCCAGGAAAGAGTTGTGACCCAAGCGCAAGATCATTTGAACATTGAATCAGACCGGCTGGAAGCTATGAAAATCATTCTTTCCAAGGTACAATGTTATGAAAAGACAGCAACAGAGAAGCAAGGAAACAAGTTAATTACCAACCTCATCGAAATATATTTTCAACATAATGCGGCCGCTGAAGCTCTCTTGCAAGCGTATCAAAATAACCCAACCCGTTCAAAGCTTATGCCAACAGTTGTACCCAGCCAAAGTAAATTAAAACCGTTTTCAATCGACACAACTGCAAAGATCGACGAGCTCAATTCGAGGGCGAAACCACAAAAAACATATGCTGAGCTTATCAAAGAAGCAATCGACTTGTCGCCGGAAAAGCAGCTATCACTGAACGATATCTACAACCATTTTGAAAACACTTACAATTACTATAAGACCAACCAGCAGACTTGGAAAAACGCAATCAGGCACAACCTTTCTTTGCACAAGTGCTTTAAGCGAAAGGAGGTACAAAAAGGTTCCGTGTGGATAGTGGACGAAATAGAGTTTGCGAAACGGCAGACCAAGGGTGCGAGGTACAGCACCGGGCCTTTCAGAGGTATGAGCGATAGTCCAACCTGTTCAGATGAGAACTGCGAGGGCGAGTCTATAAATTGTCCATTCAATAAGGAAAAGATGGAAGAGGAACGGATGATGACGGAAAGCGGAGCTCAAATTACCGCCACTCTCTCTTTGGATCAGAAGGATGAACTCAAAGTCCAGTCAATGGAGGATGATGATGCTGGAAATAAAATTAGCAGCAACAGTGACACCAATGGCAAACAGAATTCCTTTGTTGTGGAGAATGGAGACAAAAACCAGTATTCTAAAATTATTCGTTTAAACAAAGATATGGGCACAGTCATGGCGGCATGACTTCACAGCCCTCTGACTGACCTGGCTAACTCTGTTTGGTTAATTTTGATGTCCAAAATTTTGCGCAAGAAGCAAAATCATGCCACTCGACATGCACCTGATCCAGGCAGAAGTAATTTTTATTTTTAACAAATTTAGAGGGATTGATTTCAACAACCGTGCGCGCAAAGGAGGCGAAGTTAGGCGATCGACCAGCGTCTGCAGTGGCTCCGAGACTGCAAGAATATCGCGTGCGAATCACAAGTTGGTGATGCCTTTGTGACCCGTTGAAAAGGGTGAAAGTGAAGCATATCGCAAGAAGAAGCTGAACCAACTGATCAAGAATCAATTTCTGCGAGATCTTCCTAACAGTGCGCGCAAGATGCTGATTGGGCGCGAGTTTCTTAAGGGTGGCGTGAGAAAAAAATTATTATTGTTTTTTAATAATGCTTATAAACGTCTTTGTATTCGTGAGAATGACCTTACACTTTTTTTGAGGATGGGATAAATGTTTGCATTTTCAACTGATTACTTCTTGTTATAAATTTCATAGATATTATTGATGTTCTTCAAATCAGTCAAGGTACAGTCAATAAAGCTCCACTGGTAAAATTGTTTAATTGGTTTCTTTCTTTGCTTTCATATTTTAATCGTTTGGCTTCTTGATTCTTATTATTTAAATAATTTTATTTCTTCTCATCCTAAAAAACGCACAAGTTCCGCCAGCATAAAACGAAGTAATTTTAATTACTTATATTCATTTCTTTAATTTCAATTACTGCAAAAAATGGTTCAAAATTTGTCGCTGATTATTGAGTGCGTATTGTGAAATGTTTCTTCGTCATGAAACCTAAAATCCCGGATCACTAATTGTGAGGGTTGTATTGTCTCTTTTTAGCAAGGTGATTAATATGGTGATTAATAAAATACCTGTAAAATTTAAAAGGTATTCTCTGGCGTTCTTGACTAAGCGAGACTATTGCCGATTATTAATTAAAGCAGAAATAAGCAGGATCATACATGAATTAAACGGAGAATGGATATAGGTTTAAATTGACGTGTATTCTAAAATCAAATATTCTCAATACTTCTTGTGCATTATGATTTACAAATTAATATTCTTTCCCAAATTTGCGCGTTTTAACTCGTATGTCCTTCGTTTTGTGTCCTTTAGGCACTTCTTCGCGGTTTGACTGTGTACTCACGGTATAGATGACCTCTGCACTGTTGCAGAATTGTTCATACAGAGTCCTTGTGGTTACTTAGCTGAAGTAGCTGAATATAGTGAACGTTTTGCAGACCTTTCCTGAACGGGAGCAGGAAAATTAGTTCTGTCCATTTGGATTGCTGACGCAGACATAGGGAAAACCTATGTCCAGAACTCACTACACCACAGGTGCTGATCGGGCCTGATTGCTCAGAGTCTGCGGCCTCAGTTAGCACTTTCACTTTTCTCTGTTGGACGGACTGAGAAGACAGTCTTAGTCGTCTCGGGTGTCTCGAAAGACTGATGTCTTCCTCTCGGACGCCGACCTTCTCTCCTGCACGTCTGAAATCCTTTGAACTGGATTGGTTAATTAAATAACCAATAGTTGAGTCTTGCTATTATCAAGATGCACTCATTGGTTCACTCACTCATGAATGTCTTACTTTGTTCTCCAGTACACAGTGTCCTATTGCCAGGGTCGGCCGGTCTGGTGTTATTATGCTGTTTATACAAACAAC
Organism: Cloeon dipterum; assembly: GCF_949628265.1. Lineage (NCBI taxonomy): Eukaryota > Metazoa > Arthropoda > Insecta > Ephemeroptera > Baetidae > Cloeon > Cloeon dipterum. The sequence goes on from NC_088786.1 coordinate 14,790,473, forward strand.
TAGATGTGCGCATCAAATTCGGTTCTTTAATTGTAATTCATAGGCAGTCTGTTTTGACTTTCTATCTTAAAAACACAAAACAAGCGTCTCTGGATGAAAACATTCTTTTATGGAGATGTTTTGGCTGACCCAGCGGTGTTTTTCATATCTGTGGTTGCCAAGCAAAATTGATCATTGCATACAAGTATTGAGTTTAGTTTATTATTGATTATCTATTGATTTCTTCTAATCAACTTAATTACCTATCCATTCCATTATTAATTGCGAAAATTTATTATTATACCTGCTACAAGAGCATAGGGATATTACAGGGTAACGATGACAGACTGTAGTGGTGGCCGACAACCACAGAAAAGAGTATAGCAAAAGCGATTGGCCGTGTCTCGCTCTCACAGTGAGTAGAAAAATTCGTGCTCACTTGAGTACCGGATAATATTTTTTCTCAAATTAAGTGTTTTATTTACGTGCACTCATTTCACGGTAATGTGGCTTTTCTTGCTCGCAAATGATTATCTTTTAATTTCTGTGAGATAAATTTAACCTCCAATTTGTTCATTGCAAATTTATTTGTACCGTATTTTGCAGCATTTTTATTGTTTGAACGAATGGAAAGGAAACGAAAACAGTCTAGATGCTGCCACGTGTAGCTCAAAGCCAGAAACAAATTGCTTTTCATCAACTTTCTGCCTAAGCTGGAAGGCTTCTTTGTCTGTAAACAAAGCGGCATGCTATTTGTAGATACCGCCAATCGGCCGCCCTCCCCCGCCCGCCCCAGCAATCCGAGAGCGAGTGCGTCTGGCTCATTAAGCAGGAAAAGTGGATTGTCGTCATGTCATCTCGCCGGCACACAACCCTTTTTCGCGAGCGAGCGAACCCGCTCGACTCACTCGTCATTCGCTCCGAGAGAAAGAGACGTCGGAAAATGTGCTTTGTGCGCCGAGTGCACACGCGCTCTCTGTTTTAGCACTCCCGATAAAAAGCAGGTGAAGCGCTCTTTCGCGTGTTGTCGTCGTTCTTATTATTCTAATCGTGCACGCGTCCTTTTCCTCTGCAAATAAATATAAACGTGCGTGAAACGCGAGAGCTCGCCCTTTTCCTCCACCGACTAATTAGTCGCCTTTGTTCTCTCCTCCGCGGCACACTCTGCACCGAAAATGCGTCGGCGAATTCCTACCGATTCCCATCTTTGCGTTTCAATTGCAGGGCTTAATGTAAGAAAGGAGCACTGACTTAATTAGTAATCTCGTAACTTTTCAGTTTATTTATAAAATCACAATTCGATATCTGCGCAAAATTTTGGTCTAGAAGACATTATTTGCAAGAAGAATTTTCGAAACATTTTTTCAAAATGGTTTAATATGTTATTCCCATAAGAAACGTTTTTCAAAGCAGCGTCGAAACCGCTCGCTCGAAATAGTTGAAAATTTCAATCAAAAAAACTTCCACAGTTTTTGAATGTTGTGCCGTTGGAATTTTGATCCCACCCCAACCACACTTTTCGCGGTGTTCAATTTGTTTTGAACGTTGAATTTTACCCCTCCCTTTATATCTAACGAAAGCACTTTGATGTTTACGATCAGATTTGTCTTCTGTCCGCTGCCTTTGTTGCCTTTCTTCGTCTGTACAGTTAGTTGTGGCTGCTCAGTCAGCTAATAAACTAAAATGATAAAAACAGTAATACGCATGCATCACTCAACTTGTGATAGTTGAGTGTCTTTTTAGTATTATTTTCACTACTGCTATAATTAAAAAATAAACCAGTCCGATTGCGAGCCCAACCTTTTACATGAAGCTTTAAACGTAATACATTGGTCCCGTAAGCATAAAAAAAGCACATTTTTTAAGCATCTCAAAAAGTACAAGTAGCAAATCAGGTGTTGCCTAAAATTCTCTTTTCTAAATTCTATACGATCATATGGACTTTGATAAAAATTACTTTGAAATGGAAAGAAGTGGCCAAAAAAATTTCATTAAGCTTTTTATCATAATATGATAATAAACTATATTATATTCATTATCTCACTAGCACATTTCATCATAATGATTGTTGCCGCATAATTTGGTTTGGGTAAACACCTAATTGTATGATGTTCGGGTATTATTGAGTTTTTCATAGTCTGGTCCTATAAATCCCAAAAACTAAATGTAATGAAAGATTTGTCATTTTGCCTCTCCGTTTGAAAGATATATAATTAGTTTTTCTAAGCTATCATCACAAAAAACCTTTTACCCTTGAAATAATTAAGTTCACTTAAGGAAATTTTGAACGGTAGACACTAGATAAAAAAGCTTTTAATATATACTTATCATGCACGCATTTCATCACAGATAAATTGAAACAAATCTCCGTGCGTGACAGCTTGTCCTTCATGAACCGGATGAATATTTGTGTCCTTTTGTTCTGCTCAAGCACTTAGCGTTCGCGTTGGTGAATTTCGGCCGAATATTCGGGTCGCAGCGCTTTAGCCATGATTATGTGTGTGTGTGTGTGTGTGTGTGTGTGTGTGTGTGTGTGTGTGTGTGTGGTGTGTGTGTGTGTGTGTGTGTGTGTGTGTGTGTGCGGCGCGCGTGCGGTTGATGCGAGTCACCTAATTTGCATTACCAGTCCATTAAGACGTACTTACCAGACTGGCTGTGCACGTCGGGCTATAAATTTTGTCCTAATATGACGTTATATTAGCAACTTCTGTAAATTTATGGTATTTATGTGTGAATAACTAGTTCATGAATGCCAAAACTTTGTGAAAAGATGAAGAACTCTAAGTTAATATAAGTTGTAAGGAATTAAAAAATTATACATTTTCAGTATTTTGTTTGTTATGGGCAAACAATTTTTATTGTATATCACGATATTTTTTGTGATGGACTTCTGCAGAATGTTTGGCCAACACAAGGGTAATGTGAAAAATAATAGCAAATATATAGTATTCATAACGGATGAACTGCCAGGAGTTTTTCCACGGACGAAGAGGTTAATTTTAAGTCATTAAGGTCATTAATAATATTATTATTTATTTACTCTCACACTTTGTCATATATACTTAAATGTTTATCACAAGTTAATTACAAATGAGAATCATGGGAGAAAGGGCGAAACTTGAGGACAACAAGTAACTAAGACACTGCTCTGGAGGACAAAGCCGAAGTGAGCCCAGACTCATTCATCTTTGAAATGAATGAAATCTTTACTCAGCACAAACATAATATAATAGGGTAATTTAGCATTTGTAACCTGAAATTGAAAAATAAATCTCTAGCTCCGTAGTCCTGAACGCTTTTCTCATAATTTTTAAGTCATTTGATTGTTTTTCCCTTAATTACTTCTGCCAAGAGTCGCTGCCGTTTTTCGTATAAATTTACGATTGCGTATTTTGCGAATTGCTGCCACTTGCCAACCCTCAGTTGTTTTTCCCTCGTCAAAATTACGAGCTGCATCGAGTTCAGCATCCCTCAACCAGAGGGCAGAGTTGGCTTGTAGGGTTGCAGCCCTTTACATTGTGGGTGTTAAAAGGTGAATATGCTGCGTGGAATTTAAACTTCCCAACAATTCGTGTTTGAGCGGTGACTTTATTTAGCCAGGTAGACAGAATTGAACTGTGGAAATACACATCTAATAAATAATTCGAATAGCCTAAATATCATTGTGAAAATATTTCTTAACTAGCAGATTAAAACTCAAAAACGTATGAACAAAATAGTTTTGGCAATAAACTATTGAACTATGAACACATTAAAACATCAAAAGATAATAAGATATATCTCTCACCCCTAGGCGGGTTCCAATCGTTTGTGTCTTGCTCGCGCGCTCAAAGCGGCCTTGCGCGGATTACTAAATTACAAGCGTGCAACTCTGCAAATCAATAATAATATTTATGATATTCGAGTTATTTATTAGATGTGTATTTCCACAGTTCAATTCTGTCTACCTGGCTAAATAAAGTCATCGCTCAAACACGAATTGTTGGGAAGTTTAAATTCCACGCAGCATATTCACCTTTTAACACCCACAACATAATGGGTATCACTTTAAGAGGATGAATCATGAATTTCCAATAAACAGTGTGTTTCTATAATTTTTTTGAGTGTCTTTCAGCCAAAAAGTTGTTTGATAGGCATTATTAACATTTTCGCAGCAAATATTTTGAACAGCACTTTGACTAAAATTCACATTTCAACTGGAAAATAGCTTTTGCATATATTTTTAATTTTGTTAATAAGACAGTTAAGGAAGTGAATTTTGAATACTAATAGCCAGCCATGCAGTTTTTGCAATACTATACAAATCAAGGCTCAAAAATATTTATAAATAAAATAGAAAAATTGAGGCGTCACTATTAGAAAACGAGCATTTCTTCGAGATCATTAAAATATAATTAGTATAGTATTATTGAAAATTTAAAACAAAACCTCTTTATTACTCGCTTATGCAAGGAGGTAAACATATTATTTTGTGGCTTTAAATGTAATGTAAAAAAGATTTAGTCTCGACTTCTGGAGCGAATGGATTGGTAGCAGGACTGTTGAATCGATGGGATGGAGCCGAGACAATCTGACTTGCAAGAAACTCAAAACGAACAATTTGAGAGTCATGGAACACAATCTGCAAGTGGATCCAAGTTTCTGATGGCAAAGTTGGTCCTAGATGAGTCACCACAGTTATTTCCTGACGAGTATCGTAGTCAAGTTTATCAGCCCCCACATCGAAGGTGGTCAGCATTTTCGCCTTCAAGAGCTTGGAAGTACAACTCTCCGTGGTCTTGGAGAGATGAAATAAGGTATCAGCCCCAGACCTTGAAGTCAATCGAGGACACCGTGGAAAACTTAAGGGTTGTCTCGCAAAAGTTGAGAGAGCAGGTTTTATCCATCCAAAGCTATGTTCTTAACAGTCAGAGAACAACCAACAAAGCTGAGAATACCAACGCGAGAATGGGACTCGACCTGGTTCACGAGAAGCACTTCGAGTTGGAGATGGAAATAAAGAAACTGAACATCGAGATAAACGAACTGAAGCAAAGGAACTTCTCAAATGACCTCGAACTGGCTGGCATTCCGCAGTGTGGCAACGAGAAACCGATCGATAAGCTGGACAAATTGGCACGGATCATAGGTGCACCACCCGTTTCAGTCTCTGTTACAGACGCGTTTTGGCTGCGTAAGTCAGGATATGGTGGACAAGCAGGACCCAGCCTTTTGGTAGTCAAGTTTTCTTCAGCAAGCTCAAGGGAGGTCTGGCGAAAGAATAGGAAAATTTTGCAGGTCAGAAATATAACATTTCGATTTTAAAATAGGTCCATATTGAAAACAAATTTACAAATTTAATAAATGATAATATATAAAAAATGAAATTTCATAATTTATATTGTTTTTATGCTAACTGATGCTAACATTTAAAATCATTAACTTCACCAAATGAGAAAATATTTTGTTCCAAATTAATTTTTCTGTCGTTTTAGTTGGCCTTAAAGTAACACAATAATAACAAAATCGCTGCTCTGCTAACCAGCAATAAAAATTACTTAGAATCTAAAATACCGTTATTTGGTTAGTTATAATATTACACATAAAATGATCAAGTTAGATAAATATATTTATTCATTAAACACCAATGGTGTACAACTACACAATTATTTACGATTTTTATTGAGCAAATCGGGTTTCAAATAAATGGCAAATTTCATCGCTAATTAACAACTGCACAATCATCTTTTCAATTTTTATTTTTAATTTGGCTTAATTGTTCAACAATTTACCAACAGGAATTGACATGGCGGGATGATTGTGACTGTCCAGAGCAGCTGGATAATTTATCTGCGCCTCCAAGATACCGTCTAAATCGACCAAAATGCATAAAAGTTTATGAGAGACTCACCGCTTTGAACAAGAAATTGTTATTCTATACTCGCTGCGCAGCTAACATGTATGATTTTAAATGGGTTTGGGTGAGTAATGGAAACATTCTGGTAAAGCGTTATGACGAGAGTGAATGTATCAAAATCCGCTGCAAGGAAGATGTGGCCGAGAAAATTATAGATCCAGTAAGAAAAAACCGAAGATATTAAAAGAGTTCTCGAGGAAAAACGATTTGCATAAATAAATAATGTTCAACACTACCTAATTTTTAACTATCTGACAATATATTAACATAAAAAAATGCTCTAGCTTTTTACGAATTATTGTTTTATTTTTTTAAATACATTAAAACTTGAAGTCATATACTGTATGTTCTTTTCACCTGAATTAATATTTGGGATGATTAAATACTGTATAAGCTTAAAACCAACCATGTAACTTTCATATTATGTTTGTTTGCTGACATGCACGCTTCAAAATACCTTTTCTATTCTGTAAATTGGAATTCCCTGAAATTGGCAAACAGACTGGAAAATTATATTATTATATTATTTTGATTTGTCAGAAAATAAAAAATATGCAATTTTTATATTAATATTTTTGTTTGAAGATTATTTTTTGAGTTCTAAAAATATGATCTGCGCGTGGCTAATTATCAAGACAAGCATATTTTTGCCTAGAATATTTGGCCCATTTTTTTAATTTGTGAATAGAGAAAAAAAAATTTGTGTGTCATTTATGGAGATAATTAATTAATTTTACTGTTGATATTTCTTAGTCTTAATTAGTTTTTAATTATTTTAACAGGACTACATTGAACTCAGTAGCTAATCTACTGATTAATTGATTTTAATGTTAGCATTTAAAAAATTTACAGTTTCATCTAAAACTTTTTAATAACGTCTTTAAGGCTGAATTAATTTTACTTCGGATCGAACCAGAGATTCCAATTAATCTACAAATTTGATTAAATAATCTTGTCTACTGAAGGCGATGCAGTATCTCAAGCAGCCGCTGCACGATGAGCTCGACCTGCTCAGCTGGGTTTTGGTCGACCTGATCTCGTTTCGCGCCGCGCAGCAGCTCCGTTGTAGTGTCCAGTCTCTCATCAGCAACAGCCTCCTCCAATGCTATCAACTGGGCTGGCGCGAGTGAGCTGATTGCCGCAGCCAGGCCTTCGGGGCCCAGCTGCTGCATGATGTCACAAAAAGCACTCTGCTGCTGATAAAGCTCCTCCATCAGTTCGGACAACACCTGCTCCACGTTGCCCTTCTGCAGATACTCCTGCAGCACCTGAGAATTATTTACTTTAAATTCAATGAAGTGCTGTGTATACAGTTTTATGGGGAACCAGCTCCAGCAGCTTAATTATTAATTTAAAATATTCAAATAAAAATAAAACGCTTTCTTTTTCAATACTACTAAAAAAGGAAATATTAATAATCAAACGCCAGTTTGCTTACTAGTTTTAAAACATTCCCTCCCCTAAAAAGTTGTTGGTTACAATTTGAGTAGTACATACCATTAGATCATCTTTGTTGAGCAGGCCGAAAAGGTTCTGCAGCCTCTCGTTTTGCACGACTGACTTGAGTTTAAAAATGAGCTGCTGATCAGTCCTCTCGTGCAAAATAAACATAATTGCGATCTGCTCAAGCGAGTTGATGGCGTTGTTCAGGCTGTTGGCGATGTTACACGAGCGCTCCTTGTGCCTGGTTGCCTCCTCGCGACTGAATTTGACCACCTCCTCCAGTACTTGCACCTTTGAACCAGTCGGCATGAGCCTGGAGCCGATAACTTGGTGCCTTTTACCTGCTGTTCGAGAGTGGCGTTCTTGAGCACCAGCTGCTGCACCACGGGGTCTTCACTCTGTGGAAACTTGCTGTTCATAAGAAACTGCTTCAGCGTCAGGTTGTCAGTGACCAGCTTCTCCAGCAGCACCTGCGTCAGGAACTTGCGGTTACGTGCCAGCTCGTGATGCAGCAGGTTCTTTTCGTTCCTGATCTTCCGCATCTGCTGTTCAACTCGCTCAAGTTCCTCCACACGCGCTTGACTCTCCAGCTAATAAGCCCAAATTAAATGCATTATCATATTGTGAGAAAAGAGACGCTCACCAGTCTCTGCTCGACATCGCCGAGATGGTGCACTAAGCGGATCATTTGACCTGGTAAACGCCAGCAATCTGGGTCGCCCTCATAGCTCCACAACTGCCGGAAACACTTTATTGCTGCCTTCCTTGCATCTTCCTCGTCTTCTGTTTGTAGAGTTGAAACCACTTCGTCACCCTGAGCAGGCATGGTCAAGCCTAGGGAGTAATGCCAAACGTGGAGGTTGGACGAGGTCAGCTGTGTTTTACGTCTCCAACAGCTCAGCAACGAGCAGTTTCCATATCTAAAAATGATAGTTATAAAAATTGTTAGATATCCATTAAAAACACTTTACCTGTCAAATTGCTTCAACTTTAAAAACTTTTTCGCATTCGCTTTCTCCATCTTTTCCAACCTCTTTACGTCGATCTCAAAAGTCCTTAAAATAATGTATCATAAGAATTAGATAAAATATTATGATTGTCGTATTGATGCTCTTCTTTATGCTCTTCGTTTAACATAGCCCAGATATTCTGAGTTTTTTTTTAATTCTACCGTTAAGATCGTTTTTCATTTATTTAATTTAAGCTTAATTAATTTAAGAAAACCAGATAGGAACCAAACTACTTTTATAATATGTTGATTATTTATGTCGGCTCATTGATATGCAATAAATTCTATCAACTAGTCAAAACTCTCCGTAAATTTTGTAAGTATTCAAGCCTAAAAAGATGATCTCATACTTTGTTGCTTGGTTAATGCTGCTTATTTGAAACTTTAATAACCGAACGTAGTCGTTAATTGCAGCATTTTCCGCCAATTTCGGCCACATAGCACCCAGGTGAGGTTTTATCTTCTCCAAATGCTCCGTCCGAAGTTTGGTCATACGGATTTTAAAGGCCAGCTGCTCCTCAAACTTCAAATTTAGGTTGAGAAATTCAATTTTTGTCAAGTTTTTTAAATAAAAATTACCTTTGAGCGTACCTGCACGAGCTCTTGAAGGACATGATCGGGAAAAGTGTAAATGTCAGCCGTGTCCCACGACTGACCTGAAGAAATACGTGTGAAGAGCACTTCGTACTCGAGCCTGAGGGTTTGCAGTGCCAGCCAAGTATCCAGGACATCATCAAAGCGCTTTTTGTCCACATCAAGCTGTTCGCAGCGACACTTCACAGTATCCAAAGCGCAAATAATGGAAGAGCAAATTTCACTGCGGAGGGTCTGAATGATTTCATCCTCGTTTGATTTTTCCGCTGCCTGGAAATTTTTCAGAGAATTCCTGGAAATTTTCTTAGGATTTCATTAAGAAGAAGAATGGAACTAAAGCTTTGGCACCTTAATTGAACTACCCGGTTCACCGCATTTTGCAAAATAAATTCTTGATCTATAGGAGAGGTGCATCCACTTGTTTTTTCTATTTTCCCACGAATCCGTCTTCTAAACATTGAGGATGGAATAGAGAAAATGACAAGAGAGTCAGTTGGCCTGATTTTTAATTTCATTGTTGGTGTCGGACTTTTGCAGTAATTGTCGTAATTATCTACATATGTATTTAATGTAATGCAACAAAGCAACCTCAACAATCAGAGAGTACTTTCGGCTGACAATAAAGCCCCTATATGTACTGTGAATTTTGAAATATTTTATGCTCAAGCGGATGGGTATAAGGTAGCAGAGAAACAATTTTTATAAAGAGAGAAAAATACTCATGGGAAGTTAAATCAAACTAAAATTTACATAATGATCAAAAGAGTTTTAATTTTTTCTTCTTAAAATTTCACTAATAGCCATCTAGCTCTATGTAGAGCTAAACTATTACGTAAATTTTACAACATATTTTTTAATTGATAGTTATTTAATAATTTACTTTTTTATGTGATTAGACTTTATTATTTAACATTTTCAATTGTGTACGACGGAAGAGAATAAATAGCAATATTTACTAATATATTTTTAATCACTATTGGGTGAAACGCCGGCACAGCGATGAGTATGCAACCCGCGCATCTTGCCCTTTGCCTTTGCTGCTGCCACGATAGCGCCGGTATCAAGGGCAGACATTAAACGTTATAGAGTGGAATATATTTGAAGGATAAAAGAACAAAAATTTCTAAAATGTTTTTCAACTCGTTATAAATATTGACGAATCTTTTTAGATAAACTTGTATGTGAGTTTACAGTTGAAAATATTTTTGTTTACGCTTAAAACAACAACTTGTCACACTACGTGAGTGCGCAAGAGCAGCAATCATGAGCCGGAAAAGACTCGGAAAAATCATGGCCAGTTGGGATTTAAATGTGTAGCGTTCTTCTCCTCTCTCTTCACTTCGGAAGTTTTTCTGAGTACAAATAGGTAAACAAAATTGTAAATTACTTTTTAAACTTAAATTAACATTAGATTTACATTCATTTCTATATCCTTCATTGATTTTAAAGCTAACAAATTGAAATAGGCATGCCCAGGATGGAAACGTTGAGTTTTTTCATAAAGTTCAGTTAAATCACGGGAACTCCCACGAGAGAGTTCCCGTAGCCCAAATAGAACAGGCAAGTCTGGCAGCTGGCTAGGGTGGTCTAGACATGGGAAATTAAAATTAGGTTTTCAATTAGTAATAAATTTAATTCGGCCGCGATTACCACACTATTCTCTTTCGATTGACGAACAGGCGAATTACGGCGGAGTTTTAAAAATTCGTGTTTTGCATTGATGGTATGCAGCCTGTTCGTCAGGTCACTTTTGCTCCCCACTCGTCGCTGCAGCGGCTGTCATACTCACAAGACCTGCAGCAGCCGAAGCGACAAGAGTGTCCTAGCTACAACTCTAAGTGCAGTTATTTTAACTTTGTCTGCTGAAATTAAGTTATTCTACGAAGGCGATTATTTATAAATCGTGTGCCCTTCCCAACTTTCGCACCACTCGTCGTCGTAAAGCTGTTGGCCGAGGGTGCCTTAAAAGCGTGTGTTTGATAAGTAACGATTTGAATCCGGACTCGGGGTGTGGGCATTTAAATATGTTGTGAATTATATATTGTTTATTATTATTTTATGTTAATCTACTTTTTATTGTTTTAGCGTTACTTTAAAATTTATTATAAGTTATTATAAAACACATTTGTTGGCAAATCATGAAATTTGAAATATTTTTATAGAATTTATATTATTTTACAGTTGTTCAACTCTTACTTCGACGTGTATTTCCAAATTCCACTCCTTTGAGAGAAAAATAACGCTCGCATATATGAGGCAGAATCTGTGGTGTTTCAAATATCTCACGCAGCCGACCAATTCTAACACCCACACTGGTGACTTCCCCGACGTGTAACATTTTTTAATTTGACACATTGATATTACAGAATGTCAACTCAAAATATATAATATAATATGTTCATAGGGTTAGGCGTTTCACTTTCGGCTCGCTAGATAAAACTGAAATCTATTTTTACTTAATTTTTTCTAACATAACTTTTCCGTTTTAATTCAGTGCACTATCTTCACTCAGGTTTTTACTAGTATGACCAATTGTTTTATGATGAATTTGTTAATCCTAAATGTTAAATCTTGACTGCATTATTACTCAAGCTATACGTTTATTTACAGCGTACTTTTTCAAATTTTTTATTTAATATTTTCAAACTTCTTGTGCTTCTTGAGGCATTACTGTTTTAAGCAGTAATGAATTTTTATGAAATTATACAATTTACTTTTATTATTTCCTGTGATTAAAAGCTCCATACCCTAATTTTAGCACTGTTTATGTTAAAAACACTTTTCCTTGGCATTATAATCTGTCGGGAATCGCCATAATAATTTAATTCCAAAAAGAGTAGTTTTTACTCTAATACATACAACTATCATTCCATCCCAACAATTTATTTTAATTGCAAACTATCACCATTAGGGGGTTTTTAAACTTTAAAATCTAACATCAAAGGGATACAATGAAAATGAGGATAGAAGGGAAAACTTGCCACAAAAAAGGACAATATTATTCAAAATTTCAGTCCTAGTGTTGCCACGTTTGTATAGTGCAACACAGGATATTAATATTTAATAATATTTTGACATCCTCGCGTGGAATTTGCTTCTCTGCCTCAATCAGCATTTCTCACACCTCCTGGAGATTTGTTTTGCTCCTTTGCCTATTATTTCCGATATTTGCTTTGTCAGCTATTACCAATTCTTAATTTACATGAAAAATAAAGGCATGTGTTATAAATAATATATGTTTGTTTACAGAAGGCTATAAATTTTTTGAGAGCAAAAGATGTTTTTTTCGAAAGTCCTCATAGTTTTGCTAACTTTCTGTGAGTATTTTCCAACCTGAAACATTTGAGATGTTAATCACAAATATGTACTTTAGACTGCTATTTAACGGATGGATATCTGTTCAGCGTTGGACGATCCAGTGACATAAATGCTTGTCTAACTGATGATTATAACGCCAGTATTGCATTTGTCAATGACTTTTGGACACCAGGTCAGTATACATCTTTGTTTGGAAAATTTTTATTGGATATATATTGTTAGCAATTCCAAAGAGGTACCAGACGCTTACTCAAAATAATATCCATAATTTGATTTTTCTGGGGTAGTTTTTCACCCCTTCTTGAACAACAATTCTCTTCATAACAATATTTTTTTTGCTATTTAGATGATTTTAAATTGGAAATTTAAGTTATTCATTTTGTCTGACCAAGTCATGATTTTTACTCCAATTTGAATCACTATTTGATTTAAGCTATATCAGATTTAAATAAATTTCAATATGCTTTAGCTTCATCAAATTAATATTTTGCGAAGTCAACAATAATGCATATTCTTTTGGCTTATTTTTGTCAAAATTTTATTTAATTTGGCTATTAATTATTTCAATTAGCTTTTAAAGCACAGACAAGACCGTTTTATTATCCTGACTACACTAAAGTGGACGTCTTTGGCTTACGTGGCAAGAACAACAAATTTCAAGACTGCAATTTAGCTACAGAACTCAACTGTCCTTGGGAAGTAATCAATTTAGAGAAAATACGAAACATGAATGGAAACGTTGATATGTACCCACCAGTTGCTGACTTCCGATGGCACGGTAAATCTTATGATAGATGACATGATTTTTAATTTTTTTTGCAAAAATTTATTGATTGCATTTTTCATGCCATTATTTGCGGTTGTACAGATATTCCGGTTTCTGTGAGCGAAGGAGATTTCATATCGCAAATCTGGAGAAGTAAAGAGTGGCGTGTACATTATTCGATTCTCGCTAAAGGAGACATTCAATTTTTGATCTCTAACGACTCTGATTTGAAAACTGGATACAACATCAATATTAGAGAAGAAGCTGCTATTTATCAGTACTGCTCTTACCTGAATCCTAAGCCTGAGCACAATCAACATTGGATGTCTGAGTCAGAATGCGAACAACTAAACTTTGCCCATGTTAGATTAGCACTCATATTTCATTTTATTCCAATTTTAAAGTGTTTTTTAAGGTTTCAAATATGATTGACGGGAGGAGATGGAATCTTTTTACATTTGAATTTGGCATCAACGAGTTGGATTATTTGTCCATAAACAGCCAGAAAACTCTGTTGCTGAGCAATAAAATGTAGGTATTTTCAGTTACATATTCTTGATGTAGTGTGGAATAGAGTGTAATCATTATGCGACCTAATTTCGTTTTCAAATTATAGCAATGCCTCAACTACAGCATCGAATTCTGAAAGCTTTTCGTTCAGGATCGATGACATAGGAATTGTCAAACCTCACTATTGTAAGATTAGTTCTTGTTTGATAATCCTTTATAATTATCAATGTTGTGCGTTACAAAACAGATTATGTCCTACGCCCTAAAAATTCCAATTCAGCATCGATGGAATCACGATTGGATATCACCAACGAAAGCCGGGAATTTTGTGCTGACGTTGTCTACCACATAAATCCATCCATGGTGCCGGGAAGAGACGCGTTCATTGTTGAGCTGATCAATAAGAACATTAAACGATCCCATCGCTTTGCTGCAAGTGACTCGCCAAATTTTTCACATCAATGGCACACGGAGAGAATTGAATATCAGCTTGAACCTGGATTCGTTGGAGAGACTCTAATGAAACTAACAGTGCTTGAACCGCACATCACTATTGGTGGTATTAAATTTTGCACAAGAGGTAAATTTTCCGTGACCAAAATTATGTTTGCGATGCTAATTTTCTTTTAATTACCTAGGGGACACCGTCATAAAGCCAAAAAATAACTACACCATGACAGACTGTCATTCGCTGTCGAATCACCTTAGCTCTATTCAAGAGGCAAATGCCACAAAAAGCGTTGAAATTGGTATTAAAAATAATTACAAATAAACGAAAGCATTAAAATCTGGTTGTTTCAGTTACAAAAAATTGGAAATTATGTGAAGACCTAGACTTTGATGATTGCTCTGGAATTATGGCTTGCCAGGCCAAATCTTGCAAATGCTTTACCGGCTTCTTAGGTCAAACATGCGAAGAACGTGAGTGTGGTACCAACTATATTCAACTGTACCAGTGTTTATCATTAATTAAATATCTAGGTTGTGAACCCCCTACATTTGGGAGCGATTGCAAAAGCGTCTCTCAAAGCAAATGCAAAAACAACAAAATGAGTCTTAACAACGGAACGTGCTTGGAAGATTGCGTTTCTGAAACACTCAAATATCCCGAATGCATTGATGGTATTAACCATTGTAATATCAATGAATTGTGTGTCCAAATTAATCTCTTTTTAGAAATAATAACTGCCGCACCTTTCATCGTGCTCACTGGGGTGAGAAAAATCGTTTTAGGAATGAATGAGAGTTTAATTGGCGTTACCAGCTACCATCACATTGAAGTTCAATACAAGAAGGTTTGTAGCTTTACTGGTATTATGAAATTGCTTACTTTTTACGCTTTTGCAGTCATTGAATAAAGATAGCAGTGAATGGCAGACGAAAGATTATTTCAAATCAGACGGTCCGCTATTTTATTTAGAAAATCTCGAGCCAGGGACACTTTACATAATAAGATTCGTTCTTCATGAGGCAAAGGAATACGAGCAAAATTTGCTTCCTGGCAAGGAAAAGCAGGCACAAACCAAACCATGTGTTGCAACAAGTATGCTATAGACGAATAATGTTGTAAGCATTTTTCACTAATTTAATATTGCAGACACCACGCTCATCCGAATTGAAGAGGATAAACAGAAAGACAGTTTTATTCGATTTTTTAAACCCAGTGACGACCAGTGTGAACCGATATCCATGGAAATCATCAACATGGAAACGAACACAGTCAATAGGATACAAATAAAAAATGGATTTAACTTTCAAATAAGATACACTCCATGCAAACTTGACGTTCAATATTCAGTGACTGTTGTGTACGAAGATAACAACAAAATTCTTACCAATTTCATATGCAACCCTCAACAGAAGTTAGTTGGTGAGTTTTTGCATTAATATGTAGGCTCTATATCATCACGTTACATTTAGAGACTTGCGCAGTAATATTTTGTATATTATAAAACAGGTTTCAGTTTTTTTTAAATAGAGGTTTTCGTGTAGTTTAAATTTCAAATTGAAGAAATTAGTCCCGTTATCTAATATCATAATTTAAATTTACTCTATTATTGTTACAAGTGATTAAATTATAATTATTTAATTTTTTTATTCCGATTAAGGTTTTTTAATCGGCTGAGCCGATGATCCGTATTGAGCGTATGCACCGCGTGCACTTGAAAATATGAAAATCCTAGAGATATTTGGGAATAAAGTGCGGGCTGATATAAGCCTACACTAGATTCTCTTGTATTACAATGACAACTAAGCCCATTTCGGACATGGAAAGGATGCAAAAGCATTCTGAATAGCTTTTTGCTGGTTTGCATCATCCCAACATACATACATTATTTTAGCAAGACTGGCATGTCTGGCGTTTCAAAAACAAATAAATAATCAAATAAAATATGATGGCGTGAGGGCACATATGGTTTTATTCGTTAACAAAATATTGCAATAAAATCATTTCTCTGTTGTAGCAGAAATCATAAAAATTTCGATGTCTTTAACTTGAATTTGAATTTTTTTATAGTACATAAATATACATATAGCAGTTTAAATAATTTAATGAAATTCATATTTTTTACTTCCTTTTTTAGAAACCGTTTTTTTGGTTCCGACTGTTGCTGATGTTGGGGTTAGGAAGATTGTCCTTAACATGAATGAGAGCCTCAGTGGAATTGCTGAATTCGACCATATTGATATTCTGTGTAAAGTGAGTTTTGAAAAAAAAAAATGCAAGAGACTCTATAATTTTTTACGTTTAACAGGATATTGATGGATTAAGGAAAGAAATTTACGCTTCATCCTACAGAGAACCTTTTGTTCTTGAAGGTTTGGAGCAAAACAAGACATACAAAATAAGTTTGACCCTTTACAAAACAAAGGGCCAGTACTCGGGTCCAGGAAATGAGATTGAAGTCCTAACGAAGCTTTGTTTGCCAGTTGGTATGTTGTATTCATAAAAATATATTTCATGAGAAATATTTTTTTTTTCAGTTTGAAACACTGCAGAATTAACTCATTATTATTCTTTTACGCTTAAGATCTGTTACAAAATGAACATAAATAAATTAATAGTTACATTAAAAAAATGTGATTACAGATCCCTCACTAGTACAAGTGGAAATTGGAGACAACCCGGAGGGAGATCAAATCTCGATAAGGCTTAATGCGAGTGACGGTATGAAGGAGAGTTTGTGCAAGCCACATCTTTTAAAAGTTTACAGCGAAGGCGAAAACTGCCTGGAAAATATAATTAATGTTAATTATTCCGAATATAATTTATCACGGCACTTCGGACGTTGCATATCGGAATGCATTTATTTCATTTCTGTCATAGATGAGAGCGGTGGCATACTCAAGCTATCGCACACTTGTCCAGACGAGGGAACCGATGATGCTTTCAAATCATGTGCTTTTATTCAAAACTTTAATCTCTTAGTGATATTCGTCCTCATTGCAATAAGTCAGCTTTTTTAAAGTTCAGTGCAGATAAAATGATGTTTTTATTAAATTTAAGAAGCGGGTATTTCGCTTTAACAATAATAAAAATTATAGTTTTATAAGCATGTAAAAGTTAATGTTTTTATTATATACGGAACAACACTAGTATTATTTTGAGCTCTTATAGTCAATCATAACACAAACAAACAACAAACAAACATAAAACAAAAAGGTTTGTTAAAAACAAAAAAGCGATTTGATTCAAATCAGTACTATATATCAGATTCCTGAGAAAAGCGATTGTTCGTTTATCAAATGTTTATACGATGCCCTATGCAAAAATAAAAATAAATGTATATTGGACATATCAAACAATAGTGCAGTTTGTTTGTTTAAATTGTTAAATACATAATGAACCTATTGGATCTGGTGGCACAATTAGTTTTCCGGTGTATCTTTGTGTTTTTTTCTCAAAATTTGAGTCAAATAAGGTAACAAAAACCTAATATTTATTTAGTATTTCATTTGATATTTTAAACTGTCATTTATTCAGAACTCCCAGAGCTAAATAGAAAAAAATAAATTAAAATGACCAAGATGATCGAATGTCAGCAGAAATTACGTCCAAAAATTGATACTATACCAAATACGAAGAATTCATTTGGAATTTTCGGAATTTTAGTATTAATATATATCTATTGGAACGTTTATTTTTGTTGTCCGAAGGAATAAGCACGTTGGCCAAACACACTCCTCGCTGGTGACGGTTGCAGGCGAGGGTGGCGGTTGGCTGCATCTCCTCGCAACTGGCGGCCTTCCGTGATGTGAGCGCGCGCGTTAATATCAATCACTTCACCCTGGCTTCTCTTTACTATCGAAAATCTTTTTTAAATTTTGGCAATTGATTTAAATAAATCTCTAGTCCAGATTGCACTAAAATATTTAGAAAAATATATCTCACAATCAACCAAGGAAATAAATAGGTTAGTATAAAATAATTTTGTTAGCAACAACTATAGAGTAAGTACTTGAACCCTATCAAACTTGTTTATTTCCCGGGGTTTCACTTGGTAGACATATTTTTATCAAAATATTTCTGCAATCTAGGGATTTTTACAAAATCAACTTACAAAGTTTACAAAATTTACCATTTTTCACAAAATGATTTTTTCTTACGAAACTAGGCAATCGGTTAACATTTGATTGCGCATATATGTTATGAAATATTTTAACTGATTCATGGTGCGATACGTGAAATGTTTTAGAAAATGAACTTGATTTTCCACTCTACTTCTAATTGAAGTCAGTTTTTTTTACTAAATAGTAGATTTGTTTGACAATATTTACCGTTATCAAATACTTAATAGAACTACGTCACGATGCGTGCAAAGTAGATAGCCTTAATGTCACAATCAACATAATAAAGAAGAGTAAGCGTGTGTCAGCGACGCGGGGCAGGGGCCGCCGAATGGGTGCAATCGGCCCTGCCGGCGCGCCTTCTCCTTATCACGAGGTCGGAGCCTGTTCCTCTAGCCATGGTCGACTTTAAAGGGTGCAGGGTGGACAAGAAGGGAAAATGCCCGGTTACTATACCATACCAGTTTATTGATGATAGCGGCGACAGTACAGCGTGGCTACCCAGAGGGACGAGCGGGGGAGCGAGAGAGTTACCCTCTTGCTCGCGTGCCGTCAGGAGAGCGAATTGTGGGTGCGAGCAGGTCGTGTGCTCGCGAGAGGGAGGCTCTCACGTCGCCTTTATTGATACCTGAGTTTCTCCCTCCACTCTCCCCTGTGGGCGCCCGAAAGTTCACGTCAATACATATCGGTGCGCAACAATTATTAATGCGATCGTAATATCGTCAGGTAAAACCCTGACAGCGTGTAAGTGTGCCCTACTTACTCAAGTGATCTAATCCTTTCTTTTCAATCATTCAATCAAAACAAGATTTTAAAACTTATTTATATTTATTATTATTTGCAAATTTTCATTCAGATTGATTCGGTCAAATCTAGGTTATTATTTTTTATTTTAGATCTTATTGTCATTGTCTACCTTT
The DNA here is from genome assembly GCF_949628265.1 of Cloeon dipterum. Taxonomy (NCBI): domain Eukaryota; kingdom Metazoa; phylum Arthropoda; class Insecta; order Ephemeroptera; family Baetidae; genus Cloeon; species Cloeon dipterum. The sequence goes on from NC_088786.1 coordinate 14,809,477, forward strand.
TCCATGGTCGTCAGAAGTTTGTCAGCGAGTGCTGGAAGTGCCAACAAGCTGATTAACGCATATATTAGCGTGAGCAATGGATGTAAATAATTTTGACTTTTTTTTCAGGTAACCTATGAGCAATCAACCTCGTGCGAATCATGGGAATGAACAAATTCATTTTGATTCTCGGTGACCTGGATGGCAAACGTAACAAACTTCACCAAGTCCTGCTTGACGTAAAACTGAAACCGTCGATCATATTCCGATAGAGCCACTCATAACATCAATCTCCACTTTTGGGAATAGCGGATTTGATGACCACCGCAGAACAGAATTTTACATTCTCTCACCTTTTATCAACAATGTTGTCTTTCATGCGGCAAGGAACTCAAAGATAGTATTTTTGCCGCAGAGCAATTAACTTTGTTGAAGACTATTCATCTTCTGCAATATGAAATATTTTCCAAATGCGCTATATATATAGTCACTAAATAAAATAAATATACGTGTTATGTCATCCTCTCAAAAAACTTAACAAAGAACCCGAGCGAAAACACAAACAAGGTGAACGTGTTTCTCAATCTCGATATGTTGACATAGCACATACATTTATTTATTTTGTGACTTAATTGCGTCATTTATTCTCATAAATATATAGTATAGTAAGCCTAATTTAGAATTAACACACATTTTGAAATGACTTTTCTCAAGAGGTTTTCTTTTTCCTAGTTGCACCAGCCCGTTGGCTCGCATTGTTAAGGCACTCTCAGGAGTGTCAGAGCAATGGGAGGTATTTGAGCAGTTCGGAGATCTTAATACTGGCTACCCAATGTCAGAGATTGCAAAAAGTGGTTAGTTTTTTTTACTCTTTTTATCCCTGTCCGAGGACCGGGAAGGGCGCGCACTGCACTAGCACGAATGCTGAAACCCGGGTCCCAATAACACCGCGAACTGATAACATGGGCGCACCAGGCCGCACAGGGACCCAGCCCACTCAAGGGCCACTTGCCTCCGCACCGAGGACTGCATTGAAACGCTAGACATTCGTCCCGTGAAGCCAAATCACGCATGCTGGAAAGGAGCAAACCAGCAAGTAGCGAGTCGGCGCCGGTGCGCCTCCCAGCCCGTTGAGCAATTCGAGTCACTAAACTAACCACTTTTTGCCATTTCTGACATTGGGTAGCCAGTATTAGATCTCCGAACTGCTCAAATACCTCTCACTGCTTTGACACTCCTGAGAGTGCCTTAACAATGCGAGCCAACGGGCTGGTTATTTAGTGACTTGAAATACTCAAATTGCTCAACGGGCTGGGAGGCGCACCGGCGCCGACTTGCTACTTGCTGGTTTGCACCCTTCCAGCATGCGTGATTTGGCTTGACGGGACGAGTGTCTAGCGTTTCAATGCAGTCCTCAGTGCGAAGGCAAGTGGCCCTTGAGTGGGCTGGGTCCCTGTGCGGCCTGGTGCGCCCATGTGATCCGTTCGCGGTGTTATTGGGACCCGGATTTCAGCATTCGTGCTAGTGCAGTGCGCGCCCTTCCCGGTCCTGGGACAGGGATAAAAAGAGCATAAAAAAATATTCACACCAATATTTAAATTACCACATGGTCAAAAATTTTATTCAATCACATACATTGCAATCATGCAACTTAAATCTATAAAAATATTGTACAGAATACACTTTATTAAGCCACACTGAATATGATTACGAAAAAAAAACAATTTTATTCCTATTCCGGCAAAATATACCTTAATGAAATGTTAATCTAGGATTCCATGCTTTGGTTATGACGAGCTCGAGGTATGCAATACAATTCCATGTGTTTGTCCTTCTTGAGCTTGAGATTGAATTTTTTGAAACAAATATCGCACTTGAATGAAGAGTCTTCGCCGCTCAATTTTAAGTTTTTCTGATTTGAGTGCTTCCGTTTCTGATGTCTGAGGCAGTTTGATTTAGTTGTAAAGCTCAAAGGGCAAAACTTGCAACGGAACGGTTTCTCTCCTGTGTGAACCAGTATGTGTCTTTTCAGCGAACTGGTCCAGGGAAACGTGACTTTGCACACGGGGCATGCTACTCTGTTGGGAGCTCTTGAGTATGCGCTTGTTTTAGCTCTCTTCTCTTTTCCTTCACGTTCTTCACTTTCATCCTCATCGGTGCTATGGATGATGGTATCGACGTAAAATGCAGCCCAACCATTGGAATCTTCAAAATCTTCCTCAGAAGTTATAGATTCATTACACTCATCTTCCTCTCCAGCAGATGAATTAGTAATTATTTTTTCATCCCGCCACCCTGATGGAATCATAGGGGTGTCTTCACTTCTAGCCAAATCTAAAAAATATAGTTTTTTTAAAGATCAGCACCAGATAAAGGTAATTGAAAATTACAAAATGGCTTGAAAATTGTTTAAACAGCAAATATAACATATATTAACTTACCAGCTTCGGAAGCCACCAGATACTGATTAAGAAATGGTTCCGGATTCCAAATAGGAGGGACACCCCTGCTTAAATCTGCCTGCGCCATTTTGGAAATTAAGGCCAAGAGCATTGAGGAGTTTTGCATGATAGGCGTCAATACTTGGTCCTTCCCCGCAGTTTGCACTACTGCTTGCGGAGTCGAATTTTTCTCAGGTGTCTGTTCGTTTTCAGTGAGCAATGAAAGAAGTTGCTCTTCGCTGGTGATTGCGTGAGTTTTGAGCAAGTGCCTCTTGCAGTTGGATTTTGTGGAGAAGAAATCGTTACAAAGTCCACATTTGTACGGCTGGTCCCCTTTGTGGGTTCGAATATGACGCTGCAAAACGACCTTCTCGTTGCAGATGAAGGGGCATATGTTACACTTGTACGGTGGACTCATCTTCATGTGGTCTTTGGCATGGCCTCTGAGTGCACGTAAATTGGGAAAGACCATTGAACAAAGGAGGCATTTGAATTCGTACCGAACGCCAGCTGTGGAGATGTCCATGGTGGCTTGTACCTGTTGAACGAATGATAGTAAAATTATTTTCACTTGGCCTCTGCTTAAAAGTCATTAGCGTTAAGAGCTGTCACAGCTTACAGTTAAAATATCATAACAATTTTAAGATGAAAACAACTTCAGTATTTTCCATCTCAAAATCATGTTTACGCGCGAAAAGAGATTATGAAAATAACAAAATATTTTTAGTCTCTTTTATATAAATGATGTTTAAAACAAAACATTTAAGAAAATTTCCTATTTTGGAGGTGAGAATTTTCTGTTGGCTTGTAATTGAATATTATTTAATGAAAACTATACATTATAGACGCTAAAAATGTACAGACAAAATAAGTAAGGATATTTCAAAACCTTCACTGCTCGTTTTTACTCAGCACCTTGAGACAGAGCACAAATTTAGTGACAAAACTTTAACATTGGTTTTAATTTAACCCATGTAACAAATTGGTAGCTTTGAAATTTAAATTTGTGTATTTAAAAGGAAAGATCAGTTTTGTTAGCAATCTTTGGTGTTTCTTTTTAAATTCATGCTTGTTTTCCGCTTATTGTAGCTTTCCTTTGAAAGGTGTATCAAAGCAAACCTTTTATTCTGATCTACAAGCGTAATCAACATTTTCACAGTTGTAATAATAAATATTTAGCGTGTAAATTTGAACTTACAGAGTTTTAAAACTGTAAGGACTGTCTGTGACAGCTAACATGACCGCTGAAACCATGTTGAGTTAAAGTATTTTGGTTTTAAAAACCTAATGCGGTACTGAATAATTATGAAACAAAGAGGCTATTCAACAACTGTGGTGATCCTTTATGGATATAAATACTCACCTTTGAACCCATTTACAGCGAGCGCAGGAACAAACTTCTGCCTTGGCCCAGTAGGTTTCAACTGCAGAACTGGAAGGCAGTGGATATGAGGTTGAGAAAAGGAAACCTTATAATACCACAAGCACTAATTATATATCTAGGAGGTTTGAGAGCAAAAGTCACTTTTGATTGGAGTTTGATTACCACGTGACCATCCAGAATCTTAAAAATATTATTGTTCTGGTTGTTTACGCGGCGCAAAGAGAGAAGAAAATAACAAAATTACAAAGGAGGTAACTCTGATCACGTAAACAGTTGTGAAATATTTATTCTGAAATAATAAATCATGTGCTCAAATTTATTTGCTTTATTTTGTATGAATTCTTCAAGATGAATCAACCCTCTCTATGAAGTGATTTTAAAACAAATTTATTAAAAATATCATGTGAAGAGCAAGCTCGCAAATGAAATTCGTTGCTCAATTGACTTATTTTTATTAAGACACCACTCAACGAAAAAATTATGAATGTAAGAAGCAGAGCATTCGACCCCAAATGTCAGAAACTCAGAGAGAAAATAGAGTAAAATACATGACTTTTTAATCGAATTTATATGCAAATGAGGTCAGCCAGCAGCTCTGTGGAGTACCAGCCGACAAATATTGGTTAGAGCCACCGAAATTTTAACTGTAAGCTGCGCTAGCCATTGATCAAATTTACTAAAAAAATGAATACAAATTTAAAATTAGATAGGTGAATAAATTTGAAGCAAAATCAAATTTCACTCTCAAAATTAGTCAGTTATTCATTTATTGGACACCGTCGATGTACGAATCAATTAAATTTTTTTTCTTATAACAGGAGATGCTTGAGATATAGTGAATTCAGTAAATTTGATGGACTTCTCAGGTCATCATCAGACAATGCTGACCTCAAATACATTGTTGACATCAGCATGCACGACACAATGAAGACTGAATCGTGTATATAAGTAGCGCAAAATATCGTCATTAAAAAGTGGAGTCGATATAGGTGTAGTTACTGCCACCTGATAGCGTTAAACTTTACCCTGAGTTCACCTGTGCGCGGGTCTTCGTCGCTGGTTGTCGCTTGCAAAGTCACATTAAACACCTTTGCCCACATAGGCATATATAATAAATGCTGAACTTTTCACATTATTTTCTAATTTCTTCTTGTTTATTCTTGCCATGTCATATACATAAAGTACAAATAAAATCAAATATCAAATTAAGCAAGAAAGGGCGAACAGCACTAGCGAAAAAATGCTATAACGATCAATCACAGGGTAATATCACGCCGCACTGTGCCGCAAATCACACATTTTAAACACTAATCACGATCATTGTGCACTTGCCACAAGTACTTTTTACAAAGGAAGGGAAATTCAGCTACTTCTAATATTTAAAGTTGAACTTTTAGAAATGAAACAATGCTCAATATTGCGCTGTACACCGCAAGAAAAAGAATTAAGAAGAAAAACATTCAATGTTTCAAAATATTGCGTTCTCTGAAGTTCTACGACCACATGCATGCGCGAGTATATTATGATTTACTCGGATTTACTGAGAAAAATGGATATCAACATGAGCTTTTGACTGATTTCGAGAGTTAATCGTTTATTACTGTTTATTGCTCATTTCAATTATGTACATGCATATATAATTAAGATTAATGAACAATGGCAAAAAATGATAAGCAGGATCTGCATAAACGCTCGAAACAAAAAAATTGATTCGTCGTCGTCACGTGCCGTAATACGATGATTTAAACTCAGCTTTGCTTGACGAGTAATAAACACGTCTGAAATGATAATGTATTTGTCAAGAAGTGAAGTTGGATTCTTTTGACGTACGTATTGACATTTATTACGATAGTTAAATTAAAATCCGGTGTTTTTTCATTGCGTATCATGTTTTTTTTTATTTTTCCTTAACAATACATAAAAGTGTTAATGATCATAATGCTGGACAATTGTTTCAAATCAAAATTTACCTGATTACAAATAAAAGCTGAACAACCAATCCGAACATGATGGATTGACCCTCATAATCAGAGATTTGTGGAGGGCAGATTATACTGCAAATAGTTAGAGATGAGTCGCTCGAAAGCTCGAATCTGCTCGGCAGCCTTTGCACTGCACTGCGGCCGCCTCCTCCTAGAAAATTTGTCTGCAGGCTCGGGGCGGCGTCCAGCGGGGTCGCGGGTCACGGCGGTCACTGGAGCGCGTGGCTCGGCTGAAAGTGAGCGTACAGATGGACTGCGACGCTGCTGCGCCTGGCGTGCCGCCTTCCGCACGACCTGCATAGCAAAATCACGCCAGTCGTAAGCAGGATGTCCGCATTGACCAAAACAAAAGAGTTTGTTTTGGAAAGTACAGGAATTACATATTGAATTCTAAACTCTACGCGAGAGGTGAGTTATTGCAAGAAAATAATATAAATAGGATAAATATTAATAGACCTGCTGGTCCTGGTCGAGATAGGCGAGGTCAAAAATGGAGTCTTGAGAGCGGCTTCGCCGTTTTGAGGAAACACGGATTGTATTGAGAAAGTTGTGGAACAACATTCGGGAACCACTTAGCGACAGCGACTTGCGCAGCTTTGGCCGACGTCCAGCGCCGCCAGTTTGCCCGGCCGCCAGCTCCGGCGTCGAATTCGCCAAAGCCATCGACTTCCTCGAGCGCTCCGCCGCGCCTGTAAGATGTTCTTATTTTCAACCGATTTCCAAACATGCAGTGCGTTCATTAGTGGAAGCAATGCTATCGAACGAATTTGAATTTACAACATTCAATCTTGAGCAAAGTTTAGTTGTAATAGTGAAATGGTTGAAATTTACATGGACTAAAATGGGCGATAGGGGGTGTTGCAAGTTGTCCGAAAAGATTTAGTTTGAAGTGTCAAAATGGACTTTTCCGAATTACTGGAAATTGTCCAAAAAATGGAAGATATCCTAAAGAAACTTTTCTGAAATGAAAGTTGTCCGAAAGGAATTTATTCGCAACGGAAATAGTCCGAAATTTAAGTGTTCCTTCAGTAATGTAAACTAAGTGAGGATAGGAGATGCGAATGAGAATTTTTGGATGAATTCTTTTCGGACAACTTTCAATTGGGTGTTTCGGACAAATTCCGTTTTAAACGTTCCGGACAACTTGCTAGCTCCCAACGAGTAGAAGGCCACGAACCTCTACTGGCGATTCCCTTTTCCGCCTCTTCCTTCATCGAGGCAAGCAATTCCAACAGAGTTTGTCGCGCCGTCTTGTTGTCCACACGCCGTTGCGTTGCAATCCGCTGAAATAAGTTGATAAAAACTAAATATCAAAGTTTTTCTGGAAAGCCATTTTCAATGGGTGATTTCCCTCCCCAAAACGCAGTATTTCCTCTGTGCTGGAATATATCTCACTATAAAACCTTGTTCATTCGATTTTGCCAACTGAGCATAAAGTTTCATACTAGAAATGTTGTAAAAATTTATAGGAGCTTAGTTGAAATAAAATTTTAAAGGTGGAAGTTTTAAGTATCGAGGATAAAGCCGGTTTTATTTATAGTTTGTATTAATAATATAATATGATTGAACAACAAACATTGAGTGTCGACATTCTAACTCAGAAAAATTAATACATTCTAGTTGGAGAAAAAAGAACAAGATTTGTTTTAGTTGATTGAAAACTTGAATTTAATATTTATCTTTTTCTAGCAGAAAACAGTTTGTTGGGTGCTCTCATTTTCTTTGCTATTTATTTTCTTATATTAACCGAGCAAGACAATTTCTATATTAAAATTTTGTGTGCAATGTACATAATTATTAATATTAAATTACCCTTTGCAAGTCTGCATTACGCCTCTTCAGCACGGAAACGTCGGATATTCTTGCGTCAAAGCGGCTGTGTTGACCGATAGCCGCCCTTTTAGCCGTGCTTACGTCCCAACAATCGATGGCAAATTACTACAATGCTGGAAATCATGCACTGAATAGATTTTACCTCCTGGGGCGGAGCTGCTGGCCAGACGGCGGCTTCAGCTGCGACATCCTCGCTTACACTAAACTAAACTGATCGGACGCTTATCTGAATTGACGCTTATCGTGAGTTGCTCATCGCACCGCCACACACACGCCAAAATTATCGAAATTATGGCCATGCACGTCCGCTTATCAGCCAGTGAGGCGTGGCGCGTGACTGCAATCGTAACTAAACAATGCGGACAGCTCCTTATTTATACAAGCTCACATCACTTTGCCTATAATTGAATCTTCGGTTCGTTTCTACAGTCTCATTTCAATCCGACAAGCTCACTGAAAAATTGTATACATTTTAATTAAAATAAATTGTGATCATTGGCCTACTATTACATGTGACGTGTGTTTATTAAAATTTTCCCAGTCATTTATCAGGCTAAATTGCGTTTTTAATGGAATTAAATTCTTATATTTGTATTTTTAGGCATGCAGCGCATTTTTAAGTGAAACTAGGGTATTGACAGATGTTCGAAAAATGAGAAGAGTGCGTCCATGATTAATAAGCATATAATTTTTCCAATGAATTATGCATGGTACAACTTATTTTTCAGGAGCAAGTATATTGAAAAGGTGTTGTTTTTTATTAAAGCAAATTGAGAATGAAATGAAAAAAATAGTTAAAAATGTTATATAATAAATAAAAAATAAAACTCCTATCCACTTGCTACTAATAATCAGTTTGAAAGAGCAATAATTTAGCCAGGAAAGGTGCCAGAGAGAAATGCTAATGATGTAATGATAATAATTTGTCGTATTTATGGGATATATGCCTAATAATTTTTTCTGTTGAAGAATGAAAAGTGTATAGCGAAAGATTTTATATATTAAGCAAATCATAGTCCAATTAGTTTAACTAGTCGATTAAACCATGTTTATTTTGACCGTTGCAGGGAGCGAACATTTTAACATCAGAAATTCAGCTTCCGACTAGGGTTTGGCCGAGTTCGTCATACAGATGTTCGCTTATTGCAACTGTCGAGTAAGAGCATAATTATAGATCGACTTAAAGGCTGAATCCGAGATAAGGGCGCATCCAGTTAAGCTGGCGCTGTTTTCTCTGCTCTCTTTCGTCTGTGTCGATTTCATTGCTGTTTGTCTATGATACAAAAAGGTCCGCATTACAAAACGTGCTGTGAAACGATCGAGCTTTCACCTCAGTAACATTGGTCAGGGTTTGTAAAATAGGCAGCACATCGTCAACGCTGACTGTGTCCGCGGGAGCAGCTTTTATCCCAAGTTCTGAACCTTGAGAGCAGCTGCCGCAAGGTTGATCTTTCGAAGTGGCTAGGATGGCCGCCTTCACGTAGGCTAGGTGCAGTTGGCTCCAGGGCAGGCTCAAGTGGAAGGTCACACGGCCGCACCTGGCAAGAGACAAGTGAAAATTTTTACTTTTTTTCTAAGTCTTCTGTTACTTGTCAATGATGAGAATGTCGTCCTTGCGACCCTTGACCGACGCCCAGTCTCGTCCATTACCTACGAGCACGCGCATCTTTAAATTAAGACTAGTGGTTTATGTCGACCAAATACCCTGGATGGTGATAACCTTGCGTCCTGCTAGGTTCCTCAGATGATCAAACTGGTTCTTCGACCACGGATGGTCTTCGTTAATGACTATGAAAACTGGTTTCTGCTCGACGGCGGCACTGTCTTCGAGGCGAAGCTGAAGGTTTTGCAACCTACAAATGAGGTGGTGAGGAATATGCGAAAGGTTAGGGTGGGAAAAGTACTTGACAGCCTGCCTCTGGCACATTCCTCAGCTGGCGTCTAGCAGTGCCACCACCAGCACCTTCTGGCCGACTCCAAAGGGTTTCACCTGCAGATCGCTGGGCGCTGGTGAACATAGGTCAGCGGCCAAAACGACGCAAACCTGCAGAAGAACGCTCAACAACAACTTGTTCATCACGCGGCGTGAATTACACTGCGTCGCAGCTCTAGAACTCAAAGCTTATCGGTTGAGGTCGAGGGCAAAGAGGCCGCGTGACCTCAGCAAGATATCATCATTATTTGATGTTTTGGAAAGATCTTGGTCGTTTTCTAAAGAATGCAAGTGTTGTAAAAATAACAAAAACAATGTCAATGCAATTTGTACTAGATTTTAATGTTTTAACTGATATAATATTTATATACTTAACCACACTCACACTAATCATTTAAGTGGTCATAAAAACAATTCCTATATTTATAAAATATTAACGCGCGTAAGTGCATATGAAGAAAACATATATTATATAACAAATTTTTATTTTAAATCTCTGTACGAATTTGGGTCAGTTAATTAATACAGTATCATCAAATTCAACAAGACGTCTTGAAATTTATTGTTGAGACTTATCGTAATGACTTGGAGTTTATTTGAACCATCTCAATTGCTGTGTATAAGTGTTGGGGTTGAAACAGGTTTTTTTTAAACTAACAGTAGTATTTTACCAGCCCGTTGGCTCGCATTGTTAAGGCACTCTCAGGAGTGTCAAAGCAATGAGAGGTATTTGAGCAGTTCGGAGATCTAATACTGGCTACCCAATGTCAGAAATGGCAAAAAGTGGTTAGTTTAGTGACTCGAATTGCTCAACGGGCTGGGAGGCGCACCGGCGCCGACTCGCTACTTGCTGGTTTGCACCTTTCCAGCATGCGTGATTTGGCTTCACGGGACGAATGTCTAGCGTTTCAATGCAGTCCTCGGTGCGGAGGCAAGTGGCCCTTGAGTGGGCTGGGTCCCTGTGCGGCCTGGTGCGCCCATGTTATCAGTTCGCGGTGTTATTGGGACCCGGGTTTCAGCATTCGTGCTAGTGCAGTGCGCGCCCTTCCCGGTCCTCGGACGGACAAGGATAAAAAGAGCAAAAAAAAAATATATTTATAGAATATTATGAATGCGAATAATAATTTGTTACTTGATAATTATAATTAATTAAAGTCACTAGCGAGCCGGTTGGAAGTTACTAGCACATATAAGTGAAGATAGAATTCCCCAAAACTCTGTTTTATAATTTTTGAAAAGACACAATATCGAATATGTCTTTTTTTATTCTCTGGATTTTATTCTTGAACTGATTAAAAGTTACAATTTATTTTTGCTTTGTTTAATATAACATGCATTGCTTAAACTTGCATTTATGTAGCTTAATTGATTTTGTTTTTATTAAACTAATTTGTCCAAACAAATGCTATAATTTTCAAAAATTTTATTTTAAATAATTTTCAATTTAAGTATCACAATTCCAGTCATTTTTGCTACTCATTCCGAATTCAATTAGAAATAGGATGAGATTGCGATCTCCAAGCGCTTCAAAAATTGCAGCTTTTTTTCGAAAAGAAGCAGGAATCGGTCCATTGCTGTCTTTTTCGGGCGTGTTGGGAATCGGAGGAAAGTAGGTCACGTCCAACTGGATAGCTCGCATGTTTGGCAGGAAGGCACACGCTAACTTCACCAGATTAGAAATTGCTGCGAATTCATCTGTTTTTATTGTATCGTATGGCATGCATTCAAGTCGGAAGGCTTCAAGGCTCATTAAAACATTTCCAGCTTTAATTTTAGAGGACACGGTAATCACGTCTTCAATGTCGAATCTAATCGCCCTGATGTCCACATTTATCAGTGCTGGCACTGCCAGAAAATTTGACAGCTTCACGGCGTTTCTGTTTAGTTTAAGAAATTTATAATTAATTTAAATACACAATAAGTTACACCATTTAAAATATACCTGTTCAAGAGAATGAGCTTTAGGTGTTTCAAGTGGGGAAACGAATTAATGATAGAGTCAGCAGACAGTTCAATCCCACCGAGATGAAGCGACTGCACATTTGGGCAATGAATTGACAGGTCGTTAAGGTTAACAGTCAAATTTGATCCTGCACGTGCGTCCACGATTAGTGTGTGAAGGGTTTTGCCGTACTGTATTGCAAATCGGAGGAGATTCAGAGACAGAGAGAGACCTTCTAAGTGAAGATACTCAACATTCGGGAACACAGGCATTGGAGAACGGTTGGTAGATGAGAATGGGCTTTGAATAGTTGACAATTTCCTGGGAATGAAGCTTGGGCTTGCATCCCAAGTCATCTTTAAAAAAATAATTAATCATAATATAATATTAGCAATCATGAAGCATAATTACTTTGAAGTGGGTGACTCGTGGAAGCAAAATCAAACCTTTTAACGAGGAACCATTACTCAAATGCACGTGGCACAGATTGGACGGCCCCTTTATTGAATCCAAAAAGTTCATTGCCTGAGATTTCGGGTCAGTTACCAAGCTCTTGACGATCTGGAGACGTGGAATATGCTTTAGACAGCATTTCACGAGCTCTTTGGGGAAAACTTGATAGTCATCTTTTAGTTCTTTTCCGTCTTTCACCGCAATCCGATCAAAGCGAAAATCCTTCAGATGCTTCAGGTTGTCCCGCATTGTTTTTACCAGCTTTGACAAACTTGACTTATCTTTAAAAATAATATTAGCTTGAAGGCAATGAAGAAAATTCAACTTTTTGCAAATCTTAATCAGATGATCGTCAACGATAAAGAAGCGACCTGTGCTCAGCGATTTTAATGTTTTGATTTGCAAGATAGCAGATATAATCTCCTTTGTGATTAACGGGAATCGTGAAAGCGGCTTTACTCCAGTTGAGTCATCGAGCGTCAGCGACTTCAAGTTAGGGGCGGAAGCTGCCAGTATATTTATTACCTATATTAATGAGGGAACAAAATTTTAGAACGATGCAATGTATTTTACTTTCTGTTTATGAAACTCAAAAGGAAATAAAAATAAACTGTGCACCCTAAGTTGGCAAGAATCTATCGTGTCTGGCCGACTGCAAGATGTCAACCATCCGACCTGGAAGCTTTTCGTCTTGGGCGAGAGCAGCAGGTGAAGAACAGACAAAATTGCAGTTAGCGTCTTTTCATTCCTGTTCTCGTCCGCACACACAATTTTTTCCACCTCCTCCAGCACAAGTGGATGTATTTGCTCGGCTGTATAAAATTTAGTATGTTTCCCGGTTTCATTTTATATGAAAGAAGATTAACTCACGTAATTTTCTCAATGACTCGTCGCTTTCAAATGGCTGACCTAACTCGAAGTAAATCTTTCGAGCAATATTTTGGCAGACTTCCTGGTAAGGACGATTGTTTAGTTGCTTGTTGCATTTTAGCACTTGTAATTTTCTTCTGGCTATGGCCAAAAGCTCTTCTCCTGAGTGCACCATGCCTAAAATTATATTTTTAAAAATATTATTGTCATTTCACGTTAGGCTTCATTATCTAATGAATTGCTTTTCACAAACAATAGATAATTTCTCAATTTCCAGGTTTCTTCTAGGATTGTTTTTTAATTTAGTTAACGTCACGGGACAAGAAATGTTTACATATTCCGTACTATCTGAAAATTCTAGATGGACCAGCAGTCGCGGAGCGCCTGTCTGAATGTCAGATGTACGGCCATGGAATACGAGTGCTTTGTCACATAGAGATTGAACACAATGAGTGGTCTTAATTTGTATATTATTTTTATCAGTTTAACTCTTTAACTTTGAGGTGAAAGTATTTATAGCTGATGGTGTAGAAATAAAATTCAACGTGTACTCGTTGGTTAAATTTGTGATTTTTGTATTATTCTATTACTCTCAGCACGTTTCGGCTTTAAGGATTCCTATGTTTTAGAAATGCCTCGCTACTTGCTGGTTTGCACCTTTCCAGCATGCGTGATTTGGCTTCACGGGACGAATGTCTAGCGTTTCAATGCAGTCCTTGGTGCGGAGGCAAGTGGCCCTTGAGTGGGCTGGGTCCCTGTGCGGCCTGGTGCGCCCATGTTATCCGTTCGCGGTGTTATTGGGACCCGGGTTTCAGCATTCGTGCTAGTGCAGTGCGCGCCCTTCCCGGTCCTCGTACAGAGATAAAAAGAGCAAAAAAATTGTACATTTCCATGGTCGTAAAGCCAATGGTGATAAAAACTTTAATAAGCCGAACAAGCCATGCACTGTATGATAGTTGGAAGAACACAATTCGTCTTGAAGAGGAAAACGCTTCATATGAACACACTGTGCCGGTGGTGGTGCAGAGAAAATAAGACAGCATAGTTAAAAAAGGTCAAGTCCTCCTCTGGTGAAAATTTCAAATTATGCATATGTCTGTTTATAAATTAAATTGTTTAATTAGCCAGCTCTTTTTACGTCTTGAACCTCAGTCAAAGGTCAATCGCGGCGTTTTTGCTTAAAAAAAAATAAGATATTAGAAAGGTTAAGGGATAATGACAATGATTATTTAAAATACCACAAACCGAGTTAAATTTACGATTGGAAGAAATATAAACAGTGAATTTTTGGCTTAAAATTCTTTCGTTGAATAAAGTGTACACATATACTTCCTGAGAATAAAAAGCCACGCAAGCCTCTAGCAGAGGCACATTATGAGGACTTACACAAATGTGTTTTTAAACACTTGATGCAATACACGAAGTTGATTGATTAATAGTGTTTGAATTATAATTGAAAAGAAGTTTGAATACAAGACTTACATTATTATTGTTTTCGAATTGCTTGTTCTTATTCAAAACTTTCACTGTTTACACAGTTACATTGTAAACAACAAGAAAAGAAACAAGCTTGCTTTTATTTTTGAAGTGATCATTTAGAATATATTTATGTTTTTTCGAAATGTATGCAGGTAATTAAGCAGCAAAAATATTTTTGCATGGAAAACATAATTCATTTAATTCAATAATTATTTTCTTATTAATCAATGGCTTTTCGATACAGCATAAAGCTATATAAATATTGTTACGAGTTTATGTGAATTATATATATATAATGTTTCTTGTTTATATGGACAGTTATTTAATCCACATGGGTACAATCAACAAAATATCAAATCGATTTTGTTTTAAGTGGTCGGATCGAGTTGATTTTTTTAAAAACACAATGGCATTTCTTTGTTACGCACAACCTAATTTATTTATGTTGCGTAAAAGGATTTCATCATAGTTAATCTAAAAGAAATTGAACAATTTCGTCACATGCTTGTTCGAATCGTACATGTGTTATATTGTAACAATTTTTGGAATTTTTTTATGTTCTTACCTACTTTACTTTACGGTATAAAGGTTGGAAAGAGTTCAAAACATATATCACTACGCTTATGGAAATCCACAAGGCTAGTGGGAAACCGATAACCCAGGTAATGGTTACGCAATGCGATTTTGAAAACACTTGAATATTAGGGAAATTTTACTACGCAATGCTGCACTCACACTCTTTGAAAATTTAAGCAGCCCCATAGTTGAATGCCGTATCGCCAAGGATGCACACTAACTGAAGAAGGACACGAGCGCCGTTGATGCGGTTTTGCATTTTTTACCTTGCCTGTATGACAATGTATTCGATTATAGTAAGTCTAGAAGAATGGTGTTTTCAATTTATATTTAAATTGATTAATTTGTTTTAGATATTTTTTGGTCTCTTTGCTTTTTCATCGTGTGCGCAACCATTGGAAAATATTTACGACTCAACTAATGCGTCCGCCATCAATGAATTTCTCAAGGTAGGAATGTATTTTAGCTCATAGGGTTGTGCAAATCCAACTTTCGATTATCTTTTCTTTAGCCTTTTATTTTTATGATGTCCGGACATTCAGATGAGTACGATTACGAACAATCAATTTTCAAGTATTTTGAAAGATTTTAAAAACCGACACTACTTTCAATTATTTCAACCAACAATTTTATTTGACTTCAATAACAAGGGGGTTGTTGACCAAATTTAATTTTAAACAATGGAAATTTTCCCATTATATTATTGAAATACGCGAACGTGCAACGGTGTTTTACGCAGCAGTGAGATTGCCAAAGCCAAATATAGAGGTGATTTTTTGAAAAATAGAAGAAAAAAATAGGCGATACATTATTAAAAATTTAATAAAAAAAAATACTTGCTTCTCTAGCTCAAATTTTAATACTAATATTTTGTTTTGTTATCTTATAACAGTTTGTCAATGATTTTTCGCTTGATTTCAATCCATTTCATCGCGATCAATTCAATGGTGGGTCAATTTTGAGCTTATAAAGTTCCCTTCTGGCGAAATAATTCGTGATGAGGGGAGAGTGCTGGCCATTTGAATGGGATGCAAGATTAGGAGCCGATTTTTTCAAAAATTTAAACGGCAACCTGGAAAATTAAATCTTTTCCCAATTTTCAAGCAAAGATATAAAGGATTTTTCTCCCTTTTGCTGTAAAGGTTTACTTTGAACAACAATTTTGTTAGCGATTGTTGATTTGGAATAGAATAATTTGTAAGGATCCACACGAGGTAAGGAGTTACTCAAAGTTGTTTTTCAAGAAAAGCATTTCAACAATAGAAAGAAAAATCATTTTTTATCTTTACCTGAAATTTGGGAAAAGCTTAAAATTTTCCAGGTTGCCGTTTAAATTTTTGAGAAAATCGGTTCCTAAGCTTGCATGCTAATCACTGTCTCCGTATTGGAAATCCTGATATATTTCGCCAGAAGGAAACTTTCTTTGCTCATAATTTGCCCACAAAAGAAGGGATCGAAATCAAGCTAAACTTAATCATCCACAAAAACCGTGTAAATTTTCGATAAATTTGGCAAAATCTGAGATTTAACTGTTCGTCAGTCATGATTTATTTATTGCACATAATAGAAGTTACATGTTGCTTAATTCCAACTTGCTAAGGCCAACATTAAAAAGTTTGGCCTTTAAAGGCTAAACTTTAACTTTCAATCTCAATTTAATTTATTTGACTTTTACCACTGCAACTTGGATTAAATTCTAATTGTCGTCTTCTTAAACTAAACACGTTTCAAATATTCCTCAAGATTTTTTAAATAGGCGGCCACTCGAGGTTGTGTTCATAATGTCAATAAATTAAACTAGGCTTCATCCTCGTTGTAAAAAATTGTCATTTTTAATCTCTCGACTATAGTTTCGACGTCAACCAGTACATCTTAATCAATTTTTTACAACGAGAATGAAGCCTGGTTTAATTTATTGCCATTATTCCTCAAGACATTTATATCTGAAAAATCTAAATTTAAATTTTTTGATAAACTTAACAAACCATTTGATATTTCCAAGAAAATTATGTTTTTGTTGCGTTCTGGATGTGGCGATGTATGGGTCATAATTGCTCTGCTGATCCGCAATAAAATTTCTTTGAACCTATAATGCTATATATATATATATATATATTTCATTTCTATATAATCGATTATTTTTGCACATCCCTTAAACATCATTAGAAAACTGCTGATATAATTAAGCCTGAATACTGTATGTATGTATATTTTTTTCACAGACTTCTTATCAACACATTGATTTGAAAGGCAATGACTCAAACTTCGTTCTGTTTCTCGGGGACTTGGATGGCATGCCTCTCGTTGCAGACAACGTCATCAATAATTTTCGATACCCGAGTTTTGAAAGTTACAAAGAAACCTTGCTGATCGATTTTCCAGCATTCAACGCTAATCGCAGTGTCTTAACCGATCTGGAAGACGCACTAATCATTAAGAAAATATTCGAGAATGCCGCGCGGGTCAAAATCATCCTTGTGGTGCCAGACAGCGTTCAATCGAACACTAACATATTCACGAATATGGTGGAAAGGCTGATAAGTAACTTTGACGTCAACGAAAAATTTGGATCTGTTGGTGTAATCTGTGCGATTTCTCCAAATTCAATGATTGAAGAAGCAAAAGTACTTAATATGATTAGAGATCTTATCTATCTTTTGTATATAGATAACGTGAACCTTTGTAATATTGAAAAAGGAAAGAGATCTCCTAATAATAATAAGATAAAGCAATATTTGCAAACATCAGAGTTGATGCAGCATCTGCGGAATCAAAGCTCTTTCGCTGCCTTTCGGCGTACAGGTGAAAACAAAAATGCGTGGTCGAACGAGATTCAAAGGGAAAGCTTGCATAATTTAATTTTCAAACATTTGAATTTCTCCAGCCACCTATCTCAGGATAAAAACCCGATTTTGACCAACGAAACACTTCAATATGTTTTAAGGAATAACAACGTTTTCATTAACGTATCAAAACTAATATGCGTTCGGAACGAGTTGATCGCACATGCAGTTCTAAGGGTTTCAACCAATTCATCTGTGCACGATTTCAATTCTTTCATTGATGAATACGAAAATATGGATCAATTGAGATTTAAGTGGCGTTTGGCTCAATGGTACCCCAATTTGCTTCAAAACCTGTTGTTTGAAATTGAAAAGTTTGATCTTGTACAGAAATTGACGGGAGAATTTATTGTTAGTGACCCGATTGAGAACTATCGTTTAGAAACTGTACAAAAATTGATTATTCAGCGCTTGGTATTGTTACGATCTAATTCTTTAAAAGATTAAGCCTCTTCGAATAATATTTTCAATATAATTAAAGAGAAAATTTATAATTTTTGTATTTCATTAGTAGCTTTAGTATTGTAAAGGAACTAGTTTGTGTATTAGTATAAGCACGAAAAAATTGATTTTGCTCCTAATAATAGCTGATGGGCAATTTATAAAACCAGATATACTTTAGTCTATAATGAGGGTTAGATAGCTTACAGTATACAATGCACGTTACAAAAACTCCAATTTCAATTCATTAAAATAAAAAAATGCATTTTTCCTTCTTAAAACATTTTTATGTTCCTCTTAACTCAGAACTTGAATCACAAATCTAGAATGGAGCATATACTGTATATGATTTGATTGAAAGGCGTGGCTGATAATTTAAATTATCATATGGATTTTCTATTAATAAATTTAATTTTTCGTCTGTAAAAGTCCTTCGCCAAAATGGATTTAAATTTCTTGATCGTCTTCTGATGTTTGTGAGCTAGATGATTCCCCTATGTAGGTCATTAGCATTTTCTGTTGAGAGTGAAAGAAAATATTCTTACAATCACAGCAGCAGGCACTAGAAAAGCTGTTCTCCAAATGTGTATTTATCACCCTACAGAAACAGTTAAAAATTGAATTATTAAAACTCTGTATTAACAAAGTGAAAATAAAAACCTTTGTTTGTAGTGGTTGAAAACAATGCTGTATTTTTGTTCATGAACGTTGACGATTAATATTTTTGTTCGATTTTCTCGATTTATTGCAGGCAAATCAGATGTTTCTTCCTTAATTGGACTTCTGCTTTGTGCTCTTCCATCTGCTAATAGCGAATTAAATAATCGATTATCAACTAGTTTAACGCTGTTCCCCACGTTTTTTCTTAACACTCTCACCATTTTCAATTTTAGGCGTCCAAATTCCTTTAGCCGTCTCTCTAGACAAGAAGGTAAATTACAAATATTTCCATACTGAAACCTATTATGTGAAAAGTTAAAACTTACTGAGCGAATACACACGCAGCGAAGATGACTACAATGGAATAAGCCACTAGGAGGATAGGTACACACGCTGAGATGATAATTACACATTTGACCAGATTAAGTGCGGTGCAGATCACAGCCATCATCATTTTCCGTTTGATGTCTGTGGCTTTTCTCCCGACCGCAGCTGTAAAAAAGCTTGACTAAAAATCTGTACAAAAAAATACAATTAACCATACAACTAATTCTACCTGTATGTATTTTATAAAAAAATTACAATAATGATCTGCAACGTAGGACAGTTTGAAATTGTGCTCGTTAGGAATGGTTTGGCATCTATTTGCTAGACTTCATCTACCAAACAAACATACTGAATTGAAAAAAGCGTAAAGTATTTGAAGATAACAAACATTTAAGATCAAAGTCTGGAGTCGTTTGTTTGTAATTATTTTTCTAATTCCACTTATATATTCATGGAGCTTGGAATCCACTGTATCAAATATAAATTCGCAATGCTATATATATAAGTATAGTGCGATTGCAAGCAAGTCACTATGTTTTTTTTCTAGATGGCACTTATGAAGTTGCAATCGTTTAATCTAGATTAATTGAGCATGTTGTGCGAAAATTTCAACGCCTGCAATTCATGGAGGTATAGGAAGCCAAGTTAGCTATTACGAAATACGATTGATTGTATTCCTCGAGCGACAATTAATTATAGGTCATAATGTTTTATTTGTCTCTCAAGAGTTTTTATTCTATCTTATCGGAACACATTGATCTTTTGAGCCAGTTACAAATATAAGCTTTTAATTTCTGACTCAGCTGTTTTTATCTTAAAAACCATTTATTTTGTCGTTTTGTTTTTAGTTAAATTGTATTAAAAGTTACTCAACTAAAATACACATTATACTTACTTTGATTTCGAAGGCTATATTCGGAACGTTGTTGTGTACCATAATATAATTTATTTTACATAAAATACTATAAAGTCTAACCAGCCCGTTGTTGGCTTGCAGGAGTGCCAAGGCATTTTCAGAGGTATTTGATTATTTCGGATATCTAATACTGGCTGCCCAATGTCAGAGATCGCAAAAGACGATTAATGTTAGAGACTCGAAATGCTCAAATAATAGCTTAAACGGGCTGTACCAGCGCCGATACACCACAGGCTGGTTTTCTCACCTAACCATCTCAGCTTTAGGGACAAATGTCTAGCGTTTCAATCAAAGACCTCGGTGTGGGGAGGTGAAATGATTGCCAAATTCGGCCCAAGCTCCTCTGCGGCCCACTCCGACCCCATGTTATCCGCTCAGCAGTGTTACTGGGAATTCATAGCCCATGGAATAGGCCGAGGTTATAAAAAGTTACTATCATCCGTCTGCCAAACTTACACAGTGATTAGCGTAGGGGGAGCAGAAGTTGAAAATGTTTTCAATGAGACACTCATTTGTTAAAGGTTTTTTTTTAATACGATTACTCAAATTTCTTCCACTAAACCTCGATGAAGTAGCATTCCAAAAAGACTCTAGCCTCTAATAATAAATAAATATTTAATTTGTCTTAAATTAAAGATGCATTTTGGAGGATTATTAGCAATAATATTATTTTCTAATAATTGTAAATATATAATGTTAAAGAAATTGACTGTCATCAGCTACTCTTAATAACGTTTAAAATTGAGATGAGAATAAAACTTCAAACGTCCGAGTCACTTAGCAAAACTTTAATAAAATTCTACACCGTACATATGAATTCTCTGCTTGCAGCTCGTGTGCCTTAATCCTAGATCATTATAAATAATCATTAAACAATAAATTATACTCGTCCCACATCTCTCATGGCAATGAACAAACGACCATTAATTTGAAAATTTTACATTTGCTCGTCTCAGTTTGACCTGAGGAAATTTTTGACGGAGCTCTTTTCTGGCTCTCCGCATTTGCCGTCGTGCACTTTAAAGACAAGTGACCTCGAGCGGCAATTCTCGATGTCCAAGAAGCAGTCGTTGGAATAGGTTTTCTTGTCCGACCCGCAAACTGGCTCGTAAAGCGTGGGACAAATCTTCTGGCAGCCCATGAACTGGAATCCAGCCAGGCACCTCTTCATCGGCACTACAAAAACGTGTTTCCTGCAAATAAAAACAATGTTGATAATCAACTTAAACCAACGAGGATAAGTTCGATTGTTTCTCCATCATCAGAAAATGTCTTCCTCGGGTGAAAATTTCAAACCATTTTAAGAAATTATTGCCTAATTGATAGCATTTGATTCAAGGTCACTAAATCATTTCTTCATTTTTGTTTTACTTAGTTTCTTTTACAACTAACTTTTTGTCAGTGAATCTATTTAGTGATAAAAGGGATTTTTTGCATTTTAAACAATTGAAAATAATGTTTTTGTCATTCGCACCCGCAGTTTGATTTCTTCATTTCGCATTCGCTTCTGTAGAATTTGTTGTCAGATCCGCAGACAAAGTTCCTCTCTTCCCCGCAGGTTTGATTACAATGGCTGGTAGTCTTGCAGTGGTGCTCAGGCACGGCCACCACTCTTTGGCCGCAGGTGCGCATCTTCATCTCACATTGCGACCTGAAAAACGATGTGTCATAAGTTCAAAAGGTGAATATAATATACAACCGTGAATTATCAGAAATATATTTCTTATTTAGTTTCAAATGGCATCTCATACCTGTAAACATTCCCATCAGAGGCGCAAACCACCTTCGTTGGCTCGTTTTCACAGGTCTCGGGACATTCGTCGGTATGCAACAAAGAGGTGCAGTTACCAAGGTGAGCCATCTGCACGCCTTTCCTAGAATACACCGCATAAGTAATTTTTAAATACACTAGACAGGCGAGCGTACAAGCAGGTGGCGATCTGTAGGTGACAAGGGTTGCGGTAAGTTTTGGCGTCGCTGCCACACACAAAGTCCTCCTCATTGTTGCATTGCAGCATATTGCAGTTGGTGAACTTCTTGCGGCACTTCTCAAAATCAACCTTGGTGACGCTTCGCTTCGTCTGAAGTCTAAAATATTTAAATATTTAGTTGATTGAAAATATTTGAATCAGCTCAAATTCACTATGTCTATATGCATTAAAAAATGGAATCTTCCTCTGCGCAGAAAAATATTAAAACTCGTGATTCTACTTCAATTCTTTCTTGTGGTTAAAAGGGATTGTGTTTATATGATTAACACAAATAGTGTATTGTTTGAGAATTTTCAGAATCTCACCCGCAAGTGTTTGACTTCATGTCACACTCGTTGTCATAGACGTTTCCGTCTGAGCCGCAGATTTTCTCAACTGGTTCATCGTCACAAGTAGTCGGACAGTCAATTGTGGGGAGTGCGTTTCTCTCCTGGGTTAAACTTTTGCAGTACTTCATTGGTATTTCAAACACGTGTTTCCTACGAGCCAGATTAAAGATCCAAATTTAAAAAAATCACGCCCAACAACGCCTGGTTGCTGCCGCAGCGACTAGGTCAAAAATCCGAGACGGTATGGCGTGAAATCAGGTCAAAAGCTTTTAAGTAAAACATTTCTAGCCGGAAATTAGAATATCCCAAAGATAGTTGGCGGGTGGTAACCATAAGTAAACTCGTACCCGCAGTTCTTGGATTTCATCTTGCACACGTTGGGGTATACTTTGCTGTCGGAGGCGCAGACGGGTTTGGAGATGCGCCAACACGCCTCTCTGCAGTGCCTGGTCGTTTTGCAGTGTTGCTTGTCGGTGCGCACCACGCCTTGTCTGCAACAGCCCACGCGACACTTCGCAATCACCAGCCTCGATCCACAAGCAAATTGAATAGGCAAAAGAAACAAGCGGCATTCAAAGCGCTAACAATTTATGCCTAAGTTTTCCATATTATGAAACATTATGACTGTCCACAAAAACTCAAAATATTAAGCTATCTTGCTGATTGCTGTTAAAATTTTACAAATATAAAGTACGTATTTTTCTTAACACTTTACGTTTTATATTTTGTTGGTTGGTGTTGGTACAGTCTAGCTATTTAGGGTGCTTCAAAAATACACTTGCAATAAAATTCACAAATAATTTACAAGACTATCGACTTGCCCGCAAGTAAGCAGCTTCATGGAGCACGTGTGATTGTAAACATTGCCATCTGAGCCACATATGGGGCCGTCGATAGGTGCCGACTCACAGTCCACGGGGCAGTTCTCTCTGTGAGGAGTAATGTTTGTGCATGGACCCAGGTGCGACAGCTCAGCTCCCGTCCTACGCAATTAAACAATCAAAACGATTCAAAGCAATACTTTTGTTTTATAAAATAATCATCAACTAATTAAAGAAATAAACGGGAGAAATTTTCACAATTTAAATAACACAGGTTGGCAGTAAATATTCAATTCAATTTCAAATATTAATATCAAATAGTTTTAGTTCAGACTCTTTGTTTAGAACCAAAGTTTAAATTTTGGAAAAAAAATATGAAAAAACAATATAGTAGATTTATGATTAGTTTAAAAAATTGAATTCCTTTTTTATGCACGAAGCAGTAAATTGAATAGAAAGCAGGCACCCAAGTCATTGTTCTTTCTAGAAACAAGTGACCGAATCAAGTCATCAAGCAAGATCCGTTAGTCAACACAATTGAACATTTTACGCCGTGCAAACAGTGTCTCGCATATCAAAACCACCGTAGTCCTTGAGTGATTTTCAGATGGAAAGATGTGTACACAGTATATATTGGCTTCTTGAAAATTGTTCTTTCTTAAAAGAAAATTGAATTAAATAATATCATCCAAGCCCCAAATTTAAATACGAATTGTTTGTGTGCGTACCAGGACGTAATTCTTGCTCAGATTCTTACAAATTTTTGGATTTGATCTTATGTATGTGCTAAAAATACACCGCGCGCGTAGCATACATAACATTTTAAAGAAGGATTATTAATTTTTATAGCGTTAAAAAATTTCGTATTGTGTCTAAAGCTTTCAATATATCTAATAATTCCTTTGAAATTACAATGATCATTTCTCCGCCTACTATAAAATCCGGCCGATGAAATTAAAAAAATGTCATAGCAAAGTTACAAAAATTATCTGCTTAAATTAAACGTGACTTCGCACACAGTAAAAAAAGTAAAAGGAACATTCTTGGAGTTAGATTGATGGAAGTGCGAATGAGGATACTCACTTGCAAGTAGCGACCATCATGAAGCATTTGTTGTGGTAGGTTTTTCCGTCGGAGCCGCACACAGGATCCGAATCCTTATTGCACTTATGCGTGCAGTTGGAGCCCTGAGCCCTTTGGCACTTCTGATCGCTCGTCCGCGACACTCGCACCGCTACAATAAAAATTCTTATTTAAAATTAGGAACATACATAACATTTTTGTGAGATTATACAATGTTTTTTGAAGTTTTTACTAATTAAATCAAAAGATCAATAAAAATGAGGCGTGTTGTCTCCTTTCAACTTAAAAATTGCCAAAAAGGCTTAAGTCAAAATGTGATATCAGACCTTTGTTGCAAGTCTTCCTCTGCATCTCGCACGCGCTGGGATAGATGGTATCATCAGTGCCGCAGACGGGGTCACCGCTGCCGGGTGGACAAATCCTCGGACAATTGTTGTCTTTTTTCAGGCCGACCGTGAGCATGGCTAAAACGAAAAATTTTACAAAATTGAGTCGCTATCATAATGCATTAGAATCTGAAACAATTTTTAATATGAAAAATCATTGCGATGCAAGATTAACCCCAATCATTTGATAGAAATCATTTTCCAAGCTAAAAAATCTTCGCAACTGCTATTTTACGTCTATTTTTAATAGCAGTCGCAGGGAATAATACTGCTCCAAGTACTGTTACAGAAGCAATAAATAAGATGCACAAGGGAACAACAACTCTCGCTTTCCAACGCTCGTTCAGGTGCAATTGAGCGGAGGCGAACACAATGAACACACACGTAATTGGAATCTGCATTTGGAGCACGGTGAACCTGAATCGCGCTTCCTTGAATCGAGCAATAAAATGAATGCGGAGAGAAATGAACTCGACGGCGCAAAAAACAGAGTTTCTTGATGCCGACAGGATAACGAGTGGAAATTCAAGAAATCCCCTCGCAATAAGATTTACGCTCCCTCTAGCTTCTCTTTCTCTCTCTCCGCGCAGCATGTTCACATTTCTCCGACGGTAAATAATTCCCAGAAGAGATGAATATGCAAATGCAAGAGATTAATGGAAGCTTGTTTGCCATTGTTGGTATTTTAATACGTTGTTCCCTCCCTGGACTGCAGGTGGAACCATTTCTCTTTTCACCACTTTGTCAATGCAATGCTCCAGCAAAGGGTTTTCCATTCTCATTATTGACCATCGATGGCATTTATTCCATAACTATTGCAACAACCTACCATGTTATTGAGCATCCTCTGCATAAGTCGAGCTAGGGATGCAGATCTTGATATTATTCTACGACGTATATCTAAATGGGACAACAAAACCCACTGAGTTGGCAAGAAAATCAGATTTTTTTTTGTCAGAAAGCAAAGGAAATAAAATATTTAACTTTAAGAAAACTTCAGTTTATTTCTAGCATTTCTAGCAACATATTTCGATTCATTCTTAAGATAGTAGCATTTAATTAATAGACAAGACTACTAAACTTGATATTTTTGATACTAATTTGATCAGATTTTTTCAGCGTTTAATGTTATCAGTTCATAAGAATATCAAAATTATGTCTTGCATATATTTCGTACCATTGTGCTTGGCATTGTTCATTTTAATTCATATTTACACATTTAGCCCATTAATAAGAGTACAAATTAAGTGCGTTCAGCTTTTCACACAGCTACGTACTACCTGCCATTAGAACTAAAACCTTTACCGTAATATCGCAGGACAGAGCCAACACGTTGTCGACATTTACTTGGATAAAAATTAATGATACCATTAGCCACTTTAAGTATTAACAAAACGGTTCGAAATCTTTATTCTCGTGCCATAAATGAAAATAATGTTACCACAATTCTATCTTCGCTGTTTTCCGCTTTGTCATCATCGAAGCGTGCAATAAAATAATGACTTCTAACTGTTATAATTCCGAGAGTGAGAGAAATCAATCAATCAAGCTCACTCTTAACGTCTTGTTCCTTGTTCAGATCTCACAGCCGTCAAATTTACGGAGAAATATGTTAATGTCACAACAAAACCGAGTTTTTTCTAAAACATTTTCCACGAATTAATATTTTGGCAACAATTGTTTTTGAACTATTGCAATGAAAATATTGTAGAATAAAGAACGATAAAATTGTAATGCTCTCTTTGTTTCAATGCTTAAGATTACAAAATGGATAAGGCTTGGTAAACAACAATCTCACTCCACATTGCGCGCAAGAAGAGCATTTCAACAGAAGGAACACATATTTACTCTGCATGAAGAAGCGAGACACCGTTTAACTGAATAATTATGCAAGAGAGGAATCGACTAAAAAGGCTTTTATTAAAACTGTGCTTCGCACTGACCCGAAACGCATCTCATCCTTCCTGCTGACAATTAATGCAAACCACAAGCACGCAGAGTGATTAATTGACGAGACCTACTTTCGGCGCAAATCGGCTTTGCGCACTCGAACAGGCGAATGAATTTTCACCACTCTTGATTAATTAGTCAAACTACTTTCTCATCGAGGAACCAATAAAAAACTGATAAAAATACTAACTGTAAATTTTTTGCATGATGTGTCATTTGATCGTGCGCCAACCGGACTGACTGGCGAAAAGTCAGGTTTCGCACGGCCTTCATTATGAGGGCAATGAGATAATGACTTCGAATCGCAAAAAGGGAAATTTATAAACCGTATCTATATCAAGACATTTTGTAGAGTAGTAGCACGCTTCCTGTCATCTCTACTCATTAATTTCGATTTCAGCGTCGTTTATCGAGTCTAATTGGAGGCGAAAAACTGGATCAGATGGTTAATGGTTTTGATGGTAGTTGGACGAGGCTGGACGCTCACCTAGTTAGCAGAAGAAGACAAAAAGTGCGTGTGACAACAACCGCGTGTTTCTTTTCTCACAGACATGCTTCGTTGAATCTGAACTGTTGAAAGAGATCAACCATTTCTAATTTCGTGAGCTAAGAAAATATTTCTCAAGCAAAATAAAATGCACGGGATAAATTGTTGAAAATGGTCATCTTTCATCAAAAACAAATTGTTTAAATTAATTAAAACAGAAAAAAGAACAAAAATAATCCGTTTTTTCCCTTGAGGTTGATTAAAAGTAATTTTAAGCTAAGCTGTGCCCAATTATTTAATGATGATAGAGTTTGTTTGTTAAAATGAGGTGCTTATTTGATGTTAAGAATATTTACGCCTAATTGCAACCGCACCTAATCATTACAGTACACAAATTGACGAGTATATTCAATTAGGACAGTGACTTCCTTAAAAGTTTGCACTCTGCGCGGAAATAATAAAAAAAGATAGCAATCAAACACGCAGTACTCGAGATAATTGTGTGGAATGCGCAAATCACGCTCAAAGAGGTTTGCGTCATTTTGCATTTGAGTGCAGCGACCCACGGATATATATGTACGTACATTTTTTTCATTTAATGCACTTCTGCTGGTTGAAATTAATTTGCAGTGCGTTGCCGCGAGCTAACGAGTGAATTTGCTATTCATTTCACGCTCGCCAGCGTCTTCTTCCTCTCTTGTTTGTTTTAATTGAAATTCGCCCAACGCCGGGCGCTGAGAAGTGTCTGCACGACCGCGGATAACTAGCGTGAAAACTCGTCAAGGGGAAACACCCCGCCGCTCACTTCGTCACACTCCCAGAGCTTTGATTTGAGCAGGAAGAGAAAAAATTCCAGAACGCAGCCGAATCCCTGCCAAGTAGAGCTGGCATGCACTGTGGGGTAATGCTAATCAAGAAAAATTCGGCCTAGATTTCCGAAATTAAATACATAAACGAAGCACCTGGGATATATTTTTCAGTGGTTGAATAAAAATAGCGTTCTGAGGCTGAAAAGTATTTTTTGTCGTTCTTCTACACGCCGAAGTGAAAAATTGAAAAGATGTCCTGCTTTTCAACAGCCAGTAAAAATGCATATTGGTTAATAAATTAGTTTATAGAGTTAAGATTAATTTTCAACCATTAAAATCAGCTTAAATGCATTTTACTGGGAACATTTTTAAACCGCAGTGCACAGCATGCGAATTAATTAAAAACTGGATTATTACTGCGCTCTCGGCAGCAAATGTCTGCCGCTTGGATGTTTGCCAGGCAAGGTTGACATTGACCTTCGGATCTACACGCTCGCTCGCTCTCGGCTTATAAAAATAATTTGTCACCATATAAAGTCAGAGAGTCATAATATAACACACAAAGGCAGCAGACGCATGAAATAATAGATGGCTCGCCGTCAGCCGCCGAGGAAAACACAGTGTCCTGCCGAGAGGTCGTTTCCCTGCAGTTTTTTTTCCAGAGCACGAAATAGCATCAAAGACTGACAGTGTAAAAGTTTCATTTTTGTAAATGATTAAATTTAATCATTACACAGATTTGCAGGGATTGTAATAAAATGCGTTTTGCAATGTCTACGAAAAAAAATCAAATTTTCCTGAAATTAGTGTTGGTATACGGACACCATATTTTCATGATAATTCATGAAAACAAAAATTCAGTGAATTTTTGAGTGAATATTGAAGTACATTTTATCCTCTCATAATAAAGAAGTCCAATTTTTAATATGCACATTGCTTGTCTAGTTTCTTAGAAGTATTAAGACAAGACTGATTATCCAAGTTATGCCTGTGGCGAATCGGCACGTTTGCTGAGGAACGAGCTGTGGTTTTTCTACTGCCGGCAAGAGGTGGTGAATTAAAAGGCATGCACCCTGAAAGCGGCCATTAGCAAAACCACAGAGCCGAATTTCCGCCGGCAGCAGCAGCATCAGGTGGTCACTCATTCCATCGAGTGATTTACACACTCATCGTAAGTGGAGAGAGTGAATCAGGAGCAGGAAAAGCGAGATCAAAACCAGAACTCAGCCTCGGGCAGGCTGCGAGCACCAAAAATAATTCATTGTCCGCGATCACTCCATTATGCTAATCGCATTCCTAATTGCCTGCCTTAATTTCCATCCTCACTGACCTTTTTTTGCCTGCCTTCTTCCTTCGAATTTCGGTCAATCTATGTTCTAGACTATTTAAATTGCCCGACAGTCCTAACTTTCATTGCTACGAAAAATCTAGAAAACATGTATATGTATATGTTCATAAGAGTCACCATATATATGTATATGTTCGTTTTTGCTTGTTGAGAGACATTTTTTTATTAGAAAATTATGAGAATTAACTTATTGATATCATGCTTTTTGGGGTTTTTGCTACTTCTTAGGTTTAAATTGACAAGAATTATCAGAATATGATAATTTATTTTTCCAAATATCAAAAAATGAATTTGAAATCAGCAGTCGGCTTTATACATTAACGAAATAATGGCAATTCACCTTAAGATGGTTCAATTTGAACGATGAGGTGCGTGCACGTGTTGGCGCGACCTGCGTGACGTCACCGCGGTTACGGTTCGTAGTTAGGCGTTCAACTCGGCGGACGCATTCAGGAGCAGTGGCATGAGTCAAGTCAAGTCTGCGCCGCAGAGCTCGGCAAGGTCAAATAATGAAAACCGACTCCGCGCCGCTTAATTGCAATTTTTGTGCATCAAAGACCAGGCTCGCTTCTCACTTCAATCATCGCATTCATGCACATCTTCTCCGCGAACATTTGTAGATTTCGTTCCAATGGAGAAACCGTTTGGAATTACAATGCTGGGATGCCGAAATTTCATTCCCGGCGGAGGCCAGCATTTTTTAAATTTTATTGTAATGGCAAGGTTTCTGGCAAAGTTAAATTAGTTTGGGAGAATTTTTCCACTTATCTTTCGAAAAAAAATGCTTCCTGGATTTGGATCTCCTAGTTCATAAAGAAACCGTCGGAATGTTTTGCAAAAAAAGTGGCTCCCAGACGGCATTGTTAAAATTTTATGATCCAGCACAACGATGTTAATTTACTTCTCCTTTGTTTCCAGGATTCAGCAAAAAGGAATTCGTCAACTAACCTAAAGCAGGAAGTTTTCCCTATGTGTGCAAATTATTGACGTATTGAGATTTTATTTATATGCTTGTATGACTTGTAGAGGAAGAATAAACAAAACAATATGAAAGTTTAATAAATTAAGAAAAGACCACGCAACAACTCAGCATTACTGTGATAAATTAACATGTGCCCCAACTTTTAGAAAACTTTTAACATCGAGAAAAATTAATTTAGCAATTATATACCATAATTAAAATAACACAATGAATTTAATTTTAATCTTACATGGAAATATATTTTTGTTATTTTTAAATAACTTTGACTTGAGTGAATCCAGAAATCACACATTAGTTGTAATTTAATTGCTAAAATGCTTATTTAACCAATTTTGACGTATATGCCATCAAAGCCACATTTTTTATACGAAGATAATGGACAGACATATTATAACAGGCTGCATGTAATTGGGTCTAGCTGGAGAAATTTGCTTGCTAATTAAAATATAAGTCAGGACGGATAGCATCGCCGAAAGTATTATTAATCACGCTGTCGGCGTAATTAAAGTCAGTCGCGTCAAACAAGATTAATCTTAATGGAAATCGCTCCGTCTGCGGACTGCGTCTTCAGTCTCTCTCGTCTCGTATTGTTTTCTAATTTATCGCCACTTTTTCTGAGAAGGCCGCACCAAAGGCTGAATATAATTTTTCGTGGCGCACACCCCGCTGTTGGCTCTCGTGTTTTTTGCTCTCGCGCACCGCAACAATTAGACTCGCTGCCAGACATCTCACAGGAAATGCCGAATTATTTGCCACCAGGTGTGTCTCCCCCATATAGATGCATTGTATGGGTTTGATTTCTTTTCAAATATCCTTGGATTTCCCCTCTAGATAATGTATGAGTAGTCACATATCGATCATTTCCATGAAGTCTATCTCTAACGTGGTCTTCAGTTTTGATAAAGTGGACTTACTAAAGGAAAGATATTCTAACTCCCGCAACGGGTTTGAATTAAGATTTTGCAAACTCACTCCATATGAAAACTTTTTATTACGCATGTCAAAGAAAAAATACTTTAGCAATCGATTATTCCTATTGTTGAAAAAACGAGTGAAATTAAAATTATGATAATTTAGTTGAAAAAATTTTGTTATTAAAAAAGGTAAATACTCTTCTTCAAGAGCAGGTTAATATTCGGGGCTAATTGTTTCACGCAAAACCGAGGGAAGAGCGTTTTTGTGCTAATGCTTCGAAAAGCTTAATTAATCACGTTCAGTGCGCCGTTAGCGGAAAACGTGGCGTAAAATGATATCGTTAAATTTGCCTCGGTGCCACCGGAATCACGATCTAGCCACACAAGTTGTAGTCCAGCAGCCGCTTCCCGCTAATAGCGACGCTAGAAATTTCGTTCGCACACTTTGGCTGTTAGCACGTCTCACTAAAAGAGAGCAACCAAAATTTATCTCTACATAATTTTTTCATGCTCTTTTGAGAGGGGTTTTTCGTAAGAAGGTGGAAACTGGAGTAAAAAATCGAATGAAAAAATAAACTTATTATTTCATCTTAGTTAAAGCAACGAGAATGAACTCCGTTTTAATTACTATATATGGAACATAATCCATATTTTAAAATCAATTGAATCAGGAAAGTTTTAACAACACATGAATTTTAAAATTTATATAACAAATTCAATATTCCAGACTTCATTTTTTTCATTTTATTAAGATTATTCTGATTTCTAATTGAAAGGTTATGTGACGTTTGTGAATAGATTGATACCGCAAGCCCGATCAATCTGTGCACCCTGGAAGTGCAAAGTAGGTTATCTCTCATGTGCAGTACGCATCTTTTTGAGTCCCGCATGCATGCGAGCGAACAGTAAAATCCTGGTAGACTCAGTGCGCGGAATAGATAGGAAGTGTGCGCTTAGCTGACTGAATTGGAGAGAAAACGGTTCATCTGCTCTCGTGCAATGCCATTGCATGCCTAATAATATTTAAATGGAGCGTTTATTTCATCTTGCGAGGCGTAGCGGGATTTTGTTCTTGCCTTTTGATATTGATGCAACAACGCCTTGCTCCCTCGATGAATTTTGCGTCACACCCGAAAAAATGACTCTGTGGGCTATGCCTCACAAATTTTATGGGTTCACCGCTGCTGCTGCTGCTGCTACGTCGCCAAAACAACTTATTTTAGCGATTCAAATTCCTGTGAGTGTCCCCACGCTAAGAGCGAGTTAACGGAAAGAATTATCAACATTAAAAATCAGTGGCAGCAAAATTTAGTGGCCATGGTCAAATAAAAAATTGTATTAATGTGTTATTTGATCAGTCTTTTATTCAAATCAATATTGTAATGAAATGAAAAAGGAAATACAAACAGCGATTCAGACTAAATAATGAGGTTTCCACATTATTTTATGAACAAAAACGACACGGTACACCTATTTCCCTCTTTTTTATGGCTCTCAACTACTGTGGAAGGCTTATTCATTTCATTGTGCTCAGCGTCTGCATTTTACATTTTGGAATAATATACCAAGGCTGGCCGCAAAAAGTCTTGTTACAAAAACACATAAATTTCTCGGTGGAGAGGAAGCCAGCCAAGTGTGTGTTTGTGTGTGAATGCAAGTGGCGTGAGTGTGTGTTTTAATTTCACGGTTCATCTGGCAGCTCTCATGAAAACCTACAGTTATTGCAGCCACGGATTGCTTACATGGCCAATTAAGTCGTACCACAACGAAAAATAAACACTTTTCGGGGCTCACTCAAAACAATATTACCTCCGAAAATATGTAGATCAGTTTTTAAAAATTAGATGCGGAGGCAAGTGGCTCTTCGGTGAGCTGGGTTTCTGTGCGCCTGGTGCTAATGGTATCCGCTCGCGGTGTTATTGGGACCCGCGGGTTTCAGCATTCGTGCTTGTACAGTGCATGCCCTTCCCGGTCCCCGGACAGGGATAAAAAGAAAAAAAATAGAAATACAGTAAATTCAGCCAAAAACCAGTTTTGATCAATAATTTAAGCCAACCCACGCTCATAATTTTTTCTCGTCACTACAGTTGAATTCCTCTTTCACGAAGCACTCGTATTCTTAATTCATACAAAGATACCATGTAGATAAAATAATATTTAATAAACAAGTACTCACGAAAGGAGACAAGGAAGAGGAGGGCCGTGGCCGAAAAGGTGACCACGAGTTGGTGCATGCTTGCGTAAGTCCCTGTTGCCAAGCTCAGGTGTGGGAAGGTACAGGTTGGCCGGTCGCGGCACTGAGAGGCACTGAGCCTTGCTCGGCCAGACGCCGGGTTATAGCCGACAGTGGTGGGGCACAGCACACGGCAGACTTGAACTTGGATTTTGTCTCCGGCGCGAAAAACGATCGGGATAAGAGCCGCGACTCTCAATTATCCTTTCGTGCGCCAGAAAATTCAGTCACACGAACGAGATTTCCGTGCTACATTAGTGCAATGTGATATTTTTTACTGAATGGTTTTTATCTCGATGAAATTAAAGAATTTTTGTTACTAGGACTATTACGTTGCAAAATATTAATATAAAAACATACAGTTACCTCATTTGGTGTTTCCCGGCATGATCCAGTGATCTTCGACCATAAATTCATCCACTTCCGGTCACTTGCAGTACTTGCACTGCTGTACAATATTTGTTTTCCAACTTCAGATCAATCAAAGGAGGAAAATTTCAGTTGATATATATATATATATATATATATATATATATATATATATATATATATATATATATATATATATATATATATTCCAGTACAGCACGTGGTGTCGTAATAAAGTAATGATATTTGTCGCTATGAATATTTTTTAAACTTTCCAATCTAACCCTTACCAACCATCTGTAGGGTAAATGTGATAGCTGACGCAGCATCACTGGAAACCTGGCTTAAAACCGTGTTTAAAATTATCAGGAGTAGTCAATGGGTGAATGGGCAGTTATTATTCTATTTAAATATCTCATTGTGTAATAAATTATATTATAATATATAATTTATATTATATTTTGTATGTTGGAGTCACATTTTAAATTGAAACAAAACGTTTGAAACTTTCCACCCTATCACGATTTTCTAGATTTATAAATTGAATCTTGTGTCTACCGTAACTTTGGCGATGGCTTTTTGATAGGAAAGAATGGCCCGGCAAGAAATTGGATATCCGAGGATATCTAAGGATATCCAATTTCTTGCTGGGGGTCCAAAAGTATGAAAATAGAAATTGATAGAACTGCAAATTTTGCTTTGATAATACTAAACTTCAAAAGATGAATCACTGTACAAAATTTTAACTTGACGCTACGCACATGGTTGCAATAATTAACTGAACGAATTTCAACAGTAATATTTTATTGTAAAAACATAAATTCGTGATAAGGAGTAAAATATCAACATTTAACTATAAAACCCGTGTTCGCATTACGGTCTTTCCTATTTTTACGACCTACAAATAATTTTGTTTATCTTTCCATCAAATGCATAATCACCAAATGAACATCTCTCACAAATTTTTGTCTCGCGTATTAAACATTATACGGTTTAATTTTATGTGAAGTGTGCTGAAAATATGTTTATTTAGGTTTAGAGTGCAATAAAGTCGTGATTCCAAGATTTTTAGCTCACGTAGCACACCACCGAGACACACGTGTGAGTGTTTTCAACAGCCGCCTTTTCTCCTCTGCAGTGCGCGCGAGAGTCGAAAAGGTTATATGCACCTTTTCTCGGGCAAAAAGTAAACTAGGTTCAAAGGCTCACGACTCTTTTCCGCGCTGCAGACCATTGATAAAAGGGTCAATTACAGTTTCAGCGATTTTTCATTGGAAAGCGAGCGAGAATTATGATAATCGGCGTGCGAGAAACACATTGTCGAGAATTAAAATGCAACTTGGCCTTTGGCCCAGAGCGACGGAGAGAGAATGAAAATAATAAATTCAGGCCAAGCAAGCAAAGGATCCTCTCCATTCAGCCTGAAAATAGGCCAGCGAGCAGCATCCACACAGCTTTCCACACACTCGCGCAGTCAATTTCAATTCAAACTTTACTGACGCCGGCTCTTTATTTTGTCTCTTCTTTCTATCGCTCTTTGCGATTGCCGTGCGTACATAAATTTTAATTGACTGTCGTGCCGCCAAAACGAGTTTTTTACCTGTGCCTAGTCAGTGTTAAAGCCCATAGGCGAAAAATGTTGGGAAATCTCGAAACTTTTTTCGCAGCTAAATTTGTGTTGATAATCAAATCTTAAACTAAAATCGTCACCCAAAAAGCTAAATTAAATAAAAAAATGTCGACAGGAATAACAATAAATAATAATAAAGTAGACTTGGATTAACTTGTCTACATTTATGTGGATCTCCAATTTTATGATTTTAACTTAGCTGGCATATATTTAAAGTGAACTCTGTAATGATGAATTGAGTATTTACCAAAATACAATTATGTGCCATTAGATGAGAAATGCAACTGAACTTTATTTTAAGAATTATCGAAGCATAGAAAAGTAAAAAATAAACAAGGAAATATAGCATCCATTGGTTCAATCTAAAATAAATTCTAATTGGTCTATATCGTCGTGGTAGCGGAGAAATTGCACATGAGTTTTTGGTTCGCCCGGCGAAATTGCGCATAGGTTCTTGGTAAACCCGGTGAAATTGCGCATTTGAAAAATATTAAATTTTACAGGGGAGGGAGAAAACTGTCTCCGCGCCACAGGTTTTGGAGTACAAAAGAGCTATCAATGAAATTAGATGCCTATTTTATAGCTTTAAAAAATGGTTTAAATTATTTTTTATCAATGCGCGATATAACGACCATAAACGGCCTTGTTCAACGAACGTGCCCGAAAGATATGCATGGTTTTTGTAAGAATTTTTATTCTACCTACAAATATTATGAAATCTGGTTTTAAAATTATGGTGCTGCTTTTGCCTTGGATGTTTGGGAATAGATTTCTTTAATATTTCTGCCACTCATAATAATTTAAAACCAAAATTATGTCGATAACAATAAATCACAAGAAAAAAACGTTTCAACTTTCAACACCTTAGCACGGCGTAGACGAGTAATTGTCTTCTTCAAACCAATTTAGTTATTTAATTCATTTCAAGACGAGTCAAACGGTGCGTATTTCTTGTAAATAGGACCACCACAACCTGAGATTTGGTGCTTATATCGAGCATTTTATTGCGTCCATCTCGATAAAAAAAACTTTGTGGCACCCGAATCTAGGGTTTTAGTGGTCCTATTTACAATAAATAAGCACCGTTTGACTCGTCTTGAAATGAATTAAGTAACTAAATTGGTTTGAAGAAGACAATTAATCGTCAACGTCGTGCTTAAGGTGTTAAAACAGACGAAAAATGCTAAATTTCACGTTATTGAGGGGGTTAAAAGGGGGTTGGGGGGTTGGTTGGTCTCATACCCCTTTAGTGCACTTGGGGACGTCGAGACGAGTCTAACGGTATGCAGTTTTTTAATACCGGATGATTAGAAGTTTAGATTTGGTCGATTATCTTTTTTACCGACCTCGAAAAACAGGGGTTTTCATATTTTTCAGTTTATATTAAAAACATTTGAAATTTTAACGTTTCTAACTTATTTTTTTGTGCTCTACAAAATGGCTATAAAGAAAATTAAAATTTTCAACACGATCATTTTCAAATTTGAGTTTAAAATAAAAATATAAATTTTAATGACCTTGACCTTTGACCTATGACTTTGGGGTCAACATAAAAGTTGTTTGCCTTGTTGAGACGAGCAAATCAGTTTTTTAATTTTGGTTCTAGGACCACTCTGAGCAAATTTATGAAGTATTGAAAGATACCATATTTAGGAGGATACAAATTATAAAAAACGTCACTAGATAGCGTTCTAGTGCTCGGATTGGTTTGAAATTTTTGTCAAGCATGTATTGGAGGGGGAGAAAACAGAATGTGCATTAAAATGTGTTTGGTTCAAAATGTCAGATGCGTACTTTTCAAGATGCGCAATTTTCAAAATGCGCAATTTCGCCGGGCGAACCAAAAACTCATGCGCAATTTCTCCGCTACCACGACGAATATAATCTATTTTTTTCAAATTTTGATTCCCCATACAAGCCAGTCTGCATCACGGCAAAATACCGTATTCATTTTCTTTTAGCAATTTTTTCCTTTTTAATAAATATTCTATTGAAAAGTTTGGGCACTAACATTTGCCCACAATTATTTTAACTCTGGAGCGTCAACACAGACGTCTGGAGTGCTTTTCAAGCGCCGCTCTTCTCTTCTCTATTTACGCAACCTACATTATTATGTAAATCGAAAATGTAGTCGTCGGTCTCGCCAG
Source organism: Cloeon dipterum (assembly GCF_949628265.1). Taxonomy (NCBI): domain Eukaryota; kingdom Metazoa; phylum Arthropoda; class Insecta; order Ephemeroptera; family Baetidae; genus Cloeon; species Cloeon dipterum. The sequence goes on from NC_088786.1 coordinate 14,847,015, forward strand.
TAATGCTTTCTTTCCACCGCAAACAGACCCCTTTGCTCTGCTTGAATTTCGTGTCTGCGAGAAATCTTGCTGTCATTTCAGGATATGAAAATGATGATGGCTTCCAGGAATGCGACGATGCTTCGAAGTCCTAATGCGGTTAACATGCCGAGCTTTACTGTTTTCTTTGTTTGTTCACCGGAATATGTGATTTTAATGACACCGAAAAATAATTAACTCGTTCCTCTTGTCTACACACAAATGTATGGTACATAAAATATTTCTGTTCATGAAAATATATACCGCTGCGAATGTGCTAATTTTTTTGGGCATGTTCCGGGCACTCAATCTTGATTTTTCCCTACATAAGCTCAGTGAATGTTCGTTTGTATCTCTTCTTCGATATTTAAACCATATTTCATTGTTAAATTTTATTAATTTAAAGAAAGCGAAAAGTAGAAATTCAAAGATGACATTGACCCGTGAAAACGAGCTCCAAGTCAAGCTTTTAATTCGGTTGTTAACCACCTTAATAGCGCTTTTATTGCCCATTTCTGTACTTCAACACACGAGCGCTTTCCTGGAGATTTATCGCCACCACAATGAGAAGCCACCCAAGAAAAGGCAAATCGGACTCATAAAATAGTTCTCATGCCGAAGGTAGAGTGGCAAACAATTATATCGCGACTTAATTTTCTCACGTCGCGAAATCGTTGAATAAAAAGAGTAATTTAATCGCGGCGTGGCATCTTTTAATTACGAGGTACGTGCACCTGCCGATCAATTAGACGCGTTTGAATCTCTCGCTGCGTGTGTAATGCGCTTCTTGACCTCTCTAATGATATAACGAGACGCGCGAGCGAGCGATCGAGCGAGAAATACTGAACGGCGACACACCAGTGGTTTAAAAGCCTGTTCCTACAAAACACACGCAGTAAAACATCAACGGACGAACACACGACACGCATAATAGAGGGCTTTTAATTCTTCGCGCAATTTACAATCGTAAAATAAAGTGATTTATTCAGGTCTTAGGTTGCTTTTCGCTAATATTATGAAAATGAGTTACGTGAAATTCGAGGTGTGACACACGCGCCGAAATTTCACACGATGATTTTTTCAGGCTGACCTTTCGCCCGATAATCGTGTGTAAACTGCTCAACCGGATGTTTTTCCTCGGTGCTAATAGCGCTTGATTGTGTAACGCACTCTGAGCGCTCGTTTACATTTTATGTAAAATGCGACGTCTCATTTGAATCCACTTTCGAGCGCTTTAGAAAAGCTAGAAGAGACGGATTCAAAGGTGCGTTGGTGCAATCAAGCTATGAATATTCCAGATTTAAAGGCTATATAATTATGTTGTCGCAACTAGATTCAAGAAAAACACTGCTGAGCATATCAAGCGTGCATTTATAAACTCTAATTGTAAGAGACAGAATATAATTAGATATATGTGAACAACTGAGTGAACAACTCACTCAAAAAATATTTTAGATTAAATTAACAAAGATATTTAGGATTTTTTTAAATATTTTGAGTAGAAATAAAACTTTGTTAACTCGCCAAAGTGCTTACAGCCAAAACAATAAAAATATTGTTGTGCGATGTGACGGGTAAAATATTTACAATGATTACTATTATGAATATAAAATTTTTAAATAGTTAAAATCAAATTAATCCATGAATAATACGAATATTAAACGACAATCGACATTGTTATAAAATTCTATGACACACCTTTTGTGATTCATTTTGATTGGACCAAGGCAAATTAAAAAACCGAGTCTGTTAACAAGATGCTCTTATGTCACTGGTTTGATTTTCTTATCGGCTCGATCGGCTCTAATAAATCTTTTCCGCCTGGATGTCTGATAAATAAGAACATTCATTGCATTTCTGTCCTGACTTGTATGTACTTAACTTGACTGTCCTTCGATACTAATGTCTCTTACCAAAACTGCCTTTTATAATATGCAAAAAGTAATACAGCGCTGACGACGTTCAATAAATTTATTTTGCGCTGAATGAAACATTCCCGAAAAAAAATTTAAGAAACAAATATTAAGTGACCAAATTTTTAGAGTCATTATGATTGAGCATTTCTGATTTTTATTCATACTCTAATCGACCTTTGCATTACTGCTGAGAACGCTGTATCAAAAAACCAATGCACAACAGTAATGATAATCTTTAACAGCAAGAGAAAATAGCAGGTTTTCATAGCAGTTGTCTTGCCGATTTGAATAATATCTATGAGATTCAATTACCTGAGCGAGCGCATGCATATGCACCCGTTGAGAGCGACGTGTTTTATCTCTTATTCTAGGTGGCGAAAAGTGACAGCTTGTGATATACGAGAGATCCTGCACAATAATTCGCTCTCGGATAAGCAAGTTCAATAAATACTTGTGTATGCAAAGTGTGGGGATCGATGCGGGCAATTCCCGTTAGCCAACGTCTCATTACAGCCGCGGAAATTCGCTCTCTGACACACGCAAACGTAATTAGCGCGCAAATCGGACAATTACGGTGGACAAAACATAGTTTTAACCATAACATAAAAATTGTACTTCAATTAAAAAATATATCAATTCACTTGTTATGCAACCGTTAATTGATTTTTGTAATAGAAACTTGTTTCATAAAGTGATTCTGAAAATAGAGCAGCATAACATATATTTTGCATGTAAACGCATATATAAATGATACTTAGAAGTAATAACGTACTAATCCCAACAATCATGGCATCGGAGCTATGTGTAAAACGGGCACAATTAAAATTTTGAAATTTAATTAACAAATATGTATATAAAATTTTGACAGTAGAAAAATCTGTATTTTACTAAAATACCCTAAAACGAGGTCCTTTTTTCTTCGTGTTTAATATAAAAAATTCCGGACATTTTCCTCGAAGCTATGTTATTTATTCGGCTCAACCAGTTTCGCCCTATTTTTAGTTTCTGTATATCTGCTTTCATCAATTTGATGTTACAATTTTGCTATCAAAAATTATTAATATTTTTTTCAACCTTTTCTGTCCATGAAATTGGGTTTTGTGTAGAAGTCGAAACTGGTTGAGCTGAATAAATAGCATTGCTACGAGGAAAGTGTCCGGAAATTTCAATATTCAACATGGAAAATCTGTATGTTGTCCAAAATTATAGAACAAATTTTATCGTTGGCGGAGAGGAAATTATCAGGCCGAGTTTTTGCGTGATTTTCTGTAGACTTAGGTTACATAAATTTGCGTCTTGAAATACAAATATTGAGCTTGTTGCCTGTTACGAGTTATTCTAAAAAAGCGATTAAACAGTATTTTTCTTTGCTTTGTGAATTTTTGCGACAAGAGATTCTGTGCGTGAACCAGAAAGCAACCCTCAATCAAACTAAGGACAACATCACAATACCGCAAATAAAACTTTTAGCATTAATTTTCATTTATGCGTAGAAAAGTGTAAAAAATGTTTTGCTGATTTGTCGGTGCAAATGTATGGGTCGAGCGGTGATTTGCAATGGGAGGGTGAGTGGCCGCCTGGCCTTGCAGGCCGTTGCTCCAGCTGGCGGGTTCGGCCTTCGAGGCTGCATTCCGCCACTGCTCTCGAGCACCGACCGCTCGTTCTCTACTCAATATTACGATATTAGCCAGCCGCCTCCTCGCACAGTACGTAAAATCGCAGGCGAAATTTGTTTCCCCTCAAGTTCCAGCGTTCATCTCTCTCTGATGAAAACTTTCAGTCTCCGTCGGATAAAAATTATTTCAGTTTAAAGTCTGGCTGTTGAGATAATGGGGAAATTCTCAAGATTTACAATTTATTTTTTTCATTTTACCAATGCTTGTAATTTTTACAATTTGTTTAAATACTTAAATTGGGAAGTGGTAGAACAGAAAATGCGCGTTAAATCAAATGATTTATTTGATTCATTGTAAATTCAAGTAGTTAAATTAAGAAAGAATAGTTTTTGAGAATTTCCAATGTGCGACGAGACAAGTGTTTTACTGTATCAGGAGTGGCGTGTCGAATTGCACCGGTGCGCAATAACTTCACACGTTTTTTAACCGCGGCAAACCCAGTTGCATGGAGAATGCCACTCGTCGGTGGTTGTTAAAGTGCGCAGACGAGCCAAGAGAGAAGACAAAGCGGCGGATAAATCGCTTCGTCTGCATCTCATGAATGAGGAAACAATTTATAATGAATCCGGCCGCAGAAGAGCCGCTCTTCGCTACCAAGCAACAATGTGCATATAATATGCGCGTTTCAGAAATGCTAACTGTTGTTTCGTCCCAGCAGAAAGCATAATTTGACCGAGGATGCATTCTCGTCAGATTAATCATGCCAAACGGACCAAAAATCAACATTTGCTCCAAGCATTTCGGATCTGACGTGAAATTAGGGATTTAGTCTCCTTTCAAACAATGATTTAACCAGCTTCACGTGGGATTTTTTTAACTAAAGTTAATTGCCATTACATTTTGTGCACTAATTTCCGGTAATTTGCATAATTCGAATTCAAATCAATGGAAAGGAATAGCTCTTTTTGGAAAATATTTAGCTAAAAATCTAGTTTTTAATTGCTGCGATGTGTTTTTGCAATGGAGCGTTAATAAAGTACATAATGTCAAAGCAACGATAAAGAAATAATGAATGCTATTTATTTTCAAGTATTATTTCATTTCAAGACTATGTTCACAGATGCACTGTCAGGGTGGCAAGCAATTTGCGGGAAAGAAAGTCCGCAGCGAATCGGCAGCTGACTTTGTGTGTCAACTGTTGTGTCCGAATAAGAACCGCTGTTCGGCGCGTCTCCTTTGCTTTTTTGTAATCGCTCCTAGAGAGTGAATAAGCATGATGCTGGCTAAGCAGCCAGAATAAAATGCTGGAAATTGGGTTTCTCTCATTCAACACACACGCTCACACTCCGGCGGCAATTTGTGCAAATCACTTTTTGATTCACACTCTCTACGAACGTGGCCGCGAGTGCAATTTCTTTCGTCTGGATGCCGTCGGGCACAAAAAGCCGAAAAAAGCGGCACTTGACGGCAGGCGTGTAATTTAATTACGGGCCGAGAGCCCATTAAATTCGATTTTTCTTTTCACTGTTCCTGCATGCTGCGAGAAACCCAGCAGCTCCAACCGATTAGCCATGTTTTCTCTAAACGGCACACATTCTCATTATTTAGGCCTGGACAATCGACATCTGGTGGATACAATAATGAGGTATTAACTTGAAAAAAGTTACTTAAGTGCAACCGCCGGATCTGAGATCTTTTTATTTATTAATTACACAAAAGTCATTGACAACACCTCACAGGCCCGTGTTGTGTGGTTTTATTTTATAGAAAAAGAAAAATGCACTACAGTTAATTTATCGAATTTAAAATTAACATGTTGCTCTAATCTGTATAAAACCAGGGATAAATACTAATTAGATAAAAATATTAAATAAAAAAGCTCAGATTAATTATTTCAACTCAATCAATGATTCATCAATAAAAAATGTGCATTGGAGCTGTAAATCAACAATTTCACACCAGCAGATCTAATTAAAATCGGACACAAAAAATATCAAATGTTTATCCGCGGCGATTCGTAAATTGTGTGCTTTGGCCAACGGTAAAGTGCGCGCATGGCAGCAGTAGCGGCACAAAGAGCGGGCGTGAAATTGAAATTTAGAATAACAGGATTGGCCGCCGATTGTGGTGTCAGTCATTTTCATTTTTTGACTGCACAAAGGACCAAGAGACCGTTTAGCGCCGACCCGACCCCGGCTGCGACCTCCAGACCTCGGCTACTTATTTCTCTTCCTATTTGCACAGTTGCCTTAGCATAATATGTAATATACTTGCTCGCTTGAAACTGATACAGGCTTCCTATGCATACATGTACAGTTAAGAGATTGAGACGCGTAAAAAAAGTCTGATAATGAGCTAGAAGCTGAATTTATTTTGAGATTGAGTTTCTTTCCATCAGAAATTCAAGTCAGTCCGAAGTTAAGGAGGCTTTAATTACAAAATATTCAAACTGGATTTTAAAAGCTGAAAATTTAATCGATTGGAAATCCAACTATAACATAATAAAAGGACCACAACATCGCAGTAACTATACTGTTTACTCACTCCTTTACCCGTCAATTAGACAAATAGGCAAAATCAATATGTGAAAAACGCCGCCTATACTCAGCGTGGCAGATGTCTCAAACTACAAGTTTTCGCGGCCTCATGACCTACACACATCGACTTCAAAATTGTAATTTGGTCAAATCAACTCTCAGTTTTTATGCACGCTCAATATATGAATTATTGCTACCAGCACAACATGTGTCTACCAAGATCTGCTCTTAAATAAAATTATGGCTAAATTGAAATTGCCATAATTTCAACCAGCGTAGATCATAATCAAGGAATATAAAATCAACTTTTCAATAATTATGGTGGGGACACACTGTCTGGAACTATTTTGTTTGCAAATCCAACATTTAAGTTAAAATATCATATAAACCATAAAACACAGAGAAGCATTGTGTTGAAAACATTTTCAAGACATTAAAATATAGATAATTGTAATATATATAATTCTAAAAATAAATAAAGAGATTGGGAACCAATAGCTTAAAGTTTTGGTGTTCTTTGGTTTTAAATACTTTGCAAAAAAAATTAGTGGTGAGCGAAATATTATGTGCCTTTTGCGATTTAAAATCGGGACCACACACATCGAGGTTTATTTGTGAGCAGGGGTTGGAGTGATATTAGTTATTTCGAGATTCTTTTCTTCCTCTGGTGAGGCGTGCAATAAAAGCAAGCATGCGTGCGTATAATAAAATGCATGTGCTCAACAACCTTTAATGGTACAAGAGGCATAAAAAGCGTCCTCACGAGAGAGCAGAGAAGTAGTCGGGTTTATTTGCTTTTGGCCGATTCTGGGCCATTTAAATAAATTACTTCATTCACCGCACAGCGTGGCAGCGATGGCTATTCATTCCTTTCTACGGATTTAGGACGCAAACTCTTCTCGCGTTTTGAGTACGAGTCTACAGAAATATCCCTTAGATTGTATGGTTTTCCTCATAATGCCGACTTTTTTCGCACATGTGTGCCACATTTGCGCTAATCGTAAATAAAATCTCTAGAAACAAGAAGTTTATCCTAAATTAAGTGTACTAAACATGGCCATTACACGGAAATTTGGTCGGCTCGAGTGCGGAGTCTACATTGAAGGGAACAAAAGTAGTGATTTCGCTACCATACCATTATCTTTTCAACTCGCGGGTTCAGCACTTGCTTTGTTGAAAAGGAATATTTATTCACTCCACGTGTCCTGTTTAAAATGTCATGTCAAGCCTCTTTTCAAGCAACAATGTAGTCTCATGAATTATAAACATTGAAATTTAAGACGCTGTTGATAAACAGGATGTCCCACAATCTAAAGAAAATATGGATTCAACGTTGGTATAGCCAAGGGGTTTATATACATATTTTAAGCTTGGTGGCCAAGTGGGTTTTAGAGCTATTTAAAATTTCTTATTTTATATGCGTCCATTTCCTCTGTCTGGGAACACATTTAATGTTCTGTCGAGTGCTAATATGTTGCCATGAGAAAATGATCCAGACCAAAAAATGCCATCACTGACCAGTTTAATTAAAAAAATTATGGTGAAATGTTGTTTGTATAGATCAAAAATAGTTTTAACGGGATTTGCTAAGAAGTATAATGTGGCAATGAACAGAGATGATTATTTGAATAAAAAAAGCAATCACTTAACTGAAAAAGGCATAAATATAATTCACAGCATCATGTAGTACACTGATGGAGCCTACTTCGGATATTAATTGCTACACTAATTGCTCATCTTCATCAGCAATAAACCTTGTTCGGACCTTGCTCTTGCTATCAAAGTTGTGGTGCTCCCTGAGAGTAGTGCAATAAAGAAACAGAGAGAGAGGAAAAAAGGAGGAAACGTAATAACGAGTATGTTCTCATGACTCGGCTCTCCATCCAGGTGATTAACGCGAGATATAGCTATATGTCCATTCTTCTCTCTGACTTTTTCTCCATTCTTTCCCTCTTGACCCAACAATCCTTCTTCACACAATATGCGCGAGGATAACCGCAAGCGACGGGTGCGCGCGATAATAAAACACAATTGACACACACGTTCGCGGCGACCGGACCCCGCGATAAAGTTGTTACCTGACTTGCGGGCACGTACTCAGAGTTGTATCTGGCATTCTTTCCCATTCCCAGCTTCAATTAGAGTACAAAGGAATTGGGACGTTCAACATTATGAAAAATGTAGGCAAAAAGTTGGCTCTACACAATATTTAATGTTGTTCGAGCCCTATAATTTCCCAAGCTTCACATATTCAAAACACTCGAACATTAAAAGTGATTTGAAACAAATCATTTGTTTGAAATACATGCCAAGAAATTTCACGCCAACAAAAAGCTCTCACACTGCCAGTTAATCCGAAAGAAATAATATTCACGCTTCAGTAATTTGAGTTATCACTTGATCGAGAAGCTCCTCTTAAATTAAGTAATAAGGTTCGTGGAGTTGAATGCGCCTCAAAGATTTCGAAGGTGAAATTTCAGTGTGAGAAAAAGAGGTAACTCTCTGAGAATCGCGATAAAAAATAATTTGCGTCCTGTTGGTTGGCCAAGCATTCAGTCTGTCTTCTCTTTGTCGCCACGTCCGAATTAATTTCGCCAAGTTTCCCTGTCGTGGGGCAACCAACCCACATTTCAGCCGAAGAACCGGAGTTACAGAGTTCATGGGCACACATTTGACTGTGTGCAAAAAGGCATTGTTATCCAGGTTACTGCATTACGAGCAGAAAATAACTATATGCGCTCTGCGTCGTTTGGACTCGAAATCACGGAGGAAAAAGAGAGAATAAATCGGGTTAGGCGGGAGAGAGAGAGAGAGAGAGAGAGAGAGAGAGAGAGAGAGAGAGAGAGAGAGAGAGAGAGAGAGAGCTGCAGTTTTATATAGTTCGCCCTGGAAAGTGTACCGATGCGCACCTCGGAGCATCGGCGGATGAGAAAGAAAGACAAAGATTTAATTAAAAGCAAGTGTCCTGAGGCGAGACAGATGGTCCTTCCGACAAAGATGTTCCACATTTGTCTCCTCTTTCGAAATAACTGCACAGAGAGAGCAGCACGTCCCAAATACATATACACATACAGACTCACTCACTCTGTCTGCTGAATGAGCGAGCTTGAGAGAAGAGATCAAGTGCATCGTGCCGGAGAGCGAGACGCCCGCCGCCAGCTGCAGCGACCCTTGACCTTTACCGTCGGTGCTGCAGGTGAGCGCCGTGAACACGCGGCCAGGCGACCTACCTACCGACGCTTTTTATCAAGTTCATTACCAGCACGCTCACCATTATACCACCGAGCGCGGTTGACAAAGTGGGAAAAATAATTTTTTGCGTGACAGAGTTCATGAGGTGCAGCATATTCAAAGTGATAGATGAGGATTAATTAATTATTCATGTGTCGCAAAAAATTTGCTTTTTTGTCAAGCCAGTGATTAAATATTATTATAAATCAAAGCTAGATTTGCGTGAATCAAAGAAAAAAAAATTTTACATAGGATATATTTATTTTATTATTTTCTTTCAACAAACAACGATTCAATAATTTCAACAATATGAAGTATCACGACACTAATAATTTTTTTTAGAATAAGAACAAATCCAAATCAAAGAAAGAAAGACGAGGAAGGGAGGCGTGGAGGCAATAAAATTATCACAAGAATGTAACATATTTTATGTTCTTTTAGCGCCTCAGAACAATCTCAAACACGTTAAAACAGTAAATTAAAGCTTGCAATAAGATAAGTTCAAAGAAACATAGAGTTAGAGATAACACGAAGAATAAATTAGGTTGCGGAAAATCAGTCTTCGGTCCTGATGAGAGAGGCATGCAGACTCGTCGTCTCGGGCTCAAACGACGAGTGAGAACTGTCATTAGAAGTTGTGGACGGACTGCTGAGAGCGTCGACCGGGATGGTTCGTCTGGCAGCAACTGGTGGGGTCACTATTTGGACGCATTTCTCAGCATCAGGTCCTGCTGGCTTCTGGCCAGAGAGTGAATTGAATGTTAGTTACAATAGTTGTGTTTGTGTGTTTTTATTGTGTTGAAAAGGATATTGAGGGACGCGAAAAAAGCATTTTTTTATTACGACCGGAGTAAAATTGAAAATATATGTTTCACTTACTCGATTGTTGAAAAATGGGTTGCTAAAGTGGAGTTTGTGTTTGTCGAAAGCTGTACTAAAACTGACGATTTTACTGCTGATCACGTTTTGTCCAAAAGCGGAGTTGACGAAATGTAGACTCCTGTTGAACATTAAACTTAATCATGGATAGCAAGTAATATATTCCTTAACTCTCACCCAAAATCAAAGATTTTTCTCTCTTCTTGTTTTTGCTTGCGGTGCCAAAGGTAGCAGCCAACCACAACCACGACTCCGAGGGTGAGGAAAACTAACGCGATTGTTCCTCCATTTCCTTCGTCCTTCTCATCTCTCTTTTTCAGTAGCATCTTGAAATTAAATTAATTAGCATATTTTATTGAAGATCTTCACACAATCTCACAATTTTCTGGCAATCGTTGCCTTTCCTGCACAGACAGGTTACTCCGGATGGAACAGGGACACAAATTCCAGTGCCACAATCAATCTCCTCGCATTTATTGCCAACTACATTCATATTAAGTACTATTTTCTGATCGAAAAACATATAATATTAAAAAAACCTGTTGGCTGCAAAGCTTCATGTATCAATTGGAAATAGGCGGTATCGCCAGTGAGCAACTCAACATGTCTGCAAGTGAATGGATATCGCAGGCCACACTTCCGCAGTTTTCCAGAGTCACCTTCCATCCAATAAATTTCATCCTCAAAAGTGGCGATGCCAGCTGGCTTATTCACCTAAAATACATTTTTTTGAATTCATCATAAAGAAGCGATGAAAACAAATATATTAAATATTAATTTTGACTTGATTCTAAAAAAATTGCTGTAAAAAAATGATTTAAGTTTAGGGACGTAAAGGATATGTACACTGCTTAAGTTTAGCAGGTTTCGACTGGAGCCTTGATAGTCTGCCTGCTCAATGGTGCCCTTCTCTTTGTCCGACCAGAAAACTCTCTTTCTGACTAAGTCCAGTGTGAGACCAGACACAGCAGACAATCCAAACTTGACAATGGATGTCGCATTTTCACCGTCCATGTTGGCCCGCCAGACCTCACTGCCGTTCGCCGAGATTTGTGTCCAAAACACGAATCTAAGAAATTTATATTTTAGTCAAATATAGTTTCAATGCAGACAAAGGAAGGTACCCGGAGGCTGGGTCGAGGGCGATGGCGGTGACCTCGTCGGCTTCGGCGGCGGTCGCGAGTTTGCTGCACTTGCCCAGCCGGACGCTGCATACTTTGATTGTTGGCCGGTTCAGCTGGTCGACAACGAAAATGTTGGCCGAGATCCAGTCGACGGCCAGCCTCCTGGGGTTCTGCACGACGCGCTCGATCTGCTTCTCGATCTCGTTGGCCTCTGACATTCGCGTCAGCTTGCCCGTTGTGGCTGCATACACACACATATGCACAGTGCTAGAGCAAACCGCGAGCGGCAATGTAACATAACTGTTCGCTACCTGTGCTCCAGTAGACGTGATTCAAATGAGCGTCGACTGCCAAACCAGACACGGTGAGGCCGGTGTGCGACGTCAAAACGTCCCGCCGCCTCGAATTCAGAGACACCTTTCTGATCTCGTCGTTTGTTACAAAGACGACGTCGAGCGAGCGGCCTGAGGGAGAAACATGACGTCTAATTAATATGAAAAATTACAATTGAATCAAATATGCTCTTGGATCGATTCGATATAAAGCAGATTTAATTAAGAGGGCAACACCTGGGTCGAAACTTGGGATCATTTAAGATTTCGTATAAAAATCAAGATCGGTTAAAATTCAATATATTTTGGATCTATTATCATTCAACACCACAAAAAAATTTACACTCGGTGCTGATTATTTATTTGTTTAGTCTACTAAGACTAAAATCTGGTTTAATATTTACTGATCGCTTTGCAGGAGCGTCTGTCGAGCTGGAGCACGTAGTCGGGGGCGCAGGAGCAAATGAAGCTGCCAGGGGTGTTTGTGCAAAAATGCGAACAGACGTCGGGCTCAGATTTGCACTCATCGACGTCTTTGCAAGAGAGACCATCGCCGGACAAAACAAATCCAGGCTTGCACGAGCAACGGGCACCCAGCGGCGTTGGGTTGCACACCTGCGAGCACGAGTTTTCGTCCTCTCTGCAGCACTTGTCTGCATTTCAAAAACTATCAGTAATCTCAATATTTATTTATTAAAAAGCCAATCACTTACGGCATTTTCCGCCCTCGTCCGATCTGTCAATACAGTTCTGTTTGCCATCGCAGACGAGGTCAAAGCGCAAACACTCTCCAGACCCACACCGAAACTGGTCGCAAACGTAAGGGATAGTTGACGCTGGCTGCGTGGTGCTCGTTGGCGCAAAGCACTCGGCCTCGTCCTCGCCGTCCAAACAGTCCTTCCTGCCGTCACACACCCACGATTTAATTATGCATTTGTGGCTGCCGGCACACTCATATAAATCATCTCTGCAGCCACAGTCGGTTTCATCATCGCCAAACGGACACTCTTTAGTTTCATTGCACCTGTGAATGTTTGATTAGATGTAAATGATTTTAATTTTTCAAGCAATAAAAATTTTGATTTGATTTCACCAGAATTAATCTGAACGTTTAACTAAAAGAACATGCTCAGGCCAAAATGCTACTGTATAGTGTTAAATACCGTGCAATTCGAGGCAAACAAATCAAAGACTTTGATTTGAGTTTGGTGACTGACACACATCTAAACATGTCTATGGCACACTCGTCGGCATTTCGAAATTCTTCCTCCGCGCATTCCTCATCGCTTCCATCTTCGCAGTCGTCCTGGCCATCGCATTTCAGGGTCTGATCCAGACACTCGCCACTTTTGCAGTGAAAGTCTCTTGGCAGACACTTTGCTCTTCCTGTGAGAAATAGAAAAATATTTAAAAAAGATTAAACTTTTGTCAAGAATATACTGACCACAGTACTCATCAGAACCATCCTTGCAGTCCAGATGCCCATCGCACACCCAAGTTTTTGGGACGCAGGCTCCGTCTCCACAATTGAAATAACCAGCAAGGCACAAGACTGAAATTGAAGCGTTGGAAAGAGTCCTGGTAATTTACATATCAATCTTACAATTCGAACAATCGGCCTCGTCTGATCCGTCAGAACAGTCGGGAACTCCATCGCACAGTAATGTAAGAGGAATGCAATCTCCAGACAAGCACGCAAACTCGGTTGCTGTAGATTCCGATGGATTAGTTAAAATTTGTGATAAATAACAAGAATGGAGCTCAGAGTATGCAACCTGCAACAAATGCTTGTCATACCGGTTGCGCACCAAGCTTTTGGCAGGCGCTTGAGCTGTTGCTCTTTTTTGGTTTCAAATATTTGTATCTCGATTAAATTTTTTTTTAAATATTTCTAAATATTTTCAATAAATTCAACGACCAAAATTGCGGATGCAGCCGTTTCACATTCTGGTGGATTGTGGCTTCTAAATCTATAGTAATGAGCAAGACAAGGTAATCACCCGTTGTCATTTCGGTTTCGTTTCTCCTGCAAGTCGATTTCGCACAGTCTTTGGTTTCGTTGCACTTCTGGTGTGTCTGGACGCACTCTCCATTTTTACAGATGAATGGGTTCCTTGCACTTTCGCAGTTTTTCTCATCCTCTCCACCAAGACAATTAGTGTGGCCGTCGCACCTGGCCCCATCATATATCAGACCAGCCCCAAATTAACGTAGCCTGTAACGTACCTCATTTTCATCGGGATGCAAACGTCGTCCTGTTCGCACTTGAATTCCTTCTCGCTGCAGGTGGCGGGAGCTATGCAGTTGAGACCGTCGCTCTTGAGCCGCATTCCTATCGGACAGCCACACTTGGCGCCGGTTGTAATGGCTAAGCAGATGTGGCTGCAGCCACCATTCTCCATCCGACACGCGTGCTTTGAGTCAGGATGTGGTGTGATAGCAGCCAAATGCATCAACGAACCCCTTTTCACCTCTACTAGGAACATGTTTTGTTGTTTTAATTTTTAAGAAAAACAAATTATGCGCATAAATCTTACTTAGCTTGATTCTAGTAATCTTGGTCTGTGCGTCGTGTACGTCGGCCCAGTGCAGGTATTTGGAGTTCTTGCTGGTCCAGAACATGTGCGGGCCCAAGCCGGCCATGGACACGGGGTCACTACCTTCAAAGCGCCAGACGTGTTTGTCCAGCGCGTCGTTGTCGGTGCTCTCAAACAAACCGGTGCCTTCATCGATCCAAAAGACCCGGTGCAGACCTGAGTGCACGGTAAGTGCGGTCGGCGCCCCGAATAGGTTCTCAATGGCGTGCGTCACTTCTTGCCCGTCCATGCTGACCATATCCACGTGGTTGTGGTGCTGAGAAGAGAGACCGACGAACATTTTTCTACCAAAGTCGGTTTCAATGACATTGAAACAATTCAATATATTTCCAAATTTTAAAATTACCCTTCATCAGGAATAAGGGCCAAGCTGACAGGAAAAGTTCCATCAAAGTCTCTGACGAGTACCATTCGCTCAAGAGTGTTGAAACTGAAGATCTCGATGACTTGTCGCTCAGAGTCGCACCAATAAAGATTGTTCCCGATGTAATCTGCCAGTGTAAAACTTTGTAACACGTGTTTTTATTTTTAAAATGAATCATGAAAATTACCGTATTCCATATCAGACACGTATCCAATTTGCATTTCAATAAGCACGGTGAGATGCGCTTTGCGCAGGCCAAATGACACGATCCTCTTGTTGCCCGAATCGGCGATGATGGCCGAGTTGGTCTTAGAGTTGTAGGCTAGAGCGGAGATATCATCGATGTCTTGTAGGTCAACGTATGAAATGTTTAGCCTGCCGAGAATTTGGTGCTCCACTCTGATTATTTTGTCACCAGCAGCAATTAACGTGGCTGAATAGTTGGTTCCCTCTAAATAAAATCGAGTCGGGGTGCGTAAAGTTACAAAAAATACATCTATATATGCATTTACCATCGCAAGTAATCTGGTTCTTCCCGAGCAACAGATTGGATGGGCAAGCACAACCGTATCTTCCCTTTGGGGCTAAAAGACACATGTGGCTGCATTCTGAAGTTAGACACGGATTTCTCAGCTGAAAATTGGATACATCGTGCTCATCGTGCTATAGAAATTCACCTATTCTTTGCAAAAAAATGCACTCACATATGGCTGCAGCGCTGGATGATAAATGAAAATGTTGCCGATGTTGTCTCTGCTATCTACCACAATCGTATTTAGGTTCATCCCGGTGAATTTGTCGCATGATCTGATTTTTGAGCCTGAAACATCGCTCCAGAACAGCCTGCTTTGGAAAATAGCGATTGAGTAAGCCGCGTACATTTCCAATACGACCTATTATTTTTTTTAATATTTTGTCCGAAACTTAAATTCTCTTTCACACCCTTCTGTCGGTTCCGTCAAGCTTGACAGACTGCATGATGTGTGACTTAGCGTCGGCCCAGTAAAGCCTACCGTTGCCGTAATCCATAGCTAGGCTATTGGGGTAGGCGTCGACCTCAAGCTCAAGGAACATTCCAGGCTTAGATCCATCCATTCCCGCTGAGGCAATGTGAGGCCTCTTGCCCCAATCAGTCCAGAACATTTCGCTGCAAAAACATAAACAAATATTGAGTGTGACTGGAAAAGGACCGCTAATTCTGTGACTGCAATTAAAGTATTAAATTCGTTTGGATGGGTTAAGCTTTAAATTTAACTCACACTAAATATTTTTATATTTATATTAATAAAAGCAAATTTAGATAATAGATTATCTTTGAAGTGAAAATTAAATCAATGAGTGGCACTGGGGAAAACTCACAATTTCGTTAGTTTTATCCGCTTTGTTAGTTTTTGAGATGATATTATGACAAAATCAATTTTATATTCATGCTGCCTTAATTGGCACCAACCAACAGTGTCTCTACTAAGATTAATAAAATAGAAGTTACCCTTGTTGGGGCACCAAGACGAGACTGTGTGGCATGTCGATGACGGTGTTGACTACAACTGAGCACCAGTGGCCGTCGGCGGTGCAGGCGGAAACGGTTTTCGTGCCGCTGTCCGTAAAATACAAATTCCGAGCAACCCAGTCGAAAGCCAAGTGCTCCGGCTTCACTAGACCAGAGCTGACGATCTCTTCCTCACGTGCACTGCCTGTTCGATTCCTTACGATCATCTCCCGTCCGTCTTCCAGACTACTCCAATATATGAAGAGCCCGTCGAACGCAAAGGCAGCCACGGGTCGTCTGCTCTGCAGCATTGGACGCAGGTGCTTCGTGGATAGCGAATACGACCGGATCTCGCGGCCGTTAGTATAGGACAAAATGGCTTCGTCGCCTGAAAATTCAATTACGTTTAAGAAACAACTCTTTCATTTTTTTTATTAATAATAGATAAATTGATAGTTGATTTTCCAATAATTTACTCCAAGAATTTAAAGTTTACTTCAAGTTTTCACTCTTTTTCCGTTAAGCATTTTTTGTCATTTAAAAGGGTTACATTTTTATTAAAATCTCGCCGTGTCTTTCAATTCATGCAAGTAAGTGTTAGAAAATAGAAATCGATACGAACCTTCCTCAGCCACACACGTCTTGTTATCGCCAGCCATTACATATCCATCGTCGCAAGAGCAGCCAAAGCCGCCAATGTAATTGTGGCACCTCTGACCGCATGAACCATAAATATCGCATTCATTGACATCTAAATTATATTATTATAAACATCGAAAGAGTATTCCGTTATTTTTAGTGCTACCTTCACAGATGCTAGATGAGTTTTTCTTCAGTGTGAATCCAGGTTTACAACTGCAGACAGCGCCTTGAGGAGATGGATGGCACAATTGATTGCACTCGGATGACTTACACTGATCTTGCTCTAGGAATTTCGGAGCAGGATATTATTTATATTTGCAGCACTTCCTTTTTAAATATACTTCAAATTTGAGTTTTACTACTAGAAAATATTTATTTACAGGTTACTAGAATTTCCTGGAAAAAGGAGTGATGGAAAGAACAATTTAAATATGTTTTAACATATATCTCTTATTTAGCCTTACTAAAGAATCATTGATTTAAAACTGTTTTCCACCATAGCCACTAAAAAAACACTTACCGCACAAAGGACCTTCATCATCCGCATTCAAACAGTCTGTCTTATTGTCGCAAAGGGCACTGACCTTGATGCAAGTAACTTTGTCCTGGCAGGCGTAAAAGCCTCTTTCAATCAAGCACTCGTCCATAGACACATTCGCCTTGCTTGATGCTAGTTGAAATTTTAAATATGCAGACATGAAGCGGATTTTGAATTTCTTAGCTGTAACATACACGAGCAGTCGACTTCATCAGTGCCGTCTGTGCAATCCGTGCTTCCGTCGCAGCGATGTTCTCTAACGATACACTGTCCGCTTTTACACCTGAATCCATCACAGTTTATCTGAAATACACACTTCAGTTTCTAACATATGCAATCGCAAACTATTTATTTCCAATTCTCTTTTGTTTCGTTCCCACTTTCCATATCTTTCATGTAGAATTTAATTATGTAATAATAACTCACTGAGTTGCAGTTTTGCTTCTCATCTGAGGCGTCAGGACAGTCGGGTTTACTATTGCAGACGAGCGAATCAGAGATGCAAACGCCGTCGTGGCACTTGAACTGTCCGACTAGGCACGCATGCTCTTCCGATGGCTACAACATGATTTGCATTCAAAAGCCGAAAATTATATTTAATATAGCCGAAGGGTCATACCCAGTGGTGATTGTACTGGCAATTGGGTTTTTCGTCACTGCCGTCGCCGCAGTCGTCGTTTTTGTCGCAAAATAACGAACCCGAGATGCACTCGCCGTTATCACATTTGAACCAGTCCTTCGGTTTGCAAGATGAATAATCTAAGGAACCATGAAGTGCCAAATGGAGCAATTTTTATATCAAAAGAATTGATTCGGATTATTAAATGTATGGTGTGGTCGTTTAAAGTATAACAGTGCGTGTGAATTAAACTAAAATTGGAGAGGTGTTGCATATGCTTCAAGTAAATTAACTATCAATTAATGTTGCTCTGTTTCCAGTTCAACCTGATATTATAAAATTATTAAAATTTAAACTTGGAGTGCATGAAGTAAAATTTACAAGTTAATTGGGCTCAGTTTTTGTTAGCTTTTTGGGAAATTTTGTAAAATTCTAATAATATGCATTTTAAGTGTAATATTATAAAGTTTTAACGCTAGAGAAATTTCAATTCTTAGATTGTATTGCAACAGCTTTGAAATAGTGAGAAAAAAACGGTCAGCTATTTACCACAATCATTTTCATCACTGCCGTCTGGACAGTTCGGTACTCCATCACAGGAAAGACTTGGTTTCAGACAGCTTCCATCAATGCATCGGAACTCGTCTCTATTGCATGCAGACGTTTGCACACCTGACTCAACAAGTAGTTGCCCTAAAAATAGGAATAAAGAATTTCTAATTCGCTCATTCATAATCGACTTCTCAAGAGATATCAAATTGGAGAAAAATATATTAATAGAAAAGCAAGTAAAATTGTGATCCAATGAAACACAAAAAATGAATTCCATGAATGCGCGGGCGATGCTTACCAAGGCAGGAATTCGAAGAGAGGATGATCGCCAATGAAATTGGCAAAGGTACACGTATTCTGAGCCGCATCGCACCTGCCAACACATAAAATTTTGCAATTCCATACATTGCTCAAATTATTGGGTGTAATGGCGTTCATTTGAAAGCACAAAATAATTAGCCAGTAGTAAGACAGTAAAAATGGGAAATAATAAAAAATATATTTAGTAAGACATTTGAATGATACTAAATTTTTCATGATGCTAAAATGTTTGAAATATTTTGTCAATTCTAGACTAAATTAAGATTAAATAAATTTGAAAGAAGAAAATTAGCCAAAATTTCAGTTGAAAATTGAACATTGGAAATGTTGAAACCATAACACATTGGCGTTTAAAAGTTCACCCTTTCGAATTGTATCAGAAAATTTATAGCTCACCTTAGCAGGGGTGGAGACGAGCGCAAGTGAAGCAGTCTCACTTCAAAGCAAATTACAGTGCCGGGCGCTCAACAAGAAATACGTCTAGATATCTGCACGAGACGATAGAAATAGAGGCGGCGCCTGGTGCGTCGTGTGCGAATGCAACTTGCAGCGCGCAGCAGTGACTATTTCTTGAGCTATAAGGGAACTCCGACAGTGCAAAATGTGCATCCTCGTCTAGGCTAATGGTAGGCCAGGGGCAACCGTCTTTATTAATTATTTCACCCTTTGAACTTTAATAATGAAAAATTAAACTTGGGTATAATTCTTGTATTATTGACAACCACTGGGCAATGAGAAATTCCAAGTAATATCTCTGAAAATCGTTGAAATCATCATTTTGAACCCTGTCAATCGGTCACCACATTTTTTCTTAATCAAAGAAGATATACTTGGAATAAAATGTTGAAAATATTTCTTGTACGCTACGTAATCGAAAAAATGTTTGAGAGTCAAAGAACTGCTCGCTCTTTAAGGTGTAGAATCCGAAATTAGAAGAGCGTAATGAAGAAGACATTAACTTTTAGAAAAATTTCACATAATGAAAAATTTTCACCGCAATTTTCCTATCGCAAAATGGCTTAAATAGGACAATAAAAAATTGGGAACCCTAAATATGTTGTTTGAGTTGTTTGGTAAAAATTCGGAAATATTCAGTCTAATTTGTGCTGCAATATTTTTCCTTAATTCAAGTTCACCTTAATTTTATGAAATCAGGACAAAAAGCACGAAAAGAACCCTGAAGCCCCTAAATTTGCACCTAATTTGATAATATTCTAAAGGAAAAATTTTACAACATTTTTTTCTGCATTTTGTCAAAATAAGGCGTGTATGCCGTGCCCCTATACGCATCTAATTTAGACACTACTAAAAATTGTTTTTATAACAGCATTAATCTCAAGATCCTTCCAGGTTCAATGTGATGTCTAGCTTTTATTTTCTGTCTGTAAACATCGTAAACTATAATGTTTCTGATAGCCTGTATTGAATGATTGGTGACCTTTGATCCCATCTTGACCGGCACTGAAGCAAAACACAGCACATGAACTGCTTTTTACTGATGAAGCAGTCATCATGATAAAAGCCTGCGATTTGCAATTTTAAACCAACGACAGTTTTACTTTTTAGCACAATGTTAAAAATAGAGCTTTACAGGACTACAACAAGCCTGAAGTGGTTCATTTTGAGTCTATTGTTTGGGGAATTTAGCAACAGTTAACTTTAAAAACTCTACAATGTGCAATAATGAAATCAGGACCAAGTCGGTCCTGGTGCTAATTGCGCGAAGCTCAACAAGCGAACTCAATTTTCCTTTTTGCAAGAAAAAGGCAATAATCATTTCAACAGTTGAAATCGAAATGTTTGTTGAGAAATTTTACCAGCACTAGGGCAAAAGTAACAGTTAAATTTTAGATTTCTCGGAAAAAACGTATTTTTGCTTGATTTCAATTTCTCTCGTCACGATCTATGAAAAGGTGTGCGAATCATGAGGTAAATTTCCTTTCTTGGGAAAAAATCTAGAATTTGAATATGGAGATAGCGCTCGACACTTGATTAGATTGCAAGCTTTGGAGCCGATTTTCTCGCAAATTTAAGCGGCAACGTGGGAAAATTTTAGCTTTTTCCCAACGTTTGTAGAGTATCTCAGGTAAAGGTAAATAGGGGCTTCTCTCTTTTTTACTGTGAGGCTTTACTTAAACTGTCAAGAAATAAAAGAGCAAATATTTATGTATTGTTGATCAAAATTTATTGTATTTTCTGCACAAAATCTACACAGCGAAAATTGTAACAATTAGTTTTGCATTTTGTCAGAAATCGTTAGTTAATTAGGTCGTCATATGAAGTATGTACGTTTGAATTGTTTCGTATTCGTACAAAGTATGCATATACATATTTAATATCGTGTATGATATATGTATGTATCTATATGTACAGCAATTAATTGTCAAAGTACTCACTCATCGTGTTCATTAATTCAAAATACAATCATGGAAACCATAGGATTTCTCTTTTGCTTACAAACACAGTGCGTTTCTTAAGTGTTCTTGTCAATATATCATGGCTAACAAAGGAGACAGTTTTCACACCAAGGTTTTTAAAGTACAGTGAAAGGAAAATGTCCAAAATCTCCAGCGGCAGACTGCGTTTTCTCTATTTTTTGACAAAATAGTGTGATAAGCCTTTATCTCTCCATCCAATCTATGAAAACTTTGCACCAAGTTTGAGGATATGAATCTTTAGACACAAATCGTTTGATACCAAATAACATTGCTTCTCGACTATCTATAATGTGTAATTTCCAAATTTTCGGTCGAGAAGCTGCCTGGAGACTTGACGGCCAAAACGAAGATTTTTTACCAAAACCTGCGCTTGTGTGACAATGAGGTAGATTGATGTGTATCAGCAAATTTCGCAAAAGAGTATCAAGAAAGTGCTCCAAACTTTTGAAACGATCCAAGTGCGCTTGAATATACATCATGTTCAAATACATGCTTGTAATTGACTTTGAAGCGACAATTTCTCAAGGGGAGAATCGATTGATGTCGATAATATACAGAAATTACACAGTTTGCGGGTAAATTACAATTGTTTTGTTTACACAACTCGATCTAATCCACCGAGAGATATCTCTACTTCTCTACTGGTTATAAGTGTTGTAACAGCGTATAGCATGCATAAACGTGTGCATAATGTATAAATCGATCGGAGTTTTACTAATTTTACTGTACTTTTTGGTAGTTAGTCATTGTTGATGGTGAAGTGGGGAGATTTGGAATATTGCTTCTTTAAGCAATTCACTGCCACATTTACTGCTAGGAAGACCCTATTTTTTGTATCGCAATTTGACGAAAATGAAACGATAATCGTTCATCTCTTAATAAACCGTTTACAAAATAGCAGACTGGTTTTTTACAGTGTTTGCTGTGTAGATTTAATTTTTTCTAAGACAAATTAGGCATCATAAACAACCGAATGAAAACAGCTTTTTTTTAGAAAAAATAAAATCGTGACTATTTTGCTTTTATATCTTTTTTATCACAGGTGACTTTTCCGCTGCTCGTCTGCTATTTGCGATTAAACTCCGTGGAATCAAAAATATAACTCGATTTTTCATCTCTTTCACTTGCGAATGATATGCCGAAATGAGAAGAGAATATGTTTGTTTGGTTGGGAGTGTTTCGAATCTCAGAGCGTTTCACACTTCTTTTTGTTCAAAAGCAACCCTTCTTCAGTTTCTTTTGGCTTTTTATATTAAAATACAAATCTGCGTAAACTAATTATGAGTTAATTAACATAGTAGTTAAGAGTCAGTGTGTTTGATCAGTCGACTGGTTTTGTTTTATTACTTGGCCCGTGGCCCACCTTCGTCCTTTTGGTTTTTTCTCTTCTCAAAGGGAGGCCGTTTGCTTTGCTGTGAAGTTCTTTTTGTGGAAATATGCTGCTGAGAATCGATCTTAGGCTGACATCTTCTTGAGGCTGTTCAGTTGTTTGACAAGGGATTCTTCGCTAGGAGCATATCTTTTCTGAGTCTTTTTGATGTGGCTTTGCCCCTCCTGGAACACAGAGACAAAAAATAATGAGCATCTTCAGCAGCAGCAGCATAATTTGTATTAAGTTACTGATATTCGGAGAAAACTTCCAATTCTATTTTCTGTTCAGTTTATTTGAAATAATGAATCGAATGATGAGGAGATTGCCTTGTAGAACACGCATCAAGGAAAAAATAGTTTGGTAGTAAAAGTTTTAATTGTCAGTAGAAAATCGGAATTTCTCGAGGGTAGCTTAAAATCCCTAAGTGCAATTAGTTTAGAACCATCATGAAAATTGCTGTAACCATCAAATTTAAGTATTTAAAGGAACAAGTTCTCTTCATTTCAGCTCAGATAGTTTCTACCTTCATTCGTAACGCGTTATTCACTAATTTTGTTTTCGCTGGTGATTTTAAATAAACACAAAAGCTCATTCGTACGATGAACAAAATATCTCTCCCCCGTCGTTTAACACTCGCACTTTCAAGGGCATTGTATACTAAGCAAGTAAGCAACACATTATAATTGAGGAATTAGAAAAACTGATTTAAGCATAAATTTCCATGAGATTATCAGCAACAGCGTAAATTACCAGGGAATATTTTAATAGTTATTCCTCAATTTTTTTCCTTTTCGTTTCAGCACTTGCTAGAAATTTGGATTATGCGGCTATTCCATATTTTCATTATTCCTCAAAAATGTATTTTTGCTTATTACAATGCATTCCCTCATTATTGCACTGTATTCAAATTTTACTTTTGATGAAAACTCTTGTTGCAATGCGACATTTTGAAGGAAAAAATACGTGGTTAATCATCCTTTGTGCTCTTTGTTTTGCCAACCTTCAGTTTCGTTTTGTTGGAAAATGAAGTAAATTTGCCGGCGGGCAGCAAGGCAGGTCTCGTCTACAGTATGCGAGTTGCAAAAGTGTATGAATAAAGGATGAGAGACGTGTGCGTCAGAGAAGTGCGTCAGAATACATTTTCTCGTTGTGCAGACGTCACACTCACGGATAACTTGCATTATTCCTGGCGGGTGGATTCGCCTCAGGGGAGTTTGTGCCGTTGTTCCAGAACGCAATTGTGTCTATTCCAATCTGGCCGAGATTGGATTAGCATTATTCTGCTGCTCTACTTTCATCATCCACACACGCGAGATTTCGCAGATGCATCGCACATAATCAAGTTAGTGCCGTGTATGTAGAGCAGAGTTTCATCCGACAAATGAAATTACTCCCCCTCAAAACCGTTTCCCGATATAGCCTTGCACGTTCAATTTGCCCTACCAGGCCTGCTCTCTGCCGTCTCATTTCACTTTTGGATTAATCCACTGCTTTAGATTAGCAAGTTTATAGAGGATCGTAGATTTTTTCCTTATAATGAACTGTTTAGTTTGAGATTAAATCGCTACTGGAGACAGAGGGTTTTTCAAACTTTCAAAACAATTTTAATCACGGTAAAAAGAAAATATCTAATCAAATATTTTTTCATCTCGATTTTAGAAGCATATGCGGAGAGCTAAATTTTGTTTTGCAGGAGCATGAAATTTTGCCACTCAACCGTTTGAACGTATTCACATATTACGAAAGTCTGGAAGTGAAGTGCGTATTGTGCAATCCAAAGAGAGTCTGCTCTCTGCGGGTTGCTTCAATTTTGTGGCTTTCAAGCCTTTAGAATATAATACAACTTCCCATATGCCGGCACCAACTTTTTTTGTTCAACTAGATTGGAGGAGAAGAGTTTGGGAGAAGCAACAACCTGTACAGTATTAAATAAAAAGCTATTTAAAATTAGATTTAGAATTAACGAATGGATATATTTAAGTTTCAAATTTAAAAGATTTAAAAGGGTGTCGAGTGCCGGTGTATGAACTAGTTACCAAAGACTCAAATCTATTTTAACCCGATGTAAAATTAAATCTAATCCTCCTGAGACTGGAATCTTTAATAATTTTGGTGTTGTACGCCTAGTGAATTTAATAGCATTTTCTTTTTCTATGTCTGAGAAGAGAATTTCCTGCGGAGAAATGAATCAGAACGAGAGACACCATTGACGCAGGCAGCAGGGGATGCAATTACTGGTCTGGAGAAAGGAAGCAACAAGATGAAACACGGCGGAGGCGGCGGCGGCTTTTGCACACATAAAGGGTTGCGAGAGCGTGGGTGTTCTGCGTCACTCCGCAGTGGATCGATAGGGTGGTGGGTGAATGGAGCAGCGAGTGCAGCCCTGGGCAGCAGCGAAGGGAGGCTGCCGCCCTGCCAATGACGTCACCGCTGAATGGGGTTGGCGGCGGATCATGAATGGAGCTGCCTCAATGGGGTTGTCGGGGCCATAGATTTCCACCGCCCACGAGCAACTCAAGTGTAAATAATTGCGTTATTTTCGGGCCTTCGCACGCTAGTGAAAAATGCCCGAACCAAACTTTCGACCGCCCGCATTGTGCCCGAAAATCGTCGGCTGTGCGGGCGAATTTGGTAGGAGATCAGTAACCCACCTCATGGGGTCCTGTAATCACTTTGGGACTGTCTTGAATAGATATATTTTCACTTTTTTCAAAAAAGATAAAATCTCTTTTTTGACAATTCATGGAGAAAAATTCCATATTTTGAAGGATAAATTTTTTCTATTTGCTTGTACGGCCAGAAAGTGAAAATAAAAGGTTCAAATTAGTATGATTAAATCACTGTTTTTCTTGAATTTCTAAGGATTAATATTCATTCGAAATAAGTACTTTTTAGCAAGAAAAAAAAACAAATTTGCATTGAAACAAAGAAAAAACCAGTAAATGACAATAATGCGAATGATAGTCCAAAGAATAAATCTCAATCTCGTACTTAAAAATTTAGATAGTTTAAAATACCAGCATGTAACAATTGATCCAGATTTTTCCAAAGCCAGTCCGTCCTCTGCCCATTTCAGGCAGGATATGGCGATCCGTTAGGTTACGGCTTTTTGCGCTCATTTTTTTTATTAAAAGGGGATTTGCGCAGCGCGGTGCTTTTATCAGCCTGCAAAACTTTATACCATTTTTCCTGCTCCGGTGCACAAGTCAATGGAAACAAGTGTACGTGCATGCAAACTAGCTTCTCCTTTTGAATTCCCGCGGCGAGTTTTTTTCCAGCCTAGCCCAGCTAGCAACGCAAGAAAAGTGCAAAGTTGTGAATATTTTAGCATTCTAATAGCATATGACTCCGGGATAATTGCATTTCATGTCAGTTATTTCATTTTTAACCTGAAAGAGTTTTTCGAATTTTTTGTGGATTTTTTCTTCAGCACTCAAATGATAATAAGAATGAAATCTCTTTCATTGTCAAATCTAAATGCCATGTCTTAACTAATTGTAAGTACAAATACGCACTTACTGAACACTTCTGCAAAACAAGCAACCACAGACTGTCAAGGCAAAACAATTTAATTGAATCACTATAGGGAAGGCCAGCGAGGAATTCAGAATAGCCGGAATGTGCGGTGTTAATGAAATTGCAACGGAGTCGCATACCCCGACTTGCAATTAGATGAGACGTGAAACCCCGTGTGGAATGAGAGCGGTGCTAAAAAAGTATGCATTTTTACCTGGAGGTCCTGGATGGTGAACAGCCTCTTGATGGCGTCATAGATGGACGCGGGGTGGGCCGTGGGCTTGGCCTCGGCGTGGCCTTTGAGCGGGTTCGGCGGCCGCAGCATGGCTACTTCCTTCTGGCCCTGCTGTGCGGGCGGCCTGCTCACAGCCGAGGCCACCGCCGGCGCCGCTGTGCTAGAGGAGAAATCCCTCTTCAGCACTTTCAGCTGCTGCTCGTCGCTCGAGTAGTACTGTGTTGCAAGCAAAAGAAAAGTCGCGTTAGTTCCAATCGATTCACATTATCCCCGTTAATTGGAAAAAGTTAAGACTAAATACAATGCATTGCAGCTTTTAATTTAAATTTCAGATCACACAATACATACATCACAAATTTTAGAGCAATTTTGAAGTTTATTACTGACTTTTTACATTTTAATTTGTTACAATAGAGAGTGGAAATTCTTGTTTTAAACTCGTTTGAAAAGCATTTTGTCAACTAGATTAGTTTTCACCACCTTCTTAAATAACCATCAAACGTCTCGCTATTTTTTATCCATGGCAAATTTTAATATTGACCATTTTTTGTTATCGCGTGCCTAAAAATCAACTCAAATGCAAATGAAGCGTATACCAACAACTACACATTTATATGATTTTCTCGAAACAAAAAACATGGATTCTTAGAAAAATATGTGAAGCTGTGAAAAATATAATGCACTGGAAGTAAGTAATCGAATATCTACATTATATTGAGTTCAAAAGCAACAAAGATAGAATCTGGAGACACTATAAAATATACCGTTATTGCTGAACTCTTTTGCCTTTATAGTCCCCTACAATATGTATATAAGAAAGAGAGCGGATCGAATCAAATATCATTCAATAACTTTTGATTTCACTGTGAGAGGTAAAACTATCTATCAATAATGACGCTTCTAAAATTTCCCGTTAAAGTTGGCTATACAATTCCTAGCATCGAAATTGAAAGCTGGCATGCAAACAGGTTTATCACTCTTACTCGTGATCTTTGATTTAAGGAGCAAGAGAATTTACCTGGGGCTGGTCGTAGGAGTTGTAGTGGGGCTCGTAGTACTGCTGCTGCGCCGGCTCATGCCTGTACAGCTCCATGAGGTTGTGCATGAAGGCATCGTTGACCTTTGACTTTTCGGCCTCGAACCAGGTCTCCTGGCCGATGGGCAGGTTGGAACCGGGCTCGTCGGCGTACTCGTCCTCGACGGCGGTGGCGTAGTCGAACGGCTCGAACTCGTCATAGGCCGGGTAGTAGGCGGGCAGCGGCTCCTGGTACGCGGGGATCGTGCGCCAGGAGCGCGTCTGTCGCACCAGCTTGGGTCGCAGCAGGGCCAACGCGCTGCTTGAGTGCACCGCAAGCAGCAGCGAACCCAGCACCAGCATAATTTCGCTCAGGTTCATCTACAACAAGCACCAATAACTTTATGAAAATCGGCTCTCTCATTGTCAGTGATTTCCTAAGTAAAATATATCATATCGGAATTGGAAAATGATGGGATAACGAAGACCCGAGAAGTTAGAACTAAGTCTACACTCTATAAATAGCATTATAATATTAATAAGAAAAAGAAATTTGAAATTGTGCGCGCCCTTCTATAAATAAGTATTGAAATGTGTAACTATTTGAAGAATTAAAATTGATATGTTTTTTAATTAAACGACTCTAGCTATAACCAATTTTTTTCTGATTATATTTTGTAGAGACTAGCAAACGTTTTATAATGGAATAAGCGTAAAATTTCTGCGTTATCTCTAATACCATTTGATTTGTTGAATTTTTAGCAGAAAAAATATCGAATTGTCATATCAGTGCTAGACAAATTTATAACAACTATTAACAATTTTTAAGGTCTCGTCAAAGGATAATAGATCTAGATCCCTGATATTTGGATCACTTGTTGGGTTCACGAGTAATAGGATTATTGCTCGTTATATCGTTGCCAAATTTGTTTACGTGTCAACAGTACGGAAAGTGAAGATGAGAAACCGGTACTCTTCAAAGCAATTATTTTGGCAGGGTATCAAGGATTAAGGTACATCGTCATATTCTAGTGGTTACTCTCCTTACAGTTAACAACACTTAACCTGCAAACCAAACTCGACAACAGTTGAAGATTATCATGAATGCGCCAGTTGTGAGACTTTTGCGCGTGCATCTTAAAAGAGAATTTGAATTTAAAAATTAATGCTCTGTTTAAACTCCGAATTTAATTTGATTTTTGTTTTCAAATTTGTTTCCGTTAAGCCAGTACATTATGATTTTTGGCACATTTGCAATTATGCCCAGTCCTCTCCATAGAGTTTGTTAACTTTTACCATCCCGTGAAAGTTATTAAGATAATAATATTCTAATTATAAAACTTTGTTAATAAAGAAAGCGATATCCAAATTCGATCGAACATAGCGCACTTTCCAATATAAGCTCACAAAAAAATCGCGTCTTTACTCTTCCAAACTTTTTGTGCCATCTCTCATGCCCCATGCATTATTAAAAGCTCATCGCAGCGCCACGCATAAATTTTGGCTCGATCGAACAGTTTATTTTCTTGCCCGCACTCGGCACCAATCTTGGTAATGGCAAGCGCAAAAAGCGGCTCTCGTGTCAGTCAGGTAGACAGGCGAGGAAATTTCTCGAATAAATTTTGATGTTGGCTAGTCAAGATGAGTGAGAACAAGGGTTGTTTGTCGGCGTCGGTGCAGGTGGTTGTTATTCTCACGATTGCAGTGCGTGCATGATAAATTGAGCTGTGACGCACGAATCTCGCAGCCCAGGGGAGAGAGCCGGCGAACCAGAGCTATTGCGGCCACACCAAGCAGCCCCAGATTTGCTATTTTTGTATTGTCGCTACCGACACCTGCGGATTCACGCAACCCACAATGTTAAAAAGGAAGTTTACAAAGGATGAGTGAAGGAATGTTTGATTTGATTAATTCAATCCCTATAATACTAAGAAGCTCACGATATTTAGCTTTTAAATAGTTCAATTAATCATGAATATTGTATAAGATTTTACTAGATTGTTAAATAAAATTTGATCTGCATTTATGTGCTCGACCTGTTACTTGATTTTTGTTACATATGTACGCTGTTGATTTAAGGAACAATTTTTGTACAAGTTCTTAAAATGACAAATAGTTTATTAGTCAATAATGATTTGGTAAAAATAATTTTGAAGAATTCAAAACTTGCACGTTTATTCTTCAATTTCATCCCTGAATTGATGTCTTTTTTAAATTTGTTTTAAGAAACAAGGTGATAAAATTATGTTTTCAAGGTAGTTAGTTTTCATGAAATTACAGGTTAATTATGTAGAATGGAAACTGCACATTTTTTAAATGATTCAGGACAGAGCGGTTATTCAGATACCTTAAAAGTGCTGAATATCGCAGTGATTACTTTTGAACAAACATAAACTAGATTTTTATTGCTCAAGAATTATTTTGATTAATTGAGGGCAAATAAAATTAGATCTAATATAGTTAAAAGTCATTCACTTTTCTGTGTCACAATCACAGCTTTAAATACAGGTCCCATTGCTACTTCATGATATCATACCTTGAAAATACATTTTCAACGGAAGAGTGGCACATTTTAACGAAAAATTTTCCATCTATTGCGATTGCCAAGTTCAAAGACAAGATCAACGTCCGGCACGTATGGGCGCATGGACGTGCATTGAGC
Source organism: Cloeon dipterum (assembly GCF_949628265.1). NCBI lineage: Eukaryota > Metazoa > Arthropoda > Insecta > Ephemeroptera > Baetidae > Cloeon > Cloeon dipterum. The sequence continues at coordinate 14,877,028 of NC_088786.1, forward strand.
GGCCGGGAAAGCAGGAGATTCACCCCCGAGCGCCAATAGCGCGAGAGTGCAGTTTAAACGTGGGGAAAAGCGCCCCTCTGCAGTTCACTCGGAGCCTTTGGGGTGGCGGAGTTAATGGGTAAAAATTGGCTCTGACCTTTTGTAGTGCAGAGGTGGAAGTGCGTAGGCAGGCGAGGTGTCAGGGACCGCGACGACAGGTGGCGGCGGCGAGGGTTATGCTGTCACTACTGGAGTGTCGTCTGCACCCGCCAGCAGCCCCTATTTATAAGGTACAACAGTTTGCCGCCCACGCTGCTTCAATGAAAGTTGCGCTTGCCTGAGCCACGCCGAAGCCTCATTGGTCTCTGAGCGATCAATGCATGCGCCCCCTCCCTCTCTCTCTCTCTCTCTCTCTTTCTCTCTCTCTCTCTCTCGCTCTTGTTGGCGTGGGCAGCAATCCACGGCTTATCTGTGCCCCTTTCGCTGTGTGTTTTTGCTTATCTTGACTTTTCTCATTGCTTGATGCGAAGGTGACAGGCTCTGGCAATGGTGCCGAGAAATGTTTTTGCTTTCACAAAATATTTATTGTTTACGAGTTTGAGCCTTCTAATTTTGATCTGATGCTTGATTTATACAACAACAGCTAACATTGCAATTCTGCATGACAAAATATCGCAAAAAAGTATTTCATACATTTAAAGGAAACCAGTTTTTCCATCATATTCGCATAATTGGTGAACGAGTGTGTAAAAAGCAAGTCGTTCCACGCGCCAAACACATGATGTTTCGATGAATAATTTTTTGCTCTTCAACGAAACGAGGCAAACAGCTTTTTGTTTACATTTTCTCAGCTTTCATATTTTTTACATATACCTGCGACACTCTCCACGAATGATATTTTAGCAAAAGTCAAACAATCAAATTAATATTGGAAAGACTGACGTACTTGAATGAGTTGTCCCTTAAAAGTAAATAATACTTTTTTTCTAAACTAAATGTGAGCGTATCTAATATATTATATATCCCAAATGCAACAACCTAATTTGCGCTAATTCTTCGACCGTCGGTAAATACTGTCCAATTTGTTCTGGAATCATGTAATGCTACTTCAAAGGACCCTTGGATTTTTATCAATTCCTGCATTGAGAGAACATTTTTAGATTTCTATAGAAAACTTCTCTTTCAGGAAAGCCTCACAAGATTCCTTCAATAGCAGAAACTTAATAAGTCAGAGACAGGAAACATATTCTATATTTTTTTAGTAGGGCCCATCTGTTTATAGCTCCTATCATGAGCGACAGATCTTACTGGCAAAACATCTCAAGTTGGATGCATCTTCATTGGATCTACATGGGCAAATCTTAGTCGCTTCTTACGTTATTATATGTACTTATTTCCCTTTCAAAGACATCATTTTATAAACATTTGTTATGTATTCTAAATTATCAACAGTTAATACTTTGAAATTAAAACTTTTAACTTAAAATTTATTCAGCTGAATGATCTCGTGAATTCAAGGTTTAATTTTTTAATTGTTTGGAAATTTTAGTGAAAATGTGGTAGGCCGTTTTAAACAACGAAAGTTAAATTGAACATGAGCGGGTGAAAGATATGGTAAAAGGCATAATCCTATTCTTTTTTTACCAAAACAAAAAGAATTGTGAATCGTCTCTTGTTACAGAGATGAAAAAATTTAGAAATAGCGGAGATCAAAGCAGAGTGTAGGCGAAGTGGTCCCAATTCGGAAGGCTTACTTGACCGCAATGCATGAGGCACAACAACACACTCGGGTCTGAAAGAACAAATTGACGTCAGCGGTTTATTATCGCCCCCGCTGACGTCACTGGGCTGCTACTCCAGCACTTGTGCGAAACGAACGAGAACTCTCTTGCTTCCGCGAACCTTTTCGAATAATTGCACCGGACTCGCCTCGCGGGACACGAGCCGACTTCCTTTTCCAACTTTGCATGTTTTCTGAAGATGTGGTTGAAAGAGTTTTCGAGAGCGACAGGAAGCAACTATTTTTTAGTTCAACTTGACTTATCGCATGTTAATACCTATGAGACAGCACTCAACATTAATTCGAGCCATCAAATTTTACGCAAATAAAAGCGGCAACATCGGCTGTGTTTTGAAGGCACAATAATTATTTTCATTTAAGCGATTCGATTCTTAAGTCGTCCTATGACATAATTGTAATTTTGAGCGTATGGAATGCGAAAGCATTAAGAGCGCCTTGGGAAATGGAAGGAGGCAACAAGTTCAGCAGCCTTGTCACGCAGGCTGCATAATAATTTTATGCGATTAGAATCGTTTTGCGCTTGAAATAGCCCTATTGCTGGCTACCATAAATTAGGCCGTCAACCCTACAGTTTCTGCAAGCGGCAAGAAGTGCTTTCCTAGGTTTAGCCAAAAAATAGCATGTAATTATAGTGGCTTGCTCTCATGCCACCTGATTGATTACCTACGAAAAAGGACTATTTTCGGTATCACAAGGTCGTTAGTCTAAATTGATTCAGCACTAACCGCGCATTTATTTACCTGGTTATTTGAGGCTTTTATTTAGCATTTGGATTGCTCTCTAATCACAAAACCGGCGAGAAAAATTTACTGCTCGTGCGTGGCCTACATCGTGTTGAGAGAAGACAGGAAAATTTCGTCGTTAATGTAATCAAACGCGTTGAGGAAAAGGCCTGGGTGGGTACCGCACCCATCCACGTCTACTTTCCGTGTTTGTTCAAAACCACATAAGTTAAAATTATCTCAAAACTATGCCTTTTAACTGAAGCATGAAATTTAGATGCGTGTTTAAGGAATCTATTATATTAGAACAAAAATTCAGTTCATATCATTTAGAAGAAGTGAAATGTGCTGTTTAAGAACTTTTGTCATGAAGATTAGTTGACAAAGTCTATTCTTAAAATTGGCTCTCACAAATATGACAACACAACATTGGCAATTAATGAAAATTACAGATACAATAATTATATTGTATAAAATCTGTTGCCAGCAAGCTTTCATTATTTTGTAGTAACGCTTGGCTAAAAGAGGAACAGCGAATTGTGAAGACACTGTGTGGGGTCGCTCTGAGCAGGAAATGGTCGATGCGGAAAATTGGCACCGTGTAATAACATCAGAAACAGCGCTGTAGCGTTGGCAGACTCGTTTCAATGAATAAACCCACTTGAATGCGGATAATTTCGACGGGTTTCGATCATTATTTTGGAAGAGGCGGCTCGCAGCTCGAGCTGACACCCACGGAATTCGAAAAGGCGTGGGTGTCAGCTCAGCAAACCCGGCCAACGCGTGTACATAATACGCTGGGCTAAAATTGGTCTTTATAGCTTGCAATATTTGTCCTCTAGCTCATGTGTATCAGTGTTTTTTTTGCTCCCGCTGATCAGTCGATTTAAAATTGCTCAACATCTCCTGTGTAGGATTTCAATCCTTGAAACTAGGATTTGTGTGACATTACATCAATTAATTTAGGAATTTGATCAACAATGTCAACTCAATATACTGTATGGCACATGAATTTATTGTTATTCCGCTGTTAAAAATCACAGCAAAAAGAATGATTTCTGTCAGAAGAATCAAATAATGCAGCTTCCACGGTGTGTAGTGTGCTGTTTTTTCCATATATGAATAAGTATTTTCAGTCCCCAGATGGGTCAGGAAACTCATGAATTAGGGGTTGCAACTAGTAGCCGAAACTAGTAGAGCAGGGCCTATCTGTAGAAATATGGAAAAATAAACAGCTCAATACACACCTAGAAAGCTGCATTTAATCCTTCTGACAATTATGACAATCGCGCGTGCTTCTGCATTCATTGGCATCTGTCAAGAAGAGTGATTCCTATTTTTTTTTAGACTGTTTAAGAATTAATTGCGCATCTCTTTCAATCTTGCAAATCAGTGGAATCATGAACCATTGATAAAAGTTGGGCTTTTTAACTTTTACTTTTTTGGAAGGGGTTAGTATTAGCAAGCAAGTTCATAAATAAAAAATGCGTTATATTGAGGATAAAGCATCCAACCATAGCTGTACATGGGCAGCCTCCATGGAATTTGAAATTTTTCATGTATATATAACAATAAACACCTCTCGCTGTGTTATTTCCGAGAATTTAAAACGGAGTGGTGCTTTTTTTGCACAGATGGGATGCTATTCGCGGAAGCGATCACAGAGCAAATTAATTACATTTCTGCTATTCGCAGAATCCTAATTCACGGTCCTTCGTGGAAGGGGTTTGACTGTTACAGTGGACACAGGCTTGAAATAGGTCCTAAAATTACGGCTCGACATTGATTGTAGCGCGTGGCGCGCGGGCAAAGGCCAAAGGTCGGGCAGAAAGCTCGCTCGATTGCGTCTGGTTCTAGGAATTTCCATCTGGGCTAGCAAGCGAGGCAGGCGCAACATTTCTAATTAATATCCACAATTATTTCCTTTCAATTAGTTGATGGAACGCTTGGTGCATGACTATAAAAGCAAATGCAACCTTAAGACCTATAATCGTCAAATAGCTATTTTACTCTTTAACAATGCGAATAATGTTGAACATAGAATCGATAACATGTATAGAACATACGCACAATTATTTTCTATTAAAGAATTGTTTTAAGTTTTGTTTCGCCGTTATCTTTTTATCTCCAAAAAAGTGTCTGAAAAACTGTTTAATTTTTGGCTGGAAATTAACTGTTGAAACTGTATCAATGCATGTAAGCTCTCGTTAAAAATGCAAAAATAGAGAAATCATTGAGACGGAGAGTGCCAAAGATGATTACAAGTATCCAATCGGTTTGGACATCAGGTGCATGAGAGAAACAACGTCACTGTGCCCATAGTAAAGTAATAAACACCATTCATTATAGCAGGAAGATTTTTTCAGATCTCAAGGCAAGAAGCCCCTGGAATTGTATGCTTGTGAATCGTCTCTCTTTTCCTACGTAAGCTGTAGCCTTATTCGTATCTAGTGAGCTGTATATACAATGCAATTTTACCTTATATTAGAGACCTAGCATACCAGCGTGGGGTTTCCTAGAAAATCACGCAGTGCGCATTGAAGAAATCCGAAACGTTGGACAGAGCGATGTATCAAATATGAACAGCCATCTCTTTGCCTTTCTCCCACTAGAGGTGTCGGTCTTGTCACCTCCATTACACAAGACTGTCTTTTATTATTAGAAACACGGCTAGAAACACTGATGATGAACTCTCTTCATTGATTTTGGTCACATGAATTACAAATAAATAAGGAAATTATGATCACCATACAAAACTTTGGAATGCCCTATTTTTCGTTCATCAAAAAACTATTTACTTTAAAATTTCACGGGTGTCTATTCGATTGAAACTCAATTTAAACATCTTCTGGATAAATTGCTTAGAAAGCGATAAGAGAGAACAATAATTATTATTCCTTCCAACTCCTTCGCGAGAACAGAGTCGATGTTTCACAAGTGCCGCAGGATGTTAGCCTGCGCTGCAGAAATAGAACAGCAAAGCGTGGCGTGGGTGTTTGAAAGCACGGTGTTTCATCATTGCAAGGCCGTGGAAAGCATCCATGAGTGTATGGCTGCATGTAATAAATTTCCCGCCTGCAGTCCCCGGACCACCCACGTGCACATTAAACACTGTGTGTGAGGAAATCTCGTTGCAAAAGTGAAACAATATGTATTTCCATGTCGTCGTAAAATGAGAATGGTCGAAAGCTTTATTGAATACATATAATAAGTTTCCTCGACAACTATATTTTACCGCTCAGCAGGACTCATCGTTGATATATGAATATTTATGTGTTATTTCTCTGCTCTCAAGCTCCATATTATAGAAACAATAGAGAATATATATATTTTCTTTATGGGAGGATCGATTTTTTACAGGTTAATAGCAGGAAATAATCAGAGATTATGACAATTAGTATCCAAAGTCGAATCCCTTCTTAGCGGCGATTGGGAGTTTTTCGCCGGCCAGAAACGGATTGCCATCGTCTTTGTTCACAGCTCCTTTCTTGGCCACCATGTTCTTGTGGTCGTTGTCGATCTAAAATGATGAATTTATTGTTATTTTTATAGACGAGCCGGAAATTTGCTCTTGCCTTGAATTTTTGCACCATTTGTTCCAACCGGTGGTCGTCCCTGGACAGCGCCCGCGTCACCGAGCTTTCCATCGAGCAGTCGAACATGTGCTCCGTGTCGCACATGCAATCCTGCGCCGCCTGATAGTTGCGTGAGAACGACGCAGTGTTTTCAAACTCCGTCAAACATCCCTCTGAGAGTGAAAGTAAAAATAAAAAGGGGAAATCTCGAATAGGAAAGCTCTTAATTTATTTATTCGCGTATTAAATTATGCTTGTCGAATGAAATTTCTCGAAAGGAAAAATTATTGATTTGCGAACACACCAGTGAATCCGATCGGACAAGGGTTGGGCGGGTTGCAGTAGGCGGGAAGCACGGCGTCCGTTTTGATTTGCTTCTGGTTTTTTATAGTGCCGTCGGGCTTGAGGCGTTGCTTGCCTTCACCGGCGCCACCCGTCATAAACTGATGTCCCCAGAGAGGGCTGTGCTGCAGAAACTCTTGGTCACGCAGGCTTGGCGCAGGCTGATCCAGCGATCCCAGAATGGGTCCATAGTCACCCATCAGTTGGTCCTCACTGCTCAGGTCTTTCAACGCCTGCGCCTGCAAGTCCATATCCGGGTCCATTCTAAAATGGTTAAAAAAATTTATATAATAACTTGGTGCTCAGTTTTGTACCAATATATTTTAGAGTATGTTTAATATACTGGTTTAATTTGAAATATTTTCGTTTTGGATTATAAAATTAGATTTTAAAATCATCAATATTTTAGAATGGAATTTTCAAAGAAGCATCATTGAGTTCATCATGTCTTCATTGTGAAAATTCATGTTGAAGTAAATTGCAATTTGATTATAGAGTCAGGATAAAAGTTGTATGAATAGTCGTGTTTGTGTATATTTGTGGGACACAGACAGATGATATGACTGTCCTACTTGTTCATTCACATATTCCTCCATAACATGAACTAATTAAGTTATCAGTGATTAGGGGTAACGCTAATTACATCCCTTATGAAAGCACTGATGAGAGCAGCCTCGTTAAATGTTTATTTTGGTTTGGCGGCTAACGCGACCTTATAAGATAGCTCTCGTTAGGCCACCAGTTGCGCAGATGTGACGCGCGAGGTGCCTATCTTTGTTCGATCGCACGCTTCCTTGATGCGGGTATTGATCTTTCGTCACAGCCTTTAAAGGTCAATACACGCAAGTTCCCAGCGAGTATATATAAATTCGATTTGAAATTAACTCTGCAATATTCCCCAAATACTTTTTAGAGAGTATATTGCACTGGCAATGTCTAAATGCATCCCCAGAGATGCATATATCTTCTTGCTTGGGAGTTGGGGGAATTTGAGGACGTGGTTGCTAACATCGAGAGAATATTTAAATAAGCAATAGTCCCCAATCTATAACATAATCAAAGAAGATTGTATATTTTGAGCACCGTTTTGTTAGCACGCATAAAAATCAGCGTCATTTAAGAAAAGGCATTAATTTTTAAATAGCACACCTGTGGGGCCCAAGTGTTTTACCTTGATCCAATAGGAAACTGCATGCCGTAGGAGCCTGAATCTGTCAGGTCCTTGGCCATCTGATCCATGACCTCCCTGAGGAGAGCATCGGTGATGCGTGGCTCATGCTGGGTAAGAACGAATTCGTCAAGACCCTGAGATATCAACCCTGAGAAGACTCACCTTGAGGTGATGTGGGTTGTATGAACTAGCCTTGCCGACGAGAACGAAAAGTGCGACGATCAGTGCGGAGGCCATGTTGGGGGTGTTTCGGCCCTGAGTTGCGTGGCCCAGAACACACTCCCTGCGTGTTTAGCCAGCAGCGTAATGGAGGCGGGCAAAGTATTGATCGGCACCAGCCGACGGATGGACTGCTCCTGCGCCACCATCTCGTGGGCGCTCCCTGCATTTCACTCCAGTAACGATTACTTTATTTGTCCTCGATAGATTCGATAATTATTGATTAAAATGAGAAACTTAAATTAATGTGTTATGAAAGTGCCAATATTATAAAAGATCATATTTAATTCATAGTCAAACAGCACCCACTGGCATACCATTTTCAGGAAACTCAACGTGTTTATATATAATTCGATGAATTCAGCTATGCCATTTAGGCATCATCTAACAATTGTGTATCTAATTATTCCAAGACTTTAATCGTAAGTGATACAGTCTGCAACCGCAATTGAGCCAAATTAGATGCACAATTTTAATGTTCATCTGATTCACTGCGCTGCGAGTCGTTTTCGCAGTACTCGATCAGAATCTGTGGTGCTTTCCGAGAAGGCATGATTTGTTGGTAGGCGTCGGTGTCTTCATTGTTGGTCGAATCGTCCAAGTCGGTAGAAGCGAAAAGGAAACGACTGGAAGCCACTTTGCACCGCAGCAGGTCTAGCTCGTAGCGCGCCGCGGCAATTTGCTCCCTCTGCGCCAAAACGAGCTCATTCAGCCGGCGAACGTCATCTCTCCTTCCATTCACCTCCTCACGGCTGCAGTTTTTCTACGAATTTTTTTTTCTTAAAAACGAGTTCAAGAGAAGTTTTTCCAGCTCACGTGTTTTGAGTTGTCCGGATTAATCTTTGAATTAACTTGTTTGAGAAGTTTCAGAAGTGTTTGAGAGTTTTTCTTCTTCTTTTCAACTTCCAGCAAAATTTCTTTGTTTAAAACGATTTTTTCATCCTAAATCACAGTTGTTAGAACAGAATCATATATTATGGTCCCGTTTTATTTATTTGATTCAAGACTCAAAGGTAAATTAGATGTCACTTGAATAATTTTCGTTTTAGGAACATCCAAGCGTACCTCTAAACGTTTAAACTCTTGTAATTCAGCTTTGCTCGTTTCCAAGTGTCTAGGCTTTGTGAGATTTTCAATTTCACAGCTTAAAACAGCTTGTTCCAATTCTGTGATATCTAAAACCTAAATGGTTTATAGAATAAATTGAGTAATATTGAGTAAATTGTAAAGAATCTTACTCTTCCTAATCTTTGAATCATTGTTTCCTCAATTTTCGAATTTGTCACTTTTATTTCCTCTTCAATAGCAGAGGTTTTAGCTTTCACCTCTTTTAAATTCTCTAAATCATTCCTTGAAATAAAGCCTTGTCAAAATAGCCATCAATCACAGCTTAAATTTTCCTACCGATACTGATCATCAAGTTTGGCTGCTTCTGCGCGGAGCTCTCCGCTTTTGGCGGAGAGCTTGTTCATCATTTCGAGTGATATCAAAACGCACTTTGAAAACTCAGCTCCTGCTGGAATTTGGTGCAGTTTCAATGGCACTGCGATCTGCAACTCGTTGATTTTTGCTTGTCTTTCTCGCTGAAAGATGAATACAACTCAACCCAAACTCAAACCTTTATTTTTTTAAAAATTAAATTGCCCTCATAATTTCTACTATCAAAGTCGTAAGTACTTGTCCCTTTTACTTACATAAAATACATCAGTGCTGTGAATGATGCACTTGATGTTCTTCTCAGATAACTTGAGTTTTTTTCTCAGCACGTCGTCGTCCTTCATCATTAAACCAAATATTCTATTTTTCTCCATTAATTTCAAATTAATATCGTATCTGGAAGAGATTTTCAGAGTAAAAATTTAGCATCTACACACACCTTCTTGAGAACATATATCAAAGATTAAGCTCACCTTAACAGTCTGCAGTGATTTACGTAGTCAAACAAGTCTTGACTGCAGCCCGTTGGACAGACTTTCTCGCTGACACCCTTGCAAGTTGAGCCGGCACTGCTGGTGCCGCTACGATTTTCATCTGATCCTTCAGTGACTGAACCTAGGGAGCGTTTGCGATAAAGTTGAAATTTCCTGAGCATTGCAGCGACTTGACCGCTTGTACTTTGTACCTTTTTCCTTTTTTTATAACCATTATTGTAAATGATTCAGTGAAATAAAATAACAATTTATAGTAAATAAATGATTGATTAATTACTGGAAATGCTTAGCGATGGCGGTTTGTATTCTTTTCTGAACAAAAGTATCAGGTGCTCAAAGAATGCTGTTCCTTCAATCGCGGAAACTACCTCTGCTTCCAACTTCTCGATCTGATATTGCAAGGCGTCCACTTCCTCTTCCACCACTGCCAGTTTTTCTTGCAGCATTTTCTTCTGTAAAAGCATTTAAGTCATCATTCCAGATAAAAACTAAACATTTTTTTTAGCGATGTGTACTTAGTTTTTTTAAAGCTAACACCGATATCATTAAATCATTATTCATTAGCTGTTTATTCATTTACGGCGTGGTAAGTGTTAAGTCAAAATGTCCTAAGCTAGGTGAAACGCTTTTTCTAAACTTTAATTCCTTTATGAGAATTTTGCCATACGAAAAAGTACATTTTAATGTGGCTTACACAACCTAAAATTATTTAAAAGTTCGAGAACAGAACATTTAATCTAATAACATTAATCTCAAAAAGTGAAGATCCATAATTTTCAATATAATTCGGATTTTCCAAAAATTTGCAGATATTCTGATTATACTTACATTTTCCAAGATCGTTTTCTTTGCGTCCTCCATTTCTTGGAGTGACTCTTTCAGTTCAATCTGCTGAGCTTCCATATGAGAAACAATTTCTAATTTCTGATCCAGCATGAAGTTCCACTGTTTCAGAAGACAAATGTTGACGTCGCATATCAGACGCTCCTCTATCAAGGCTCTAACTTTAGCGTCAAACCGCGATACAGAGGATAAAACTTCATCAGTGCTACAGTTACAGTTATTATTTTTTTAAACCTCGCAAATAAAGCATTCGAAACCTTTGACCAAGTGGTTGATCTGGATGAAGAACTTCATCTAAATCTGTCAACGTGCAAAGCTGGAAAACTTCACTCATTTAAATTTTTTTTAATAAGTCAAGATTTACCTTAAACAAATAATCATCAGGCTGCTTCAAGTCATTGATCAAAAACTCTGCGTCAGATTTCAAGATTTGCTGCAGAATTTGCCTCCGTTCTTTTTTCAGCAGAATGACCTTGTGATTGAAATTAGATTTTATGTAAAACATCTGAAACAGGATCGATTTAAATTAGTTCTACTTAAAACAGTGCACGATTTGCAATATGAAAGTGAGAAAAATTTTAATTCTTAAATTGTCTTTGTTCTACTTGCCACAGCACGATTTTTTCCGTTTGATGTAAACACGATATAAATGCAAGAAGCCAATTTTCGTGTTTTTAATTCACACATACTTAAGCTAGTTTATATTTTCAACATGATACGTATTTTTTGGAGCGCGTAATTTTGCTACTGCACCCATATTTAAATAACCTTTTGTTTGGTGATTTTCATGCATTCCAAAATTTCGCTACTGCCGTCTCTTTCATTGTTTGGTACAGAGTACTCTGCATCCGTCTTTAACTTGTAAACTCCCATGTCAGTGTCTTTGACTATCGAGTTGGATGGTGACCTCCTCGGTCTGCACTTCTCGAGGGCGTCCACCTTGCGCAGGTCATAGCTTCGCTGCATTTGACGCTGCCTCAGCTTTTCGGCTACTTGATTTGCGGTAGAAACGCTCTTTCTTTGGTACCGAAACGGTAACGCGTCCAGGTCAACTATCGTTTCCTCCGCATCGCACTTCGATAATGACACAGCGTCCATCCTAGTATCCCATAAGGAATGAGTATATTGAAATAGTGGTAACTATATTTTGTCAAAATATACAAACAGTTTCAATCAAAACAAAATTAAGAATTTTCCATTAAGGAAAACATTACGAAGTAAAAATTAAAACTGACGCTTGCGCTTTATATTGGTGAAATATTGATTTTGTTAACATCATCAGATTTCGGTCAGATTTCGCTCTTATGGTTTTCAATATGTATATTAAGTAATTTATTTAACTAATAAATGAGGGCAAAAACATGGCCAAAACTGTTCTGAAATGTTTGAAATCAAACATCTTATTGAGATACAAAAAGACAGCAATGTATTATTTCTGGTGCGTATATGAAAATAAAACTTAAGTTTATGAAAATATACTCACCGCAGAAAAATTGGAAATTTAGGTATTTTATTACGTTGAAAATAAGAAAAAATTATTATTAGCAAACTCTTATATTTCAATCAAAGCACGTTTTTCAACAAATCAAAATGTTTTATTTTCAATTAAGAGACGAATTCAAAGCTAATTGAAATCTGTTTTCGGACAAATTGTAACCTCCAGAAAGAAATTCTAATTACTTACCGAGTCTTAAGTGTAAATTCCGGTGAATGTGCGTTTATTTCCACGTGAGCCGCCGCTTGAGGTTGAGCGTGTGATGTGGCACGTGACTTTGCAATCAAGAAGCTTTCCACAGAACAATCCTCCCTGCACACACAAAGGTTCTTCACGCTAAATTTAGGGCTTTGGAAGGAGTTCATCCCTTTATGCTATGAAACATGCAGACTAATTTAAACAACACTAACTAATTATATTAGGGGCTTCCAAACACCTAGCCAATAAATTATGCTTTATTGTAATTTATAACTTGTATCGCTTACAAAACGAAATTAGCAAATTAAGAAAATTGATTTTCAACTGGAAATATTTTTATGACAGGTTAAGTTGCATAATTTTTATTTCTATAACACAACTAAAAAAATTAATCCCCGGCTCGTTTTCTGTAGAGGAGAATTTAATGCATCACCAGCACCACATACCCTACTCCCGCAATTTTTAAGCACGTTTCCTGCAGTGGTTGCAAGAAGCATGAATGAATTCTGGTCCATTCGTTCCTTTTCCTTTCTATTTCCGGCTCGATCAAAGCTGTTAATCAAGCTTTTAAATTTCCTCCCAGACAGTGATTAAATTTACCTAAATTTTGAGTTCTGATTAGTCGAACTTTTTCCTCTAGAAATCCTTGAAGCAATGGGTGCAAAACTAGAATATCCTTTTTTAGCCTTTTTAAATTAATTTTTTAATATTAAAAGTGAAAAAATTAGGATGAATTATACTGTGATTTTGTATATGCCTCTCGCAGCAAAGCCATCTGCTTGAGAATATGCTCCCTGGTGGAAAGGACGGCGTTTGAAATTCGTTTTTCCGCCTTCTGCACGCGAGTCTGCTCAACGGATCTAGTACAGTTCTTTGCTGCCACGTGACGCGATTCATTCTGTCAAAATCAGTCAGTGATCAGTCAAAATAAAAAGCATCGTTCACCTCGAGCGCCACGGTGGGTCGACTGATGATTGATTCGCCGTTTGCGGATTTCTTCCGTTCACCTATCGCGAACATGAAAATGCTTCCATCATCGCCAGCTGTGAAGCAAAAGGCGGCGTCGTGGCTAAAACTCACTGCCGACACTCGGCACCCGCGCTCGCTTTCGTGCATGCGAATCCGCCAAAATCGGTGCCACGATTGTTGCTCCTGTTGCACGTCAAGTGCAGAAGAAACGTTTAGTTGCACTTCACCGCTCTCAAAGCCCATCAAGCAGGTCGATTTGTCTTCACTGCACGACATAAAAATGGAGTTTGAATAATTCGAAAGCTACTGGGGATGCTATAAGCAAACAGCATGAATTTGACAAAATATAAGTGTGCTAGCTCTAGATGAAAAATAAAAAATAGACGAGCCGATCGAAATTAACTTGATTATGCAACATGCATAACAGCGCTGTACAATACGTTGCATAATAATATGCCACCTTATGCAGGCGCATGTGAGTTGCAAAGCGCTGCTTGTTGACATGATCGGTATTTGCTTAAATTCGTAATTATTCAAGTCGAGCAAGGCTATCGTCATTATATCATCCGTTTGAATGAACAGAGTGAGTTCAAACGCAGTCCACTGGTTGCAACACACAATGTGAAATCCTGTTCAGTTCAATTTGTATTAGAAAAATAAAATTATTTACGTGTTTATAAATTTTACCATTCTGTAAAGCGTTGTCCCCGTACCGATTGCAATCGCTCAAATTAATTTGTGTGCATGGTAAAACTTTTAGCTTGAAAGATATTTTGGGATTTTCAATTTCGAGTCCATTATCGACAGAAAAGCAATTTAGTATCCCGTTTTCACACAGAACTAAAAGCTTCTCGCTTTCCTAAAAAGATAAAAAATTACAAGTCATACACATAATTATTGATTAATTTTTTTACAGTGAGAAAAGTTGCCAAGATTCTATGTGAAACTTCTATGTAGCCGATTGGAATTAATATTCCCTTTTTAAAATGGACTAAAAACACTCTTCCATCGTCACTGGCTGTCACGACAAAAGAGACATTTTGATCGAAACTGATGTTCAAAACTCGCTTATCGTGTGGTCTGATGCCTTGCACTTCCCAAATCCTCTCATTTTCCCACTGAATCGCGCACAAGCTGAGCGAACCATTTTCGAAACCGACAATCAGCATTTGACCATCAACCTGAAATAAATAAATTTCACACCATTTGCGATTCCTTTAATTGAAGCGCATACATTTTTCGGTAGCCAGTACAGAATGGCCACCTCCATTTCAAAATACTTGTCCAGAAATTTTCCCGTCACGTAATTGTGCACCAGAATCCTTCCATTTGGGCCAACTGTGGCGAAGAAGGGTCCAAAAGAGCAAACTACCATTGAGATTATTCTTCCTGCGTGGCACCTATTTCAACGAAAATGTTCCAGGTATCGATTTGTTAAGGAATCATGGAGAGCAGTTCCAGGTGAATTTTGGTGGTTCTTATGGACGCAAAGTTTTGGCGTAAAATTTCTAACTTACTTACTTTAAGTTACTTAAAGTACTAATAGCTAAGATGAAGGGTGATTCCAATCTTAGTTTTAAGTTGAAAAACCTGCTCCAAGCCGCTCTTTGACCTTTAAATTGAAAATGTGCCTAGCATTGAGTTGATCTATTTTTTACAATCGAACTTTCTTACGCACTCTAAGGGTAGCCAAAATGAACCATTTTAGGCAATTTCCAACCTTCAGAGTGTGACCCTGACATGACCCTGAGTGTCAAAATTGTCATAAATCAATAAGTTTGGTGTCAGACCCTGTGAAGTATCAGAAATTCCTGCAGGGAATCCTGGACACCGGATTGTTACTAAGATCGAATAGCCCTATGGAAACATGGAGAGTCGAAATTTAGGAAGAATTTTTTCTAATCTTTTGAAATTAATTTAATTGGTTGGAACTTATCCGGGATTATTTATAGCATATTTTGGATTTCCAATTTGAACTCAGATCGGAGCAGAAAACAATTGAAATGACACCAAATCTGATAATTTAGGACAATTTCAGAAAAAAATCAAGTGCCCACCCACTTAAAAATTTCAACGACAAAAATTTGGGTTTAACTGCCGCATAAATTCACCTACAACTGCTCTTGAATTTTTATTTACTTAAGTAATTGTTTGCAAATTGACGGTGCTTGCTCCTCTCCTTTCAGCGTTGGACCAACGTCAGCAAGCCAAATTGCTCCAAGAGCGTCCTACATGAAGGGGTATATAACTAATGTTTGTATATCAATTGATAATTATAAACTTTAATTTAATGGCAATTTAAAAGTTGTATTTATAA
The DNA here is from genome assembly GCF_949628265.1 of Cloeon dipterum. NCBI lineage: Eukaryota > Metazoa > Arthropoda > Insecta > Ephemeroptera > Baetidae > Cloeon > Cloeon dipterum. Next base: position 14,892,590 of record NC_088786.1, read on the forward strand.
AACCTCGAGTAAAAGTGAATATTTTAAAAATTGTCTTTAGCACTCGTTTTATACAAATATTAAATTTTCAACGCTTTTACAACCTGAAGCAACCAGGTAAGTCCATCTGGCTGGGTAGGCAGTTCAATTTTGGAAACGAGACAGCTGTTCTCACCGATGGTGAAGTAAACAACGGACTCATTTCTGCAGTACAGTCCGTCGTGACGGGCATTCAGTTTTTCCATGTCCCATGCGCGCACCCATCCGTCAGTACCTGCAACGTGAATTTCAAAATGCACGCCCTTTCGTAATGAGGAAACTTGTGTCCGTGAACGTGCACCGATAAAGAATCACATAATTAACAATTGGATGAGTAAAACCTATTGAAATGAGCCAAGCATCGTGCCGATGAAAGGTGTACACAGGCGCCTGGTGACACGTGACCGCCCTCCGCGTGGTCAACTCAAAGCTTAGTTTATTGTTTGCCCAGATGAGAATGTTGCCCCAGTCACAACCACTTGCCACCTGTCAACAGCAGATGCACATTGACGTAATGACCTTCAGATGCATTCATTTTAATGATTTTTTTCTTGCGCACAGTGCTTTGTCTCTTCTATATAATTTAATTCTCAAATTGTAACTTATTCGCGCTAGTTTAAATGCACAATTTTCAACAAATCCTATAATCTAAAATATTATTAAATTTCCAATCTCACAATACACAGATAAGAGTTATTCACAGCACCTTTCCATCCGCCAGAAATTCAAAGCCGACAATGTTTGACATCTCGGATGAGCCGAATTTCCCAATATCGCCAGTCAACTTGACGCCAGTGAAGGTTTTGGCCGTTTGCCAGAATTTAATGTGACCTTCACCTGTAAGGGAATGAGCAAAATAATATGTATAATCATTTAGTTAATTCTAGATCGTACGCACCACCAGAAATTATGACGTCGGGCTGAACTTTGGAAAAGGCCGCCTTGAAGACGCACCTATTAGCCGCCTCACACTTGACCAGCATGGCACTTTTCTTCCAGTCCCAAAGCGCCAGTGTGAAGTCCGGAGCGCCTCCCAAAGAGCAGAGAATTGTTCCATCGTGACTGAATATTGGATTTTAAATTCCATTTAAGACTTTCCGCTCATGTAAAAATGTAGTATTATTACTCAAAACAAATTTCATATTTTGATATACCCAAGAGTATTTGTGTAATAAAATTCATCGTAAAAATTACTTGTAATCCAGGTAGACGAATGCCTTTTCAGTTCCGTTGGTGAGTGTGCTTACGACATCAAGAGTGGGCCAGCTGAGAACGTAAATGCTTGGTTTGTGTCCACGCTCGCCAATCGCCAACTGGCTTGAGTGGTAATTGGCCTAGAACGCGAAAATTGAGTGCAAAGGGGATTATTTGGATTGAAATTTTACGGAGATGTGGCCAACACCAGTACATCTGACGCTCCGCTGCAGCTTCATTTCACCGGTTTTAGTGTTGAGAAAGTGGATAATATTGCCAGAAACGTAAATCACCGTGTCTTCAATAGCACACAAATTGTACAGCTTCTTGCAATCATAGCCAAATGATTTTCTTTTGTTTTGGTTAAGACAAGGAAATAAAACGTGAGCTATAAATTCCACGAGATATATAAAGCATAAAAAGTTTGAGAAAAATTTAAAAACCTTCAGTTATAAAATATGACGCTGATGTGTAAAAAGATCAACTTCAAAAAACATTAAAATATATCTCAAAAAAGTATATGAAGTCTATGTTGGTTTTTAAAAAGGATACTCTAACGTAACGTAACGAAGCATCCCCTCATCGCTGACAAGAGGGCCGACACAAATTTCGTTGATGTTTTTTGAGGCTTTTTCGACGATATTTTGCACAATACGGTCCATTTTTCGACTAGCCCTGCTCAACTCAAATCAACACAATCATTTGGAGTGGCGTTTCTATGGAAACGCACGCGCTATCTCACTGACAGCAATTGGTATGGATGCAATAAAACAGTAGTTTACTATTATATATATTATTGTAACATATTGCTATCAGAAATTTGTACGATAGAAATAAAGTGTAAATTAAAAAAGGACTTAGAAATAGATCAGAATATTATTTTTGCGAAAGCGTGAGGTAATTAGATTAAAAATAAAATTCAAGAATAATGCAATGAAAAATTATTATTTTGAAGTTGTTTATTAGCCAGAAAAATTGTGTGTACAAGGGTTTTTTGTTGGATATAATCTGGGGTTCAAATTTAACCGATGGGTTTTACTATTCACTCTGGTTCAACTGCGTTCCTTTGTTGCTCTCTAGTTTGGGCTATTTCTGGATCTGCGTTTTTTGTCTATGTTCTGAAAGTCTACCGGGCTATTTTGCGGTTCTTCGCACCAGTAGCGTGCTCGACCATGCCAGAAAAACGTGTAAGTGGCTCATGGGCCTTTCGCTTCATAACTATCAGGTTTAACTCGCTTAAATCTTTTAAACATCCAACTTTATTTTGGTAACGTTAGTCCACTTTAATAAATTATAATAAAGAGCGATAAGAGTATAAAAAATTAGTATACTCTTAACATTATATTTTTTTGCAACGTTTTTATATTTTTTTGCTATATATTTCTACATTGTTTCCTAGGCCGAGACCAAAATCGTGATTGCAGATCCACAATTAGTTCCTCCAACAAATTCAAATGGAAATCCACCAGTACCTGGCAGAAAGTATTTTACAAAATTTTAATTAGATGTGGAAATTTTTAAAATATTATATTGAACAAGGTGCGACCAAAAATTAATGATGTCATTTCACTCGGCGGTGAAGAAGGTTAGAGCCGCTGCTAAGCTAAAAGAGTCGTTTGACTCGTCTGAAGTTAGTGTTGACGGTTGCAAGGAAGAAGGGTGTAGGTTGGATGCGGACCGACACTTCAAACAAATCGTCAAAGCAATAAACGGCGACGCCAGCCACTCTCACCTCATTTCATGCGAGCACAAGAAAGAAGTGTATACAATGACTTTCAACAGCAACTCGTTTACCCTTTTACAGGGCGCTACAACTTTGCGCCGCCTTGACGTCATGAAAGACTTCCTGAAGCTTATTCCAGAGGTATAGAATAAAACAACAAATCCATGTGAATTTAATAGTTTAGGGAGGGGGGGGAACTCTTCAATTGGGGATTTAGGTGAATTTCATATAAATGGTTACAACCCTGATTATAGGCGAATTTTTATGTTTGAAAAAAAATTATCAAATTAATCTACTGCCGCAACTTTTAGATTTTTTTTCAAAACTTCCTTAGTGTCATAGTGTAATTTTGGATTGATTTTGCTCACTGCAGCTATTTAATTGATTGAAATTTCCAACGGCAGGTGGATGTGAACCAAATCTCAGCGGACAGTTTTGGCGAGACGGCCTTGCACCTGGCCGCACTGGCAAACTTTGAGGAAGGTGTGCGTCTACTGGTGGACAGCGGCGCAGTGGTGGACGCCCTGGACGCTCACGGCTTCACACCACTGCATCATGCAAGTCTGCACAAAAACACGGAGGCGGTGCGGGCGCTGATCAGGGCCGGCGCCTCGCTTAAGCGAACGGCGCCGCGCTACTTCGACTTTTCGGCGCTGTCTATGGTGCTGCGGAAGACGCCAAAGGCAGTAGACGCCGTCAACGAGCGCCTCGACGCGTCAATTTCTTTTTCCCAAGACGAGAAGGACGATGACGGCGACAAAGTGACGTTGGAGTTTGACCTGCGGGAGTGGCAGTGCGAGGACGGGCCCGTTTCGCTGCTGCACGTGTTTGCTAAGGAGCACGACCTTGAACACCCCTTGCTCCGTGTCCTTCTTGAGGAAAACTGGAGACGCGCCAAATACATTTACTATTGGCGGATAGGGTTTGGCATCTTGTTTCTCGCCAGCATCGCAGCCTACGTTTACACCAAGGGCGAGCCTCAATGGCAGGTAAATTTTTTACGAAAATATATATGTATAATGAATTAGTGGATTTGAAATGACACTTTCTGATTCATTTTGGGGAATGAAGGTTGTGGTCGAAAAATAAACATTTTTTAACACACACAGTAACCTTATCAGGCAATATTTCTTTTTATAATTTTATTTATTTATTTATTTTTGAAACAACTTATTCCTGGTAGATTCATTGCACGGAATTCATTATTGTGGACGTCTCATCTAAACAATTTTTCAAGTTTAAGTAGGACTCCGAAACAATTTAAAAATATCGTGAAGCTATTCTGGGTGCAGCAAATAATACTTTTTTAAATTCTAAATTTATAGATGCTCGACTGCATGGATTCAACTAAAACCTTGACCATGTTGACAGATATACCCACTGCTCACGCTCGCCATTTGTGACTTTGTGAGGAAGGCGGTGAGCTTTGTGTCTTTCGCCAACAGCCCCGCCGCTTTTAAGTTCTGGAAAACACTGCTCACCTACCTGCAATCGTTTGATAACTATTGCGAGATTTTCTGCTACATAGGCGCGTGGGCCTTCTGGCGAGGCGACCAGGAGCTCAAGGACAGTATCGGCCCCATGGTTTTCTTGGCTTGCTGGTTTAAATTTATCGTTATGATCGGTGAATTCCGCATGTTTGGCTTGTATATCGACATGTACTACTTTGTGCTCAAGTCGTTCGTCAAGCTGATCCTTTCTTTCGGCGTCTACCTGCTCGGCTTCATTATCTGTTTCTGCATGTACTTCCGGGACGAAGAGCACTTTTCCTCCCTCTTCACGGCGTTGGTCAAAGTGGCCGCCATGATGGTCGGTGAGCTGGAGTACGGCGATTTGTTCAAGTCAATTTCAAGGCAGAACGGGACTGAAGGCTCCTTTGAGGTGCCTTGGCTCGTCGGCGCCAATGGGTTCTACAGCGTTTTCCCGCTGGCCTGCATTTTGATCTTCCTGGTGGCGGTTCCCATCGTTCTTATGAGTCTGCTGCTCGGTATTGTTGTGCAGGACGTGAACACAATCAAGAACCAGGCGCACTCGTTCCGCCTTGCGAGGAAAGCCGAGTTGGTTGAGTACTGTCTGATCACCACCGCACACGTGTCCAGGTTCCTTAAGTCTGGTTGCTGTGATTCCAAACCGTGCTGGTCGTTCTGGCGCTGCATCAAACCAGAAAACAAGCGGGTGCAGGACAATGGTAAAATTGTAAGCAAGGAGTATGCCTTTGATAATGAGGAATTGCCAGTTTACATGCATGACGCGTATGAAATAGCAACTAGAAATTCGGTGCATGACCAGTAAATCCTTCTAAACCATAAAAATAATTGATATAATGTTAATTAGGCTAACAAATTATACACAACTGCAATATAATAGCTCACATGTTTAGTCACCAAGATAACAATATAATTGTACACTTCCCTTATCACAATCGCATATGAATAATTTAGACGCAATCCAAATGCGACGTGACCTACAATAATTTAGAAATAGTATACATAAGAGTTATTCTTATCTATAGTTCAACAACATATTTGAGAAAAATAATTTACTTAAAGTCTTGCAACGAGTTTGGACTCTACCAGTTAACTGAGCGGTTGTGTTGAAAACAAAGTCAAGTAATGATTCTCTTGAGGCTGCTGTTGCTGACTTCTATTTTAACTGTGAGTTTGCAGAATATTGATTTTTGACTGTAGTAAATGACACCAGAATTTCAGATATTGATATCAAGCCTGCAATGTACTCCTTTGAAAATGGAGAACAATCAAATTGCAGAAGCTAGCTTCAGAATTGATCGGTTAAAATCAGACGAAGGTAAAATTATATTTGTTCAAATCCCAAAATAAACATTTTAACCCACCAATTTAAGCTGCTGAGAATGTGCGAAGTAAGCGAGGCTTGAAGAAGTTAAGAAAGTCTCTGAAGAAGTTTGGTAGAAAGGTGGAGAAAGGTTTCAAGGACGTGGCAGTAAAAATTGTTGTAGGAGTTCCTTCCGCTATTCTAGGATCAGCTGCTGTTGTAGGATAGAAACATTCTGACTTTTTATGTATGCTCAAATTTAAAAACGTGTGAAATTATAGACCATAATAAACAAGATTTTACAAAAATGAAAATAAATTATATTTATGTAGTTCCAGAAAGATGTGACAAATTATAGGATAAACAAAATTGAAGATGTCTCAAAACTTGAAATTGAACTTTCTAGTCTTGGGGACATGTCGGATGGTAAGCGAGTAGCGAGTGTCACGTTCAAAGCAGCCATCCTCCTGGAACCTAAAACGTTCTGGCATGACAAAAATGAAACAAAGCTATGTAATGTGCGGCGAGACGTACCTTTTAGCGCATGCTGCCCGGTTTGCAATTTTCATCTCACTGGACACCTGGTCAACACTTCTCTCAGCAATGGAGTGCAGCATTTGACTGTACATGTCGTCTTGCACGATCACCAAACTCCGTGGTTCAAGCAGCAACGATACAACCACCTCTGTTCGCATATCACAGCTTTCGCTTTCAGCCTGGAAAATGTATTCCTAATTATCAGTGTCACCCGAAAAAAAATTCAAGAAGAATAGTCTACTAAGAATTTTAAAAAGATTTTACTCTTAAGATAACTTATATAGTATGCAATTGAAAAATAAAATAAACTAAGGTACACCAATATATTTAAAATGTTATGACCAATGTGAGACAAATCACACCATAACATGTTAAGGTTAGAAAATAAGTTTGTGAGGACAGGCAGTCGTGAAAAATTTCAATTTTTAGAACTTAACTAATATAACGTGACACGCTTTTGGCGTTCAAAATTTTCATAATAAAATTAAACAAAGCATAAAATTGTATCAAAAATAATGAATACATATTATTTATCTATCATTTCATTGAAAGGAATAATTTACACTAACGTACCTGATCCGATCTTCTTTCCAGATCATCATTGTTACGAGGCTTGAAAAATTCAAGCACAGTGTGAGAACCACAGGAGATAGTTGTCACGGTGGGATAGAACAAAGGACCGTCTGTATGCGCCTATAATCACAATTAATGTATGTAAAGAGCCTATTTTGAAAAAAGAGATCTACATTTAAGGACGGTATTCACGTCTTAAAAATGAGCCAATTTTTTTCAATTATCAATGTGCAGTTGCATACCATGATTCCTTGTCCTGGGAGGTATTCATTGATTAGCACATGGTTAGGTTTGTTGTCTCCAAAAACTTCCAGCTGTGCTACTTTTTCCACACTGCTACTCAGCCACTGGAATAAATCCAAAAGTTGGAAAATTAGTAATTAAAAATACAGATGATATAAATTGGAAAATGAAAATATTATATTCGGATTTGTGGATGAGCTTCAAACAAATAGTTACATTTTAGAAAAGAGATTGCGAGGATCTTTTTCTCTCAAATTTTCATACGAGTTGACGTCCACCCCTACTCGGTCAATCTTCGCTGAGTATAGTAATTTTTATTTCTTTCTTTCATTTGAAAAGAATTTACTATGTTAAAATATTTTAGTAAGTTAAAATTTATTGTTAGTTGAACAAATTATAATTGTCATAAGCTAGTGCTACTATTGATCCCAAGTCTGGCAAAAATTAATATAGGACATGCTCAAAGTCGGATTGAGGCAAACAAATTACAGGGCGCTAACAAAGCGACTGGGGGCGCCCAGCCAGAAGGGTGCCAGAAGGCCAATATTAAATGAGAGGGGTGGCACCGAAGCACAGCCCGGTACGCCCTTATGGTTTGTCTGACTCGTGACGTGCTGTCTGGTAACCTTCCCTCTAAATTTAGCCCTGCAGAACCATAATAAAGATTACTTTGAAACTAAATTTATCATTGACCGAATTACAAAAGCTTCCTTCAAGTTCTGTAGCACGATCTATTCTGTCAAGCTGTGGTTGTGCAGGGAACGAATAATAATCAAGCAATATATTTGACATTTAAATTCGCCATACTATTTAAGTGTACATATCGTGTATATAAAATTACTTCATCATCATGCAAACATTCGGCCTAGCGAGAGAGGCACCTTTGAGGTAATGTTAAAAGGAAAAAGTCTCAGCCAGCAGCGATGCGCCACGCGAAAGCGCCTGCCAGCTAATTTTTGTCAAGTAGCCAGCCACCAGCTACTGCGAATTTAGCTAACAGGAAACTCTTTGGATCCGACGTTTTAGTTTTTGGTCAAACCATTGGATTCGTATAGCATTCCAGATGTTAACCACGAACAGAGGAATTTTTTTTGATTTGATGATTTCAGCAATTAAAGGCTTTAAGAAAATGGTCCAAAACTTTAAAATTGATTTTATAAACAGCAAACAAATACTTTTGTTCATTTAAGCTGAAGTTTGGAACATTTTTTAATAAGGATCAGTGGGTCATTTTTGACGTTTTAGAGAAAAAATTGAATATTTCTCACATGGGTTAGTTCCTAGCTTAGTAAGTTGTTAGTTACTTTAGTTACGCTATTTCCGTTATTGCCGAAAAAAACATGTTAATTGAAAACATAAAGTAAATTTAACCGTTAATGAGCTACTTGCCAAATCCCTGGAAAAATTCTAAAATATTGTGAAGTTTTCCGGAAAAATAAAAATTACTTATCAAAACGATTTGAATTGTCAAGCAGAGCCTACCTATCAAATATCATCTTGACTGAATAGCAACCAGCTTCATTCAACTTTGTTTCAAATTTGAAACATTTTATTAGTTAAATCCCATGAGGATTTTCAACCTTCAGAACCACATAACTCACAACAGGGCAGGACTGGCTAAGCAGGCGCTCACCTGGTGCACTTCCCAAATATTAAAATTTATCATGGGCCATATAATATGGTGCCCATCTGGCTGAGCTGCCCCGGTATTAATTTCGGCTCCAGTCTGGGCCCTGACTCGCAAACTCGAATCAAACATTTTTCCCCTGGTGATATCTCTTAACTTTTTGGTTACTACATGACTATTCAATGATTTCGCCAAAGATAGGTACATCAAATCTTAAGATTTGCTTTGTTAGCTACACCAGCCGCTGACCAAATTAAAAAAAGGGGAAGGAAAAGCTTTGGGCCGCGTTAGAGTATGTAACACTTTGTCAGCCGCTTCAGCACACCCAGAGAAAATGCTCCGGGCACTGACCATTTTTATCAAGCAAATTTAAAAAACGACTACCTATGTTTAATTAGGGTTGTATTAAATTTGAGAAGACTGTGAATATATATTGTAGATAATTGTGACAAAAACATTAGAAAGATAATATATTAACTTGGGGCATTATTTCTGCTATCATGCCCTTAGGGTGTGGAAGTCCACCCCAATTTTGTAGTCGTCGTCTCTTCAGCTGCGTCCATTTGGGTTTAGGAGCATTTAAGATGTTCTTAATTAGCATCTGTTCCTCATACTCGGAAATGAACTCAGGAATGTAGTAAATCGTGCAAGGTGCCTGTTGAAAAAATGATTATTCATTTTATTTTTGACATAATTGCAAATGATATAAATTATGAACACAAACCTCTGCAACCCGAAACTTTTGCAAATCAAAATCCACGTTTGTTGCCATTGCATAGTTACAGGGCAAAAATTAGATTAATTTCAATGTCAATTTTCTCTGGTTTGTGCTGCGGACGAGCAAAACAAAGCACCCGGCTGTGACAGTGCTAGAGCAGGCAGTCAGTGATGCCAGCAGAAATTTGATAGCAGGAGAGCAAGGCTGCCAACAATCTATCAAAATCCACAAGTATTTTCCAGATTTTTGACAGAAACATATATTTTATATTATTTTTTTATTTTCTTAATTTTACTATATTGATTTATTTATCTAATTAACTTTTTTATGGTATCAGGCGTATTATTTGGGGTGTTGGGGTTGGCACTTCAGAAGACCAATAATCATATTGAATGAAAAAGCAGAGGCGCATGAGCGGGGATAGTCTGCCAGTTACGCTGTAGAGACTATATATCCTATATATATGTATATATATATATATATATATATATATATATATATATATATATATATATATATATATATTCCAACGATATATGACAATAATGACTTCATTAATAAAAAACATTTATATGGTATTACATTGGTAAATTTTAATATTTTTTTCCAATTCGTACAGTTTCGTGATCAGTTCAATAAATATCATTCAGTGAGCTTTCGTTTACAAACAATTAATTTATCGTTGTGAACCTCGCAGCGCGCTATTGACTAATCAATTTTTCTTTTGGCTCCAAGTTAAGGATAAGCAAAGCTACAAAAATGGTACTTTTTACACACATTCATGAGCTTAATTGGCAAAACCAAAAATTATAAATTCTCATCTTATAATAATTATATAGTTCAATAATAATTCATAAAGGTCAAGAGAGGTAGAAATCGCTGATTGCATCAAGTTCACAAAATCTCTCATTGCATAAATCTTGTGTGCTTAATTTTTCTCGCAAACAATGAGGGATGCATGAAAATTCGAAGCAATTAATTTAATTAGCAGTGAAAGCAAAAAACATTTTTCGTGATTCCGTGTGTTCATTAAGTTTTGAATTTGCAGGATAAAAATAATTATTACTTAAAGATCCTCCCATGAAAGCTAAATTCTTCCTCAGCTATTTCGCACTCTTCATTCAATTTCAATTTCTTTCCCGCAAGTTTGGTTGAGAGTTAAAATTCATTTTAATTTTGTAAATGCTACATTTTGTTCTTCTATTAATTACAGTGTGATGAAAAATTGTGTGATTCGCACTAATACATCACCTCACTCAATCCGCAAACACACAAACTTTCGCCATTCACAACATGGACAAATGCATCAAATGATAACTTTACTTCAATATATCGCAACTGTGAAAACTTATTTGGCACCATTAGTCCTGCACGATGAGACTCCTGCATTTGCACTTCGTTTCCTATGACGAATGTAATCACTTTGAATACTAGTTCTCGATTTTCAATTAGTCTTGCTGCGCACGACACACTCTTCAGTAGTACCACATATTCATGTGCAATGTAACTTCCATCTATTGTCTTTATTTTTTGTTTATAAAATTGCTGTCGAGACGAGCTTTTACGCTATTCTCATTATTTACAAGAGTGTATAATTCGAAGCCAGTAAGTACTCCTGCACTGGCAGTTTTGCAAAAAAATTCTCGTAAGTGTACAGATACGTGCGGAGGGCGACTCTTGGGGGTTGCTGTGTGTGGTTGGCTCAACCCTCTCCGCCGACCTCTGCATGGGGGTGGAGATGGTGGTGGCTGTTCTGCTGTAAATGCAATCGCGGCCCGCGCAGCAACTTATCACGCGCCAACGGCGGCTGTAATTTAGTGCATTTTTAAAACAAGTTTTCCTATTTTATTAAATTTCAATTGTATATAACGCAAGAAAACTAATCCAATCACCAAGAATTAAGCGAGCGCAGACAATGTTCTTTATTGTTACAGCGTTAGAAGATTGCTGTATAAGTATTTACAATTTCTAAGAAATATATATAACACAAATTTTCTGAAAGACTAATTTTGAAACTGAGGGATTTTCAAAATTGATGGTAAAATTTGATTGATAATGCTTTCAGCTTTTGTTAAATTTCAATTTCTATGATTTTACCAATACATATTTTAATAAAATACAAATTTACGAATCTAAATTCTTTTAATTATTTAATTTTTTTCAAATTTTTAGCATTCCAACAGATTTAATGAGCATTTTTATGGATTTGATTTTCTATTTTTTTTTAAAAATTATTAATTCAAACTTGAATTAAATAGGACTTAATTCAGATTTTTTAGCCTTTTGTTAATGTAGCTGCGGAAAGAGTGCATACCTGGGGGCAACTGAAAATTGTGCGTTAGTCTTGAATGGGTCTACTGCTCATTGTAATTGTCGTCGTATTCATCCTGGCCATCGTCATAGTCTGGTTCGGGGGTGGTTTGCAGCGCCAGGTGGGGGACAAGGGTGGGCAGCGCAGGTGGGGGCTACACCATACATAGCGGAAAAGCATTAAGCATTAACCAAGCGAATATCAAGAGAGAGTTAATAAAGTTTTTTCATGTTAAATTAATTACACAACGCACAAAAAGTTTTAATGTACCTTTGTGGGCGGCCGCCAGCCGCAACCTGGCAACGGCAGGCCATCAGGACCAATGGGACAGGGTGCATCTAGTCCTGGTACCCCCTGCTCACCCTTGTCACCCTTGTCTCCCTTTCGGCCGCGTTTGCCGAGTGGACCCTAAGTAATATAAAAAAATAACAGGACAAATTAGGAAAAATTCAAATTAATCCTAAGTAGTCAAAATGACTCTTGAAAAAACTGCTATTGATATAGATATAAAACATTGAACACAAAATGCACAAATTTATTTCGTTTTTCCCTCTTCACTCAACGTTAGTTAAAGAGTTTGCTGAAGTCAGCTTGACTCTATTTTATCATACGCGATTTAAGATTTGAATCTGAGGTGAAAAGACACAACGATGTGTTCATTTGAATTAGTTGAATCACAGCTGCTCTCTTGAGCGCGTATGGGTTTGATTACAGAAAACTTCTTAAGCATTCACGTATTAGAGAAATCTGGGGGAAAAACGAAAATCGATTCGCCAGCGGTGAAAGGCGGCGTAATGAGATATAATAAAGAGTAACTCACCGCTTCTCCTCTCGTGCCCTTCTCTCCTTTCGGCCCCTATTGAGAAAATCGCATTTTAATAAATTCCGCCGGCTCAAACTTTGCTCTTAATATTAAAAGTTTGCACGCGAGCTGCGTGAACAAAGCGGGCAAGCATGCGATTTTATACAAATTTCGCACAGGGGCGGAAGGGTTGCGCCCGCGGGCACTTTGCAAGTCACGCCCGGGTCACTCCTCAACCATAAGAAACTCTGTGTTTTAATTTGAGAAATTCAAAATAAAATACCTCTGATCCAGGGATGCCGTCAGTTCCCTACAACAATTAACCACACCTGCGTTAGAACATGAAAATGCGACACTTTGATTGGAAATTAATGTTGTAAGATGGGGTTGGGAACGAACATTAAGCGCACCAACACCGCAAAAAAGGAGCAGTTTTGTATTGTACTCACGGGGAGGCCTGGCTCTCCTCTTTCTCCCTTCGTTCCAGGTTCACCCTGGGCTCCCTTAAATTCAATTTATTATTTTTTTAACAATACATAAATTAAGAAAAATGCTCACCTTCATGCCGTCAAGGCCAGGAGGTCCCTGAAATAAGGAAAAATATTGGAAATAATAAAAAAGGAAATGAAAATTAATCAGCCAAACAGAATAATACCCCAGTTTGAGCATAAACAGTGTGGGTGGCAGTAGTATCAGAAATAAGTTAGTAACAAATCACAAATTAAAGAATGGAAAGAAAATCTAATAGAGAAGCTGCAGTTTTTTCCACAGCAAATTAGTAAGGAAATAAATTTCAGCATTTGTTAATTATGCGAGGAGAGAAAGAGACACTTGTTAGGGAACATTCAAAATGCAGCATAGGTCACAATTGGAACATGTCAGTTTTATTGGACTAGTTGTAATTCTAATCTTAGGAAGTACTCGCAGCATCAGCAGTGTTCACATCCAGTATGTTACGCAGTAGACACCACATGTATTGTATATTATTATTAATAATTCATTTTGTTAGTATTACAATTAGTTAAGTCGTCGATGATCCATGTACAGTACATATCTTATACATTAATTATTAATGATCAATATTATATTTTCGCATCAATCAACATGCAATTTGTTAATATCGTGTTCCGGAATAGTGTTAGTTTTTTTTGGCAGCACGAATTTTTGTTATTGCAAATAACCAAGTATTTTGTAATTCTGACTCCTTTTGTGCTATTTTGACCAACTTAATAGAAAACGAGAGAGGCGCGCATTTCAATTTTCTATAAAAAGAGATGAGATTTTATTGGAACGAAATTCAATAATGTAGCCATTTTTGAGTGAAGTGAGTTAATTTTTTGATGGCCCGACAGCGTCGTCATTGTTGTTACTGGCATTGTTAATAGAAAAACGTGAAAACGCGACCCCGGGGGCGGGGTGGCCCTTTCAGGTGGGGTCGCGTTGATGCGGCTCGGCGCCGTACATCAGGCTTGTACTGCGGTGCGAGGGGTTCTGTGTGTGGCTTGAGTGCCGCACCGGCCTTACCACATGGCCTGGCTTGCCCTGCTCGCCGCGGCCCAATTCGCCTCGCATCCCCATCGGACCCTGAAAAAGTGACACCAACTTAGTCAATTTGCTCCTTATTTCTTAAATGTTATAAAATATTTCAAAACTGCAGAGCTAATGTTCGCTTTGCATATTATGTTGTTTTTTCCAGTAAATATTAAATATTTTTTTGTATTTTAAATTACAATTCAGGTGTTTAAAGATAAAATTGCATCAGCCTGAACTATTAAAAATGAAATATATCGATCTAATGAAAATTACATCATTATTACTATTTATTTAAAGGATTTTTTTAATTAATGATTCAAAGAAACTAACGAATCAGCTGTAAACATGGTCATGAAACAAAGACATACAAAATGGCAATTTAGCGTTTCATAAAAAAATACTTATGTCTCTTCAATCTTAAAGATTTTTGAATATATCCAAAAATGCACTTACGGGTAGTCCCATTGGTCCTGGGTCTCCCTTATTTCCTTTTTCGCCCTGCGGGACACACAACAAATCAGAATTTCTAGCTATTTAAAATTATCTTTGGGCTCTCACAGGTTCTCCCTTTCCACCGTCCTGTCCTCTATCACCCTTGATGCCTGGTGGACCTTGTAGACCACCAAGACCTAAACAAGAATCTTGTTAGTTCTGATTTTTATTTTATCGTTTCATATGAACTCACCAGGTGGGCCAGGTGGACCTGGCGGACCGGGAATCTGTAAAAGTTTCATATTTAGGAGCTGGTATAATTCACATGCTTTGCGGTAAATGAATAAAATTAAATAATCAAATGCACTCGCTCCTACACTTACAAATTCTCCAGTGATTCCATACTCATGTTGACCGTCACCCTGCAAATAAACATTGCATTAGCCCATATTCCAAGATATCTTTATCTGTGGATGTTTGGGGGAAAATAATGATATGCACACAAATGCAGCGGCTTAAATAACGTGCACACATCCAATAAGATTTAATTATAAATTCTCATTCAAAAGTTGGGAGAGAAAGACGGTAAATTTCGAGACATACCTGGCGCCTTCTAAGCTTTTTGTATTTCTGTGCAGGCCAATCAATGCGTGCCGAGAACAGACAGAGTGGAATTTTCGCATTAGTTTGATACGCGAAAAGTATAGAAAAGTGCATGCTCTCTGCTCTTTCTGTACACGAGAGAGTTTTTACTTCTAGTTTGCGAATAAATTCTCACACAGCTTAAAAAATTGAATGAAATGAGACGGCAGCTGAGAGTAGAGAGAAATAGAGGACGAATGCGAGAGACAGGGTGCTTTCCAGATGCAGGCGAATCAGTTTCGAATTCAAATATGCAATATGAGAGAGGAGGTGGTGTGTACGTGTGAATATGAATGTGGTAAAGAGAGAGCGCTGCAAAACTTACTGATCGAGCACTAATTGAGTGTGAGCCTGCTCTTGATCCCTGATAATCGTTAGACAAAAAATTATAACCATATTTACTGCGAATGGTTCCGAAACAGTTATAACACCGTTTAATTAAAGGTAAAGAAGAAAAGACTTACCGATTCACCCTTTTCACCTTTGTCACCCTTCTGGCCCGGATAGCCCTGGAAAGAGCAAGATTAGAACCTTGAAGAGTATATTTTAAAGTAAGTCTTACTGGTGGACCAGGCAGACCAGGTGGACCCATGAGACCAGGAGGACCGATGTCGCCGTACTCGCCTTTGTCACCCTTCGGACCAGCTTGGCCCTGAAAAATTCCGTGAGTTTCCTCAATTTTCCTTTCCTGATTTTACTCACTGGAAGTCCTGGTGGTCCCTGCGGCCCAGTTTCGCCGTTGAGTCCATCTAAACCTGGCGGACCTCGACTTCCACCTTCACCCTTTTCGCCTATGATTATAATTTGAAAATTTTCAACTTGATGTAGAAATTTTAGATCTATCATATTTACCAAACATGCCCTGATCTCCCTTTTCGCCCTTCTCAGCTCTGGGACCCAAGTCACCAGGTTCACCCTTAGGACCTGGAGGGCCTGGGGGGCCTATCATCATTGGTCCACTATCTTCACCAAATCGTCTCTGAAAATTGTGCTGTATCAGAAACATGCCAGTAAATTTAATTTTTAAAATTTTAGTTTTAAAGCAGCATGCATTGAAAATTAAATTGAGTTAGCTACTTACGAACAGAACTAAAACAAAGTGGTCCAACGAAAAACCAAAGCACGCTCACAACACAAATAAAGAGAGACGCTTATGACCGCTATGGGAGGGAAACAAAGGTTAGTGTCGCAAATTAAGAACGATTAGTCCACCATTCACCGAAGAAAAAATCAATATAAAACTAGTTTCTACACCATTAATTACTACTGCCACCACACACACAATTTTACACAGAAAAGTTAGTCCCAATTTGTTGCCCGTCAAGAGAAAAAAGTTTTGTTGCCAACAGCCGCGAGAGTAATACATCGATCGATTGGCCCCATGCAAATTTATATATAAACGCGCGGGAGTGCGCCGCCAAAAGAGCTAATTGACACGGCGGTAATTGAGGTGCATGCTGCGCGAGTGTGTTTAATTAATTTACACAGTAAGTTATTACGCAAGCTGCATTCCGAACCGTTTAATACGCGATATGCATAAATCATCATTTATTAATTGACACTCAGCGGACGCGTCGTTAATAATGGATTTGCGTCCGTCGGAAATGAAACTCACTCGTTTTCCTTGCTTGCCCTTTCCGCCACGCTCACCAGGTGGACCCTGGGGTCCTATAGGCCCTATGTCACCCTTGGCACCGGAAGGTCCTGCAAAATGAAACGGAACTTAAATGCAGTTCAAAGGGGGATACTTGCAGTGAATACCTGGTGGGCCTGGAGGACCAGGCGGACCTTCGATCAGACCCGTGCGGAACTCTCCTCCTTCGAGGGTCGTCGTGAAACCTCTGTCACCTTTTTCACCACGGTCACCCTGAAACAAGGTGAATGTAGAAAAGGATTATGGGACAGAGTCACGCACCAAAACGCAAAAAAAGGAAAGGGGAAAATTAATCCAGAGGGAATTTTTGCAAACTATACTCACAAACCAAAATTATTATACTGCTTGCAAAACTATAAAACAATTAATATTTTGCATCTATTAATTAAGCAATTCAATGGAAACAAAAACCAAAATAATTTCAAATGCTACTAAATGGCGTGAAATATCTCTCACTTGTGGGGAGATCCAATATACGCTAGAACCTTTGTCTCCCTGAAATTTTCGACATTTTTAAAAAACCAAGTATCGTAACGTAGAACGAAATGCTCACCTTTGCTCCAGATGGTCCTGGCATTCCAACGCCAGGCGGTCCGATTGGGCCTGGTGGTCCTCGCTCGCCTCTTGGACCTGGCTCACCTGGAACACCTGCACGCGATTTTTAATTGTTCATGTGGTTCAACAGGCTGGTTACAGTAATAATTACCTTGTCTGCCGTCGTGTCCAGGTAGACCTTCTCTGCCCTGAGGACCTGGCGAACCTGGAGGTCCTGGTTCTCCCGGCTCACCCTAAAAGCACGGAACGAGTGTTAATCCACCAGTTCATGCTATACTCGTAGTCTATTTACACGATTAACTAATTAACTAATGTGATTATAAATAATTATAATGCTACAAAAATTGTAATTAAATAATGAACCAAATTAAATTACAGTGCAGTGAGTATGAAATTTACAATTTTGTGTAAACGAAAGATACCCAGAAACCGAAAGCATGCAATTGCTCTGAGGCAGAAAAAGAGAACACAAATTACCTGCTGTGGGCAGTCACTTAAACGTATGATTTTCTAATGAGGCTTTTAAAAACCCTTTATCTGCGAAGCGTAATTTTCATTTCTATTCGTACAGTTGAATTGTTTCCTCGAATCTACTAATTAAACTGGTTTGTTTAAAGTTTTATTTAGAACATTTAATTCAACATTATTTATTAAAATTGATAAACTAAACTTGGGCAAATAAGAAGGTAAGGCTAGTAAAAATTATCTCAGTATTATCCAACTCACTATAGTGTTTATTTATTCATAGAAAAACGTTATTTTTACTATATTACTTAGTTCAGTTCGACAACTCGCGATTAGTCCATTCAAATTACGCCCAAATTGCACGAACAATTTCCAGCTGTGTTAGCTTTGTTAATTGCACTTACTTTGAGCATGATGACGTTTTGAGAAGAAATGTTATGTCCACTAGCCTGAAGGCCCTGCAAGCAGCACACCGCAGGTAAAAACAAAACACGCACACATGTAACGGAATAATTAGTGCGAAAATTAGTAAATCAACAATTAAACAAGTATTATAACAACAACAAAGAATAAGCACCGACAACCAGCAGCACAGGTGAGAGACAATTAAAACGGATTCTAACTAAGAATTAGTCTGTTAAAAATACGCGTGCAACAAGTATAAGTTCAAAGTCGAGGGAGATTAGCCGCGGCACAGCTGTCCTCAGGTTTACCTTAACCGCGACGATTTCTGCGTATCCAAGGGTTCCACCACGAAGGGTAGTTACTGAGCGCTTCACACCACCCTGTAAGTATACACGACAACCCCCGAATCTCAATTAACAAAGCGGTCGACTAGGAAAGATTATTATTATACTGCACAAACATTTTCAAGACTGGTGCACCAATTTTTATTTTGGGATAATTGGGATAACTGCAGAATTTGATTTCATTCTTTAAGAAAGTTGGGGGTAAGTTCAGATCAAAGTTGGAAATTTGAGCAATTATGACTGAATTTATGTTGTTGAAACCAATAAATCTGAAAATTTTCTAACGCTCCAGAGAGTCATACTAAAAATTTGATTTAACTTCATTTTTCTATTTATCCGTTTACTAAATCTCAGGATTTGCCTGTTGGAGTATAATTAGATAATAGCTGTAAGAACTCAGAATATCTGTGAGCAGCGGCGTATTTTGCACCAGTCTCTAATGTCAAGTCGAAGCCTTCAGATTATATGCGCGTTGGAACAAAGCTGCTGCCATTATTTGGGGATTAAATATTAGATAAGCGTCAATGTGCTGTCACCAGCGCCTGCAGCGCGCCACTTACTTTGATAATTGACACGTAGTCGAGGCCGGCGCCGCCTGGCTCACCCTTGGGTCCTCGCTCTCCGACGCGTCCCTGCAACACAACACTTTCTTCTTAGCAAACTCGCGGTCTCTAGGCATTTCGGGGTAAGCTGCTTAAGGCACTTTGCCGCCACTAATGCGGCAAATCAGCGAGAACGTGCAAAACTATGGTCGCATCTTGATTTTCTATTTCTCGTGCAACTCCACGTTTTAGAAATAAACCATGAGCAATACTTACAGGCTCTCCTTTCGGGCCGTCCAAACCAATGGGACCCTAGAAAAGGTTGCTAAGTTGAAAATTTTGCAGGCAAAATCATAATGTAACGAATAATCAGTACAAATAAATAGTTTACTGAAGTGTAGCAGAGAGAGAGAGAGAGAGAGAGAGAGAATTTTGGATCGTTAAAATTGTGGTCAAAGTTTTAGACATCCAACCATATTAATAAGATATAAAAATTGATAAAAATGTACAGCTAAAAGATAAAACGTTATTTAACTGCAAACTAAATCAGTACATATATTAAACTGTTACTCATTCAAAATTAAAAGCCCGCAATTAGTATTCCTGTTCTAAGACAATAAAGCATACTAGGTGAATTTGTCAAACAATCACAATTATAGAAATTTAAATTTCATTTCCAAGTATTCATCATATGTGTGAATTTGAATGGTTATATGTGTGTAGAAACAAGTCAAAGAGCACGACAATCCAATATTCAACATTGTTAAATTTTCTATCTATAACCGTTGATGAGATTTATAAAAAGAAAGAACCATTTTCCAAAATCTACTCCAACCACAACAACAAATGATGCAAATTTCGCTTTGAAGCGAAATTCAATCTCATGCCGAATAAAGGAAAAACAATTAAACTACAAAATAGGCCTTGTTCTGGATTCAGCCTGGTAATGTTAATTTCAACTCGACGAGATAATGTGATTTTAACGCTATTTCATTTTGGGTTAGTTTCGTAAAAGCGACCGTTAATGGCACAAAAAGCGAGTTAACATGGTTAGTAGGCTTTTAACCAACATTTTACTTCTGCGTTTAACGTTACATACCATTGGCCCTCTAGCGCCTTTCTCGCCCTAAACGAATGGCAGAAACCAAAAAATTACATATAGGGTTGACAGTAAAAATATTCTTTTTAGCAATGTGATTGTTATTTGAGCTGCGCAGATCGAGAGGATCGTATAATATGAACAAAAAGAGTGGAATGGAATTGCCGCTGAGCGACCACGGGAAATTAATAACGGGGCCAGGGGACAGCAGTAAAAAAATTCATCTCGGCAACGTTATTACGCAGTATAAATGTCAAGAGCGATAAATTATTTACCGGGAATCCATTCTTGCCGGCAGCTCCTGGTGGTCCCTAAAACGTGAACACAAATTCCAGATACATTTATGTGTGGAGGGGAAAAGGTGTACTGTGAGGCCTACCTGAGTGCCCTTCTCGCCAGAGTCTCCCTTCTTGCCTCGCTTGCCTCTCTTGCCAGGTGGGCCTGGTGGACCTGCAACAAATTAATTCATCCCTCGTCAGTGCATGCGGGATAACGTCTTCATCTGTGGGCTGATATTAAAACGCAAGCGCACCGTTTATTAATTGTTGTGCGCTTCCATGCCTCTCCGCATTCTTTTCAATTTAAAAAAGGACTATGTATTTCGGTGATTATATCACCGTTTTTCACTGAGAACGGAAAGTAGAATATGAAATCGATGGGTGACTGTTTAACTGTTATTTAAATAAATTTTCAATGATGTTTTTAATATATTTTTTTAGGTACATCATACACATTATTTGGAAATTAAGAAAGAAAATACATCGGGAAGACAAGAATGCAAAAAAGAGCCATTTCATCATTATGAGTTTTCGTAGACCGAATTCAATTCGAAATACATTTTATGTGCTTTACAAAGTACTTGAATAAATAATCTATAAATAATTTCCCTTTGCTTGTACCGATCTCGTCAAAATTCGACAACATTAAACATAATTAAGGGGAAAGCTCTCATCTCGCTGCTATTCATGCCGTTCGTGGGTTTTAATCCACGTCGAGCAGCAGCGCAAATTGTTTGCCAATGCATTAAAGCGCTCGAGAGAAGTTTGAATAAGCGAAACGCAAACGCTGCTCTCGCGGAAAATGCACTTGACTACACAAAACAAGAGGAACACAGTTCCAATCAAAGCGTTTCCAACGGCATTCAGCTCTGAATAAAGAGCGGATGAGGAATCCTCTGGCTTTTTATTAACGGCTGCACTTATTTATATTTATTCCCGGCCACTGGGAACACATAATAAAGTGCCGTGTTTATCGGGGAACAAGAAAACACCATTAGGCTTTGGAACTGACACACACACGAGTTCCTAACTACGCTAACTAAGCTGCTTTGCTTACATCTCGTCCGCCCAGGAATCACTTTTGACCTCAAGAGGGCGCAAGTTCATTTTGGAATAAGCTTTGCTCATGGATAAATATTTGAACTTGACAGTACATGAGAACAGCCATTCATAGAAACTACTTTGATTTCATCGCACTGGAGTGTCCTTCATAAAAAAATCATTATTTCAAATAATATTGTTTCAGAAATGAGACTTTCAGGACAGTTAAAAAATATACGGTTTGATGTGTGTAAATTAGCATCAGTACCAAAAGGCTAATTAGAATTTAAAATTTATTCTAACGAGTATTCTTGTGACACAGGCTTTTGGTTTTCGCGTGTTGTTTTATTCGTTTTCCCGTTGATTGAATCTCGCCTGCGTGTTGAATAATTTATGCATTTTGATTATTTGTTTGGTGCCACGTGCACGTCCAATTCCAGCCGTGATTGATGGAATTTTTGATCAGCATGAATTGCCTGGAACGAGCCCGAAACTTCGTTTCGTATTCAAAAACTGAACATTGTCATCAAACAGAGAAGAGAATTCTCATTTAAAGCAGTTTTAATTTATCCGGCATGACGAATAAATTAAACGAGCTCTTCTGTTTTCTCTTTGCTCGCTGTTCATATCAGTGACTTTGTTCGCTCAGCACTTTTCATATTTTAGTTAAACTCCAAGTTATGATGTGTGCGAAAATGTTTTTTACCTTAGGGAAACACACGAAGTTCTATATAAGACAGTGAAACTTGTGAAAAGAACGATATATAATATCCGTAATATGAGATCTTTCAATGTTCCAAGCTTGTTTTAAGTCTTATTTCTTCTCCTATTTTTATTTTCAAATTGGGCTGTGAGATTAGGTTGGTAACTTCAACAATGGAAAATAGCATGGTAATACGCCAATAGTAATCTGAAAGCTGAAAGACGGTGGTAAACTATAAAGCTAGCGTTGCATCATTGACGATTTGATTTTCCGCGGCGAGTTTTAAAAAGCGTTTCGAAGGCTGCGAGCTATTCTTGTCCTCTTTCACGGAGGCCCACTTTGCATATCAAAGCCAACGCATGCAAACAGAGCACTTTAAGGTAAAAAAGACGTCGAATGGGTCGATTGTGCACACTCAGGGAAACAAGTCAATCCATTGCTGCGGCCGGATGAAAATTGAATGATGAACGAACTCTTGCGCATTCAACATTGTCTTAGTCGCAGTAGCATAGAGCGAAAAACGGGGCATTCACCGGCAAAGAATAGATTATCAATAAAGTGCTGCCGGCGGTGCACGAAAGACAGAGGATGAATAAATAAATTGCGCCGCCCTGCGCCGAGCTGCTTTCTTCGTCTTTTTATTATCATATCTCGAACGAATGAAGAGCATAGCAGCAAGGCACGTGATGCATTTTATCAGCGCCAAGTTGAGAAAAACGATGCACGACCGCGAGAGAGAAATACAAATGCATTACCATTTATTACGCGTCTTGCTGGAGGGAAAAACATGAACACACCGAGTGCAATATTCCGCTGGGTGAATTAAATTATGTCGGGAAGTGGAAAAATGCAGAGCAACAATATTGAATTTCTATTGCTTCTCAAAGAATGAATGCTGCGTATTTGTCTTTTCAATATTTATGGCAATTTATTCTTATCCAAGAGCTCTTAAAAAGTACTGCCAAATCATTGGGAAGAAATAATATTATTGCCACAATTACAATCAATACCACTCTCTGCTCAGGAAACGTAACTTTATATCGAATTTAAGCAGAAGAATTTTCGATTAAAAAAAAAATAAAGGGCTGTGCATGTTGAGAAAAAAGCAAATTTTCCAAATTTTCACATTAGTTGATTTTAAAAATACTAACTTTTAAAACGGGGGCAATGCAGCAGAATATTGTCTACCAGCCATAGCAGCGTAAGTGCAATTAAATATGGATAAGATTTCGCAATCGGCGAGTTAAACGCAGGGAGAGATGATCATCGCATGTCCATATGAACACGATCGTGCGGCACACGTCGTTGGCGATCATTGAAAGAGTGCGAGAGAATGGCTGTGATTAGGCGCGGGACACGCAAGCAACATACAGCAGCCAATAAAGTGTCGATTTTATGGACCACTTTGCCCGAGCAGAAGCCGAGAATGCTTTTACATTCACACAACGAGCAAGGAGAGAGAAAAGGCGGAAAGATTATTAACTTGGGCAGCAGACTGTTGGTCGTTTGTCACAAACAAAGTGCCAAGAGCAGAGCGGAGTAGACTTTTTGTCTCGCCAGGCGTGGGAGGAGGACCGCCGCCATTCGCAATTATCCCCTGCCCTGCTTTATTGGCAAACTTTGCCCGCCACAATGTACTTTTTGTCGCAGTTCAATTTTGCAGCAAAAACTAGCCGCCGGACACAGACGGAAAAGGAACAATTCACTAGGCAATTTAATTTTGTGCCAAATTGACAGATCAACATTGTTTCCTCAACAATTTCATTGCAAACTCGTCCAAACGAGATTTCGTTAACCCTTTGACAAAATTAAATTGTGTCATGCTTTGAACGTGTGGCGCCTTCTCGCCACTACGATCCTACTACTTTGCATTTAACCTGTATCGCCAGGTGGCAGTACAAAGGTGTGCGACAAGCAGACAAGCAGTGCATCCTTACTGCACCTTCTCCCCCACTGCACCTTAAGCCTCGCACGACAGCAGTCGCAACACAACACAATATTAATGAATGAAATATTATTGAAATTGAAAAATTCACACTATATACAAATTAAAATGTCATTTAGTCATTTCAATGGGCCTCTAATATATATATATATATATATATATATATATATATATATATATATATATATATATATATATATATATATATATATATATATATTTATATTACATAGATTCGGTTAACTGAGATGCTATATCACGTCCAATTGTTTCTCGGCATTACAAAAGGCACAATGAAACAGAAGGGAGTTTGATTGCAATAGTTTGAATTTGCATCTAGCAAAAGGTGCAAATTGATCACACGTAGAATTAAATTGGTAAACACGAATTTCCGGCTGCAAGGCTGTAAATGTGTCCGCCTGAGTTACGGCACGTGTGGAGCGAATTTAATTTCAATTCATATCCGCCCAGCTTTAATAAGATCGGGAAATGAAGTCGTAAATCAAAAAGGTCATACTCCACTGGCTGGCCGCACGCTCGCCCGCCCGACCAGAGGCCTTTAATGAAACAAAGCCGCCGCCTTTTGGCTCGCAATCAGCTTTAAGTTACAATACTATTATTTCAGTTTATTTTCTCTTATTTTCCTTTGGTCAAATGATAATTCTGCTGATTTTCTCTTTCCATCTGAAACAGCCTGCATATATTTATGCAGATAAAAAAAGCAATATTCGACAGACATATTTTAGTTCGATATAGCAATTAAATAAGATCCCCAACGACACTCGTTTCATAACGCAATATTCCAAATATCGCATGCTACACGGTTTATATTTCTACTGTCTACAATTTAAACATTGACATAGCTCTAATCAAAATTATTTTGTAATATGAATGCGACCGTCGTGCCCAAAAGTGATGTATTAATTTACGAAATTCTCTGTGAAAATATGATTAATGAAATTTGCTGTTTATTGAAAATAATATTCCGTCGCATCATGGAATCTTCATTTCAGCCCTTTCACGTGGGTTGCGGGAGGTGCGACGGTCGAGGGATTTGCGTGCAACACCGCTCAAATCAAAATCCCGGCGATGCAATCAGTGTTGCGAGGCAGTGGAACTGGGTGAGCACTCGCAAATGTAATTGCGCCAGATCAGTCGGGCAAAACAGTGCCACGGCTAAATTATTTAAACCTCGGGCAAATCTGATTTGCAGCGCTGCTGGAAAATCCTCCAACACGAGCTGAAAACAAGATACACCGAGTCTGCAGTGCACATCATTGCTACGTACGTCACTCTGTAGATAAATCGGTTGCAACGTTAAAAAACCCTTTGGTAACAGGAATTTCATCGAGTTACACATGCAGTGATTTGGATTTGCTGATGTTATATGACCTTTACGTTCTATGGTATAATAATTTTACAATTATATTGACAACAAACATCAATTAGAACATTTTGAAATCATATTATCAAAAATTTTCAAATTTTCTCAGATAAGAAGGGAATAACAGGAAATCCCAAAAAGAAATATGAATAGTAAAACACATAGCAATAAACTTTTATTTCAAAACAACAGTACATTGCAGCACTTTAAAATACTTTAAATAAAACACAAAGAGGAATCAGTGTTCCTTAAATCAATCAGCAAGCTTGTGCGAGCTGTTGATGTTGAATTTGAAATGAAAACATTTCTCAGCAGCTTCATCTCGGCGAGTCTATTTCCAGAAACCATTTTTCAGCGGCGGAAGCACGCGCTGAGTAATTTACGGCCACTTCCATTTCGGTTAATCACATACAGAAGCAGAGAGAGTGCTCTGCTTGATGAAAAGGAGCCGTTTCTCGATTTTGATCAGATGAAAAGTTAATTTTTCATCCCGGCACGCTACGGTGGTGGTAAAAAATCGCACTCAAATGTCTGTCTGAGACGCGTCCAAGGCGAATATTTTACGAGTTGCGCTAGAGCGATGACAGATCTGCTCGTCCCCTGCGTGAACCATCCATCAGCTCTACGCGTGTGGCTTTAGGGGAAGTGACAAACGAAATTTTGTAAGGTCGTGATTTTGAGACAGACGCACGTTTTTACTCACTTTGGATATATCATGTAATGAATTTTTTTGCAATCTTCCTTACACTTGCGGAGAGAAATAAGTTTAATCAGTTCCAATGGGAAAAGATGTAGAGATGTATTGAAATTTATCTTAAATTTCTTTGAAAGCACGATTTTTAAAGTAAAATCAGATAAGGTAAGGAGTTCAACAAATAATATATCCTCACATTTCATAACCTAGGCAAATTCTACAAAACTATTTTTGCCATTTAATCCAGGAAATCATGGATCTGTAGTGGTTGCGGAGCCGAGCTCCCACTCCCTTTTCACTTTTGGTCTAGGGTATTGTTATTAATGATTGTTAGACGATATATTTGTTAGAAATTCGTTAAAGCAGCAGAGAGAGATTTTGAATTTAAATTAAGTTTTCACCGGAAGCACGAGCCAACAAGTCACATCTTAAGAGTTCCGAGCGTTTAATTGAGAAGGACCCGGTTCATTCGGGTAAATCCTTTTAATTTTAAATTATTCTTCAAGTCAATTCTCTTTTATTGTTAATTCTAAAGTCGATTATGTAATTTGTTTAAAGGTCCTTGTATTCTGTTAGTCGCAATAGTCGACAAGAGACTTTCTGATTAAACAGAAGAATTGTTCAAGATCCCGCAAGATTTATTTTTCACCTCCTATCCCCCAAAGATCTTTCATCTTAAATTATGAATAGGATATTTTTCACTTCCCTTCGACGCACTTACTTCCAACCTTTTTGGTCTTCCATCAACTGGAACTGGAACACACATTCTGTGCCAAAAGGAAGCACCTGCTTTCCAGATTTGCCAAACTAATGCTGATTCAAACCCTTTTTTCAGAGATCGTCTCATTTCAAACCGAGTTTTCAAACTTGAATACGTTTATCGGAATATAAACTCTGCTGGCTGCAAAGCTGATGAAAACGACTGTCGTACTTCGTGACTGGTTGAGAACGAGTGCATGAGTGCTCTGTCACTCAGTGAGTGCAAGAAGTAAAGTTTCTTACGAAAGAGGTACTGCTTTCAAACCAATTCAATCGTGTGTTATGCAACCGGCAAGGCGGACGCGTCGAGCCGGCTGCAGCAAGGAGCTAATTTTTTGCAAGCAATCATAATAGAAGTTCATCAGTTGCTCACGAAAGAATCTCGAACTTTTTCAGCTTTACAGCGTTACACAACTCTCTGGAAAAAATACATTTGATTCATATTTATCCGTTGCGGTAAACATTTTCATGTCGAAGCACACCTTGCTTCGCTCTGTATCTTTCCGCGAATAATTAAATGCTCGCGTATGTGGTTTGAAAAAGTGGATTTTGTCAAAATGGAAATGTTAATTTGCATTCTCTTTTAGGAAGGTTGAATCGTATTAAAATTGAATACATTTGCCTTTTTTGGGCCCTAGCTGTTCAAGGTCTCGGTAAACGTAACTATTTCCATATTCTAAATTACTGATCTGTTAATGTAATGGTTTAATTAAATTTACACTTTTGAGGATGATAAATTAAGAAATTTAAAATGCTCCATAATATAACATTTGCAAAGAGGAGCTGAGCCAATGTTGTATTACAGTTTTTGGGACAGCAAATAATAATCCCCATTTTACAAAAATCAACAAATAAAATATAAACTAACGCAGTCTCATTGATTAATTTTACCTATAAATTAAAAAGCAAGCATTATCAAAACAACCGAAGGATAATATTTACTTTGCGCTTTAGCTTATCCGCTAAAATAAATTAGAGTGCGTGTGATTTTTCACTAACACAGAGTTGATACACATACGCACATCCATTTACAGTATTTTACTAATAGTGAACTGATTTTGAATTTCTACACGAATCAGAAACAAATAAAACTAATTCTTTCAAACATAATATACTATACGTTAATCCATCTGCGAAATCGATCACATTCTGTTGGTATGTGCAATGAAACAAACTGCTGAGCAGCGAAAAGAGAAAAGCAAAAAACACATGTGGTCGGGCTCGAGTTGGAAGAGAGTCAATCGACATGTCTCAGGGGACCATTTTCGCCTCATTGAGCCGAGAGTGGACCTATTAATGGCTCTTTCTGACGATAATTCCCACCCCTGGTATTGGATTTCGGACCTTCCTTTGACACTCAACACCGCTGCCTTAACATCTTTACGACTCACTTTAAATACAGCACACTTGGCACTTGTACACAGTTTCTTGTGTCTTCAATGCAAATGCGAGAGTACATCTGGGAATATAAACTTTGAATATTTATATTTAGACTCTCGATACACCTCTTTTTCAAATTATCTAACTCTTCTGGCTGATTTATATAGCGTTACCAAGCTTTCTCGATAAAAATCCGGCAAAGATGAGACAAAAAATGTTTTTTTCCACCAATATGGCTTTAGGCGAATTTCCGATATCTCGTCCAAGACGATAACATTGCCGCTGAAGCATTCTTTATGTGGCTAATGGCCCGCTTAATGGCTATTTATTCCCTTTCGCTCAATTGACCTCTGGCCTCATCAAATAATGTAAACGACGCCGGCGGTCTCGGGGGATACATGTTGAGCACAATTGGCCTAAATTTCATTTTCATTCAGCACCACATTTTTCCAGCAAGCTGGAGACGATAATAAAAAGCAACGCTTTATTCAAAGCAGCCGAGAGAGCGAGCTGCGCGTCCTGAATAAATAATCAACCAAGTGGTCCACGTCACTCGCCGAGATATCATCTTAATTAAAGCGTTCCGTGTCTAAGTACTGGTTAAACAAAGAGCTCTCAAGATTGTGAAACATATGCAGCTAACGAATTTTCCTCTCAACCGCTTCAGGATGAGGTCAAGTTTGTTTCAAGTCGGTTCACATGAGCCAGAGGTGTTTCACACAGCCCACAAGTATTACCTCTTATTTGCTGCTAATGACAAGAAAATAACCAAAGCAACAGATATATGGCTTGAAATTTGGGACTCAAAGAACTCAGTTTCCAACTTAATACTTCCGAAAAAATAACTAAAAATAATAATCATGCTATTTAACTATTGCTAACCGTGATAAGAACCCCTCGTGTAGATAAAACTGATCATCGAAAAGCGTTAAAACCATAAGATCAATTATTTTGTAGCCGTGTAATTTTAATACTGCTTGCATTTTATAGTACAATCGAAGTCAAGTAAATTTGTTTAGGAAGTATTGTATCACGGTTATTTAATTAACCATTTGGAAAGCTAGTGACCGTATTAAATCTTATTTTACTACACATAAAATACAAACATGAAATTTTAATAAAGCAATATTTTAATAAAAACCCTCCACATTCCATTTGAATGGAGATGTCGACTGTTCAAATTGGTCTCACTTTACCCTTTGTTCCATGCTCGCATCCTACGCTGTTTTCTTTTCATTCAAAGGTATCTTCCCAGAACTAATATTGTCCGATAGAATCTCAATTTGGAGCCAGAAGTGGATGGCGCATTGTTCAGCGCTGGTAGCCTAATCTCGATTAACGCAGAGAACAATATCACGTCGGCCCCTGAAATTGGTAATTTGAAAGAGGAAATTGGCCGCACGTGACCCTGCGCAGAGGAGAATTGACCGAATTTGGACGGGCCTTGTTTGGCTGTGGAGCGAACTAACGAGCCGCTGCTCTCCCGTGGGCTTCAAATTGTTTTCTGACGACCTCGGCCGGCCGATGGCATGGAACGCGGCCAAAATTTCATTTGCATTTTTGTGCGATGAGAAATGGACGGAAGTTGGTTTTTCTACACCCTGAAAAAAGCTCGAAAGAAAATAAATCGTATTAAAGCTTGGCACGAGAGAGTTCATAATGTTTTGCTCTCGTATGAGGCAAGCGTCGCATCCACTTAGGAAACAAGCTCGTTTTGTTTTCCGCTTCATTTATGTCTTCTTTAATAATTCAAGCTGGGAAGTTTGCATCAGGGGACAATCTTGTCTCTTCAAGCCGGCACTCACTTTTCCTCTCCCGGGGAAATTAAATTTCATTTCAAAGCTGTTCTAAAGGGAAAAGCTAAATGACTCGCAGAGAAGCTCAGCATTTTTAATTCTAGAATCTAACTTTCAAGTCTGACAGAAATAGCTTTGCAAAAAAGTATATAGAAGCAGAATTTCCTTCAGTTAGGGGAAAATCGTTTAGAATTCTAAACCCTTCCCTACTTGGGGATAAAGCAGAGTGGAGCTGTTGAAACCCAATTCAGGGCTCTTTCTCTGCACGCTCACCTTATATTGCCTTCTCTCTTTCAATTTGACGTGGATTGAGATTTCGCCGAGACCCGCAACTCAAAAGGCGCAACAACAAAGGAGGTGCAATTTCACTTATCCGCCGCAAATTGCCGCGCGCGGCGTTTTCAGCTCCGGAAAAGAGGGTCCTTCTCTCTTTTCCGGCGCTTTGCATCTCCTTTAACACGCATTAATTGCTTGACAAATGGAAGTGAGCACACGATTCTTGGCTTGCTGCGTGGAAATAATAAATTCAACTCATAAAACGGGGCGGTGCCGGCGCTTTGTCGCTTTGTAAATGGGGTTGCCGACTAAATTTAGAGATGGCAGAGACGCGTTATTTCGTTTCGTGTTGAGTTCCTCCACCCTCCTGCGCGTCCCTCGGCCGCAGCAAAAGGCGTTTGCCACCCCGAAGCAGCCGAACAATCAGCCCGACGATGTGTCTATAAATTTATCGTCCGCCAGCTGGCCGACCGCCCACCAGCACATTCTCTGCTCCCAGCCCCGACCACATAACAACTTCGCGAAAGTATTTTGATTAGATGGCGTAAATGGGATATTTCCATTTCCTTTCAATATAACTTACGCAAATTTCAATTTATTGACTTTATCTTAATTTATTTACTTTTTAAACAAAATGTCAATATTTTTTTGAAAACATGAATTCTAATATCGAGTTTAGTTTTTTTCCCAGAAAACCTTTTCTCATTTCAATGGTTTGCTGATGGTTTCATTATACTTGTTTACTCTTGCTAAAGTCAATACATTAAAACACACTATGGAATAAATTTTTAGCAAAATAGGGCTAACAAAAAAGCAGAATAGATAAACTTCGAAAATGATCGATTACATAAGTAATTGGTAATTTCTCGCAGCACTGCGCGGCAAATTCAAACCTTCGTATCGCTGATCAGAATAATCTGCTTTTTCCAAAATTAAATTTATTTGAAACTCAATATATATATATATATATATACGTTTGAAGGTAGCAAATACATTATGTTTAAAATGACGATTTCAAAGAACTTCATTATATGGACCTAAAATATATTTATCATATCTGGGGTATGCAAAAATATTTGAAAATTAGGGTGCCGTTGAATGATTTTGCCGCTGCATTTGTGAACAAGAGCTCATTGCATGTCATAAGTCCTCAACAGTATGACAAAGATTAGGATGCGACAACATTTATTTATCGATATTGTTTGACTGGCTGCTTATTTTATTTTTTGTTGCTAACTTTTTTGCTACACTTAGACCGCTTTCTTTGGCTTGGCCTCTTGTTCGTTATAAAGAAGCGGCCGATTAAAAAAACTGCAACGCACCACAGCACCCCGACTTTGTCATAGCTGATGATTTCAACGTAAATACGACCTTTTTACCCTTCATATATTGGGTAAACTAGACATTATTAAGAGTTCGGGAACTGGAGAATAGCAATTGCCAGTGCTTCAAAAAAATGAAACGATAAATAACTTGTTTGATTAATTTATCCTCTTGAATCGCGTTTGTATATATCGCTTTTATAATCACGTTACCAGGCATATTTCATGGGTTTCAGCATCTAAACTTTGTACATTAAGTTTTGTCTTCACCGTTCGTTCATTCACTGATTGAGATTTATTGATACAAAATTATTGATTTGAATAGAGTACATCTTTCAGCAGGCATTGATTTTAAGTTAAAAATACATCAACATTTTCATCTAAGCCGATTCTACTTATAGTCATCCACCGCTTATGTAATGTGTCAATAGCCTCATAGGACTTTGCTGTATTTATCTTTTGTTATGACCGACAATCTTTTCGCATGCACAAATTCCAGTTTCAGGCGAGCAACCGTAGATAATCTAGACAATAATAAATTCCAACAGCGGCCGGCACTTGCAAGAAAAATTTAATTATATGCTTCTCGTTTTCCTCTTGAGTGTCAGACGTACGCGCGTTGGGTTTGCCGCCTTGAAAAGCATCGCTCGGACAATATTTGGACGGGAACAGATGGGCTGGAAATTAATATCCCATTAGGTGGACCAAATTGAAAAATTTTCTAGTGCACGTTGCCGGCGGCTCGTGAGACACTCTTTCATTATATTATAATAGCGGCAGGGCAAATGATTTGCAGATGATGGAGTGCGTGAAATCGCTAATAAAGCGGCATGAGGCGGATATTTTTTATTCGCAACGAGGGCAACAAAAGGAGATAAGAAGACGCGCAATAAAAGTGAAGCAGGAAGCCTCAACTTCTCGAGCAGCGAATTAGGACGTTGCCTCTTGTAATTGTGCTTTTATTATGCCGAATTAAGTACTCGCTTCATTGTTATTGTTTAAAATTATGAGTGTCTCGCCAGCCAGCGCGCACTATTGAGCAGAGCGACGAGAAGGAACCTGTTTTTGCACAATGGCCTTTTCACGAGCGACAGCGCCAGCTTGCTTTATCGCTTTTTGCTGAGCTGAAAAATGAGAGAGGAATTTTTCTTACCCTGCATTGCAAACTCAGTCTTGCTTTCCACCATACTTTGTCATAGCAAATAATGTCAGCATTAATATAGTACGTTTTTGTCTCTAAATGCTCACATTTAATTTAAAATCAATAATTTACAATGTAATCAAAGGAGAGATCAATGTTTTTATTTAATTTGAAAATGCTGAACTCTCCCTATATTCAATAATAGCTGATAATCTCTGGCAAAGACTATCACAATTAAACGAGATAAGATATCGCCTATCAATCTGTCTTTTCCCAATTTGAAACTCATTTTCTTCCTTAAACGCTCCGCCTATTAATTCTAGAGGAAAATAAAATAGTACTCACGTTAACAAACCAGTCTCGCCCATCAAATTAACGCCTCTTCGCCAGAAATTGGAGGCAAAACTTTCGAAAAAAATTATCCCTGTTCCAGCGCACAACAACTGGAGTCAAGGGGTGTGAAAAATAGGCGAAATAAATTTTATTTAATCTTCACATGTAAAATATTACATCGAATTATTGGTTATTCAGATTAAAAACACTAAATAAAAAATCCTAACCTAATGAAAACATAAGAAATAAGGCCAATATATTATATATCACAACAAGATATTCTCGAATAAAGAAATGATATTTTGGGCCACGTGATCACATCTTAGTTAAATAGTAAGGATCCAGTAGCAACGCAATTAAGTGTTAAATCAAACTATTAAGAAAAGATGCACCTATGCCCATATTAAATTGTGATTATTGAGTGAAACGTCCCTTGTCATGAGTTTGAAAGCAACTATAATAATTTTGCTTCTATACTAATAAGATAATTAGATTTAATATAAGAATGTATTACTTATTTATATAGGCACTTGTGTAACTTCTCAAATAACTGTACATATTTATTTAAAATAGAGCATTAATCTATAAAGTCTTTTGATTTATTTGGGCGTGAGCAGGTATGACGTATATAGTTGCACTGCTGGCCCATAAGAATCAAATAAAGTAAAAAACTTTAATTTAAAGCGGGGAACTGGAATTAACTGTGGATGAAACGAAGAATTCGTTTTTAAAAAACTGCTGTTTTTCACAACCCTGAAGACGTCTGCGCTAAAGCGGCGGCAATTATAATTCACATGAGCGTAAATTAAATGATTGCCGCCTCCTCCTCCTCACAAATTAGGGCCTATTAAAGTGCAGTAAAGCGACGAGTGTAAACTCGAGAGAGGCCCTGGCAGGTGTTTCATTCGTGCCACGACCGGCAATAAAACGGAGCGCGAGATAGAGTCATTTTGGTCGGGCTACGCTGGGGTGCATGTAATTATCAGCTTTTGCGCCGAAACAAATTCCAATGCGTTTTAATAAACACGAGAGGGTGGATGCTGCGTTTACTGAAATTACCCTTCAAACGCTCCCTTGGTTTCGCTTTTCCCCCCCCCCCCCCCCCGAGCTGGCGCCCCCTCTCATCTCATCCCGAGCGTCTTAATAATTCATCGCTGGAGGCTTTAGAAAAGTGCTCTATTATTATCATATTCGCCTGTTTTCTTTTGAAACTCAATACGAGGGAAGCAAATTGCATTGCCATTATTTACGTTCCATGCGCCGCAGTTTGTTCACTTCACTGCAGCGTTGAACGTGCAATCACATCCCCGGGCAAGTAAAATATGAATCGATTGTGTCGTGCAGAGAACTCGATTTCAGGGTGAGCGTACACCTTTGATCACAAATGCAAATAATGGAATTGCCAGTGAAGCTGAATTTGATTATCGGATAAGATTTGCATTTTTAGAATATACAATTTTATGCAAATAAGGGAAGAGAGGGAAGTTTCCAAAATATATTTCCTATTTTCAATTTGATGTTTTCTTAATAATAAAAATGGAGTCAATCTAAATAAGCAGTTCCCAGCATTAACAATCACAATCGTAGAGATTAAAATTTATCTGAATGTCAGATCCAGAGAGCCAGCAGTTCTATAGTCGCTAAAATTTCCAAGGTCATGCAGCGTGAGGATGGCAGAGATTAGAATCACAATGGGTGGGGAAATTAATATGTTACCCCATTGTTCATATATGTGTATTAATTTTATTGAAATCATCAGATTCTGCCCAACAGTCGGATCCATTTCAATTTTGATTGCAGTGCCACTCAATGCTTTTCTTCTGGTGCGGCACTGACCTTGTAAATTTTTGATTTGAGAATTAGCTAACTAGTTTCCATGAATGCTATGTTGGGATGCAATATTATAGCCATAATGAAATAGACTAATATGGCAATGCAGCTTATGGATTGCAGCAACTGCTGCGCCACTCAATCAGCGCGATTCATCGAGTCAACAGCGAATGCACAGGTTCCGCTTAAGCGCATTCGCGTCACGGACTCTTGACAGAGAATTTTCAGCCACTCTTCGGCGGCAATTATTATCGAGAACACGATTAACACCTGGCCGACGAATAGAACGACGTGCTAAAGAGCTATGCAACGCGCCCGACAATCGACAACTGCAGATTGCCTACAGAGGTCAGCCAAGCGTGCAATTAGCGCTGATTGCGTTGCACAGCACGTGTTCTCTCTCTCTCTCTCTCTCTCTCTCTCTCTCTCTCTCTCTCTCTCTCGCAATCTCTCTCGTACTCTCCTTAGCGACGGAACGAGTGATACGATGACGCCGAGGAAAAAGCAGCAGCAATTCAATTTTGCACCGAAATTGGGCGAGCCGCGCGCACAAAAAGCGGATGATTGGATGTCAGCTTTTATTTTGTCACAGACGTGTCGGCAAAGGCGCTTTTCTGCTCTCGCAACCCTTTCTGCTTCTCTGCCGCACGACAAGGCAGCGACTCAGGTGTTGATTGGTTATTGTAGGTTTGGCAGCCAGTGTGCCATGCGGCAGTGATGGCAACTTGAACGGAACGAATGTGAGCATCAAAATCGTTACAGTCCCAGAGGTATTTGGTTGGTTTATTCTTAAAATGCCGGTAATAACCGTTTTTCAGATTTTAATAAAAATGTGATTTTTTTATTAAAGTTAAAATTTTATTTGTATCAAACATTAAATATTTTCAACAGACATATTCACTCTTCTGCTCACTCTGTTGGAAATTTGTAAACTTTTTATTTTAATGGGGACGATTATCTTAACGAACATTAATTCACAGGGTCGTAAAAGGTAGATCCATAAGAAAGCGTTGAGCAGTTGCATGACCTTGAGTTTTTGCAGCCTAAATATCCACTCATTAAAATATGCAATATGTATATTTTCTTAACATGTATAATTCATATTTCTAATTATTATTGAGTATATAAATAGGTTTAACATTTTGTCAACAGAAATGTGTATATAAAAAGCACTATATAAATATAGAAGATATTCAACTAAAATATCTATTAATTTACGCTTCATCTCTGTTGAGAAAGCGAGTATAGAATCTGTCATCGTTCTGTGTCACCTGACGAAGCATGAAGAAGCCACAGCAAGTGGAACTCATAATTTCTAATTTAAAATGAAACGAAATGAACTTGTTAGAGACCTTTCACTCTATAAACTTAGTAAACGGATTGTGCAACTTGCGATTGTTGAAAAAAGTTTTCCGTGTAAGCGACTTTGTTGCTCAACCACTTTAGTCATTCAAAAAGTTCAGTTTTTGCTTTGTATGCTTTCCTATTCAGCTACGAATGGTAAAATTGAATACACGCAAAGATCATAATATTAAACGAAGGATTTCAGTTTTCCTGTTTCCAGTAGTTCTCTCTCTCTCTCTCTCTCTCTCTCTCTCTCTCTCTCTCTCTCTCTCTCTCTCTCTCTATTTCGTTTGAAATTGGTTGTCAGCGTCGATTAATGGTGAGAGAAACGCCTTTTGCACGCGACTCACTACAAATTGCAGCGCAAGAAGAAAATTTGTTGCGAATTTAACGAGAACATTTCAGCCTGAGAGAAGAATGAATGGTGTCTAGGCGCAAAAAGAGTTCGTTTTGCTCGCTTAGTGAAAAAGGCGAGCAAACAAGGTGCTCACAAACAGACCCAATTGTGCCAGTCGCTGTTTGCTTTTGCAACTACCATCGTACCTGCTACCAAGCTTGGAATTAAATCATGATGACGATCGCAACTTCAGACGCTAAATTTTTTCTACTAAAATCATGCAACTATAAGATCTATTCATCAGCGAGCTTAAAATTGTATACTATAGCGCTACAACTTTTGTCCATCAAAGCTATCGGGGCTTAGAAAAAAAATGTTAAGAAAAAAGTTGCATCAATAATGACATCATACTAATTTTCTTTTGTAGAGTTAACTCATCTTGAAACTTATCATTAATTTGTTTCAAAAAATTTCTCAACTTGACCATTCCTGGTTTTGAGACATCGTTTTCCCATTCGGAAAATCAAATACTTGAAATTCATTAATGTCCAAAGTTGATTTTTACAAAAATCCCTAGATTGCAGAAAAGTTTTTTAAAACTTACCTCAACTACTTCCTTCCGAAGTTTGAGATTTATTTTTATAAAAATTTACTGGCATGTAAGATTATTTTATAAATCATCTTCCAAAGTTTATAAAATTCCCCATTTTCGGCATTTTATAAAGAGATTTATGTTTAAAAATCAATGTAGAATTTTTCAAGCTCTTTGGGTATGTTTTGTGGTTCAAAAGTTGTTTCAAATCCTTTCAGATGTTATC
The DNA here is from genome assembly GCF_949628265.1 of Cloeon dipterum. Classification (NCBI taxonomy): domain Eukaryota; kingdom Metazoa; phylum Arthropoda; class Insecta; order Ephemeroptera; family Baetidae; genus Cloeon; species Cloeon dipterum. Next base: position 14,930,178 of record NC_088786.1, read on the forward strand.
TCTCTCATAGAACTGGCTTCAGTCAATTTTCCACTGCTTGCATTGGCCTCATCAGCACTGCAGCAGTCGAGGAAGCTTTTGCTGCCGATTGCCTCAGTCCGCGTGCAACAAATGAGAAACGAGATAGCGCAAATAAAGGCTTTATCGCGGCAGAAACACGTTCCCAGGACTTTTCTCTTGCATTCGCATTCGTCACTGCGAGCAAAGCGGCCAGCCCAGGTTTTTCTTTTTAATTTTTCTGCGAGAGGAGACTTTAAGAGAGTTCACAATTAGAGACTTAACGATTGCGTACTTACCACTTTCTCGACATCCTTCGTTTACGAGCAAGTAATTACATTCTGAATTCGTTTTCTACAAGGTAATGAGTTAACTGATTTAATTGCTCGCTGCTGTCTGTCGAGTCCAGGATAATATTGATGACCAGATGAGGCATTTTTAGTTATTTTTGCAGGAATTTTATTTAATTTATCACACATTTACAGATTCTTCTTTGTTCATTTTGTCGTAACATCAAGCATCTTTTTAATCTCAATAGGCGATACCAATGGAGCGTATACATGGGCATTGCAAAGTTTCTAATCGGAGTCCGTGCGTTTCGACAGGAGTGTACATAAATTTAGTCGTCTCAGCTGCTCTCACTCTCGCGGGGCAACATGCACACAGCACATCTCGTGTAATTCCGTGTGCGAGCAGCCAATTTAAACGCAGTTGACCCCAGGCGGGGCCATTAAAGACCTCGCGCCGCGTGTTTTATTCGCCCAGCTAAATGCTTTTTAACGCACACATTCTTGCGCGCATTAACGGCAGCAAAGAAAGCAGACAGCGTTCAGCTTAATTAAATTAATGAGCAAAAATGCTAATGGTGCCGTATTCATTGATGGATTTTGCAAGATAACACTAAATTGATCTTAATTGGGATAAAGAGCCTCGTGAGATCGGAGTTTTGTCCTCTATTAAGAGAAATTTATAAACATGCAACGCATCATTAACTCTCCACGTCGGTATATCGTTTAACTTTAGAGGCTTTGGAGTTAACGATTCCTGTGAAACTTCACTTGCATAACAAAACTTTGATAATCAGAGCTGAATTTCCTATCAGCACTATGTATCATTTATTTCATGTCAATAAAATGTAAAAAGGCATTGAAAACATAATTTTTTACTGTTGCGATTTCTGTGTCATATAAATGAATGAAAGAATGTGAGAACTAATGAAACTCATAATACAAAATATGCAAAATAGAAGGTTAAAATGGGATATATCAAAATACTGACAAAGGTTGCAAAAATATTTTTAACAAAATTTGTACTTTTTTACGGCAAATTTTCGCGATGATATTCTTTTGTTATTACCCTTAATTCGTTTCATTCCTTTTTTTCACCCTTGTTCTTTACTTCTCCAACTCAAGAGGCCTGATCCGCAGTGGTTCTTTGTGCGATATAATACATTTTGGCCGTTAATAATACCGTTTCAAAGGACTTCTTAGCGGGGATTTTCGCGTCAGAAACGAACGCAAAGCCGTCGTGGGGCGAATTCAGAGGCTTATCATGTGATGGATAAGGTGGTGACAGAGCAGTGCATCTTTTTCGAATCGAGTCAAAGCTGCGTTCAGGGGTCGTGGCTCTTGAGTAATTATTCTAATCGAGGCGAGAATAATTTGGAAAATGGAGCCAACCAGGCATGAGCAGCGTTATGCTCGGCTGCCCGGCTTTCTATCCAAATTCCTTGTTATTGTTATTGCAATGCCATTTTCAGATTAGCTCGCACCCCTGTCTCCGTCTCCGCTTTAATTTTCATCCTGGGCGTGTTTTTTGCTTCATGGTATGATATTAAAACTGCGCAAACTCAAGTTTGTTCTTTAATAAAAAAAACTTTTTTTTAAAAAAATATGAATTCCAATTAATAATACGTAGTCAGTTTTAACTAACACGTCTCAATTCAAATTCAAAGTTATTTAAAAGTTTTTAATTTATAATTAGTTTGGTTTGCTGTAAAGATCTTTTTTACGTCAAATTTTTGAAAACCATTTTTAGTGAAAGGTGGGAATCTTAGCTTTTGATTTGTTGAATGTCATTTGAAGATTTCTGTTGAAAGCTCACCTGAAACAAAAGAATTTTCTCATGAAAATAGAGCTAAAAGTGGTTTATCACTGAATGAATATATGTGTAATTGGACAGTGACCCATATCAAACAATAAACGCATGCAGACTGGTAATTCATAATTCAAACAGTGCAAGTGCCACATCAATAAATCGAGATTTTACGATCATTTCTACCTCTCCTCATAAGACCTTGTCGCTTGATTTGACCTGTTTGACCTAAAAGTGGGAAATTTGTTCCGGGATTCATACTTCAACGATTGAAGAGAAAACAATAATAAATAATATTGAAATGATGTAAAATTCAATACACTAAAGGTATTTCGTTTACATTTTTTTAGAATGCTCTTCCCTGATATTTTCAAAGGAAGGGAAAGGAAATAAACAAGAAAAGGCAACTTTATAGATGCAGAGAAACTGTTCTGTCAATAAAAACAAACAGCCTTTATGTGCTTTCATAACATATTCAACTGGAACTTTGCCTGGTGTAAAACAAAAACATTTGGCGTGTGCGTGCAGAAACGCCAGTCTTCCTATTCGTCTGTTTGTTATCAAAATAAGGGAAACATTGCTCATCGTGCTAATTAGAGAGCTTTCCGAGAAGGCTTTAATTAGGACAAGCCGCAGACAGGTTCACTCATCTCTCTCCTTCTCATTTTTGTTTATAAACACGGTTCCATCCCTTTAGCTGACAATGAGAAAAAATAATTCTGACTAATTCAAGAGTTGGTTGGTCAGGCGCAACTCTCAGCTATGTTAAAAGAGTACTAATGAGAGAGGAGTATGCATGTGCACCGTCAAATGTAATCAAAACTAGAAAATAATATATGGGAAAACACCCTACAGAAATCTCCTCGATATTTATCGTAAATTGTTGTACTACAAATGCCGTTTATAACAATAATACATATATATTCAGCACCTACACCTGCTTTTGAAATTGGAACATTATACTGCTATTATTATTTTAGTTGAAGGAAAATAGTAAAAATATCAACTACTAGATCTCTTTAAAATGTTTTTACCTGATCGATAGTATCATGTTAAATGCCAAAAATTCGCATTTAAGAAGTGTTGCGCTTTATTCCTAATGATGACGCCGTTAAAAAAGCGGCACTCAAGGATTGGAATGTGAATTGGACAGATGACTTTCGATCCTCTAGGGGCCACACGCACTTGATTCTTTTCGCGAGAACAGAATTTGTCTGGTACGCTGAAGTTTTTACGCGTGTTGACACGCAGCGCTCTTAAAATAAAGACAGCCGTGATTCTGAGAAAGTATTCTCTTTCCGAATATAATCGCAAGAGAACGATTTTCTATGCTTCAGGTCACAAAGTCAAGCTGTTAACTTCATTCCTTTTGTCACCCCGGCCTTATTTATATTTGTTTGCGAAAGCGGCGAGGAATTCACTCGGCGTGATTTATCGACATTTGACACGCAAGGCGTCCGAAGATAAATCTTGGCTTTCTCGGACACACGGGTGGACGCCCCGCGCGCGCACACACACAGCTAAGGCGGTCCAGTTTTTTGCTTGAGCGGTTCGATTTCAGAAAAATAGCTTGTGCCGTACTTTGCACATCTTGTTAACCTGTTTGCTCAGTGGCGTTCAAATCTGAACAGTGAAATGTTATCATAATATCAGAAATTGGTGACAGATGAAAAAAATTTGCTTCTTAAAAACTAACTCTAAATTTTTTTACAATCTGTTAAAGTGTTTTGAAATAACTAGGGCTAGAATTATTTTGGTTAAAAATTGTTTTCTAGTTTTGGACTTCTTTCAAAGTTAGTTATTCTATCCTCTTAATTCCTTATCATTCCTTAATCAATTTTATTTTTCAAACCAAAGTATTAGCAATATTTTTGAGGTTTTTGTAGTGTCAATTCGATTTTTGTTTGGCTCCCAGAGATAATAGAGACGGATTGATTCACTAGTAGTCGCCGTTTAGGTGCGTTTCAGCTCGATTGGTTGCGGCAGATTTATCAAGAAGTGGATCGTCTTGCACGCCACTGGCTTCGTCTTCAATTGGCCTTGGAGAGGCGCGAAGGCGTAAAAGGCAGTCAAAATATCGCCTCCTAGGTGGGCAGCACAGATTTTTATTTTGTTTCTCTTTTAAGAGCATATTATTTAATGTAAATAAAACGCACGACGTGTAGGCAGCCCGGCTATTAAATTCGGCTGCTGGCGCATTTTGACGTGCAGAGCAAAGCCGGATCTGTGTGCTTTGTACATTTAAGCTGCTCCCACCTCACACGGCAAATGAATGCAAACTTGCTTTCCATCCGCTTTTCCAGGTCAGAGCAAAATGGAACCCATGACCCGACGAATAAAATTACAATTACTAAGTGTCTCTGCGGCTTCTTTGTCTCTAACTTTAAACAACGAGAACATGGAGTGGTCTGCATTCACTTTTCTAAATCCTACCTGGGCCATGTTTAGTGCTTCAAATATTCATAGAAATTTTCACTTATATCGTCAATTGATAACGATAAGCTTTAAAAATTTGGCAAAATTTTAGTAATACTTGTTAAATGATCGAGCAAACAAATTTCTATTTTTGTTCACGTGTTATTTCTGAATTAAAAGTGACAAAACAGTTGAAACTTTAATGTATTTAAAATAAGAACAAGGAAGCTGTCACCCCTTTTGCGGCCCTTTTGAGCCAGCCCACTGGTGTCTTGTGTCGCGAAGCAACGAATATAATCTCATCTCGAGTTCACGGCCTGGGCGACACTTGCATTGCAAATTAAGCGTCAACAGCAGCCGCACTTACATACATAATGTCAGCACCTGAAACACACGCCCTCCGCCTTCCTCGTCGAGAAAAGCTTCAACGCTTCTACTCGTGTCTTGGCGCTGTAAAGACAGTTCTATTTTCATAACTCGGCCACCGCTTCTTTATTCTGTGCATAAATTTCGCCCAAAATGTTTTTTAGAGTTTGACGATTAAACGCGTTTCAAGGGAAAATTGATCCGTTGCCCTGATTGATTCGTTGGTCGTAAAATAATGACCATAAATCTGGAAATGTAATACGCCAATTAAACTTTGGCTCAAGGCAACCCAGCCCGCTCATAATTACCCTCCATTAGGCACACTCGTTTTGCCGCCGGCGCCCCACCACATGTAAAGCTTATCTTGTTGCTTAATATCGAAAAAATACTGCCTGCAGATGATATCAGATTGGTTGAAAGAATAGATTAAATATCAAACACACTATACTATTCCAATTTTCAAACTATTTTGATATAATAATCCGAAAGGAATGATCTACAATTCTTTTTCTTGATTTTGGTTTTTGTTTCCCTCAAATAGAAAGAGTAGTAAAAAACGAAAATAGTTTGGTCAAATACATAATTCTGGGGAAATAGGCCCAATTTATTTAGCTGGCACTTCACCATAAAGCCTCTCAGAGAGATCGTAAATCTTCATTGTCATATCAAGGCGAGCGCTATAAAGTGGCTCTGAATTTCCATTCAATTTTACGGCCAACGCAGGACACACACAAGAGCGTAGAATTTTCCGCTATTTTCATTGCGTTTGCCAAATGCTTGTGGGCTCGCGTTTATTTTTTCACTCATTCGCGTTGATTAGCACGCAAAGGCGACTGCGTGCCAACATTTTCTGCGGCTTTACGAGACCGTTGTTCTTATGATAAACACTTTTATGTTTATTTTCTTACACGAGATTTTGCATTTTTCTCCCTCTTGTGGTGTTCGGGAAAGTACAGAGTCCGAAATAATATCTAGAGCGGGTGAGAAGATGTTTTTATCGAGTGTGTTTGGCTTGTCAACAGTTTCTTATGGTTAGGGTTTGAAAAAGTTTACAACTGCGTCTCAAAAGCAAATTTGTTTAGGCAAATCGTGGCAGTCTGTGTCTCCATCCGCAGAGACACTTTTTCTCACAATCCGTCCGCCGTAAAACGAGAATTTACGACGCCAACTTTCATCGCTGCGTCAGCGAAAACGCGGCTCATCAAAACAAAAATAAACATGCATACAAGCGACCTCGATTTTGGAAATGTCATGAATATTGGCCAATGATTTGCAGCTGACCCGATAGTTTACTATTTTTAAATATGTATTTCCCGCGACGATAGGACGTGTTTGAATCCAAAAACTCACATTTATTCAACTCTCTCTTCAAAATTTGAATCCATTGAAAGGCGAGTAAGAGTTCATGGGCAGTATACATATATGTACATAATTGCAAAATCCAAACAATGCCTGGGGTGCAGCCGACTTACGCGGAGCTAGGGCAAAAAGGTCAGTTCACGGCAGCCTTAGGAGCGTGTGTCAGAGGCTTAAATTAATTATGCTTTCGGACCATGCGAGAGAGATGGACTGATAAATATGCAGCACAAAGACACACACACACACAGCTCTCCCATTCAACTGGCCAGAAGCATCGACCGCTTTTTTGCCCTTTCGCAAAGCAGAGCGGATTTTCACTGACTGAACTCAAAGCGCGATGGATCATTTTTGCAAAGATTGCAGACCGGCTTCCCGATACAAACTTCAGTCCCTGTTGCAAAAGCTGTAATGATCAGAGCACTCTATGTAATGGAACTGGTTTAAGTTTGACCTTTCAAGATCAGGAAACTGGCTGCTAATTTTGTTAAGAGAGATTTGATTCAATCTAGCTCCTGGTAGATCAATAAATCATATAAAATCTACCATCCGGTTGCGTCAACACGTCAACGCGTCAGCAAAATTTCATCTGTTCCAATTTTAACAGGACAATGAAGTAAGAAAAATGTAAATTTTAGTTTTACAATCAACTTTTAACTTGTAAATATACAATTTATGCATCTTAACTACACAGTAATCACTAGTTTAAGCAGAAGAAAATTTACTTAACAATATGAGGTTTTCAATTCTCTTTTGTCATCACAATTCAGGGATGTGAAAATACAATGTACAAGTTGCCAGTCAGCACGTTGGTGATGGGAACATGCGTTGGCTCAGAATAAAGCTCAATTAAAAGTTGGCGAAGAGCCGAATTAATTTACGGCGAGTAATTAATTGCGAAAGAATTGAATTGAAAAGCTAAGAGACGGGCTTCAAGTGCAGAAGCTATAGCAGAGTGAACTGGCTCCAAGACGAGTCGAGAGTGGGCTGGGTCCCGAGAATCACCTGCATTCACTCACTCAGATCGTATCTAAATACGATACCTTAACTGTAAAAGCTGCCATTCATGCCACCTTTGGGTTTCACTTTTGGCTTTTTATTCCGGCCATAAATTAAAATCCTGCCGAGCCGGACTCAGTCGAGAGCGCATGGCTTAATTTTCCCCCAGGCCAGCGTGTAATTATGAAATTCGATCATCCATCTAGCGCATTTCATAACGCTGTGCATCCTTTAGAAAATGACTTTTCCAGCTAAAGCCATCTCTCACGTCGGATGTGATAAAAAGCTATTGGAAAAAGCTGAAAGTATGAAGAGGAAAAGGGATTAATTAATTTACACGACTGACTTTTTTTAGAATTTTTCATCATTATCCGTGCAGTGATTGGATGATCTGTATGAAGAAGGAAACGCATGGAACGTGTTCAAATTAATATTTTTCATATCTTTTCGCCTCAAGTTATGCAAGTTTCAAATTAACTGCGTGCTCTTAAAATTTCAAAGTAGAAATATCCCATATTGTGGGGCCGAATAAACTGGAATCGAGCGCCCAACTGCAGATACTGCAGGGGTTGAAGGCCTCAGCAGCGCATTAAACAACCCCTACGGATCCGCCCTTAGCGTGGAATAATTTAGCGGGCAAAACGTCAAATCCGGCCGACGCATAATTCGCTGCAGCTTTTTGCGCACCTAAATTGTCGCTCCATTAATTGGCGCCTAATCCGGGCTGATCCTCGCTGCAAAAGAGAGGGTTGTAACGTAATCCACCCCCAGTCGGCTGGCGGGAAAATTCACTCTGCCGAGTTCAAACACTCTCAAGTCTCGTCGGGATGTGTGCGATTTTCGGCGTTTCGTACACCTGACAGCTGAAATCGTATCCCTTTCTGTCAGAAAAAGCACGCCAGCGTGTCGGGGGCGCGTGCTGCTCTCTCGTCGTCGTGCAAATATCGCGTTTCACTTTCCCCAGCACGCACGCACTTTCAGAGTGGATTGGAAGCAACAACCGAAACAAACTGACAAGCAGCGGCTAACCCCTGTTTGCAGGGGTGTTCGCTTGCTAGCTGTTCCGCTCAGAGCAATTTGCGTGATTGGATGCTGTGATGAAAATCGACATTATTAAGTCGTTTGCTCCTGGTTTCAAAGTCCGCTCGGCTGGTTTTCGAGTGGCAAAATCACTGAAATATTCATAACAAGTGACTTGGCAGTATTTGTCTTTTTGAATTTTTATTTGATGTAAATTAAATTGAAAATCAATACAGACACAGGCTAGCTTAGAGATTGGTACCTCCATAAGAGAACTGTCTCCAAGACCAATCCACATGCAATATCATCCTCATTAAGAGACGTAAAACGTTTATTTTTTACCGATGAAATTAATTTAAAACAAAATTTCAATTTATTTACTGAAGAGGTCAATGGTTCATTTTTAAGCCAGGTGATGTAAAGAGTTGAGTTAAATCATGTTTAACCTTGTTTGACTAATCAAATTTCTTGAATGATGAACCAAGCGTGGTGTATGTTACAATCAATAGATTTTCAGTGGAGAACAGAGTGCAGCAAGCGTAAAATTAACATTCCGAGCTGTCAGAGGACATTTTCGACTGATTGGATTTCACATATAGAAAAAAACTCACTTCGGAGAAGTGTAATCAAATCGCGGGTCACAGGCACACAATGACAAAGTTGTTGGCACGCAAATTAAAAATACGTGCGCTCGCTCGCTTCTGTCCGCATTGTATGCTAATTTTCCCTTTCAACTCTTTAGCACCAGCTTTTACTGCCGGCGACAATTGCGGGAAACTCGTTCCCTTTAATCCTCTCAACACAATTTAAATCGTGTTTTTCCCCAAAAGATGATAAATTTTTTCTTCCCAGAAACGATGGCTCGAATTTTGGGTTCCAGCGCTTGTTGTGCAGTCAAATTATCTACACGAGGTCATTTTTAGTCGGTTGTCAGGCAAAGAATTTTTAATAAAATCACTGGGAGCGGGCGAAATAAAACCAGCTTGTGAAACAAACCCTCGTCAGCTCTCTGTTCTCGCAATTTTCCTGGCACTGCTGCGTGGTGGAAAACGCGCCGCCGGATTATCCTCTGTGCTGATGGAAGCACGAGCAAATAAATGAAACGGAGCGGATTCCGGGCCTCCCACCCAGCCTTGGCACTTCGCTAAACCGATTTGGCTTGCGAAAAATTGGATTTTACTTTTTTTTGTCCAAAAAGAAACAGCTGGAGTGCAACTCTTCACATAAACTGATGGGCAAAACTCATGAATATTTTTTGATTATTAATTGCCATAGAATAAAATTATTTCGAACTTTCCGAAATATTTAGGTATATATTTACAGGCATTGCTATAGTGTTTTAATGCACAAATTTTCGCGTATCTACTTATTAGAGCCATACTTGACTTAAATGTTCCAATAATTTCCCAATCTAAAAAATGTAGAACAAGGGTTTGAATATAGTTTTGAAGTTTTTCCATGGAAGATTTTTACACTGTAAAAACATTACTGACGGATTGTTGAATTAAATGGGAGAAATGACTTGACTTTTTTATTTTGTGTCATTTAAATATTCCGTAATACAAAGTAAATTTCATCGCCATTGTTAGAAATATATATATAAGTCAATCAATCACAAATTGGTGCTACCAGCTCTTCTTGACTGTCACGTTTTTCCTGCTGCATGATACATATCCATTATAGATAGTTTGTTTACACCAAACATTCGATTTGAGCCATTTTTAACTGCTTTCTGAAAGAAATATATGAAGTCCAGCAGTATTCTTATTATTTATTTATTTAGCTGGGGCGTCAGACAAAGTGCATTTATTTCCAGAGCACGCCATTTATCACATACAATGTTGTCTGCTGCCTCGGCGAAGAGGATAAAATAATAAAGAAGACGCGCGTGTGTGTGTTTCTGAGATGTGCTGGTTGCAGCTCTCCGCGCCTAATCCTTCATCATTTATCTTTGGGTCAGTCTTTGTGGATCATCTGTCATCCATCACGCCCATTGTTATCAAATCTCAAGTGCAATCAGCGCGCCCACGTCTCGTGAAACTTGATCCACGCTGGACCACAAGGGAAAAAACAATTTCCTTTTTGTCTCTATAGGTACTGTTCAAAAGACCAAATCTAGAGTAGTCAGTCAAGTAATGCAAATGGTCTAAATTTCCACAGCAGCCACAGGCAGTCCATTTTATTTGTTTAATAGACAACTTCACGTAGCATTGTTTTCCAGTGAGTCGGCCTTTTAAGACTTTTGGCAGCCATGCTGAGGAGGAAATAAAGTAAAACATTTTTAAGTTGACTAGCTCTGCTCTACATTCGAAAATTCTGGAGTGAAGTCCTGAAAGTTCCAAATGGAGGTCTACAATATTTCTAATCTTTGAACCCAATTAACTCAATCTTTGGGGAAACCCTTTTTTAAATTTTCTCCTCTCCCCCTACTTTTGTTTGTTTTCCTTTAATTTTTTATATAATCCTTGTGATTTAATCTTTTCCCATTCTGATACAAAAACCAAAAAAAAGTGGTAGCAAAAATTCAGTACAGAAAAAACTAATAACTATGACAGGGATGCTGATCACTTAATTAATTAATGCAGAGTACAGCATTTTTCAATGAAGAGAACGGCTTTTTTCGAGAAATAAAGATATATAAAAAGATAAAAGGAGTGTTGGAGCGTATAGAAACAAAGTCGAATTTAATCAGCTATAAAATTGATTAAAGCGAATTCAGATTGGAAACTTCTGGAGCAGCGCGCATTGAGATTGGATTGGGGCAATTAAATCGTTTTTCGTGCGCCGCGATGCTTTTAAATGTAGCCCCGTCTGTAATTATGGTCGTTAAAACTTATTATTTCGCCGGGAAAACGTGTGCTTCATCAGACTCCTCCTCTCTGGCGTGTCGTGCCTCTGCTTTCAGATAACCCATTCAGCCAGCGTGTTATTTCGAGCCAAGAGCATTTGTATTCAAATATCTCTGCGCATTAATTAACACAAACACACACACACGCTATACACAGCTTTTGTACATATATGCACACGCGGACAAACGTGGTGTACAATACAGATGTCGGCTGCTTTCAGTTTTCTGCCCACGCTCTTGCACAACACACACTTTTAAAGTTATGCTAAGAGTTGCTGGTTTTATTCAGCTCTGTCTCTGCTTTCAATTGATAATTTGACTTTAATCCCACGTCTGCTTTCTATGCATATACTTTGAACTTCATATTTGCGAATCTGTTTTGATTTCAAAAGGTCTGAAAACAAAATCAGCATGTTTAAAACTTATTTGACCCTATTTTTTAATTTTTGTCTAGATAGATAAACGTTATTTAAAGGAAATTCCATGAAAAATGTGGATATTTTGCGTGTGCTGAATTTGTGCGGTTGTACGACGGCGGAGATGTAATTTTGGCCCGATTAGAGCCCAGCTGCCAATTTACGGCGAAAGCTGAAAATACACGAAAATGCAAACACCATAAAAGTCGTCCGCGGCGCGAAAATTAATGTTATATACATTTGGATCCAATTTACGACTTGGGTTCGAATCCCACTAATTGGGGGGAAAGGATTTATGCAATCAGATTTCCCCGCGCGGCAGTTGCAGATTGTTGTTCACGCAAAAATTCTTCTCTTGGATTTGAATACAAACGAGCGCATTGTTGGCTGCATTTTGCTTAGCTATTTACAGCCCTGCTGCGCGGCGGAGGCATGTAACTCGAGAAGGTAAAACTTCACTTATTCGTTCAAATAAAGCGCGTGTTTAATGATCGTAAAATAAAGAATCTACCTTTCGAAGCGGTGGGCGGAGATGAGGGAAATCCCTCATTTGTCTTTCGGTCGGCGGCTGCCCCAAAGAGGGAAAGATAAAAAATGAGGGGAAAATTATGCAAGATATTTTTTAATATCGAGTTATTAAATGTTTATATATAGTGATATTTTCTTATAACTGCCCAAGGGAATATTTGGGAAAAATTGAATCTGCGCTGGTATGAACATTTGACACGCATTTTTTATAAACCAGTGGGAGTAATTTAATAATAATCAATATTATCATCACAAGATCTTGTCCCCATTTTTACTTTCAAATTTTAATATTTTTAATATTTTGAAGGTGACCTCAGTCAGTAAGTTAAAAAAAATCGTTTTGGCGGCGTCATGATAACCAACAATTGGTATGTAGCAGTAGCGGCGGCGGCAGCAGCGGAAGTTGTCTCACCACATCATCTTGCCACTGGAATTTATTTACCAAGTTGGGCCAAAGAGGATCCTCGGGGTGGCTCTGGTCTTTTTGTCCCCTTTTTTCTTGTATAAACAAGAAAACCCGCACTAATTTTCGATCCGCAGAGGCGTCTGCGAGAGAAGATTTACAGACTCTCTTTTGAGAGGAAGCTATATAGGGTGAGCTGAATAAATACTCTCATGACTTTCTTTTTAAAGTACGCGAGGCGTTAATTTACGAGTAATAATTTCAATATATTCAATACAAACTTTCCTCTCGTAATAAATTAACTGGTATTAATTCAAAGCGACATATACGCGCAATAAATAATACATATTTTTCTTTTGAATGGAAATGTAGAGGGCTGATTCCGAAACTTATGGTGATCTGCGGCGGAATGCTATCGTCTAGTTTTTCCACCTCGCCGCACCGCGAGCGCACAATTTTCCTATCGTGGAGAGAGGATAAAAGAATGACTTAAAAACTTCGTGAGGAATTATCTTCTTCTGGCTCACAGGCTCTGCGGCCAGAGTGGAGAAAACTATTTTTCAAGTCTGACAGAGTGAAATGAGAGGAGCTGTCAGTCTGCTGGGGAGGCTCCCAATCACAGAGCAGACGCCGCGTACTATTGACGGCTCTGTGGCCAGATAACCGAGCCGAGTGTCACTTAATTCGACCGATGCCTTTTCGAGCCGAGATTAGCTTTCAGCCCGGCCGATTCAATTTTCATCCCTCAAGCGTAATTGATGCTCTCAGAGACACGAAAATCCGGTTTCGACGGCACTTAATTTTTGCTCTGCTATCTCGATATTCAAAGCGGCTTTTGTAAACAATTTGTTTATCTCCCATGTGACTGCAGTCATATATACAGTTAGGCTTATTATGATGGTAAAGAAATTTATTCCTTTTGAAGTGTTCTGTGAGCTGTGCTGGATACTTTTTTCGTTTGGATCATGATTTTTTTGTGTTACTCTAATTTCAACAAGCAACATTATCGTATCGCATGGGTATATATATTTTTGCAAATTTATAAATAACAGTTTTTTTTGCTCTTTTTATCCCTGTCCGAGGACCGGAGGACCGGGAAGGGCGCGCACTGCACTAGCACGAATGCTGAAACCCGGGTCCCAATAACACCGCGAACGGATAACATGGGCGCACCGGGCCGCACAGGGACCCAGCCCACTCAGGGGCCACTTGCCTCCGCACCGAGGACTGCATTGAAACGCTAGACATTCGTCCCGTGAAGCCAAATCACGCATGCTGGAAAGGTGCAAACCAGCAAGTAGCGAGTCGGCGCCGGTGCGCCTCCCAGCCCGTTGAGCAATTTGAGCAATTCGAGTCACTAAACTAACCACTTTTTGCCATCTCTGACATTGGGTAGCCAGTATCAGCCAGTATTAGATCTCCGAACTGCTCAAATACCTCTCATTGCTTTGACACTCCTGAGAGTGCCTTAACAATGCGAGCTGAGTTCAATATTTTTTTAATTTAATTTGTTTTGAGTTTGCACCACAGTTTTTCACCCCCCCCCCAAAAAAAACGAGTCATTTCCAAATGAAAAAGCAAGGCAGGCCGCGAACAATTAGCACGAGAGGGTCTCGTGTGCACCTGGGGGCAGCGAGACGAGGGCGTCCAAATTAACGAGATTCCGCCTGTGCACAGCGAGAGCGTCGCACGGCCAATTTAAATTAAAACACACGCTTGAGCGTGAAGCGGGTTGCACACGCCTCTCGCTTTGATCCGCCAGAGAGAGAGAGAGAGAGACTCGGGGGTTGACTGCTGAGAAGAGTTGTTTTTCCCTCCGAAAAGCAATGCGAGTCACGTTCGCTAATAGGCCCACACCGCGAGTGAATTTGCATGATAACATTTTCTGGACGTCGGCCAAACGACTCAGCGCACTAAAAAACGGACCATTCTTCTCTAATTGCTCTCACTGCGCGAAAGAAAAGTTTCGAATTCTTGATTACCCATATTCACAGACCTGCTGCTGCGCCAATTACTTATGCAGATTTTCGTCTGTCTGCCTCCTGAAATTTGCTCGTAGAATTCGCTTTGCCCAAAGTTGGTTCATGTGCGCCATCAACAACCTCTAAAAGTGCACATTTAAAAACTAAATTCATCGCGTCGGAATTTCAGGAATGGTGCAGCATCAATTTAGTAATAAACATGACCAATTTATCCTTTTATATTTAAATTATCATTAAATTAACACAAGATGAAAGATTCAAATTTAAATTCTCTGGATTTATCGATCCTTAAACACCATTTAACCTAATTAAATTACTATCGTTTTCAGTCAAACTCCGCCATGAACTTTTCACGACGTCGGCTTTAGCTTTTACTTATTCACAAAGAGAAACGTGTTTCAATTTTCCAAAGTGTTCTTAAGCGCTCGAGTCGGTCGCCTTCGAGTCTGCCTCGCTTCCAACCGGTTGGACTAATTCAAACTGATCACTCATTACAGTCGGGCGCATTCCGCGAAGTCGCGCGATATTCGGAAAGTGAGGCTGGCAGGCAGGCGTAGGGTGTGTGTTGGTCTTGGCGTGCCGATAATAAATTGCGCACTTACGTCGGTGTCGGTCGGCCGGGCGACGCGAGCTATTAAAGCGTGCGTTTCGGCACCGCGAGAAAGAGCCGTCGTATAAATATTTGAGATAAGCACTCTTGTGTGTATAAGCGACTCTCTTTCGCGCTATCTCTGCGCGCTCTGCTCTCGGCAAACTCAAATAGTCTTTCGAGAGGCGAAGCCGCGGGCCACGAGAGCAGCCAGCAAAAATCCTGCTACCTGCTACACCAAATATGGGCGAGTTTGATTGCACCCGATATGTATTTGTAAATTGCGCAGCGTCGGAATCTGCAGAGATGGAACGAGCGCAGCTCCTGCTCATCTCCGCCGGCATTTGCAATTTTCTGCTTGTCTGACTCGCGCAACTCGGATTAAGGCTCTTCTGTCCGAGCTCCTTGTCTTTTTCCCGCTGCACGAACACGATGAGTTTTGCAAGAAAATGCGCTTTATTCTACGTCTGCAGCCAACGGATCATCTTTTCTTCTTCGTTTCCCCTCCGAGTAAGACTCAATTGATTTATAACGCAATACGACTTCATATGTTAGAGTGCACCTCGGGCACTTTGATTAATTAAAAGCCTGTGAACCGTTCAATAATTTAAAATTTCTAAGACTGGATCCGCACTCGTAGCGTGAAAATTGTTTGAAAGCGTGACTCAAACTTATCACTTTGGATCTTAATTGTACTTCAAACGGGTCCTTAAAATGTGATATAGACTCATAGCACAGAGCATCAAAAGTTGGTTCTTAGGAAGAGGAAATTAGCCGTGGCTCGAGCGAGCGCCAGAGCCGGTCGTTGTCTCTTATGAATTATTCGCACGTAGTCACTATGCACGACGCAATAGTTTCCCTGAAGAGATCGAGCGGCCTTTACACGGCCGAGTCTCATCTTCTCGCGCTTTGCTCTATTCTGCGGATCACTGCTGGGGTCGTGGATTTTGAATCTTGTGTCATTTTCTCCAGTTTATATATTTCTTGACCTCATGGT
Organism: Cloeon dipterum; assembly: GCF_949628265.1. NCBI lineage: Eukaryota > Metazoa > Arthropoda > Insecta > Ephemeroptera > Baetidae > Cloeon > Cloeon dipterum. The sequence continues at coordinate 14,946,188 of NC_088786.1, forward strand.
TGGTGAGGATACACCGAGAATTGAGTGAAAATATTTCGTAAACATTGTTTCGATGTAAATAATCACTATCTCAAAATATTGCAGTTTTAGTACTATATATATCTGCTAACAAAATGTTTAAAATCGAAAATAGCGTCATCGCATATAAAACATTGTGAATTAAATTTCCCAACATTATATTAAGTATTTTGCTATTATACTTCTTCAAGAGTTTTTGTGATTTATTATGGGGCTCACAACAGAGCGTTCATCATGAAAGTTTTGTTCTGTACATATAATTCAGGATGAGGCATCAACTGTATATTAACTGACATCTATTTGGCACTTTTATTCATGCTGCATTTTAACTCATCTATTAACACATTAGATATTTTCATTCTAATTCAAGCACTGTTTATGAGCAACTTCAATGAGAATTCTCAAAAAAGAGTATGTAGCTATAGTTTATTTTCTTACATATATATATCTCCATCAATAAAGGCAAAAAGAGATGGCGAGTCTAAGGTTGGCAACCCCGAGAGGTTCGCAGCAAGTGCAAAGCACAACATTCCACGTGCCGCGGCGCGGTGTCGGCATATTGTCTGACACGGCTGCGCGACATTCTTAATTCTCAAGTGGAAATGAAGTTTTTCTCGGCTCGCCAAAGAAGTGAGTGCTGGTTGCTTTTTGCCCGAGCCAAAAAACGCCGACCGACGAGGGCCGCCACGCGCGCCTTTGTGTCACGCCGGAAAATACAGAGAGCGCCCTTTTCCACCGCGCTCTTGAGACACGAGCCGCAAAAAAGTTGAAGGATCGCTAGCCCGCTCGCACACCCGGCTCACACGCAAAAAGACACCGCCGTAATTGCACTTTTGGGTATTATAGAGATAAAATTGCGAGCCCGCAAAGACGCCCCCGACCGAAATATCTCGTTAAAATCTGACTTTTCTCCTCACAACACTGCTCTTTCTTCAGTTTTCTGACTGTAGTCTTTTATTTTGTAGGTTTGTAGAACCACATCACTCTTAACAGGAAGAATGGAGAAAATATTTTTGGTAAAATCTAAGTTGATGCGTTTTTTATCTCTCTCACTTTTAGCATTCTCACAATAATTTCATTTCATAAGAGGAAGAAATCGATAATAAAAAAATGATGAAATGATTTTGCCTTGAAAAACGATTAATTAAAATTAAGAGTACCGAAAAACTGATAGATAAGAGAAATGAAAAAAGCCTGATTTACAATTACGTTCCATTGCACTTTGTCAATTTTGCGGTGTCAAAGACTGACATGAAAGTCATATTATATTCCAACCAGAATTTTTTTCTTGTCCGTTTCATCCATCATTTACATATTTCGGAAAAGATGGATAGCATATACTTTGCTTGATTTTAAATAATTCAATTATTCATGAATTTAATATATTATTAAAAAAAATTATGCCATTCAAACTTGACAGTTATGAAGTGATGTTTATATCAGATATTCTGACACTAAGCATAAATTTACGATCGACTTTATCAATTTTATCCAATATTTGTTGACTATATATCTCAACATTTTTTTACTGGGCAAACTTTAGGAAATGCTTTGCAGATTAAAAGATTTTGTAGACCAAGGGATGGGAGATCTCACCAGAAGAGTTGTTTTAGCAAAATATAACCAAGGGTGGTGATAAAACAAACAACACAAAGGGTTGCTGGCATTGCGGTTTGACAATAGCGCGCACAAACCGTAATTTTGTTTGCCGGTGGAATCAGGTCGTTGGCAACACGTGAGCAGAGACTCAAGGCCACCCCGCAAAAACCACCCCCAGCACCGGCACCGTCGTTGCGGATTTTTCGATGCAAAAACAGGCTGGCGGGCGGCGCGTAATTAGAAATTAGCATATTGTGTGACATAGGACAAATAAAGAGTGAGAGGAGCGCGAGAGAGAGCTGATGCATATATATACGTAACGCAAATTAACCCCTGCTGGAAAAACCTCAAGCGATGGCTGTAGGGGTGGTTGGCAGGGGTAGCCCGAGGGTGTCTCCGCGCATTAATTTGCACGCGCAACTCTAATCAGGACAAAGCTGAGAGCCGAGAGCAGACTTAATTATTCACCGCGGGTGCATGTCTGCGCCGCGATGCATGTTGCATACCGAGCGGGTGTTGCAGCTGGCGGAATGTGCAACCGCCGCTTCAAAGGGCACCAATGGCGGCAGCCACCGCGGTGAAATTACATTTCGCCATGCTTGCTGCATTATGCAGAAAGTGACTGCGTTTTACTTTAATTTTATCCTCAGCGCTTCTGCTCTGTTGGTCACACATGTTTGACCTGTAATGGCTGCGAAATTAAAACATAATCACTCTTTGCAACAGCACTTAAATTAACTCAGACATTCATGATCCTTTTAGTGAATGCAGTTTTAGTGCTTTTTGCGGGCAAAAGGGGTTTCTGGTGGTATAGGCATCTTCAGCGAAAGAAATGTCCCGGAAAAATCAACAAAGGAAGAAAACACAAATATTTTCCCACAAGGAATCGTAAGCAAACATTAATCTGCGTAATGGACTTGTAATATCTCATGGCAACATGACATTTTACAAATTTCTCTGCTAGAAGAATATTTTCCGGTGCGTCAGGTCCAAACGTACCTTCACACCTGAGGTGAGAAAACCCATCGGGAGGGAACCAGCGGGGGTGAATACACCCCTGGCCGGGACAGACAGCGATTTATTCACGATTGAATCTGCCGCTGCAGCTGCTCGCGGGGGTCTTTACACTTACGATCACGCGGAGAAGGTTCGTGACAAAAAGGTGCGCGCGTGAGGTCGCCTCAATGGCCTTTGTACGCACGCTTTGTTTGCGTTTCGCTCACCGCTGCCATACCAAAACAGCCCCTGAAAGATATTTCCTCATACAATGCTCTTCGCACTCTCTATGGTCAAATAGCGCTCCAGCTGGAGTGAAATGGAGAGTCGCAAGATTCACTGGCGAGGTGGAAGGTCACGTTTCGCCCAAAGGTCGAGCACGTAAGGTGCGAAATTTATTTTGCGCGTCCGTCGTCGCCAGATATTTACGGCGAGAGATGAAAAGACCTTCTGCTGCCGGCCAGAAAATGAATATAGAAATCCAATACATTGGGTTTTTGCTCCCACCAAGTCTCAGCAGGATATTCCACAGTTTTGTATAGAGTTTAGACGCAAAAAATGCAGAGATGCGACGTGACAGCTACGTAATCAACGACGATTCATAACGTACTTTGAATGCCCTTGAATATATATGTAGAGCTAAATATTTTCCAATTGATGATGTAGCCATTGCAATCGTGGGTTTTTTAAGGATTTTGACTGTCCTGCCGCTAATTATTCATCGTCATTATAAAAATTTCAATTCTTTGGAGTGATATCGTTGTAAATTCTCTTTTCCTTGATGAGCTTATTTCCTACAGTGCTGTTCAGGTTGACAAATGGCTTTCATTGCTACTTTCTTTGCAAACAAGAATTTACAAATTTCGGCCTTTCGTGTCAAGGTTGAACAAAGCAACCTTCCCGAGTCAGCAAGAGATGCCGTGTTAAATGATTTTTTAAACTCGCGACGCTTTCAACCTGCGCGTCGAAATTAATCTTGTCGGCGGAATAATTAATGATTCATTAAAGTAACAGGCACAAAGGGTGATTGATTGGTTTCAACTGAAGAGCGAGTTCCTCAAAGAGGGAATTCTTGATGACTTGCCATGAATTGCTCTCCAGCATCACTAAAAGATAATGAGAAATTCTCTATTCTTCTGTGTCAGCGAATGTAATAGAAATTAAATGCATGCGCCTTGATGGATTTTTGGTTGGGAAAAACGTTCTCGTCCATACAGCAAGCAGGAGTTTCATCTCGGAAAAGTAAGTTTGCTGTTTGGCCGAGCGCATTTTATTTATTTTCCTGACGCGCAGCCCTCTCGACTTGATCTTTTCGGAGAGCAGGGGTTTACTTTTGATAAAACTTCCTGTTTCTCTTTTCTTTCCTGCTTTCGCTTCTTATTTGCGGCGCTAGCAGAAACAGAGAAACACTCGCTCGCAAACTTCCCCCTTTCATTCTGACGCTAGAACTCGATTAATTTTAAGCCACGAGACAAAATTACCGTTTTTTATTATTGATTTTTGTATCGTGGAAATCGTGGATCAGAACATCAGAAGTGGCTTTTACATCCACCAGCAGCTAACACACTTTTCACTTCAGTCACTTCAATCCAATTGACTAATCAAACCTTATTTTTATACATGCTACAGCAAAATATAAAGCAAGAAAAGCATTTAAATCGATTTTTAACTATGCTGGTGTTCATCAAGAGAAATAATACCATTTGTCCTAATTGTGGTGCCAAAAACTAGTTTTAACAGAGGGCTGGTCGGTTTTGATTGCACGCAAAAACAAACAATTAAACGAAATAAAAGTTGGTGCACTAAAATAGACTACGTGTGTGCAAAAATATCTGGCTGCTTTAAATAACAAACACGATCTGGCACTGATTGTGAGTGAGAGCATGGTGAGTGAGTGAGTGATGGCCGCTCCTCACTGCAGACTCTCAGTGTGTGTTTGATAAATGCGCCCATTATTATTCGGCATTATTATTGTTGTCCAACTGGCGTCCACACCTATATTACATTCTACACCTGAGCACGTCGCAGGGTTGTGGATTTCAGGTTTTCATGAAAGTACTAAAATCTAAACACTAAACTAGAAAATTTTCGGCTAGAAAAATCTTCATATAATATGCTTTCGCAGATTATTTTATTTAATTTGAAGCATTTTATTAGTTTGATGTCAGATATTTTTGAGCACATGTGAATCAACAACGACGGTTGGAGGCCGTAATCAGAGCAACCAATTTAGAAAAATAATGGCTCTAGGGAAACATTTTTATTTGTATTCGAACCAGATCTGGACCAAAACAAATAAAAGTCCATCATTATACAGTGATTTTGTGAATTCGGTTATTAACCAATCATTGTTTTGAGCGTGAAAGGAATAAATAGAGGAAAACGAGAAATGGCTGCGTATGATCTCTTTATCCGATGTAGAAATTAATTGCATGAAAAATGTGCTTAAAAATATTTCTTTTACGCTATTTGGCAACAACTGGTTGCGTATAACACCAGAATCGATATCACAAAGTGCCAACAACAGTTTGTGAAACATGTCGAATTTGATTGCATTCCACGACTCGCGGGAGCGAAATGAGATGCGCAGCTGTAAAACATGTTGCTGCAATGTACAATAAATTAAAGGCTGCGCAAATTCGTGACCCCTGACCTGCCATCCTTCCTGATATTAATCACTCAACCGACTTTCGACTTTCGTTCTAGCAACAACAGCAGCATCGGAGGGAATTTTAAGTGACTGCAGCGCCGAGAAGAAGAAGAAGAAGAAGAATGAAAAAGAAGGCAGCTGGAATTTTTAATTTCCCATTGTCTCGTGGCGGCAGCTTATTTTCAATACGCCGTGAATCTACACTTGAATGGCTCGGAAATATGCGAGCGAGAGCGTACACATGTGCTTTGCCAAGCAGGTTTTTAAGTGGAGAAGCATTTTAAAGAGCCCCTATCAAAATTGTTGCTTCTTAGCTTTTGCTTTGACGATGAGATTAGGAAGTGAAAAGACCTTTTACTCACGATTAAATGAGTATTTTTACATACATAGTCTCCATTCTTCATAGAATCAATCGAAATTGTTAATTAATTTAATAAAATTGTATTTTTGATAAAAAAAAAATTATAAAATATTCACAAAGATTTTGAAAAGGAGCAACTGATAATAAATGAAATTAACTAAAACTTTTAATAGAATATTAACATTAATGAGACTCGCAGGACTCAGCAATAATGAATTGTATTTCAATCGAAACAATGTTCTGTAGCATTCGACTTGCATGCATCTTTCATTCATTTTGACTCCCTCTCAATTATATAGAATTTTGTCATTAAAAAAATTGAATCGGTCCCCAGTTGTATATATTTATTGTTCCCATGACATCAAATTTGATCATATTACACCTCTGTGTTGAGAGCAGAAAATGAAACCCCTTTAATGCTACAAATTGATGTTTGGCTGGCCGAATGCCATAGCCGAGCAGAGCAGATTCTTTGTGTTTCGCTTTTCCCGTCTGTCGTCTGGCGTGCTGACTATGCAAGGACGCGCGCGTCAAACGAAAGAGCGGCCCATTGTGTCGATCGCGACTCGTCAGCATCCTCGAGCTCCATCGAAATTTTTGCTAATTAGGCCAGTGCATCGTGTTGCTATAGGGGAAATACTTAAAATATCTGCTTTCGCATCAGCAGTCGATTATGGTGCACAGAGGGCATTTTGTTCCTGCCGAAGGGCATATATTTTCTCAACGACCGGTCAAAGAAACAAGGAGGATTCCGCAGATGGTTTTGCGGTGATTCCAAACAGTTTCTTGGAGAATATGTTTGGAATACCTCCGCAAGGACAAGAAAACTTAGGAAATAGTTAATTGCCAGTTGCGAGAAAATCCCTGCCTTGACATGTTATCTAAAAGTTTACCCTTGAGCAATTTAAGCCATTTTAGGTGATTTATTCCACATTACTTGTCATCTCGTTGGAATAAAATGCAAAAAATAATCGACCTTGTACAGCAAAAAGAATGTTTTTAGATGTGGCTCCAAAAAAACTTGTGCTAGTTTAAATAATTAAATATCCCTTTTAGTTACAAATTTGCATAATTCTGATTTAACATTTCTGTAGAAATATAAACATATACTTTTCTTTAAAGTTAAAGTGCAGGTATAAATATGCATAATTCATATCAATCCAGGGTGCCATTTTTATTTTATTTAAATTCAAATATGAAAAAGCACGGCGTTAGAGCTAAAGATTTGGCATTCCAAGGGTTGCTGGTGACAAGCTAGTGTCGGACAGCTATTTGTATTTTATTGACGCTACATCAGTAACTGAGAGAACAGCACGTTTTGTTTATCTTAAAGGCCCCTTTCAAATTTAAGAGCTAGCACGCTCATAATATTGTCTTTGCGCGAGCAGAGAAAAAGTTGTAAGGCGCAAAAAGCTGGTGCGAGCATAATGGCAATTAAGAGCGCTTATCAGCGTCTCCGATCTGCGTTTCAGCTGCCGTGTGAGTGTTTCTCGCTTGTTTTTTAAATAGCCGAAGTGTCTGGCGACTCTCTCAGTTTTATTTGAGCCCAGGAATCGCTCGTCGCTCTCTTGTGCTCTCGGGGAATTTCGAGCTCTACTCCCCCCATGGCTCGCTCACTTTCAGCAGCTCTGCGCCACTATTTGAGCTGCTCTCTCGGTACAAATACACCTTTGTAAATAATCACTTTAGTCTCTGTCAAAACATTAATCTGAACCAAAGTCAACAGACGCAAAGCCACTATATACTTTCCTCTCTCCGTCTCTGCATTTGCGGCAACTCACTTGGGCGCTTGTTTATGTAGCGAACCACCAGAGCAAATCAAAAAGTTTTGATTCGCCATCGCTTCTCTTCCCCGTTTCCAATTAGTGCCAAAGTTCCCTTTCCAGCTTTATAGGCTTGCCGGAATGTTTACAAAATTTCGAGTTTTTGCTGATTCAGCATAAAGTGTAAACAAACATAGAGGGAATGGGCATTCAAAACATCAAAAGGTTTTTTAATGTTTTTTTTATCTCATTTGTAACCAAAGTTAAAAAGTTAGGATTGGATTCAAATGAATAAAATTTCCTCCATATGAATTTTGAATCTCATAATTTCTCAAAAAAAGCCATTAACAGACGATCTGAAAGCGTTTTTCTTATACTTTGCTTTTTGTTTCGTTGACAAAAAATATAACACAATTAATACTCCCCTTGAGAAGAGCTTGCCCCGTGATGCAACAATGGTTGAGTTGTCACTTTGAATCTGTGTGCGGCATCCACGGGGCTGAGGCAGGTCGTGCTCCTTTGTACGTCACTCGAAATTAAAACGAAAAATTCCAGCGTGCTGGGTCGAATTTGACGGCTCGTTTGACGGCCCTCCTGCTGTTGCCTCGGATCAACTTGATCTCAAGTCTCGGTGAAACCGAGTTTATCAACGTCCTCTCGCGTTTGTAACTGATGAACGAACAACCCGTGCGCGCATAGTAAAATCATTTCTCCGCGCGCCACAGGTGAAAATTATCCAAGAACAAACATGACTCGCGAGATTTATTCACTCAGCCCGAGGCTTTGGAGATATAAACGCTTTCCTTTCCCAATTCTTCGTGTCCCGATCGCCTTCTGTGGAAAACACATAGCCAGGAATTTTATCTTTACTAGGGGTTTGGAAATGACTTCATAATAATTCTTCATGGCCCTCCGGCTGATGTTAAATTGAGCAATAATAAGAAACTGATGTTTTCCGTCTGTTATACTCTTCTTTATTGCTAATTTATGTTCAATGCAGTGATTTCAAATATTTATATAATATATAAATATATTTTGCGAAACATGAAGACAAGCCTTCTCCCAAACATCTGGACTACAAAAATTAAATTATGTTATAGACTCCATTTTAATTGCATTATTACATCTTGTGACGCATGATAATCTCGTGCGCTAGACCATGTAAGAGCCAACCATGAAAACACTAATGAAGGTCTTTTTCAGCTTTGTAAATTTGGAAGCAAATGACGCAAAAACAACCCATCGATATTAGCAAATCACAGTCTGAGCTATTGTCGGACTTATCAAAAATAAAGCAAAAACTTTGATTCTCAAAAGTTAAGCCAATGTTCTGATTGAACGGAAAAGCACCCTTCGTTTTCTCTTGTTCCGTGTGCCAAACTTTTCCGCGCGCCGGAAGTTGAAAAACATTTTGGAAGAGGCGAGAAAGAGAGGAAAAGGTGCTTAGGCCGGAAAAGAAGTTTGGCAAACTTTGGGTGACAGTGCCAAAGTATGATCTCATTTGTATTCGGCGCCTCTCGCAGCGCATCAATATGACCCACCGAGGGGGTTGGGAGGTTGGAGAGGGTGCCGGGGAGCAGAGGCCTAAGCAAATTGCGCCACTTTGCCCTCGGCGCCGAAATCGGTGCGGACCGGAATGCACCCTCATGCATGCATCTGCTTGCTCGCTCCATTTCACACCCCGTGGCCTTCAGTCACGCGCGGCGCACACCTCTTTGAAGTGTTGCATCAGAGGAATGCTTTGGCACTGAACACACGGCACTTCTTTTTTTTTGTAAATTTATCGTCGGGGCTTAAAAGCTTCCTCTTTTAACAGTTGGGATATTTTTTTTCACCCAGCAGCTATAGAGACAACAAGAAATTTTTTTCAAAGATTCAGTCAGGAATCATTTATTGACTGTAAGTGTCACGTAACTTTCAAATTTAATTTTTTTTTTCATGAAATTTGACCATAATACTAATAATTTTATATTAAGGTCCATCAAAATAACCGCTAAAAAACTATAATATCAATTGAAGGCTGAAACCTGAGAATCAGATTATAATATAAATCGGCGATCGTAAAAGTTGCGTGCGCATGTAAAGATGTGATTGCTGGGTGGCGTACACGTTCCAAAATAAATAGCACGAGAGTAAAAAAGGGTTTAGTTGGCCGGGTACAATTGCCGATGCCTGTCAGATATTTACGACTCGGAGCACACATAATGTGAAATAAATCTCGGTGACGCGCAGATAAATAAATAGACGAGAGTTGCTTTATTGTGCGCCCGCGAGATTGACTAACGCAACGGCTGGGGACTTTATACCCGCGCTCGACACAAAAAGCAAGAGAGAGATGGTGAAGCCGTGATATAAAATTTTTTTACGACCCGCGTATATACCTCGGTAATTGAGAGAGCGCCGAACAATGTTGCGCCCCCGTTAAAAAGTCCGCTTGCCAATGGGGATGTAACGCTCGTTGGGGTTGAAAAAGTGAACATCAAAGTCGTGTCAAAGCGGATTTTTGGACATTCGACGCACGGAGTGGAAAAAGAAGAATACGTGAAAATGTAGAAAATGCGAAAAACGCAGATGCATCTCTCATCGATTCATTCTGGATCTTATTCGAAATATTGAATGAATGATATTAGCAATTTAAGTGAACGTAAATCTTTGACTGATTTTATTTTTCCCTCTGTTATCAAAACTTAAAAATGTTTTGTTATGTTTTTTGTTGTGTTCTGGATGTGGGGATATATGGGGCATAGTTGATCTGCTGATCCACAATAAAATCACTTTGAACCTAAATCATCTACCACAACGCCTGCTTATATTTTCCGTAAAAATATATTCTTGCATTGATATACACAGGCTTATGCAGAGAAAAACAAAATAAATCAATTTTGCCCACTGTTTTTAATGGAAAAAAGCCATTATACACTATGCGTTAAGAATCTTTTGATGACAACAAGGAATGTTTTTACCTAACTGTTCATATAAATATCAGCAGTATTTTAATAGCAAAAAGAGTTGCTTGCTTCAAAATGACCTTAATCAACTTCTTTTTTGGTGTCACGTTTTTTAAGGACTGGGGAAAGAACAATAAAAGCCCAAAAAAGTCACCAACTGTCCTGTTTCGGTATTATCTGTCCCCGAATCCTGGTCAAATGAAAGCAAGCCTTAATATATATGTGTGTGCAAGGAGGCGCGATAATGGCATAGACGAGGGTGCCGTGCAGGGGTAATTTGTCTGCCTTAATCCGGCGCGCACTTACTTGTCTCAGCTCTTTTTGCTCTGCGCGCCAGTTCTTTCTGTTGCCATGTCTTTTTATCTGCCTCGGTTTCACGCTTCAGGTCAAATAGTTTAACGTGTCTCTATTATCTCCCCCTGAACAGAAGGCAGCCCTTCCTTGCTCGGCTCTCCGCATCTGCATTCGCCTTTTGACTTCGTGCCCAGGCTTTCCCGATTCTGGCCTGCACTTTTACTTCGGCAAAATTCAATATCATGGCTTGGACCAAATCAAAGGCTTGATTTTGTCTACAGACCCGCGATCAAAAAAAAATTTCTCAAAGAGAAGAGGGAAATGATACTTTCACGAGAAGCAGAAGAATGTACACAAGAGAGAACTAGCAGATATATTAGGTACTACTTTAATTAAAAATAGTTTCCAACGGCGAACAGTTTGAAGAATTTACCAATCAATAAAAGCATTCTTCTTTTTCTTCAATTTATTTTTTCCATTCATTGCAAATTACAGCACCAGCATTTACACACCAAAAAATAAATAAATGTTTTAACGTATTGGAATAACTAAACCTAGTTTACTTGTCTGATTTGTAGTTTATTACCCGCGACTTTATTAACATTTATTACTGTACTTGGGCAGCTCCAACTCTCGACAATGCATTCAAGTCTCACCCCTTTACTCGCTGGCCGGCAAGCGTGGCCCGCTTATTCGCTATTCACAAGCAAACTCTATTTGCAATGCTCGAGTCGGATGATTCATGGAGAGCGAGCGCATGCATAAACTGGTTTCGCATACATACTCTGTTTGTTTTGCTAAAAGCGGCGGACGTGGCTCGAGTGCATGTGCAAATCCCGCCGCTCTTTTATGCAGTAAGACGCAGATGCGAAGTTTACTTCCACACGTGAAAATCCGCGCATGCCGTATACCGCAAATTCAGACCCGATTCTGCTTTAGAAGCAAAAAGAAGCTCTGATAATATATATATAGAACCGACTTTCTTTCTCTTTCGTGCAAGCCGACTTCCCTTTTCCTTTTTGGCCCAAATCCTGTTGCAAAGTGAGCGAAAATTGCTGCATTTGAATAAGGGATTTTAATCATCTCCCAAGGGCATTCGCAATCCTAACGGGTACTAAATTAAATGTTTATCTTTAATTTTTCAATAATATTATGTCTTTAATTGATGCAATTTCCGCGCTTAAGGGAGAATATGAAAATAAAAAGTAAGATGAAAAGTACACCTTTAAAATGAGGAATTAATAAAAAGTGAAATTTTGATTGTTGTTCCGTTTCTCATTTCTGATTGCCTTTGATCATTAATACATCCTTATTAAGGATATAAAAACACAACTATTCTCAAATATTTTAAGAGTATAGCGCGCATATATAGCAATGAATTCCGGTCCTTTATATCTTTCTTATCTGTTAATTTTATATTTTACCATTGCACTTTAATCGTGAATATGAAGAGATTAGGTTTTAAGCTGATATATATATATATATATATATATCTTGCTGCAGAGAAGAAAAAAGAATATGAAATAAGCAATAGAAAGAGTTTAAAATTTAAGCTGAAAATACTATGCTGCTTGTTTATCACTGAGCGGAAGCGCTCATAAATAAAGAGGTATGGCAAGCTCAAGATGAAACTTTATCACTTATAGACGCAGACTCGTAGAGTCAATGGAGCGTTCGACTATTTTCCACTACCCAACAGAGCGACAAAGTCGTCCCCGGGCACAAATTTTATGATTGCCCGGATCTAGTGCGAGATATAAATTTACGGCCGGTGTTATGTGAAAAGGATAAAGTCGTCGTTTCGATTTGTCCGACTGAAAACCTCTCTGATGCGAGAAGAAGAAGTAAGAAGAAAGAAGCAGAGGCGGGTTGCTCGCCAGCCCCTTGCGTGTTTTGCTCGAGTGGTGGATTGAGTGCGGACACCTTTCTTATTCCACCCTGCTTCTGGGGGATGAAACATCTAGTGCAAGGGTGGGTTCTTCATCCCCGACCGGCTTGTGCGTTCCGAATTCCATATTGTCGGAGATAAAACGCAATTCGAGACCGCCAGCAGATAATTCATCAGGGCAAACTTACTTTTTTCTGGCCTGTGAAGAGAGCTGTCTGCAGACCGCGTGCTTTCTTTCGTTTATTCGTCACATTCGCAGCCCCTCGCCGCACAAAGCCATCAATGTGGCCAAGACAGATAGGCCACAATCGTGTCTTATCATTAGCACTAATCTCATTACGGAATTTGTTCTTGAGGAGAAAATGGATCTCGAAACAGTCGATGAAAACTACACGGTCCAACTTGCGATTTATTTTAGTCCAAATAAAAAAGTTGAGAAGCATAGTCCTTTTCAGGTTACATTCGTATCCTTGAAATTTAATCTGGTGGTTTTTTAATAAATAATAAATGACATAATGTTCTGGGCACTTTTCAACTCACTTTTTTAGGAATGAGAAGATTGAATTACTCACATATTTAGTTTAAAGAAAGCCAACCATCATGCGAAGTTGGACACAAAGTGATGTGTGTGTTTGTCCAGGCGGGAAATGAATTGGTGATCTGGCTATGAATTTGTGTTCCACTAGATTCACATTGCCTTCAGGAAAATTTAAAAGCTTTGTTCGACTTATTTTCCTTTTTTTAAGGTTAAATTCTAAATCAGATCATTATAATCTAGAGTTAAAGTTGGTGCGAAAATTGTGACAATAAATTTTCTAGGAATTTCCTTAATGTATAGATAATCCGTTTGCAAAACACAACAATCGCACGAAAGAAATTCGCACGTGCCCCTAAAGCTGTTCGATCGATCGCCTTGCATTTGCGAAAGTGACAAACGTGTGAGTCGAAATTCCTATACCACAAAATTGCCGCAGACGCTGGGTTCAGTTTCATCCTGAAAATTGATATACGCTGTGAACCACAGATTTTTCCCAACTTGGTCTGAGCGAATAAATCGCATCATGTGGTCACCTTAGATCCTGTCTGTATTTTTTTACTTCGATGCATTTCACCAGGGAAGTGTAAAAAAGTGCAGGACATAATTAACTGTGCGTTTGAAATACTCGTTTTACAATGAAAACTTTGAATTTCACAGCAAAAGTTTTTCAAGAGAAAGTGCTTTTGCAATTATTTTATTTTGTAACATATTTGTTGTGAGATTTCTTATAAATATGTTTTAGCATTAATTTTGTAATGTCGACGTTAGCTATGAAGGGCGCGAAATTTTGATTTGCAAATTTCTCGTTCTTCTTTTGTGATAACTTTTTACGCATTAAGCATTAAATTATTTTATTTTTATATCAATCATTAAATGAATGTTTATCAGACGAGTCTTTTCGCATTTCCCCAACCCTCGCTCTAGAAAACCGGTCGAGAGGAAGATCAGCAGCCGGCGTCAAGGGCTTTATGGTTCGATCACATGATATTCGCTTGCGCGTTAAGTGCGGTCACAAAATGCAACGCGCGGGCAAAGTTTGTTTGGGGCCAAACGCCAGTGACAACAGCTTGTCCGTGTAACAATTGCGCCAAACGAGCGCTGTGGCGCACAATCCCTAGGGAATTAATCAAGTGCCGTTGTGGGAAACGCAATTTTTTGCTGGGTATATACTCCGCGTGTATCATCAATCCGCTTGTTTGACGCAGTTTTCAATTCGGTAATTGGCCGAGTAATTGATGGGCTCTTTCCAAGGCAATTACATTGTCTCTGCTCGCGCGGTAATAAATACAAACGAGAGTGATTTATGTGCGACCCGGTCAGATTACCATAAAGCTCGGTGACATGAAATCAACCCAACGTGACTAACACGACTGACGCATAATCACCATTTTGTTCATTTCGTGCGTTCGAAAATTCAAAATTATAGCCTCACCGCCACATAGTAGAATTTATTATAAATAAATTAAAGAGATGATTAGAGTTCAAAAGATTTGTTAACAGAAAATGGAGTTCATTGATGAATTTATCGTTAGTTGCAAAGTTGAACCAAATATTGTGATAAACGCTAAATTTTTGGGGTTTATAACAATTTTCAAGTAGACTTTTTTCTAATTTAGCTCTATTTGTTTAACCATATCGATTTCCTGAATTACTCACGTTTGGCATGAAAGCACGTTGGCAGCATTTGTGGAATTTTTCACTCACCTGCAACAAAAATCAAGACAAACATAAAATTATATTATAGGTTGTTGGCTGAAGAGCACGTGTGTGCCCGCGGTGGGGCGTTTGTTTACGAATGTGTTTGTTCAGCAGTGGCACTATTTCCTCCCCGTGCCATGCACACTCTGCTTGTTTATCATTACCCCCGCAGTCCGTTTGTCAGCAAATACCAAATACACAGAGTGCAATCTGCTCAGGGCTCGATCTCATTACACACACAACTGCGCTGCAGAGAACGAGACAACAAATCTGTCGTCTCCAATTTAGTTCTGTTTTATCTGCTACTTTAATTAAATTTCTCGAGTTCTATTTCCAGCCCACAGTGCCCGACACCAATTGTATACTTCATGGTTAAGTAATTTGTGTAGGTCTTGAGATATATTGAAGTTGTTAGAAATTTTCACTTTTGAACCAGAATTTTTCGCCACCCCCGCCAAGGCAACCAGATTCTGTAATATATTAAACTTCAACCATTTCCTTCGACTGTGATAAGAAGAAATTGACTCTGTTTCAAGCAGCAAAAGCAAAAACGAGCAGTGAACGGTGATATTTATTTGTCTCTATGTTCTACACTTTTATGGTTTAATTAAGCAGTCATTAAACTTTTTACTTTTCTAAAATTGATATAATTTTTCTTCAAAGCCAGTTCCGATCCTTCATCCACTCACAATATTATACCTTTTCAACTATGGACTCTCTTTGCATATAAGCCTTTTCCTCTTCACCACAGCCAGTTTAACTCATTTTTCGCAACTTGTACATCGTCAGAAGGCTAATCCTCTGGCCTGGTGACGAGGCTCTCGCACCCAATCGCAAAATAGCCCCAGGGCGAGTTTTGGTCTTAATTCTCTCGGGTGCAGCGTCATCATCGTCGCTCCATGTGTGTGTCTCTCTCACTCTCTTTCGCTCTCTCGACTTCAAAGTAGTTCATATTTCACCTCGCTGCCG
Organism: Cloeon dipterum; assembly: GCF_949628265.1. Classification (NCBI taxonomy): domain Eukaryota; kingdom Metazoa; phylum Arthropoda; class Insecta; order Ephemeroptera; family Baetidae; genus Cloeon; species Cloeon dipterum. The sequence continues at coordinate 14,961,910 of NC_088786.1, forward strand.
GCTCGTGTTTGTGTTGGGATAAACAGCCCTGTAATTAAACCCCAGCCCGTCGTTTCTCTTTGCCAAACCTAATTAGCAAATTGCCTGTACACACGAGATGCTCTCTCAGTCAGTCTCTTTCCTGTTGGTGGCATGATTCGCGCCGAGCATGCAAATTGGACGCCAAATTCATTACTATGGTTCCATTATTGAGGCGATTGGAAATACATTTTTGAAAATTCAAAATGGAAGTGATCCGAACTTTTCTATAGTTAAATTGTGGCTATAATACAAGTTCTTTCACTCTGAGATGGTCCTAGGGAAAAAGTCTTTGCACGCAGTTAAATCTCACTAACTATATTTATACCTATCAAGTAAGGATTATTTCAACGGCAATGCCCTTTGATCAATCCAATCATTCTGTTCGGTCTTAGATTGATACATTTTTTCTTTTTTCGGAGTTAAACATGAAAAATCAAGTCTTGATTCTCATTTAACGTTTCATTTTGTTATATAGCATGCTCCTATTGTTATGAAGCTAAGGATAAATTATTTGAGAAACACACACTCAAATAAGATTTTCGTTTTACCGGGGACTTAACTTTTCTTTCCACCTTATCGCCCAGAATATATACTCGCATCAAGTTAAAGAGCCGGAAATCAGAGAGCTGCAACAAATCTGGGGCCCGAAAGAATGTTTTTAAATCCCCAAATCGGCTCAGTCGCCTTCTGTCTGGAAAGTATTGAAGAGGAGAGACGCGATCTTTCATTGCCTGGAATGCAATAATGTCCGCTCAACTCGACTGAGCGAAATCGCTCTGTTTGCGTCACCAATGAATACAGGCCCAATAAAACAAGCGACACATTTGTCTGTCGAACGAGCGATTTTTCTTGGCATAAAAGGGAGAGGCACACAAAGCGCGAATTTGGAGACAATTGCTCTCAAGCGGCAGCAAATTTATTATTTGGAAGCCAAACGACCGGATAATCGGCCACGATATATCCTTTTGCTCAAAGCGCATTGAGCGGAAAATTTAATTCCATTCGACAAGACTAATCCTTTGTAATCCCAGAAAGAGGTTGCGGTGTTTTTTATTCTTCTTCTTGAGCTCTCTTAGCCAAATGAAAAATGTAAGTTGCAAGAAAGGGAAAGTTTCCAATACGCTTTGCAGATGTTTTTGCACAAACGGCACAAACGAAACAGAAAAAAGTTCTTAAAAATGGTCAAGTATATTAAATGGTGGAACAGTTACTTTATCTGATTTCAATCAAATAATTCTTTTTAAACCAGCCCGTTGGCTCGCATTGTTAAGGGACTCTCAGGAGTGTCAAAGCAATGGGAGGTATTTAAGCAGTTCGGAGATCTAATACTAGCTACCCAATGTCAGAGATGGCAAAAAGTGGTTAGTTTAGAGACTCGAAAAATTGCTCAAATTGCTCAACGGGCCGACTCGCTACTTGCTGGTTTGTACCTTTCCAGCATGCGTGATTTGGTTTCACGGGACGAATGTCTAGCGTTTCAATGCAGTCCTCGGTGCGGAGGCAAGTGGCCCTTGAGTGGGCTGGGTCCCTGTGCGGCCTGGTGCGCCCATGTTATCCGTTCGCGGTGTTCTCGGGACCCGGGTTTCAGCATTCGTGCTAGTGCAGTGCGCGCCCTTCCCGGTCCTTGGACAGAGATAAAAATAGCAAAAAAAAATGCAAAAAATATACGTTTCAGAGCTGCTTGCAGTAAAAAAATCATTATTCCTTCTCTCACCCCCGACCGGGCATTAAAAAAACAAAGTACGGCGTATTCATTATGGTATTTGAAATTTCACCATAAATGAATGAAATTATTTTGAATTTGAATATAAAAGAAAAAATTTTACTCAGAACTGCTTTACAGGCCTTGCAGTCTAAACAGTGGCTTTGAATCCGCGAGAATAAACGCTCTGCGACAATAAACGTCAACATCGAAATTTCGCGTCAGTAATGGTTGTTTTCTTTGGCGCGTTTCAAGCCAAATCGAGTGACACATGCCGACATCACTCACCCGTTTCTATTCTCTTTCCTCTCTTCGTCTTTTCTGCTGCCGCACCATCTGCGCCAAATGCGAGAAATTTCGAACAACTCAGCAGCTCCTCTTGGTCTCATCGATGTAAATTTCCCGAAAGTATACACGCGCAGGCATTTGTTAAAGAAAGGCACGCCATGGAATGGAACGTTTTTCTGAGGCGATCGTTGTGTATTTATGTGTATGTTGGACAAATGCGAACGGAAGGGAAGAAGGGAGCAGCTGCCTTGCAAATAAAATGTTTTTAGCTTGGCGACTGGAATAGCTAATTTGCGTACTCCTTGCACATACTTGAGGTTCAGGATTTGTGTATTATGGGCCAGAAGGACCATAATAACAGCAAAGAAACAAATCAGGAACAAATCCAATTTTTTGCCTGTACCTCTCAAAAAAGTTAAATGTATGTTTATTGTGCTATTTATCAAAAGCGATTCAATTAAAATGACGTCACATTAACCATAACATCTAAGTAAGGGTTAAGCAAAATTAAATTTTGATTCGCCTAACCTCTCATGCGTCACAATATTTTTGTTAAATCGTTGAAATATGAATACCAATCATTTCCAGCTAAACCCACCGGGGACCAGATTCGCGCAAGTGTCGTCGGGTGGGGCACGGCGCTTTGAAACAGGCAAATAAAAATGTGATAGAGAAGCGAGTTTTCAACAAAATTGAGATCTTATTTGCATAACATGAATTAATTAAGGCGATATAATCAGAAAAAACACACTCGGGCAACTCGTATACAGAAAGCAAAAGAGATAGATCAATTAAGTTACTCACATTTCGACGCCATCTTGAGTCTGATCATCGGGAACTAAAATTAAACGCGCATGTGGCCCCCGGTTAAAATGTATTAGTGTAAGAATAAGTGGTGAAAAAAAATATTTTTATGATTGGACCTTTTTGGAACTTTTTTGTTAATTATCGCTAGTTTTTGAGGTGTGAAACAATTTTTTGGCACTGTGTTGCAAGAATTCTGCTTCGGGCTGGTTTGGTTGGGCGAATTTTCGGAGCTGTCAGCTGCCTTAATCCCGTCCTAACGCCGAACGCGCTCTCAGCCAAATTACGCTGTGCTAATGAGAAATAGTCTCGGGGAAGTGGAGAGAGCCGGGGCGCGCAAAAAATTCTCGCAACACGCCGAGATGCAGGAGAGAGAGAGAGAGAGAGAGAGAGAGAGAGAGAGAGAGAGAGAGAGAGAGAGAGAGAGAGAGAGAGAGAGAGAGAGAGAGAGAGAGAGAGAGAGAAAAGCGACACTTCTTAAAAAGGACGCAGCCAGGCGGGTCTAATAAGAAGAAAAAAGAGGAGATTCTGTAATCCTTTCGGCTGGCAGCGCGAGATGAATCGATTAATCATCATTACAATAATAGCGAACGGTGCTACACAGCAATAAAGGCAGAGAACCGATCGCTCGCTCGTTCTCTCGTCTCGCCAGCCATCAATAAATCGCATCTCGCTCTCGTCTATTGTGCGTGAACGGATCGAGTGTCCTGTTCCATCTACACGGGCCAACGATATGCGATGATCAAATCAGTTCCATGGCAGAGAAAGGGACGTGAAAAATAGTTAGTAATTCTGCAATCTGCAAAATACATTCGTACACGATGACTGGAATTCTAAATTTAGGGTAATTTAAATGTTTTAAAATCTAAAAATTGGTAATATAATTTATTATTGTGTTTCAAGCTTTAAAAATTAAACATGATATATACAGACAAAATAAATCGATCATTGGTACAAACAAAAGAAAATATTTCACTTCCCCACATGAATGCAATTCCATAGTATCAAACAGGAAAATTGATTATAAATTAATGGAAGGGCAAATAACTCTGTGCTAAAGAGAAAAATGAAAACTTATACATATTTCTTTATTTCTTTGAAACGCTCATTGATTTTCAAATTAAGGATTTTAATGTCTGTTTTAGTAAATGGATACAGATTTTTCCTGAATCAAATGCACTTTGACCTCTTATAACGCAACACGCCGTATGATAAAATGAATAAGTAAATCTCTGCTGTTTTGTTTTGTATCCCAAGAATATATATAATATGGTTCAAATACGTTATTGGAGTGGAAACAAGTGCCACAACAGCGGATCTGCGTATTTTGGCTCGAGGGACACACGCAAAAATAATATTTGGCTCAACACACACACACACACACACACACAGGCGTTTGATGTGGGAGGACTCGAGCTTGCTTAAATGATGTATTCAACACCACGAGAGCATGTATGCGGAATATGTACTCGTTAGAATTTTGTGTACATAAATTCAGCGCACATGTAAACAGGGCCTTGTTCTCTCATTCTTTGAGTTTATTATTAACGGGCCAACTGGCTTTGTACGGTTCCAAATTTGCATACTTCACATCGTTGATGTACGTTGGTATTTGAACAAAGTTGCCTAAACGTGCTACAAGATACCTCGTTTGGCATACATCGCAAATAATTTGGACAACGCCTCTCATACGCGCAATTCAGGGAAATAAATCGATTGATCTTCATTGTCGGTTATTCATTTAATTATATATATGTTCACTAGCAAAACCTTTATTACACAACAGTTATATTTTATAGGACAACATGCAAATGGCGTGACAACTATTTACTTTGAATTACACAAACAAATTATTGTTAATATAGTGAAATGTGTACATATTCGAAAAAACGTTTGTGATGCCGAGAGAATTAACAAAAAATGATGTCAATCATACGAACTGCGTTAATTATCATGTAATATGTTCCTTTCTGAACATGTTTGAAAGGTAAAATCTTATTTGAATGGCGTGTGGGTCGCATTCGGGAACTGACTTTGGTTGCTTGCCGAGAATATTTTCATGCTCGGAGCCCGGAGGCGAAAATCATATATGTAAATTGGCACGCTAAACTAAACTCATCTGCACGCGCATTACACCGCACGTTATTATTTTATGCAAAATATATACGCGCCGTACACTACTGCACACTTTCGAGTTTCTGAGGCCTGCTGCGGGCACACAGGCGGGGGTCTCCGCTTACAATGCCGTTTCTAATAGTTCGTGAGCTGCGCGAAATGACTATTTAAAACAACTCCGCACGCCGCCTTTAACTTACTCCACTGTTTATCGGCGTTATTTAATGTAATGGTCTTTAATGGGTTTGTCTTTTTGCAGTCTGTATGAGTCAGTATCAAATTTTAATGGCTCAACAGAAAAATGTGGACAGTCATTCTCTAAATATAGAAAGTTGATTTTTTTAGAGAGTGGGCTGCAGAGCATTTTTTATATCTCATATTGATATTCAATTAAAATTAAAATTTAAATAAAAATTCAAAAACAATTTCCTACGACTTTTGTAAAAAAAAATGAATTGAAAATTTGCAGCAACATAAAAATAATTCAAAGCTGATTAGATTATTCTGAAATGAGTCTATGCAAAAAACAAGGGGAGGAAAATCTCAAATTTCCTCGAGAGGATGCACCCTCTATGTGCACACACACACACACACACACTGGATATCATCAGCACGGAAATAAAAGTTGAGGCGAAATTTCATAAAAGCCGAAAGCCTTTTCGGAGAAGGACGCCGGCAAAAAGCAAATTTTGCGCAATATTAAGCCCAACTTTGTGCTTCCCGCGGCGGAAAAGCGCAACAAAAAGTATCAAGCAACAACTGTTGTGCCCGAGCTTGAAATTTCATTCATAAATCTTGCGATATGTCACATTTATCTGCGCGACGGAGCTTCGTTGCCTGTGACACGACGAGGCCAAAAATTACACACACGAAAAAAACGTGGTTTCACATGAAGCTAAAAAATACACGTAAAAATCTGTGCCTATTTTACTGTATGCATAATGTCCTACGTTCTCTCCCAACAGAAAAAAATGCGAGGCAAACTGGCAATATAAAAAAACTAAGCTGGGATAAAAAGTTGCTCCACCACCAATTTAAACAAGTGACGTGAACGCTGCGCACAAACTATTTAGTGAATTTTGGTCATATTTCTACACTGGAAATTGTAAATAATCATATATCCTAATGGTTTATAAATGTGATTAATGTTCACTGGGCACAAATTATTTCTCATAAAATATATGATAAGACATTTATATTTAGTGTGTGCCACATTAAAATTAAAGTTAAAATATGATATTTAAAAAGACACAAAATTTGTACTGTATTTTGGCAACTTCAAGAATATTGAAAGTAGCTCAATAAACCTACAATAATTTACCATATTTGAATAATTAAAAAACAAATATTGCCAAAAACAGTGCATGGAACAGATCATAAATAATTGAAATTCTTGAACAGAGCGATTAATTGAAACTTGTTTGCGGTTATTTATTTTATCGTTTTTAGTCAAAACCTAAAAAAATCTTTGTTCAAAGTCTTTAAGAGTAGGGTGTACAATAATTATGTTTACATCTTTCTATCACTCACAAACAATTCCCTAATTAAAATTGTAATTAGGAGTCAAGGCGTCTTTGCTTGCGATAATTTCACGGCGAATAAATCACGGAGCGATGAGAAACGGCTTGTGCAGCACTTGACTTTTTTATACCCTGAGCGCAATATGAATGCGAAATCGGATCCGGCGTCCTCTCCACTTCATAAAAAAAAACACATGCGTACTCAGCGTGCCAGTAAGAGGGAGCTATATACTACACATATATAGCAGTTTTCATCACTAAGACTAACTAAAGAGCCAAAAGTTGATGCTTAATTTGAATGCAAAGAAGGTTTTTAACCATATATGACACATTCATTTAATTACGTTAAATGATGATTTCGGCCGTGAATCAAACGGTTCTGAATATTTTATTGTTGAAAAGGCTAGTAAATATTTTCATACAACAAAGCTTCGCTTTATGCCACTTTGTAAATCGTTTGCAAATCTGTTGCGCAAATGTGTGGAACAATAACGAAACAAACAAACGAGCACTCGAGTTGTGAGTGCCAAAACCGATGTGCTCACATCGCAATTCTGCTACATTTGCCGCTTACATCTCTTTGAGCGCTCTCAACTCTCAACAGCAATTGGGAGGCATGCGAGAGTGTGCGAATTTCCAAAGCTCTCTTGTTTCGGTTAACGCGTGTCTCTCTCTCTCTCTCTCTCTCTCTCTCTCTCTCTCTCTCTCTCTCTCTCTCTCTCGCGCGTTCGTTTAGTTGATGTCTGCTCATGGACAGCAGGTCATGAATAATTGAGCGTCACACCTGCCCTGCCTCACTCTCGGAATTGATGCGAGCCAACTTTTGGGGAGAGTGTGGACGACACGACATTTTGATCAAATCACGCTCATGCTTAATTGAAATTCAGGTTGGGATGCACGAAATCCAATCAACGCACGCAGAGAACGGATTGACATGGGACGTCACACGGAATTAACATTTTTATCAGTTTTCGACTCGGCAGTGAATTACGTGGGAAGACGGGGAATATCTCAATAAAGTTAAGGAGATGGTTGCTGTATGTGACTTGTGCTTTCAGATTAACGCAGCAGAGAATATTAACTCTGAAATAATTTGTTTAACAATTACTCATTTTTTTCCTCTGAAACAGAATGAAATAAAATCTTTAGATTCTCAGTTTTATAATGAAAGAAATTGTCATTAATGAATTCCACGTAGAAAATTCAAGTCTTTTTTAAGAAAGAGAAGTTTATTGAAAGCGAAGAAAAGCCAACTTGCTACGAGCAATGAGCATCTCGCTTTCTCAAAGCCGAGATTTTGCGTAGCCGGAGTAGGCGTCGCCGTCGACGCACATGATAATAAATATTTCAATTCAGCGCCTATTTCGGAGCGTGCAGCGCCTAAAATATTAAGCGAACACAGAGAGATTCTTGCAAGTCAGCCGGTTTAATTACCGCAGCAGCAGAAGCGACAAGAAAGAGAGACGAGAGAGCGCCGGCTGTCTGTCTGTGCGTGCATCTAATATTCAAAGCCGAGCGGCATTTTGATGGCCAATTTGATGAAAACACGAGGCGGGAAATGTTTATTTAGGCGCAGATTAAGTGACTTCTGTTCAAGAGAGCTTATCCTCAGGTCGAAAAGTGGTGAATCAGCCTGCGACTGTGAAGGAGCCTATAAAGGCGCACTCGCAATTAAACTTCCTTTGTTCAGCTTTAAGATGATTTAATTCAATTTTATTCAGTTGTGCTAAAGAACATTTAAAATTTTTAAATATCAAGAGAAAAACTATCTAATATCTGTAACAATATTGTTAATCGTTGCATTTATGCTTTGAAGGTTGTCACAGCAGAGTTTAGATGACTATTTTAATATAAGCATACCATTTAAAAAATATATATTGATCAAAAGCAACAGATATGTTAAACTGGCTGTTCCGCTAAAAATAAATTCTATGAACTCATCAAGTTCATTCAGAACATTTTTCACAATTTCACTTGTTTTTTGCTTACTTAAATATTTTCAGACACATTTTTGGTTTAGATTTGACTCTAGTAATAATCCTCACATATACTAGTAAAAGAAACTTATTGAAGTATGCCTCTAATTAAACTTATCTCCTCCGACCTTTTTCAGTGTCGCATTTGGTTCACTTGTCCGTGCCCGATTGCTTGCGAAACAAAACGTGGGGCCAGTTTTGGTTGGTCTGTTGGAGTGGCGAAATGAATGAGCAGCAAGTCGGCCGGCAAAAAATCCATTTGCTTGCGTGCAGATTCGCAAAATTGCTCTTGTGTTCGTTGTGTGTGCAAGTGTTTCGAGAGGCCGGCCAAGATGGGACCGGCGCTGACAAAGTGATCGAATGAAAGGTTCCTCGTGGGTTCCGGAAGAGTCAATAAAGTGCCCAGCCAGCACTCAGCCTGATGGTTAACTTCCCGTGTTATCGCCCCCTCTGGTTCCCTCGCGCGCACTGATGCTCTCTCTCTCTCGCTCGCCGCAGTCAGCCAGCAGCCAAACATCCACTTTCATATTTCCACCGCTTTTATTTATTCAGCCTGTGCGAAAACCAATCTCTGCAGTTGACGCCGCGCGTGAAAGGGTGCTGCCCCTTTCCTCCCTGGCCCAGAGCGAAAAATTGCAACTTTTGCAGAGCTCTGACTTGAGCTTGTGACTGTTGACATTAAAAGTCTTTATTTTTTAATCTTTAGATTTTTTTGCATATTTGAATGTCATGTAGTGAAAAATTACTTTTTTATACTGTCAATTTATTTTTAATTAAGTTAGATAAAATAAAAAAAACAATATAGATAGAGTTTGAGGAAGTAAACAATGGGGGGAAAATTACCATGGCTCCATTAACAGTTAATTTTATTCTCATTTTAAAACCAATCCCACGATAAAAAGAATTTTACAAGAACGCAACAAACATACTGTGCTGCTTGTGAATTTATTTTGGTCCTGTTTACCGCTGAGCCGTGTGTTTGTCTTGGATCAAGAGTTGATTGATGCCGTGGAGCGGGCGCGCATAAATAACCGTAAATCCTTGAATGAGCCGAAAACGAGAAGCGCTGAGCGAACGAAAGAAAAAGCGTTTTGCTGTTGACGGAGAGAGAAAACTCAAGCTTTTATTCGCAGCCAAGTTGACGAAATCCCCATTTTAAGACAGAACAGCTCATCGCTTAGGCATCAGCTGAGAAACACAAAGAACTTACTATTAAGAAATAAAAATACACCGACGAAATTTTTAAGGTTATGCGTCTCTATTGACAACATTTTTATTGATATATGTTAGTGCTGAAGTTTGATATCTATTCCACATTCATTTTGACTGAATTTGTTATACACCACGGCTTTTCTAGCTTTGATGTTTGAAAGCCACATTTTTCATGAAGTGCTGACAAATTTAACGTGATTCTGTAGCTACAGTATATATAGATTGACTCAAAATAGATAGTTAGATATTTTCTTAGCATATATTGAGTGGGCAGAATCATCTCAATGAAGGGCGATTAACTCAGTGCTGATGCGATGGAAAGGTTTGAATTCCTTCCCTATGTGAAACCAGGACGAGACGACAAGACCTGGTTAATAAACAAACTCGTCTGCGAGAGCAGGTGTGGGTCGCGTCACACAAGGAGCTCTCAAATCGCGTTTTATTACCGCAATCTGCATCCAGCTATTTTTATTGACTCGCCCGCGAGTGGGAGTCTTCTTTCTGACACATTACACACACCTCGCGTAGGTGTGACTCCTTCTCGTCCGTCTGCTTGAGGCAGTCGAAAACCAGATGGAATCTCCTCTGGCCGCGAGAAGAAGAAAAAGAGCGCCGGGAAAATAAATAAGCCAAGTCGGCAGTGGCGCCCGCGCACTCATCAAACCATTGTTCGTCTGTCGTCGAAATAAATCTTTCACGCGCGTCTCTACATCTTTGGAGCAGATCGAGCATCAGCTAGAAGAAAAATATTGACTCTCTGGCTGATTCAACACTGACGAGATTGATTTTCGTGCGTTCAGAACCCTTTTTTGCAGAATTAAACCATGAAAGATTTTAATGTTAATTTCGTATTTGAAACTTTGCAATTTCATGAGAACTATATTAATATTTTGCTATCAATAGGGACAGTTGGACCTGATAGTTATATTTTTTGCCGAATTAATTCACTGTACAAAATAGCTAGGAAATAGCTGTGATGAAATGAAAAATAAGCACTTTCTGTGAAGATATCAAAAAGTTTAAGTCCAAAGTACACGATAATTCGTTGCTCAGATTGATGCCATTTTCCATTCGTCGGCTCCTGAGAAACGAAATTCGCAGAAACCACACAGAGAACCAATTGTATATTCTGCTCAAATACTCACATCTGAATTCAACAAATCTACAAAATTACGCCAGATTGGAGTTTCCATTGGCATTGATCGTCAATTCGCAAGTTTGCTTCAAAACTTCTCTTTCACGAACAGCACGAAACACATTCGAATTCAGTCGTTTGCATGCAAGCCCAAGCCAAAGTTTACCATTTTTTTTCTTCTCATATGAAACTCCTTTGTCATTCAGCTCATGTGGTGCACGATTGGGAATCGTCGTGGGCAGCAAAAGCCACACACGCGAGTCGGCATTGTGTGTGGGACGGAGAAAATTAATTTATAACTCGGCCGACTTGGCTCTGCGCATTTCCAATGCAAAGAGCGTGTTTCACAACGATCCGTACTGTTCTATGATAATGAACACGTATCTCTCTTGGTCCGGTTTCAAATTTCACGTAAAACGCTGCGCGCCGGGGAGTTGACGTGCTCGCGACAAATTGACCGTGCAATTTATGTACATTCTTGCACATAAGCAGGCAAAAGAACGAGATATGCAACTTGAATAGTAAATGTACTTTGTAAAGCAAAAACTTTGTCGTACTATAGCTTGTTAAAATCTGTTTTCTAAAAAATGTCTCTGTGTATAGAGACAATTTTCGAGGAATCCTTAACTCGCTCTACCATACAGAATGTACAGTCGTGAAGAACGCAACAAAAGTGATGAATCACAGTCAGCAACTGTGTATACATAAAGTGTGCTCATTAATCCCCGCATTATCGTCTAATTTGGCGTCCGTCTAGTCGGCGAGCCGTCGGTCATTCACGGATGATGAATTGGTGGGTTGCCGCGGCGCTTCACGCTGCAGCGCGCGAGTGGGATCTTCTTTTCATGTTTCACATCTCGTGACCCCGTAATGATGGCTAGGGGTCAAGTTGATATCATTTGAATGAATAGGGCTCACTCCTTTGTCCGCTCATCGAGACCGATTTGGAGACGGAAGAAAAGAATACAATCACAACAATCACGCCGGGAAACGCATCTTTAAATAGCCGCGTCTGGCTTGTTTTCCACCGCTGGGGGCCCATTGTTGCTGTAGTTCAGCGCTAATCACACGCACACAATATTGCTCGCGCTGATTAAGATTTCCGGTTTAATTTTGATTGTCAATCGCTCTCAGGTCCTCGAAAAGAGCGCCTGCTTTTTTACTCCCGCGTCTCTATGCGATCCTGACATGTACTTTTCGAGTCCAAAAAGATTTGGTTCAAAGAATAATTGAAATAAATGTGCCAAAATTTCAGATTTAAAATTGAGCATGTGTAAAAATATTTTTTCTAGATTTTTTGGGAGAAAACACCAGTTTTTTGCAGAGAGAGAGAGAGAGAGGGGGGGGGGGGAAAGTGAAGCATCAAAGTTGCGGACAAAACGGAGCAGAAAAAGAAACAAAACACACATGTCGCCCAAATTGATTTTCCCGCACGTGAAGCGGCGGGTGCTGCAAAAACAATTTATCTTTATTATTACGGACCGTTGTGAGGTTCTGCAAAGCAATAACAAAATCGCCCGATGGCCGAGCTTTTTCTCCTCTCTTTGTCGTTGAGAACGAATATCGAGGGAGACGGAAAGAAACTCAGGGCATCAGCGAAAGCTTTACTTTGGGAAACATATCATATTGGCCGTGCCAGAGAGGAGGGAATATTTTTTTTAGTTGGAAACGCAGCAGCCGCTACATAAATTTTCGACTCGCGTAGGCACAATTTTTTACTTTTGCTCTTGAGCAGCGATAAATGTGGCCTGCGTTCACCACTTGATCCTTTTTCGGCACGGAGAAAAATGATCTCGGTGCGGGCAGCTTAATCCGCAACCTAAACACTCCAGAGGAAACTGATGAGCCTCTTACTTTGGCGCGCCAAAAGACAAGTGTCTTCCAAGGCTCGCCAACAGGCAAAAGAACAACATCAAAATTGGTGCTGAATCTATTAAAAATTAAAAAAATATATACATTTTTTATATTCTCTCAAAAATCTTATATGTTGCAAATTTCAGGCCACTGATTTCATTTTGTCTGGATTTCAATCAAATGCTTTTTGAAGCCTCGCCGCAATTTTTGATACTCGCCTGACTGAACAAACGTTCGCGGATAATTTCTGAGCCTATTTTTATTTCGGCACAGTCACTCACAAGTTGGCGCACGATCGAAATTCTACCTCTGCGATTTTTTTCGCCTTTGGGATAACATTAAAGGGTTTTTTATCCGCTGCTTTATTCAATCTCTCTTGCGGATCAGGGCTCGATAAAGCCATATATTAGCCATGGCGAAGAGGAAAAGAAAGAGGAGAGACGACGAGCCATTGATTTTGCCTGCCTCTGCTGCTTATTGTTAGTCAGTGGCGACAATACGGCGACAAAACGGCTCCACAGACTGAGTGCGTGCACATGGGTGGCCAGTTTAATTCAATTTCAATGAAGGCGAAGGTTTTAAGTTTTGTCCTCAGTATTTCGCACAAACTTAGTTGTAACTGATTATTTCTACACATTTTCAGACAGCAAAATGAAATCCATCTATCATTAAACATGCATATTAAGTTGAATTGAAATAATTTTATTTTCCTAATTTTAGTCGTACCTGATTTTGTTTATAAATCTTTTCTTTGCAAAATAAAAGATATTTCCAAGACTTTTGAAAGGAAGAAAAATTAATTATTGATGCGTCTATGGTGTGAATCAGGGACGAACCTGGCCACCCATCTCTCTTGCCTGTCTACCTGGTGCTTTTTTGCTCGCTTTGGACCAGACCATATAACAAAAAGCTTTTATTATGACACTTTATCTGCGCGCGTCGAGGCAAATTTCTCGCGAAAAGAGGAGGAGGCGAATGCGTGTTTTGCACACAGCGGAAATAAAAAGCTGCTTTTAGCTTTATGGTGCGCACATCACGAAGCATAAAAGAGAATTCGCTGCTCCACGCATACAGCACGCATCTCTGTCGTTGCTTTGATACACAAAAGTGTGTGCTTGAATTTCACTCTCGGCTTCGCGGAATTCTACAAAGTTTTGTGTCTGCACTCGCCTTAATACGCCCGACACGAGCTGGAATTTAATTTTATGTGCCGCTGATTTTTTGTCTCCCTTCATCCGGCAAATAAAGGAATCTCTTTCCAGAGTTGCAGTTCTCCGAGTTGGTCAGAAAATTTTGTTCTGAGTTGTTGTGTGCAACTGAAAAATATTTGTAAATGTTCATTCCTAAATAAATATTACGAGTCTTAATCGTTTGGGGGATTCACGTAGGTGATTTAGTGGAACGCAATAGAATGTCATTAATACAACAATTTACTCATACCGTTGCTATTTTTTTCTGATCTACAGTCTCTCCAAATTATCAATTTTCCATTATTCAAACACAATGGACGATATGTTTATACAATTTGTCCTTCGTAAACAACTCGATTTTTATTTCACAGTTGAAAAATTCCAGCTATATATTACTCTCTCATCAGCAAAGCGAAAACAAAAGCTTCCTTTTTCAATGCCCAATTCGTGTGCTGCTCGTTTTACAAATGCGTGACGTCAGGCTAGACAAGTCATGCAAATTACTGTAATTTATTTCGCCGTGTCCGATGCGAGCATGGCCAACATTTTTATTTCCCTTTCCCGGCCACTGGGCACAGGTTATATCTTCTCTCGTTCTCTCAATTTATTTTAAAACCCCAAGCTCCCGACTGCCGACGAGCGGGGCCGCAGCAAAGAGCTAGGAAAATGGCAAATCGACCTGAAAAGCGCTCACCCCAAGAATTACTTACTCTGCACCGGCTCAAAGTAGTAAACGTAAAAGAGCAGAATATTGCCGGAGCAACCCCGCGTCAATCGAGCGGCAAAATCCGTATGAAGTCAGAAATGGAAAAAATTAAATATAAAATGGAGCTATGTCAAATTCAATTGAAGCCTTCAAAAAGCAGCTGCTTGCTACTGTTTATGTTAAATGTTTGATTTTTTTATTTAATGTTGACAAATGTTCTAAAAAAGGTATTTAGTTGTTTTTCCAAGATTAAACTTGTTGATTTTTCTTCAAATATAGTGACTTTAATTTAACGAATTCATAATAATGCTGCGTTGGTATACACATTTAAAAAAAAAAATAATAAATTGAGAACTCATTTCGAGCTCTGAGAGAGCTTTTTATAAAAACAGATACGACCAGAGTTCCAATTATTTTGATTCACATAGTTGTGTTCGGTACGCTACAGTAGCAACTGACAAAAGCCGTCTTTCATTAAGCGCAGTAAGTTATGTCCAAACACCAAATATACACTCTATAAGCTTCCAAACTTTATGCAATGATGTTCAACTCAGCAGCTGAATGAGGCCTCTTTCTCTCACTTCTCGCGTCTATATAAAGCAGCGATCCTTTCCTTTTCTCGAGCGAGGAGCAGTGCGACAAAAGTCTAATGAAACTAATTACAAAGTTGCAGTGCGTGACAGAGAGCAGCGAAAAGCAATCTGGGAAAAATCCAGAGGAATAATAACGCAAGCGGAGAGCATCGCTTCATCTATCTTTTTCTGTCTCGCGGTGGAGCTCATTGTCGAAGCAATTTGTTATTATTCCATAACCGCGGGCGGTTTAATCAAATTACGTTCGTTCACTTCGCCTTGTGAGCACGCAGCCAAATTGAAACTCTCTTTGGCTCACACACCCGCCAAGATCGAGCCGAGCAAGGAAGAGAGCAAATTTCTTTCGCTCCGTTTGTCTTCTGCGTTTCGAAAACAGAAGGCTGCTTTTAGGCTTAATTGCAAATTAGAATTAAGCGCGTATGCGGCACTATTTATTTAAGCGCACGCATGTGGCGCGTCTGTTTAATTGATCATACGGAGATTATTAAGCCGCTCAAACGGCACAAGTTGCTACGCAAAGACAACACTTTGGCTTTGAAACTCTGCAACGTGACTTAATATAAAAAGGATCATCTGCGGTCGCTTCTCTCCTGCCATTGGCTCAATTTGAAAGGGTTAATGCCATGGATAAAGAGGGGCTAAAAGCTGGAGCTGCCAAATTTGGTTAGGGAAACGTTGCTTGAGCTCTGAAAAGATGGTTAAGATATAAACAACTGAATAATGTAGCTCTAAAAATGAAAATAAAATGGTCACTGTTGAATGCTTATTTTGTTGAAATCTATGAACAAAAGGCTCTACTTTTAAAGTATTTTATATTGCTGTCCTCAGAACTAACATTAAAACAAATTTTTTATCTTCGCAAGAAATAAATTTGCATCATAGCCACGAAAAGAAAGAAAAACGTGCAACATCTTTTAGATTTGTTGCCATGCTGCGCAATCTTGGATGTGTCCCTTGTGGCCTATAAAACAGTCTATTCCTCATTCAAATTAATTCCGCATTTGTATCGTTGTGAAATTAATTTGCATGCAAACCGAAAGCTGAGTTGGTTTACTGCCACTCTCTTGCTCGCTCGCCTCTGAAGGATTCAGAAAATTACCGCTCGTCCAATGCTGGGCGGCCGTAAAACGCGTGAAACTGAGCCTCTTTCATTCTTATCAAAGCGTCTCTCTCGATTTACAGCCGGGCCGAACCGAAAATCATTGGTCTTGCTGCCTTTTTTAGGCACCTGACCATTAAATAGTTTAATTACCAACAAAACGCAATTAGCAGAGAAACGTAGCGGCCGAATTGGCGCTAATGGAGCGCAATTAAAACGCAATTTCTACTTCTTGATACCTCCCAGCCCTCGGCCCTTTCTCGTTTCTATATGGCAGTGGGAGGAAACGAGAGACTGAGCGAGAGGTGTGTTAATTGCCGATGCGCTGTAATTTATTTTTATTTTTCTTAAAACATGCACTCCCAACTGTTTAATTGCTTCTTTAAGAGGCCGGTATTGCCGTATAATTGATTCTTGAGACACTCACAGCGACGCCCACGACAAATTATGATATGAAAAGAAATCTCGCTTCTTTCTCTCTTTTTACTGCAATAGCTCTTACCGCACTCATAACGTAGGAATTGTTCAAAAAATTAAACATCCATTAGTAAGGCTTTGCAATTTTGAATATCTCAACATCTCAATCGTCTTTTTTATTATTGTAACACTGATATTTATTTTGTTTTTCCAATAAAATCAATATTTTATTTGTAATTTTCCTGACTGAAACTTAACTATATGTATACCGAACAAATCAGTACACCTTAATTAAGGTCAATGAGTCATTCCGATTGTAAGAGTTGATAGGTAAAACCTGAAAAAATATGTTTGATCGATGGCCAGAGTTACCCCTACAAAAAGTATGGATTAAGATTCAACATTTTATTTGTTGTTGATAAATACACAGGCATTTTGTTTGAAACTTTAAATGCTCCTAGCGGAAACACACGTTCCCCACCCATGTATCATGAACTACACCGAACTGTTTTCGGAAACAACGACAAAGCAGAGCAAATTGCGTAATAATGGAACAGGCCGGGCTGCCCCAGCCGTAAAAAACGTCACGTCGCGTGATCGAAGGGGTTGTAATTATTTTGTCACGCGCTTCATCCGCAGCCCGCGCACTCTCTATGTGGAAATAATTATTTACATGCAAATGGCGAAACATTTAATTACGCATTGTTTGCTTTGCCCGACAGCGGAATCGGACGCAAACAGATATAAATTCGCATGAAAATTGCTTCGGAAACAAATTGTTCTTTGGCCGCGGGGGCGCAAAAGTGGAGCGGTGTAATTTCTCGATAATATTTCATCTGCACTCACGTCGCCTGTGGCAGCAATCGAGAGAGAACTGTGCTCCCTCGGACGCGCAAAGTTGACTCACGCACTCTCGATCTGCATTGGCGGCCAAGAAAATTTTATTATCTGAAACGCTGCGGGCCCTGCACCCCCATTTTATACGTTCGTCGACTGCAGGATGAGCAGAGGGTGCATGCATGGTGGTGCGGGCTGTCCGCCTCGTTAGCCGCTTGTCCGAGTGTGAATGCAGAACAAATTTACGCCCGCCGGCCGCAGCCGAGAAGACAAATCAACTCGCAGCGAAGTGGCGCGCAATTGCTTTGTACACGCAATTTAAGTATGCAAATTATTTCTTTCAATTTTCAAAGGGGTGTGCTGTGTATGTCCCTATGTATTTTTATGGGCAAAATCATTGCATCGACATTTTTTAAAGTATATTTTCCTTGAAAATTCAAACATAAAAATTATAAGCTGTTTTCAAAGGAACGGAAAAGATAAACTGCTGCCTTTAACCTACAAAGGAACAAAATTGTGATTCCGTAATTTGATTTTGCGTTTAAAAAGTGAGTGAACAAAGTAAGTGTTACACTTATGTGAGTAGTAAAATAAATTCCACCTTTAACTCAATATACTATGTAAACAGCAGTATCTTCTGTTTTTATTTTATTTTTTGTTTGTTGAGGTCTGGGAGAGTCTGGCCATCGAGATGACACAAAACAGACGCTGTGGAAATTGGATCGAGGTTTAATTTGCCTCACTTTTCATTTTTTTTTTCGCCGTCGCAGCATCTCGTGCAATGAGAGTGTGTTTGTGTCTTTTTCTTTCCTCGTTCCAACGCACGGCCATAATAATTACGTGTGCTGCTGGATGCGTGGCGCAGTTTGTGCTGCCGGGCTGTTTTTCGTTGTGTTGCCGGCTGCATTGTGTGTGTGGTCTCCTCTCCCAAATAAAAAACACAAACATGAACCTGAGAGTAGCTCTCGCTCTCTCTCCATCTGATACATTACATAGACCAAAATTCGACGCTTCCCTCTCGCTCTGCGTCAGCTTTTGATATTTATGGCCTTTTTATTAATACACACACTCACCGGGCGAGCAATTCCGGGCATTCTCTATTATATGAATTCTCTCAAGGCGGAGTTTTCGTGTGTAAACATCGCGCATATGAAAGGTACATTATCGCAGGGCGCGACCAATACCTCTCTCTCTCGAAATGAATGGTGGCGCGCTTAATCGATCGCCAAATCAAAATTTATGCAAATTTTCCTATCGTAAACCGACGGTGAGAGTGACCACCCAGAAAGTATCAAGGAATTTATTTGAAGTTTCATAATTATTACACAAGAAATCCATTCGATTTCATTGTTTTAGACAGAGTCAGTAATTTAAATGGCTTTTTGGTGTTTTTTCCCAGCTGATGCAATAATTGCTACCTCAACATATTATGGTTTAATTCTACTTTTATTGTTGAGGTCGGCAAATTACAGCTTTAAGAGGTTTAAGTTGTCCTTTTGCTACAGAAAATTGGAGGAGCAGAAACTTTGTTGTGACAGCAAACTTCAAACATTGACCGCTTTCCATTAAAGCCAGTTTTTTTGAGTGGCCGGCCGGTGGAATACAAAAAGGGAGTGTGAAATCGGTTTTGTTATTTCCCAGCCTCTTGTGTCATTTCATCCCTGCCGCCAGGTACGACACTATTGTTGGCTGGGAACTTCACTGTTTGTGCGCTCTTTAGGCATTGTCTGTCGCTTGCCTCCCCCCTCGCTCTGAGTCCTCTTGAAACCAACCCTCGAATACACGGTGGACTGGTTTGAAAAAAATCTGGTCCGTATACGACGCGTAAATCACGAACGGAATGAAATCCGCCCGGGAAATTGTGTCAGCCGGAAGAAGGAGCGGCCTGCAAAGTAATTAATGCTGTTTGAATGCTCTAACACGATTAGCTTGTGTCAGTAATTATTACGCTGACGCTACAGATCCTTTCAAACTAAGCTAAAGTAGTTGTTGAATTATGAATTTCCTCGAAATTTGGCAGATCAGGAAGTTAACTGCTCTATAGTTCTTGGTTATTCAACTTTGATATTATAGATGTTGAAAATCAATAAAATAAAACTAACATCTAAATATTTGAAATTAATATCCGGTTTACACTGTGACTATATAACATAACTTTACTATTTATTGAACAAATATTGTATGAAAGTTTTCATTGAAATAATTTTTGTTCATAAATGAATAGAAATTAACGCGAGTCTTTTTTATTGTATATATATGATCCCAGCAGTTGACGAGATAATTTTGGGCGGTCGTATTCGAATTTATTTGCACGAGCGAGGCGTTCCTCTCATTTCCATTTCGTGTGAGCCGGCCTCCAAGGAAGAATTTACTGGTTCAGGAAATTACAAGCAAGGTCATGTTCAGAAACACTGTCGTGACAAAGGTAAAGTTAAATATTCAATATTTATTGCTGCATGAATTGCTGAGCACAGTCTCAAAAGATTCATTGAAATTATAATTTCATTCAATTTCTCTCTAAACCCCTAAATTACAGAACTGATCTAAATCAATTCGATCGATTTGAAGAAAAAAAAAATGAATGAATTAGTTTTCCAGGCCCAGTTTTATTTTAATTCGAAACGGTCATTTAAGCTGATTTTTTAGGAATTCTAAGATACTGCGAAAACATTGAATGTTGTTTTTACTTATGTAATGTTTAGACTCAGTATATTACCGAATATCATCTTCACTGTTGATTTTCAAGCACAAACTCGCTCAATGCCACATACCTTAACAAATTTGGTGTTTACAAAAAGATTATCAGATTGGAATAAGTCAACATTTGCTGTCTCCATTGTGATATTTTGTAGAATGAGGTTTATGAACTTGAGAGGACAATGTTGATTTTAATCTTAGAACTCGCATCAGCTTTTTTGTCTCTTTTTTATGTATGCTAGCATCAAAGTTGTCAACGAATAATCAATTCTCACTGCACGAAAAAATCTCCATAAAAATGAATGGCGCACCATTCAGCTTTTTCTCTCACCAGGAGAAAATTTGCAGATTATTTTTTATAAATTCCTTAGGCGTTTTAAGCTGAAAGAACAAAAATATTTAAAACAAAAATCATCCAGACCTGGCGGGCAGATGCACTCGGAGGTGTCCCTGGCGGTCCTCTTGAGCACCAACTGGGGCAGGAGGGTCCCCAGTGGAGGCGGCTTCTGTTCATCATCGTCTTGATCGTCGTCATCGTCTTGTTCGTCGTCCTCGTTGGCGACCGCCTCGAGCTTGGCCAATCGCAGGTCGTTTTCCGTCTGGTAGCGGAATAGGTCCGCGCGGAGGGCGTTTAGCCGGCGGTCAGCGGCGGCCACGGCCTCCCTGTCGATGAGTCGCTGCCACGCGAGCAGGCCGACGGCGGCCACGAACAGCACGTTCAGCAGCAGCTGGAACCGTCCCCTTGCGGGCTGCAGTTTCTCCTCCATCGCACTCTCACATACGCAACATTCACGACCGGACACAGCACCGGACACTGGGGCTCGCTCCCGATCGGACGACGCACTCGGCAGACTCGCGCAGCTCCCTCCGCGTGTGTGTGCACCTCTGCCCTCGACGACTGCCTGCCTGAGACTGACTGAACTGAAATGAAAAGCTCTCCTCTCGCGGCAGACGCCGGCCGACCCACCCGGCAGCACTCTCGCATCGCGCTTTCGTCTCATTCCGTCCGCGTTCTCCCTTCAAAGTTCCCCAACTCTAATAATTGAGCTAACAATTAATAAAGTTAAAAGTGGTGCGACTCTATCTCTAAACCGATGGGGATGATGGACCCTCACATGATGAGGGGATTTGTGCAGAAATATTAAACGCGAATAGATTGATTATTTAAGGGATATGACATCGAATTTTGCGCCCTACGACTTTCTAAAATCCAAAACCAATATTTAAATTCTCATTAAACTACGAAAATCTATATCTTCCCGATTAACTTTAACCCTCGGCATTTTACTCGTCGCAGTAGTAACAACACAAATTAATAAAAAGATTATTTGTTAGTTAAAAGAGCGTTGGCAACGACAGTAAGACCAATGATTTCTTCCGCAGTGTGGAGCGCGCGCAAATAATTTGTAGATTGATGCTATTCTAATTTTGATTGTTTTTATGATAGTCGCGTTACTTGATACTACACAGTAAGACATTAATCTACACCAATTAATCTGATTTAGAGAGCTACAATTTTGCTTTTGTTGAATCTCGACCGTCAGAATTCAAGTCATCTTTATTTTTAAATTTAAATCAATCAATTTTCCCTTATTTTCTTAAAAAGATGTAGGAAATGCTAACCTAAGACATTTTCTTAGCGATTATAGTTTCCGAATGAGTTCTAATATTCAACTACGCGTGCGTACGTTAAAACACCTGTGTTTTTGTCCCTCATTGGTTTTAAAATTTGCTCTTGAAGGTTGACAGCAATGAGATTACTTTCCATTTTAATTATTTCACCCGTTAATTTGACCAATTTACAAAAAAGTACAATTTCTTAACAAGTTTTTTTTATATTTTAATTCATGAATCATCTTGCAAAATTTGATACCAGCTTCAGAGATTCTCTATTATTTATATTTAAAAAATTTAAAAAAATATATACTAGACAAAATAAATTTAATAATTTAGCTTATTCAATACATCTGAAAAATTAAATTTACAAAAATTTAAAAATATAAACTAAATAATGTCTTGTTGTTTCTTTAAAAAAAATTTCTATATATTTATATTTTACAACATTTTTTTAAACTAATAAAATACAAGTTATATTTTGTACAAAAAAATTAAATAAATAAAATGAGCTAGATTCTGGTAGCTTTTAGTTGGTTCAATTCATTCAATACAATGAAGTCCAAGGTCCAAGCCAAAAAGTATTGTCATGTATATGTAACAGAAGTACACACTGCACTGAATATAACGGCGTCGCCACCTAGCGTTGAATCAATGAACCTTCTGCTTTGCCGCAGTGGCCACAGAAGGTGAGGTTCGCTGCGGCCTCTATGGCAAGCTTAGCAATTACAAAGCAAAAGATCGATATTCCGCGCGAAAAATGGGGCACTTATTCGTCAAACAATATGACGTACTCTTACTTTTAAATTTTCATCATAAATTGTACATATTTTACAAAATTTCTTGACTTAGTAAGTTTGTATGGATATTACATTTATTTGTTATTTCCTAAATGTAAAAATAAAAGGGACTTTGATAAGAACCATCCCGTGAGTCGCATTGTTAAGGCATTTCCAATATAATAATAATATTAAGGTAATGGTCCAATGGGAGATATTTTAGAATAATGGGGTTCAATTGTAACGTCGTTGAAGGGTTATTTGATTTTTTGAGCATAGCAAAATGACTAAAATCGCAACACAAAGAGAATAAATTTTATTTCACTTTGATTCCCCATGTCTTAATTGTATTGTGCTAACTATTTTCAACAGCAGCAAGTAGAACTCACTGGAACTGTTGAACAAGACGTTCGCGTTAATACTTTGACTATCAATGCCATCGCATGGTCATCACAATATTAATCGTCAAATTTAATTGAAAAAGACGTCTTGGAAAACAGTACACTTTATTTCGCTTACTTCTCCTTCCCGCATAAATGTAATGTTCTGCTGCTTTTCTCCCTTCAAACACAAGCACTACTTGCTGCTGTTGGAAATAATTAGCACAACACATGACATAATAATAAGAAAAATAAAATCGGTTCTTTTTGTTTCACAATTTTATTCATTTTGCTAACGATCAAAATTAGAACATTCAACTTCCCTTAAAGAATGCTACACAATTAATTGCTGTCCAACAGAGATGGCAAAAGGTGGTTCGACTGATAAGTGATTCATCCATCACATTGAAACTACACCTGGACCCCCGAAGTGCGAGCGTTTCCATCGACCTACACTCCTGACAAACTGAAGGCTGCAGCTGAGATGGAAGTTATCAGAAGTAAGAGCCACTGTCTTTCTCCTCTGAAACATAGTACCGAAACAAGATGGCGCCCTTGATAGGGGAAAAATTTGCGACAAGTGATTCAAAATGCTCAATTAGGTCAACGGACTGGGAGTTGCACTGGCTTCGACTCGCCACTTTGCTAGTTTTCACACCTTTCCAGCGGCTTTATTGGGATGAATGTCCGGGGTTTCAATTAAAAAACCTCGGTGCAGGGAGATGAAATGATGGCCTCATTAGGCCTAAGCTCCTCTGCGGCCCACTGGGACCCCAAGAGAGCAATGCAAAATATATCCATAGCGTTTTTTACACGTTCAATATACGAATTCACCACTCACCACTAATTGTTCGAGAAGATAAAATATTCCACGCCACTTTATTTGTGTCATGCATTAAATTTGGGCTTACCTTAGGAGTGACGAAAACATAACCTTTCATGATAATTGGATGGGTGAGCAAACATAAATTTGCTTTTGCATAGTTGCAAACTGATGACTCAAAACATATTGGTGTAGAGGTCAAATGCAAATATAAGAGTGAAGTTTTTGCCACTACCCAAAATAAGTCATCTCCAAAAAAAGCATTAAGCGAATTCACAACAAATGACATATGGAAATTTTACAGCACGTTTTCATATTGAACTACTTTTTATTTCACCGCCTCGTCTTACACCACACAGCTGCTTTGCATGAAGAATAGGAAACGTCGTGTAGTATATATTCTGACAAACGAGCGGTGTCATATTAATATTCCGACAGTATAGTCGCGGCCTTTAAAGGTCTTTTGCAAGACTTGGAGAATAAACAGGGACGATTAAACTTTCAAAACCGGATTCTCAGTAGGCCCCAAGACAATTGTGCGCAAATTGACGGAGTGGGCGTCTGCAGCGGATGAACTGCGAACTCGTTGATAATTCACAATTACTGAGCCATAAATTAATTGAGAGCCATGCAGTTGACCCTGGTCGCGGATATTTTGTTGAAGCCTCAATTCGAGTGGACAACCAAATTCGGAGCAATGAAGCTGAAAGAGCCTGTCATCTTGTCACGCAATTATTCACGAGATGCAATAAAATCAGATAATAATTTAACCAAGAGCATATTATAATAAATTCGATTTATAACTTTTTGATTGCTTGAATGAATATTCTGGCAAAAGTGTCATTTGAAATATTCTTCAATATTTTTCATTCTTCCACCAAGATAGTTGGAAGTCTTCATTAACTTCCTCAATTATAGTTCTTCATTTATAAATATTGTAGGAAGTTTGAAAAGCTCATATTATCGTAACGTCTGCCTATTTAACCAAATGTTGGAATTTCCCAATTTTAGATGACATGTAAACAAGTAACATAATAATATGCACACAAATTAATTTGTTATAAAGAGCTCATTTTGTTCTCTTGCTTATATTTATGTTTTTGCAAATATTCAGACGACAAAGGAGGTAGAACAACTGCATATGTTTCAAATTCAGCATTATCTGGATCAATATGTCCATCGACCATTTTTAGGTGTACCTGATTTTTATATGAATAAATTTTTTTTGAAATAGAAAAATTGATTTAAAGAAACATTGAGGAGACTGTTGTTGAGCACCAGTACTCAAGCGACATTAAAAGTGGCGAAAAACCAGTCAAATAAACCCTTTGAGAGCTGCTGTACAGTCGGCGCGAGTAGCAATCGAGGGAAGGAAGAGTAAAAGTGAGGACGCAGGCGCGCTCTCGCTGCTGTTCAGCATCTCGGGCGGCGGCGTCGGCGGCAGAAATGCGGCAGTGCCGGTGGTGAATGGGCCTCTTCATCCCTCGGACTCAACACCCCCGATCGATTCAGCATCCGCCGGTGAGTACACGGCCCTGTCGGCCTAAACCCGAAATTAGAACCCCGAATGCCGCTGCCCGCCGGGGGTCGGGGCACCGCTTTCCTTCCACCCACCCGCATCACCAGACAATATCGCGGATGCTGCGGATTTCGCGTTTTGCGGATGGCCGGCTCTTTCTGTTCACTCTAGTCGTGTGTATCGATCCGCCGGCAGCCCTGATGATGCGATTCTGATGCTGTTATTGGACCGCACAAGATGTGCGTTTCAGTTTGTAATACTTTGACTAAAAGAAAACTAAAAGAAAAAAAGCATAAGATATTTTCATTTTTGAGTTAAGAATTCAGCAGAGCACTTCAATGTAAATCTGGAATAAAGTTTTGTTGGATTGACCGTCAATTTAATTTTTGATATATGAATCTGGCAAAGAATATATTAGTGAATGATTATTTATATCCCGGGATTATCTATGTTTCCACTGCACAAAGCAATTCTTAAGGATGGAGTTCAAGCATAAATTAACTAAAGTTTTGAATTCAATGGTTACTTTGTCCGTGTATTTATTTTTCAACTCAAATAGCACTTTCTTCGTCCTACTGGTAGTCGTATTATTTTCCGTTAAGAGGAGATTCCCCTTTATGAGGCATACCGATGGGTCTATCCCGTCAAGAATTAACGAAAATTACCAAAATACATATATCTATATATTTTGTTTGATGAAAACCAAAAAATGGAAAGTTGGTTGAAAAAGAATAATTCAAATTTAAAAAACTAAAAAATTTTGGAAATAAATTATGATTAATTAACTTTTTACATTAGTCCCAAACATGAAAACTATAGTCAATCTCTTTTGAGTAGTCCTATTTCTAATTGAGTTAAAGAAGGTTTTGATACTGCAAAAGCCTGGAAAAATCCTTGTTGCCAATACATAAACTCGTCCGTTAGGATTCAGTTGAAGCCTAAATTGTCCTAAATTAGCACTCTATTTTTATTTTTATTTATTTTTTGAAAAGTGGATGCAAAATTAGCATGCTTTTCATAATGGTAATTTAAGGACTGTCTCGCCCTACTTGATAACTGATTTTATTTCGAAATAATGTGTTTCCCCGAAATGTTTTATACACTAGCTGTTTAATAGATCGAAGAATCGAAATCTGCCAAGAAAATGTGGCCAAGCACTTTAAATTTTGGAGAATATTTGAATAATTTTGAATGGTCGCCCTGCATTAATCCACTTTAAACAACTCAGATCCGAGCAATTAAACACAAAAGCAACACCATCATCATCACATTATGACTTGTCGTCTTTAATTTTGAAGAGTACTTGTCTTTGGAGAGCCTTTGAGAAGATGAAGCCCCTCTGGTGTCTGCGTGATAAGAGAATGAAAAAAATTAACGTCATAAGGGGTGTACCCGGCGCATTGTTTCAACCCCCGCCCACCGTCTCACTTTCAAGTTCAGTGACAATCGATTTGATGAACTACAAGTTCACCACTTGTCTCTAAATATACGTGAACAATTTCTTGCGTGCTAGTACAGACGTCAGCGATAATTCTCCCAAACTGCGCAGTTGACGAAATTCTCTCCTCTTGGTTTAGCAAAATTGTTCATTTGAAAAATATTTTTTGCAACGTAGAAAAAACTAATTCATCTAATTTTAGATATTTACAAATAATATGTTTATTGAACATCTATTGTGTACAACTATGGAGAAAATGAATTACGATTTTTTAGGAAGCAGGTTGAGTGAGTGACATGCTTTTTATCAAAATATTCATTAGAAGAAAAATTCGGACATTCCTCGTTGTAAAAAATCCATCGTGTTTTGCTGTTATTGGTAGGAACACTAAATGCAAATTATAAATTATTGGTTACATTTTCAGTGTAAACATTTATTTGCACCATATGAGGAAATAAAAACCAAGGAAAGATAATCTGATTAGCATTACATGATTTTTGCAAACATGTATTATTTTCATTGGTTGTTGCTTACTTAAGATTTGTTGTTGTTTTAATTTATTTCTAAAATACACTTAAGTAACTTAATTTTTTTATTATTGGTTAACATGGTTTGCCGGAACTTATAAATATAAATCAAAATTTATTTAATAGCTTAAAGAATAACTTCTCACTTTGTTCCAAGTTAGAGCGGTAGTTATCTTAAAATGCAATCTTTAAATTGCAACCTCAGATCTACTTCTATATAGAAGTGATTTTGGGGTAAAATATATGTTTTTAAATAGTTCAACGGGCAATAACTTCAATACTTCACATTTATGAATGAATTTAGAAACACTCTACTTGCACAATCTAGCTGTAGGTGTCATGTTTTGAAATAGCTTAAAAATACCGGCACAGTAGTTTGATGATAGTTTTACACTGAATGTTGTAATATCAAGTGCATTTTGTTTTGTTTTCTATTTTAATGTTGCAACACCATTCTGTAATGCTATACCATATTGATATTATACAGTGTGCCCCCCTTGTTCAATTCATCGCAAGGTATAAGTTTATCTGCTGTTTAGAGCCATCATTTCATTTTTCGGTAAATGAACCGCGCCCGTACATAATGGGGAAATATTGTCAAATGCCATTACGCATCATGAGTGTAATGCTGATAAAAGGAAAAATCACGGTCCACACGCGTCAAGGAATTTGTTCGTAAACTGCTGATTTACCGGTTGATAAACGATTGCGTTGAAAGAAAAATGTTTCACGATAGTCGTCGCTGTCGTTGATAAGCGCGAGGAAATGAACGATTGAAGCAGCAGACGCGAAAGACACCTAGACCACACCCAGCTCAGATTCGCGGGTCTCGAATTTTATTGTTGGCCGCGTAACAGCGAAATCTGATACACGTGGTGCGAAAATCGAGAATGAAAAGCGATACTTTGCCACATGTGATTGAGACGATATTAAAAACTCTGTATTGTTCAAGTTTGACACTTAATACTCATTTTCATAATGCTCTAGATACAATTTTAGTAATCATAAAATGCATCAAAAAAGTTCAACTTAAATATTTTTTTTTATAAATTTTCAGACGAAAAAAGTATTGAGCAAAACAAAATTTTAAAAATGGTCGAGATATCATTTGATTTGTTGTTACTCATGAGAATTTATTTTTTGACGAAATTTAATTATTGCATGCGAGTCGTGCAATGATTTTATCACTGCTGAGTTGCTTACGACAAATTTCCTTCTGTATTTTATGCAACTTTGGGGATCCTGAAAAACACCATTATATTTTAGAGGTGTGCAGATTAAAGTATGAAAGTACTTTTTTGTTCATTATGTATGTTCATTTTTTGATACTTCATTTAATGATACTTCTGCTCTAATTTCAAGCTTTGAAAGCTACCAAAACTTATTTACTTTTCAAAAGGCGAAAAAATTTCATACAGAAAAGCTGAATAACGCCGGTGACCATTAATTATAATGAGCAAACGGATCTGCTTTCAAGCATTTTCTTTCTTTCATTCCTCGTTGATGCGCGTTGAATAGAGCTAGTGAGCGTGCGTGTGCAGAAAATCACACGTGAAGGTCACCTTTACGTCTGTCTCGAGACATTTTATCACAGCGACGCGAAATATTTACAAACACGCACTTTGATTGCACTCTCTAGGCTCTTTTTGTTTGCCTTCTTAATCTCCAAAGCTGTAATTTAATATAATCTTTTAACTGCGTTTGCGAGACAAGCAAATCCGTGCTGAAAACCTTGTGTGAAGATGATTCGGCGCTATGTTCTTTTTATTGCTTAGCAAACATTTTAAACCTCTAAATTCACACGCCACCTGACATTTGATAAATAGTCTCGTGTTTTCATCACCCAGCTCTTGCGCATATATGAGTTACAAATGGGTTTTAAAGTGTGAATTTGATCACATCTTTAATATTTTGGAAAGCTATAAAGAACATTTTCTTGTCTGAATCGATAATAAAGAATGCAATCCGCTTCATCTGCTACTCTCCTGTTTCGGCGTATTAAAATATTTGTTTTTTATTTCACTGTTATATATTGCTGCTGATGAAACACTTGAGCATAAAATGTATTTTTTTTAATTTAAATTTCCGTTCTTATTTTACTTGAAGTGTAAGCCAACTTTCGAATTATCGATGCAACTGAATTTAAAGTTAAATATAGGATGAAATATGTTCTCAATAACTTTATGAATAAGACGGAAAATATTGTTTTTTTTAAAGATATATTAAAAAGCTGATTGATTGTGCTCTAGATTTAATCTAAAAAGGAAAACAAAGGTGCTGTTGATGAATTGACGATGCCGGTCAATGTCCGTGAGAAACATTTGCCAGAGTAATGACCAGCGTATCAAAGCATTATTTCCACTTGGCCACTTGGCTTTCTCGCTCGATTACATCTAAGTAAAAAACGCACTCTCCACCGATTTTGTTGCCAAAAGTAAAAGTTCCTTTCCTCTTACGCAACTCGAGCATAACCACAAAACCAAACGCGAATTTTTCACTCTAATGTGCCTATGCGGCAGTAAAAATTATCGTGTGGGCGGGGCGCAAAATTAAGTTTAAAGAATATTTGCCTGGAGAGTGAAATGCAAAGACGATATAGAGGATTGACTTTCTCCTATATTATGAGTTACACTACATTAATCTACCAAAAATTAAGCAAAGTAAGTTTGTATCATTGAATTTGCAAGATTTGTATCTAGAAATAAATATAATTTTATAAAAATGATAGAGCTTAATAGTCATTTTGATATTATTGCTGCTTTTCTGGAGGGTATTCTCATGAGTTCCTGCTAACTCATTTTCAAAATGGTTATAGCTATTGATTCTGTCAACTTTTGAAACGGTTCTTCAGGCCCGTTTAAAGCGACGATTATTATCACTGCGTGATTATTATTGCCCTCGCGAGCGACCGAACGAGTGAGACTTTCTTCAAGCTGTAAGCAGCTATTTCCGTGTTATTGTTGCGCTCTTTTGACTTTTATGAGCTGCAATATTATTTCTCACGCCAATCGCAAATCGGCGATATTTTGCTCTCACACTCTCGCTTTTAATTTGAGCGCCACTGAATCGTGATTACCAAGTTTCCAAGTCCTTGCTTTCCTTATCTGAATTTTAAATTTGTTGATATACCGTTGTCTTGCGGTTGACAAAGAAACAAAGCATCCTAGTCTTTTTGATTCAAACTCTATACTACTCTATTGAAAATGATTCGCAACACGACCTCCACTGTGTGTTATTAGTAAATAAATAATGGCATTCGATAATTAGGGTTTCTTTTACAATGTTCATTTTTCATTGACCTTGCCATAAAAGCGTTTCATTAAAAATCATTGATATTGTCAAATTTCAAATTAAATTAAAATTTTCTTTTGAAGTGCTCCGTTGAGAAAAATTTGTTTCGCATAACTGTCAGATTGAATGCTATGAGCTGTAAATAAACGGTTGAAGCAATTGCACGTAGCAAGCTAGAAGCAGTTGCCCTCATTGTCCACAGCAAATAATTTGGAGAAGGAAGGATGACTTTGGATTAATAATAACAGGTGTAGCTGCGAGTGCTGGAGCGATTCGCCAGCTTTTTGTGCTCCCCTTTCAGATCGACACAATCGCCGCGCGCGTGTACCGTTGCAATCTCATTTTCGAGATGGATGTCTGTGTGGCCGTCTGATCGGATCTGGGGCCAAGCTGAGGAGAAAAAGCTGCAGCAGCCAGCTGAAGGAACTGAAGGCAGGAAAATCGTAATCGGCCGCGCAGAATTACGTTTTTTTTTTTGCCAGCCGCTCAGGCTGAAATGGGAGCACCTCTGAATGCGTCGCGCCACTGACGGACACGTCTCTGTCTCTGCTCCGATGGCTTCTCTCGTGATGCAAGCGAGCACAAACACACGCGAGATCGTTCCTTTGACAGCTTTTCACTGGTGACACCCGAGCAGCTCCAGTGTCATATATGGGATACGAATTTTTGACGTTGATTTGTTGCCTAAATTGATTAACAGCACAGGCTACTAACCCAAGTTTGAATAATGAATTAAAATTTAGTTTCAAAGGACAACCTCTTATAATTTAAATTCTTCAAGGTTTACCCCCCCCCCTATTTTTTGATAACCTCACATTCAGAATTTTGTGTTCTTAAAATATTTAAAATATGAATTTACTTTTAAAACGCCAATATCACTATCTGATTTGTAAGAACTTTTTTTTCATCGTAAATTTCTGCCTTAATGTGAATGTACCCTAAGCGGAAAGAAGATTAGTCTCTATCATTTCCTTGTCTGTGATAAAAAACAAGATTATATCGCAAGCCTCTAAGACAATAGATATAGTGTCAAAAATTTACCCAAATTTATATCATAAAATCAGATGTACACAATGCCCGTGTTTAATAAACTAATATTACATTAAAACGCCAATTTTTAAACTTTAAATTAGTTAATAATTGGAAACCCTAAATTTCAAAAGAGGGTAGGAAGGTCATCTTTCTATTTAGGAAATATGCGTTATAGAATGTTTGATTTTTAAAATTTCACAGTACATGCTGAGGAGCATTGACTGAAAAACTGGGTGCGAAGGATAACGAGAATTTTCTGGTAAAGTCTGTTGTCAGGTCGGTGCCAGAATCAATAGCGTTGCTGGCACTGAGAAAAGGGATAAAAATACGACTGAATACATGTGTAATTTGTGTGCGTTGAAGGGGTTGAGTTACACGCAGCATATTATGTGTGCTGCGTCGCGGTGTTGGAAACAAGTAGAAAAAATGATATGCAACATTGCGGTGTATCTATCATAGCAGTGGCTTGTGATGATGGTGCGTGTGCGTAACAATTTAATCGCATATATACTCCTTTCCCCAACGATGATGTTGTTTTTCATTCGACTCAGCAAGTAAACTATATACTTGTATAGTTACTATTTAATTGCTGCTTCATCTTGATCACTTTTGTTAATTACGGCATTCGCCTTGCTGCTTTCCTTTTTTAATTACAATGGTACCAAGTAAAAAAGGATGAGTAAATAGCTAATTAAAAAAGACGTGACGAATTTTTCGTTTTTTTTCTTTGGGTGAAATATAAAGTTCGTTTCTCAAATTAAAATAGTCGATAGGAATAGACATGAAACTAACTAAAAAGCGAAATCGTGTTATTTAATTGTTATAGATTTCTGATCTTGCTCTAGGAAATGTAAATTATTAATTTTAAAAACTCGGTTATTTTTTTTTAAATTATCAATAAATTTTACAAAGGATACTCTCCCAGACAGTCAGCAAGGAATAAAAAGGCTAGGTTTTATTTAAATCTAAAAAGGGTCGTGAGTATCCACATTCGTTGCGCAAAAAAAATCTTCAAATCGGTTAGTTATTTGGTAGCGATAGCGGGGTAAAACTCTCGCAGCACTTAAAATTGAAAAGTAGTAAAAAATCAACTAAAAATATTTAAATTGCTCTCTTCTGTAAAATATTGTGAATTTCTGCTCCAATCGATATTCACACTGGCAGAGAAGAAGGTATAAATTTAAAATTGTTAATAACGCTAAAAAAAAGTTGCAAGGCATGCCTTTTAAGTATTCCAACTAGAAAAATTAACCAAAGTTCGTCAGGGGGGCCTGGCTGTCCGCAGTAGTTTTATTTCTTGTTATATCTGAAAATTCATTTCTGGTTGAAGTATAAATTCAAAAAGTTAACCCAAGCTACAGATGAGTTTTCCTTCAAGACCTGCATGCACATCATTGAATTTTTTGCCTGCGTTCAATTATTCGACGTCATTGGCGTGCGCGATTATCACAATGAGAGAGAAAGATAATAATTAGTGGTGGGGGCGGTGCGGCGGGCGGAGAGGCTAATTTTCCGCTCCGCCGCGAGCGAGGCGAAACGAAAAGGCTCAGTCAGTGCGGTCTGGCCGAACGAGCGACTTCGAAGCAAGCGAAATGAGTCTTCTCGGTGTCCGCAGGCCTGACATGGACCTGTCCAGGATCCCGCCGTCCACTCACGGGCACGACTTCCACTGCGGCCTCAGCAGGGTGGTGATGGTGCGCAAGACCGAGCAGAGGACCTTCGTCCAGGCAAAGGCGGGCGCGGTGAGTGACCCTTCTTTTCTTTCCGCCGAACTAGTTACTCTATCTGCCTGCCACTCTAATACCATTCACCTCAATGGCTATATCCTGTGCTATTAATTCGTTTAAAACTGTTTTTTTAATGATCGAGTCATGTTTTCTTATAATAATCAAATTTTATTCAATTTCTTCCACTTATTTAAAGTTTTAAATAATTAGACCATCATAACTTTACCAAGAGTAAAAAATATGGTTAAGTTACCATGCTGATCTGCAATAAAATCATTTTAAATCTAATGTGGATAAAATTGCAAAAAATTAAAACCCCCAAAATTTTGTAATTGGTTAATAGCACATTTTTTATTTCAAATAAAATATAAGTTGCTTATATGTATTTTCGTATATTTTGTGAAATTAAAATTTCAGTTCTTTTTTTAAATTTGAAGCACCCTAACTACATACATGTAAACTTAATTAAAAAATTATCTCCTTACTTGGAATGACTTAAATTAATAAAATATTAAAAATCATAGCAGAGGTCTTTATATAAGAATATTTTTTAAATAATAGGATCTTCTTTTGATCAATTTTGAGTATCAAGTTCACTGTAGTACGCGTTTAAATAGTTGTTATCCATCTACTTTATATATCTGATAAGTATATAGGTATAATCGCTTACTACCTTTTTAATAAATCAAGTGTTCGCAAACACAAGTCTTTTTTCGGTAGTTTTTGGACAATTATTATGCTTTGATGACAAATATAAACAATCTAAAAAGCAACAAGCTTAAAAGTTATGTTATTTTGCCTGTCTGCGACGACTATCACTAAGGTCACCAAGAATTATCAACTTAACGCGCCGTAGAAAGTTATTATCGGACGTTAAAACGAGGAATTTGCAGAAATTTGACTGCTTATACGGCACAAATAACATCCGCTAATTGCTTTAAAGTCCTCTGTTTACGGCAACTTTCCTTTGCCGCTGGTCTTTTTACGGCGCATTTAAACAAACCAAAAAGAGTTTCAAAAGAGTTATTTAGAAAAATTCTCGGATACAAATTTTTCTTTGGTGAATTTTTCGCCGGTGATATCAGGAGAGTCTCTGCGTGACATAAGAATGCACTAATCTGTAAAATACCGCTTGATTAGTCACCTGTAATAGTTGATGGTACGTTCGATTGATTAAGAGAAAATATGCAGAGCCATGTTATAATCTCGCGGTAGGAATTCCAAGGCTATGAGGATAAAATTAAGCTTTTTATGTTATTTAGAAGTCAGTTTGTTTTAACAATTGGAACACACAATGATAAATTTTAGAAATTCAGCGCAAAATAAGTAGTGCAATAGTACTGCATAAATGAATAAAAGCTTGAGAACAAGTAACAGGACAGTGTCTACAAACCTTTATTTCCAAAAATTATGAAAAATAACTTTTCTTTGCACCATTGGTTCCCTTCTTGAATATTTTTATTTGATTAAAATACTCCATGATCTATTGGTTAATGGATAGCAGTAGAAAATTAAATATGGGGCAAAAGTAGGCCAATATTTTGCATCCGGTTGCAAGTTTTTGTTGTTTGGAAATTTTAACAAATGCATTCTGCGGTCGCGATATTCAGTTCCCTATCTTGCTGTTCTATTCTCGTGGGACCGACGTTTATATGCACGCTGCTCAAGTGTGCTAGGGCGAGTTGGACTTTTTTTCTCCTCCTTCACACGTCAGATAAATAAGCAACATATAGATCAAGTTGCGTGCGTGCTGCTGGCTGTTTTGTCTGGCTCCAGCAACACTCTCGTAATTAGAGCCGAGAAAGCAGAACAATGAAATTGTACTGAGCAAACCACAATTTTCCAGCTCACTCAACGAAAGTGCCGAAAAACCGGCACAGCAGCTGAGCAAATGTGTCGCTCGTTTTTATCTTTCAATTCGCTAGGCAAATATTTGAAGAAATACAACTCGTTCGCCGAATAACAACGTCTGCTTTATCATATCGTTGCGAGATTAAATTTTTGGTCCTCATGACTCGGCTACCGGCGTTGAGAACAAAAACCACAGAGAGTAGTGAGGTTTCCACCTTTTCAAGAGACTACAATCACTCTGGCCTTGAGCATAAAAATACATACTTCTAAGGCGTAATTTTGCTTCAGAATGGGCAGTTATGACCTATTTCAAAATTTTACGGCAGCCATGCTTGCCTTCTTAAGTAGGCATTACGGAATTTCATCGTTTGCATCATTGTTTTTTTCCGCCTACAGACGCTTCCGTCGTAACAATAGCAGCAAACGAAAGTGAAAATCGAAGAGTCACGTTGAACACAGTTTTTGTACGTTTGTGCGCCACGTTAATTCTCTGTTTTGTTTTCTTCAAAATGAGCAGCGTGAGCATGCATTCTCAGCAGAAACCACACAAAATCAAGGCCTATGTCAATATAACGACTACGTTTTTTCAGCAGCTAAGTCGTCGGTCGATGAGACTCGTTATTCTCGTTAGAGCTCAAAACTACTTTCGATAGCAGCGAAATTGAAGCAGTTCCAAGAACATATGGGAAAAATAATGACTGATGCAACGCTGACAAATTCTATATCCTGAAACTTCTCTAAAAATAAAGATATTTTTTTTATTGCTTTACGCATTTTAAACCAAGTGATCATTGCTAACAATATGATACAATATAGTTATTATAAGATTTGCAAATTTCATAATAAAATAATGATCTAGTAAATGTGGCAATTGTGTTGCAAGCTTAGCAATTACTTGAATCGCGACTTTTCATTCCACAGATGCAGAAACATGATAAGAACGCAAAGAGAAACAATTCCAAAGCACTTCCGACAGAATGTGCACTTGTCGCTAAAACATTTGCGTGTATGCTTCCATGGGAAAATGCAGCTTGTGCAGCAGGGAATCATTTCCCGTGAGTTGCATAAGCTTTTAGTCGTCTGCGTCTGCCTCGCTCTGACTTGTCTGGTTCGCTCTCTGCGGCACGAAGAACTGCGAGAATTAATTAAGGATGTTCACAGCAATTAATCGTTGCAATTAACTCGCCGCCGCTTTCAATTGAATTGTGTCTCCTCAGCTAACAGTGTGCCAAGGACTTGTTCCTTGTTAAAACAAATGTCCTTACTGTTTAATTGGAGGTCAATAAATTTAAGGAAGCATGGTGGTTAACAAGTTAGAAATGAGAGAACATTTTTTAGGTTTCCAAGCTTCGTCAACTCTCTCAAATTTAATTACGCTCTTATATTTAAAAAGCAAAATAAAATCAGAAAAATATATATAAGACAATGTTTTACATTCCGGAAGAATCGTCTGATCGGTGTTAGTAAAATCCAATAAAATTTACGATTAACATAGCCTTAGCAAAAATTAAAACGACATTTGTAATAATTCGTTTGCGACGAGTAAACGTAAATTTTGTGCTTCCATTTAGTGAAAACAGCTCAAGAAAAATATTATCA
Organism: Cloeon dipterum; assembly: GCF_949628265.1. NCBI lineage: Eukaryota > Metazoa > Arthropoda > Insecta > Ephemeroptera > Baetidae > Cloeon > Cloeon dipterum. Next base: position 14,998,656 of record NC_088786.1, read on the forward strand.
TACCATTTTACGGTGGTGACTTGGTAAAAGCAATTGAAACTCGAGAGCTAAAAAGCAATCTTTAAGCGATAAGATAATTTTAGTGAAATTAGCGTCCCGCGTGAAAAATGAGTGTGAAAGCAATTAGCAAGCTGAAATTGCGGCGTGTTTTTATTTTTGAGTCGCACGGCAGGTGGCCAAAACTTTTCCTCGCACTCATCAATATTTATCGCCGCGTGCAAAAAGATACAACGAGACGGCGCTTAATGTCATAAACATTTAATGTTTTCATTCTCGGCAGCCAATAGCTCAACTCTTGACAGTAGTTTCGCACGCTTGTCCTTTGTGTTTACTTCTCGAATTCGCAATGAGCTTTATAAAGAGTGACTCCTTTGCTTACAAACATTGTTCTTTTATCGACGCAAAGGTTATAGTCAGCAACGCCTTGTGTGGGTCACAGTGTCGTGTCAAAATATAATGCAGATACATAATAGATTGTTTATTTTAAATATAACTTTTTTGCGCACCTTGTATATTAGAATTGTTTTTAACTCTTTGTAACACAAAGTTTCCTTTGTTGATTGTTATTAAATTCCGATTGTTGACTGACTCATGAATCTAAGTGGTTCTAAACATTTCCTATTGAGCTAATTTCTTAATAACATACTCATAAAATGCGTAGTTTTTATAAAAGCATTAATTGACTGTCCTTGATTAATGATTCGTGAGCTTTAATTTCTGAGATTTCCCAAGCTTTATTGAGAAATCCTTTAGATACGGATAAACTTACTCTAATCAGTGTCATATAATATATTTTTAATTCCAATAAGTAACAATTGTACACTGTATATGGAAATAGTATTGTCAAAGTGTGTCGATCGAGATTGACCGTCTGACTTATCGTTGATCTAAGGCACGGGTCATTAATGAGTATAGGAAATTCCACCTGTTGCAGCATGCTGGTCAAATATTCATCATTGTTTACCGCTTCCTTTGAGCTTTGAGTTGTTCAGCCTGTTGCCGCGAATTGTTCCGAAACTTGATAAAAACAAAGCAGCTCGTTTGTGCTCTTTGTGTTCTCGCGCGTGTGCATGTTCCCTTCCTCCTTTATTCATTAATTCAGTGCAGATCCGGCGGCAGCAGGTTTGTTTCGAGTGCGATGACTTGATGTAAGCCGTGCAGATATTACGTAAATCAAAAACAGCAGCTGCAGCTTAGTTCGTCGGTTCTTCTTGAATCACTCCAACGGATTCAGATGCTTGCTTTAAATTAATTTTTTACTTCGATATGGGTCATAAAACAATAATGCAATCGATTTATTTTATTCCCAAATTAACCATTTAAAAAATGTACTTCGAATAAATTTTCGATCTAGAGCAAATAATATAAATTTTATATTATGTTGTTTTAACCATTTTAAATTTCAGTTTTTTTACACATAATAACTTTTATATGAAAATTGTTTCTTCTGGACGATACAAACTAAAAGTGATTCGTGTGTACTTTTGTTCGCGGGGCAAAGTGCCGTTCAAGTAAAATTAGTGCTAATAAATGCCACAAATCAGTGCTAAGTGCTGGGGTTTCGGTCCAATAGCTTGCGCTTCTTTGCTCTGCTCTGCTTATTCGAAGCGTGAAAACGCCAGGTGTGAGATCGTGACACGCTCCTTGCTCTGCTCACTCGATTCCCGCTTTTCTCAGAAACTCAATTTTCAACCAGCAAATTTCATCGCTATCGGTCGGGAGGTGCGAACTGCACCACAACAAACATTCTCTTAGCTCTTGATTAAAGTTAATTTCTTTCTCAGGGTATTCTGATAAACCCAGATAATCTAAAACTGAAACTGATATAGTTGTAAACAGGTGTTTCCTAATCACCATTGGTACTGGCCCTATCATTGTATTATTATTGATCCCTGGTTAGGGAACATGATTAAGTGGCCAATATTTCTTGATGAGAGAATGCTGCTGCAGTCGTTGTTTTCATTTCTGTGCTGCTAACAGAATGAAGATAAAACACGGATAAAAGCAACTTCGTGAGCAGCGAGTGCTCCATTATTTACAGGTGGAGCTTTGCAATGAGCATCGACTGCACGAACAGTAAAGCTATCCTAAATCGCTAAGTTGATTTCACAAGAATTTTTTTGCCCTTTTGCCCCTGAATGAATTATTAAGTTGCACAGTTTTTAATCAACTGCGTCGATCAGCTCAAGCGTATAATTATGTTGTTGATTCCGCAGGCTCCCCAATTGGAGACGGTTACCAGGGAAACCGTGGAGACCTTCAGCGGAGGTCGCCGGGTCACCACATCTGAGAAGAGAGATGTTCAACCTGCGCCGCCTGACGCACTTCTCTTACCCAGGTCAAATGGTTAGTATACATGAGAATATACTAATAATCATAATATAACATTTCCATGTCAGTTTATAATCCCGAATTTTCTAAACTATACTACAATTGTATTTCTTTCCAAATATCTGATATTACTGTTTATTTTCTGTATTTCATCGGCATTCAACATGCTAATTTATTTTTTAAAAGTCGCTATGAAGCCTCCATTTTTTCAATCATTTTGTGTATTTTTTTTTAATATTTTCAATAATTTTTGTTAGTTTGTTGATAATGCTTCACCCAGTTACAGCCAAAATCTCTTAACAAAAGTATGATTTATCATACGTAAAAGCAAAAAGTAACACTATTCCTTAAAAAATTCGGAAATAATAATTGCTTAACCTTTGGCCCCTTCTTTAATTTAAATTTTAAGCATAAAAATTCACTCGGTTGATTTAACCAGTTAGTTCCCATGTCATCAGTGAACATTTTGGTCCCAAGAGAAAACATTTTTCTGTGTCTAGCTTTTTGTTGTAATATTTCACTTCCATTGTGAATAATTTGTTTCTTGACTCAATTCTAACATCGATATTTAATTACTAGTTCTGCAGAATAATCGCGTCCGTTTTCAGGGCCGAGCAAGAGCATCAGTCCGCGCTCATCGGTGAGTCCACAGGAGCCACGCTCACCGGGCAACACTTTGGAACGGACGCCGACCATTCCGCGCGCCGTGAGTCCTTTCTTCCCTTTTCATTTATTCATTTAGCGGCTTTTATTAGCGATCGGTCGCCAGTTGCCACTCGGTCCGTTTCTTTAGTTAGTTTGCTTGCTCACTGCAGATGTGTCATTAGCGAGGCTTTGTCAAGAGCTGCGCTCTGCACAAAATAAAAAGTCCACGCGGATGGACACTGACGCCGCGGATCACGTGCAAGAGGTGCAACCTGAATAAAGACACAGAATTAGCCTAGCATGCAGTACTGCAGATAAAACTTATTGTTCTTTTAGTTTTCGAGTCACGTGTCGTGATTTTCACTATTCTTCTTCCGTTGAAATTGATCAAATCTGGTTATCTATTCCTCGTTTCGTTGGTGTCCTTATTCAGAGCGAAGAAATAATTTACATACCGAATGGAAATTTGCGTTAATAAAATGCGGCCTACTTTTAATTAATGGTTTTATGGTCTAGTTTATTCACAAAACCATTTTGACTGCTCAAGCGTAAATAAAAATCTATATTTAAAATATATACGATCCACTAAAACTGCACACACAATCAAATTTGTAACAAATTTCATACTGCGGTTTTTTAGAATGAAAGGCAAACAAAGGTTGTTTGAAAACGCGTTAAACTAAGAGTAAAATATGTTCACATTATTTTATGATTTTCCTCATTGCTACAGTTACTTTTATCATGCAACTTTCCCCCCAGAAATCGGACTATCGCATCAAAAGCCGGAAAGACTCAATGAACGACGGTCTGGACGAAGACTTTGCCCTTGAATGCCTGAGAGCGCACAATGAGTATCGGGCAAAACACGCTGCACCACCCTTGCGACTCAACAAAAAGGTAAAACTTTTAGACTAAACGCCTGCAAACACATCAAAGTAATTAATTTATAGGAATAGTTTTTATTGTGAAATGTTCTTAAAAATGACGTGATAATTTAATCAGACATTTTACTGGTCACAGTAGTGATTGTCAGGTTTCATATTTTATTTTCAATTGCTATTTATAATATTGAATCCGATTTGAGGTTCACATGACGACTTACTTTGCTTCGTTATACTACATTATCATTGACTGACCTCTACCAGCCTCTACTGTATTCCTTATTACAATTTATAAGAGCAACTAAAATCGCAAGATAAAAATAAAAATCGATCGTGTATTGCATGTAAAGAATTGTTGCTGAAAACACCCATTAAGTGTTTTATTGATTGGGTTTGATGCACAGCACGCAGCCTTGGCCCTGACAGCACCGTCATCTGACCTTGACTTTGCTGATAATCACGTAATCGATTGGCACACACATTTTCAGCAAAATGCTATTCGACCCATGGCAAACACAAAAGCTTGAGTAATAGACCTATATTTGCTGCTACGCAGCAATAAACCATTCAAATGACTACGCGTGTGTGCATATCAGGTGTAAACGATAAGTTTTATTTTCATTGGCTCATTTAGTCGGTCCCATTTACTCTCTATTCCCGCAATGAAAGGTCAACAACAGCACTTATCTTTCATTAAAAAATTTGCTCTGGACATAATAGAAGATGATAAATGTCATTAATATGAAACTCGTAAATTATTCTAGCATAATATCTCCTTAAGACGCTTAAAACGTACGCTGATGGTGTTTAATATAATAAATCCTTACATAAAATTTAGTCACCTGCAAATAGAGATATATGCAGATTTTACTTTCCATCACGTTCATCTGTATCAGCTGCAGCAACGAGCAGAGTTGTTTAGCAAAATTTGTGTCGCCGGTTGAAGGCTGGATGTTGACCCATAATCTATCGCGGCAACTTCCGGTTTGGCGCACAGGATACGTTTGCTCTCGTTGTGACGATGCACCCATCGCGCTTCGCACAGCCTAGGCAAATTGATGCTAGGAAATGCAAATTTAAAAATTGTTTAGTCTAGAAAAATCCATTTGGTTGAACGCCCATTGCTTGTGATTTAAAAAGCGTATCTTAATCACCCGAGGAGAATATAGCAAAACACAGCAGAGACCTTATCAATTTTTATTGTGCTATATCAAAGTCATAAAAATTGTGATTGAAGACTGTTTTTAAAATTGCCTTAAGTCGTTCCTAGAAGCATTGCAATTTGAAGTTACCAATGGATATTTCACGAAAGGAAGTTCTTATTTATCAATAAAACATAGAAAAAAATTAACAAGCTTTAATGGTTATTTTTTCAACGGTTAATTTAAATATGCGCTTTTCACAGTTGTGTAAGCATAGCGCTGACTGGGCACGACGACTGGCCAGCAGAGGCCACTTAGAGCACCGGCAGAACTCGGACTATGGCGAGAACATTTTTTGCAGCTGGTCATCCAGTCCGAACCACACAGTCACCGGTAGGGAACCCGTCGACAACTGGTACATGGAAATCAAAGAGCATCCTTTCGGAAAAGAACCCAAGAACCTTAAATCAGGTAAAAAATGAAGTTGCTGCCATTCTAAAATATTGCAGTAGTAGCATTATTCATAATTTTGTCATTTTTTTATAAATACAAGCTGAATTTTTAATTTATTGCCAAAAAATAATACAAACATCTATATCTATGAATAGCAGAATAAAAAGAAATCATTCCTATGAATTTTATCCCATGTGTAGTCAAAAGAAAATTGTTGTAAATTCTTATATGTTGGTTCCTCAGGACACTTCAGTCAAGTTGTTTGGCGCGATAGTCGTGAGCTCGGCGTGGCAGTGGCGCACAGCAGGAACGGCCAAATCTTCGTCGTGTGCAATTATTTGCCACCAGGAAACTTCATCGGCAGCTTTACCGAGAACGTACCTCCGCTTGGGTAAGGAGATAAAAATCGCGTCCTTGATTTTGCGCTCTCAAGCTGCCTTAAAGGCAGCTGTTATGCAAACTGCCACGCACTTATGCACAACTGGTTGCATACAAACAAGTTCCAGTCATGTAGGTTTTTTTGTAAAATAAAAAATCGCTTTTGCAGGGGTTTCCCAAAGGACAGACTGATATCTCCCGGATCGGAAAGTGACGCGAGCAGTATCGACCTGGAGGAATTTGTGAAAGAGGGTCTTAAGGTTCACAACGACTACAGGAAAAAACACGGAGTGCCTGAACTTGGCATCAGTGATGATGTACGCAACACAATAATGATTGAATTGTGACGGGACGGGAAAACCTGTTTTTTCTTTTCAAGAATAATTTAATTTAAATTTTATACGAATATTGAAAAATTAAGTCTTCAAGGAACAAAACAATTATTCCTTATCGTAACAGTTTGTTTAATTGATTCATGCTTCATTTCATAACCACTCAGGGACATCGATTCTAGTAAATTTAGTGGTTGAAGCGTTAAACATCAATGAGCCACATTCCGTCAAAGCAACAAATTTCTGTCCGGGGGTCGATGGATTTTGATGAATTTTTTTTTTTTTTGCGGTAATTTGGCCCTAATTGTACTACAATACAATTGAGAAAACTCCGACTTTCCAATTTTTGCGGGTTTTGCGGGCGTTAAAGGGTCAAAATTTGGGAATTTTGAGTACTTAACAACTTTGCTCAGGGTGGTCCTAGAACAAAAATTAAAAAACCCGTAAACTCGTCTTACAAAGGCAAACAACTTTTACATTGACCTCAAAGTGGTAGGTCAAAGGTCAATGTCATAAAAATTGATTTTTTGATTTTAAACTCAAATTTGAAAATGAATATATCGAAATTTTTTATTTTTTTCATGCCCATTTTGTAGAGCATAAAAAATTAAGCTAAAAACGTTAAAATTTGGAATGGCGTTTTGCCTCATTTTTTTAATAAAAAATGAAACAGTTTTTGATGGTCCTATTTACAAAAAATAAGTTCCGTTTGACTCGTCTTTGCGTGAACTAAGTAACTGAATTGGTTTGAAGAAGACAATTCGTCAACGTCGTGCTAAGGTGTTGAAACGGACGAAAAAATGCTAAATTTCATGTTCTTGAGGGGGTTAAAAGGGGGTAGGGGGTTGGTGGGTCTCATACCCCTTTAGTGCACTTAGGGACGTCGAGAGGAGTCTAACGGTACGCGGTTTTTCAAAATCAGATGATTAGAAGTCGAGATTTGGTCGATCATCCAGAATTTTATTGCATCGCGTTTAGAATAAAAATCTTTGTGCACCCGAATCTCGGGTTTTGGTGGTCCTATTATCAAAAATTAAGTACCGTTTGACTCGATTTGAAGTGAACTAAGTAACTGAATTGGTTTGAAGAAGACAATTACTCGTGAACGTCGTGCAATGGTGTTGAAACAGACGAAAAATTCTAAATTTCACGTTATTGAGGGGGTTAAAAGGGGGTTGGGGGTTGGTGGGTCTTATACCCCTTTAGTGCACTTAGGGACGTCGAGAGGAGTCTAACGGTATGCGGTTTTTTAAATTCGGATGACTAGAAGTCGAGATTTGGTCGGTCATCGTTTTTTACCAGCTTCGAAAAACAAGGTTTTTCAAAATTTTCATTTTTTATTAAAAAAATGAGGCAAAACGCCATTCCAAATTTTAACGTTTTTAGCTTAATTTTTTATGCTCTACAAAATGGGCATGAAAAAAATAAAAAATTTCGATATATTCATTTTCAAATTTGAGTTTAAAATCAAAAAATCAATTTTTATGACATTGACCTTTGACCTACCACTTTGAGGTCAATGTAAAAGTTGTTTGCCTTTGTAAGACGAGTTTACGGGTTTTTTAATTTTTGTTCTAGGACCACCCTGAGCAAAGTTGTTAAGTACTCAAAATTCCCAGATTTTGACCCTTTAACGCCCGCAAAACCCGCAAAAATTGGAAAGTCGGAGTTTTCTCAATTGTATTGTAGTATAATTAGGGCCAAATTACCGCAAAAAAAATTCATCAAAATCCATCGACCCCCGGACAGAAATTTGTTGCTTTGACGGAATGTGGCTCCAATATAGGTTTACATACATTTTTCGTGAAACTTGATAATTTTTCAGTTATGTGCTTACGCGACTGAATGGGCGAAGACTTTGGCGAAAGAGGATCGCTTCGTGCACCGGCCAGATGCCAAGTATGGCGAGAACATTTTCTCCGTGTGGTCATCCGACTCGACTGCCTCAGCAAAGGAGGCTTGTGACTACTGGTATAAAGAGATCCGCAATCACACATTTGGAATGGAGCCCAAGATTCTCATGACTGGTAACACAACGATCAATATTTGTTTCTGAACTGTCACAGTCATATTTTAAAAATAAAAGATACGAACTAAAAATACGTTTAATCTGTTTTGAGCCTGGACTTAAATGGTATGATGTTCCAGGCCACTTTTCGCAAATGATCTGGAAGGCAAGCCGAGAACTGGGCCTGGGACTAGCGCGTGGCAAGAACGGGCGCATCTTCATCGTGGCCAACTACCACCCACGAGGCAACGTGATGGGCCAGTTCGTAGCCAACGTGCCTAGACCCGTCTGAACTTCGCTGCGGCGCGGAGCCCATATGTCCCCAATGGCATTTCGTCGCCGCGCCGACCTCCCGCGAGTCATTTTCCTCCAATAGCCACTTTGATGCAAAACGAGACTTCCCATTATACGATAGAGGGTTGTGATTTTCTGCGCAAAATGCGACTTGAATTTCGGAACTTTCCAGAGTTTAATCAAAAGAATGCTGAATTGCAGAGTTAAAATTGCAGTATCGCTTGAAAATTATTTTCACAGGACGAAATTTCTCCAATCGAAACATTATTATATATCGTCCAAAATTTCGCAACCCTTCGTCACTTGCTATGTAAAAATGCAGCAAATTTCTTAGGTGCGCTTATAGCCGCCTAGAAGCATGTTAGCTGCCTACTTTGTACAAGACAAACTTAATATTCAAATCATTTGGTCGAATTTCAAGCTCATCTTTTGCTGTGCTTCCTTTTTCTATTATAGTATTATCACCTAACTTCTCTCGATTCAACAAATATGTCAATTATTTAGTTTATTTTAGTTTGTATTTCTCTGAAATCGTAAAAACGATTTAGTTTTATTAAGGCATTTTATAGGAATTAACAGCACTTATATTTATTTCCTATTATGTGATATATATTGTATCTCCGAAAAAGACATTTACTGGCGATATATACATCTAAAATTAAAACCAAGTTAATCAGCACGCATACATTCCAGCTCCACTTTTGCACACACGGAACCAAAGATATGAACCGATTACGGAGCAGCTTCCAATGTTAATCAATATATTCCATAGTTCTTTGTCCACTACCATTGGTGCTGAAGATAATTTGTACCAATCTGTGATAAACCGAATTTGAGACCTTCAAATAAAAGGCTCCGGAACTTGATTTTGGCTTTACTTGATGGTTTATTGACGAATCGATCATGTTATAATTAACAACAAACAATAAATCAGGCGTGTTTTGCCACACAAGTGATGATTGGTAGTTTTTTTCAGTTCGATAGCCACTGTACAGAGATGACATCACACTTATTAGTTAATTTATCTGCATCAGGGGCGAGGAACTCGATGACACGGTTCTTTTAGGATATTTTTCTTACACTTGCTTGCGGAGATGAACGATAATACAAATTATTTCTGGAAAAAACCACCTCCATTTTTTTGGCAACTTGTGTTGTTTTCCCTAAGTGAGCACAAAGTTGGAACAGCATGAAAATCTACAATTCCATCGTGGCATTTCACCTACACCTCTAAATTTGTCAAACGCATCGCAAAATGTGGATGTGAACATTCAAACGGGAACAAAAGTAGCCAACGAAACGATTTCTTAATATTATTTTACGAAGTTATTTGCATATCACACTTATATTTGACTAGAGATGGGGAAATGAGGGCAATTTTTCTTTCCTACACACTACATTTCCGAAGGGTGACTGATTCTCTTTATTTTAGAGTAACTCAAAGTCTTCCATATAAAAATGCAATAGACTTGTGCCCAGAAGTTTTAACTAACTAAATTTCTACTCGCGATCAAAACAGAGTTAAATTCAGAGTCGCCCTAAGTACCTAAAATCCTCTCTCTTAATCGATTTGTGGCTTAATATAGAGTGTGTTGAAGGAATGGTCCATATACTGTTTTCGTAATTTATACTTTCTTGCATATCAAGTCTAAAGTAACAAATCTCACTTTTCGTTAAAATCTTCCACGCTACATTTGAACAGCATATTTTATCAATTTATCAATGAACCTTATCCGATTAATTACAATTAGTCAGTGCCTACGAATGTACATTCAGATATAGTTATTTACACTCTTTTTCATTGTATTGTTTTCAAAGTATTATTCGCGCACACACACACTCAGCGGTTGCAGTTGTAATCATTATTATCAATATGTGTACAGTAATCGATCGTTGATAAAATATTAAAATATACCCTGCTGCTAGCCAATCATAAAAATACTACCAATTATGGCTCGAGTCTTAATTGCTCTTTCTTGTGTATAATATCAATATTTTCGCCAAAGTGTAGAGATCTCTATTTGTCATTTATTTACAAAATCTCTTGATATTTTTATTGAGTTTGAAAGAAGCTGTGAGAAAGTAACCGCGGCGGCACCGTGAAACGTCTTGTCATTCATATTTTCAATCCTGGAAGCACCATTTTTGAGGGTCTTGAAAGCTGGACAGACAGTTTTGGTTCTATTTATTGGGTTGGTAGCCCATGTTCTTGCGCTTGAGGAACATGTGAATCTCCTTGAATGATGGCCGCATGTCCTCTTCTCGGCGCCAACACTCGCACATCAAGTCGTATACTTCCTTTGGGCAAATTGGTGGCTTGCACAAAAACACCTAAAATTAAATTGGAGCAACGTTACTATTTCATATAGTATCAAAAATGAAGACAAAGTAAAATAGAAAAAATAAGCACCTCTTGCGTCATGGGACGACTGACGTCATAGTTCTCAACATAATAGTTTGCCTCAAGCGATTAAGTTTGTGGACTTTCTCCACAAAAATGATAAAAGGTTGACATTTAGTATCAATTGTGAAAGAGCTAGGGAGGAACATTATTTGATGTTGTTCAACTGTTGGCTGCTTACCAGCTCGAGAATGTGTCGTTATAATTTTTCTCTTCAATATTTATTTAACTCGTACCCTTCAGGCAGCTAATTTTCAAATTTATTGAATAGGCGTTCCTCAAGCAATTTTGAATAGCTTATGAGGATTTTCAAAGGAAACAAGTTAAGCAAGAGGAAAAACTGGACTCGAAAATTAGATTGTAGAACAGCAAAAATCAAGCTGAAACCTTGTCTATGAATGCGCTTTTGCGCGGTTGAAGAAACGCTTTACAGAAAAATTGTAAGCAATCCCATTTTAATCTTTTCTTAATAATTCTCAACAATGTAAAATGTTATTTTTGTTGGCATTTAAAGTTCTACTACATAAACCAATAATAAATTTCTAAAGTTAATACATACTTACTTATTATAAAGAAATTGAGCAGTTGCTGATACCGACGGGATTGATGATTTTAATTTATAAGAAAATGAAATAAAATTGATTGTCTTTGAGACGCAAGTTGACTCATTATTCTATTTCAAGTTTAACGCTTTTCATTGTCTCAAAAAAATATGAGCATACAACTTCAAACTTTAAAACCCTTTTTTGTGCAAGCGTTTTTCTTTTACCTCAAGTTCTCCTCCATAGTACATCCTCTCGGCATTCTGAATCACCATCTCATTGGACATGGTGCAGAAGGGTCTATCCCTGGCCAGGGTGAGGATTTCCCACAGGGTGACCGCGAACGACCATGAACTGCTCTTGCACGTGTACCGGTCCTGCGAACAACGAGAGGAGAGTTACACTCGCGGGACTGGGCAGCCGCGTGTGCGGGGGAATTTAATTACGAGCAGGATGCTCTCCCATGGGAGCCAGCGAATGGGCCGAGGAGGCCGGCCGCCGATCTCGCTGTAGTCCTCCTTGTAGATCGGGTTACACATGGAGAAGTCGCCCACCTTCACCGCGTAGCCTCGACCAACGAAGCAGTTCCTGCCAGACCGACCGTAATTGAAAGATTAGTTGGAGAGAAACGAGAGCATCTGCCGACAATGGTTTCTGCACTGTCATTTGCCACTTCGAAACAGTCTGGTTTAAAACGCATGAAAATGCCTTCAAATTATTTTAAATTATCACTTATATGACTCGGAAAAAAGGTTAAAAACCAATGTTTAGAGTACACTGATAAAAATCAAGTAATTTTCAGATCGTTTTAAAAAGAGCAGTTTCTAAATTCATAATTAAAGAAAGATCCTTCTCATCAATTCTCGAGGACCGAATTTTAGGAAAATGAATGTGGATTTTTCAAATATCTCACCTGCCAATTTATTTAAAAAGACAGAGCACTGTCTTTTTACTTTTCAATGAAGCTCAGATTGATATTAAACATTAAACGTTATAAGTATTCTTGTTATGACTTACTCACGCCATCAAAAATATGTTTTGTATAAAAATTAATTTTAAATAATTCAAATTATTGGAATTATACTACTATGGATAAAGTTTTACGCGAGTGAGTAGACTTTGAGAATGTTTTTCCGATAATTTTTTCTAAAGGAAACTTGCGAACGTGTTTGGAAAATAAATCTTGTTACAGAGCTAAATTTTGAATAATTGTGTGAACAGGGAAACTTGGCTTGAATAACTCATTTGGACGCACCTCGCTGCTAAATCCTTATGCACTACGTTTCTCTGCTCCATGTATCTCATTCCGGAAGCAATCTGCGTCGCCATGAACATGAGGCACCCGAAGCTGAAACGACAATAAGTTTAATTAAAACTGCTGGAACGTGATTTCTGTTTCGAGCCAGAGAAAGAGAAAGAGAGAGAGAGAGAGAGAGAGAGAGAGAGAGGGGGGGATGAGCGAGCGAGTTATGCAACGCTGCGTACTTGCTCGCTGGTCCAGTTGCATAGAGCGAAACTTTGCACGCCTGAGTTTATATATAAAGCAGAAATCGCCAGTCACCTTAGGGTCTGCAGACTGTTGGGTCTGAGAGTGGTGGTGTTGCCGGGACAGGGCGAGACCGGTGGCTGCGATGGCCCGATCCGGAATTGCAGGAAGTGTGCCAGGTCACCGAGCTCAGGGTACTCGAAGACGGTCCAGTGCGGCTGCTCCGAGGTGACCACGCCCAGCATTCGAACAACGTTGCAGTCCTGCAGTGACGAGAGGAAGCGTATCTCGCGCAGGGTCGTCTCACTAGTCGCACCTTCATCATCGTTGTTCACGCGCACGGCTACCAGGGGGCTGTTTGTGCCTACCTCCTCAGGGCTATCCAGGTCACATAGAAGAACCTAAGAGACGGGAGGCAACCGTCCTTTTAAGTTGATTCACAATTTCACGATCTTCATGACTTGGTTTTTGCAAATTCTTGCCATTTTTATTGCATTCACTTGATGCCTAGTATTTTCAACATTAACAATTTAAAAACAATAAAGTAAAATTTCAATTTATTGTAGTTTTAGTGGAAGATATTTTTGGTTGTTTTAAAAAGCTTCAATCTTAAATCACATTCCATGCTTTCGATGTCCTGATATCATTTCTTTCTAAGATGATTTCACTTTTTGGTGCAAAAATTTAAAAATTTAGCCCACGCACTATTGCTTTTCTGAAGGTATATAGGCGATTTTCTCTTTCTTCTTTTCTCGTGGAATTCATTTTACATTTTTAATAAATTCACTGTGTAAACAACTCACCTCTCCAGCGTGGCAAATACCGAATTTCTGCACTATTTGAATCATGCATCGGGGGATGTCGTTGACCTCAGCCTCCCTGCACTTGTAGGGGTGGCCCATGCTGGGGGCGATGTTCCACGACACAACCGGCGGCGGCACCTGCAACACGCGCCAAGCCTCGATTAGCCGCGCGCTAATTCGAGTCGGCCAAAGTGCCTTTCGGCGTTCGCGCTGCGCTGATCCCTTTGCGATTTCAGAGTGTGTGTGTGTGTGTGTGCCGCACCGCCGCTTCAATTAAAAATATCAGCACCTCTCGCCAAAGCGTTTGCATGTACCACGCGCCTATGTGAGCACCGAATTAACAATTTCAGCGCACGCGCCTGTCAAAAGGAGATGATGAAGTGCGTCGCTCGACAGATCAGAACCGATATCACACAAGGGGCAGCCCTGGATGTACAAGTACAAATTATAAATTCAGTCCATTGTTGATTAAGCGATTCATTTTTGTTTTGTAAGTTAAATTTGTAACATATATTTAGCCAATTTTTCGTTTTATGACACAAACTTTTTAATTTTGCATTTGAATTTGATAGCATACACATATGATCCAAAAAAAATTTGGCAAGATTGTTTCATTTAGTATTTTATTAACCTGACGATGAATAAAAATTGCATGATAGCTAAGGATATAACTAAAATTAATTTATCTGCTTACTTGGGACATAGACCGACCGGACTCTGTCTTGGTCCGACCAAAAAAATGTAATTTAATTAAAAATACTGCTAAAATTCTAGCAAAAATAATTTTAACTCATTTGAAAGTTAAAGAGTTAAATATTTATGAAATACAATGGATATATGCTGATTTCTGAGGAAATTAAGCATTAAATTTGATGCATTTTTGTTTTGAAAAGGTTAACCAATTTTAAGTTTTTTAAATTCGTTAGTAAATTGGAGTCTTGAAATATTAAAACAGATGAGTGATTCATTTCAATAGCTTGTCCTTAAATTTTTTAGGATATTTAGCATTGATTTTTTCTTGAATGAACTTTACGCTGACATTTAATCTTGCCTTTTGTTAGCACGTTGCTAACCTCAGCATGTTTTAAAAAACCGAGATTTCGCTGAAAAGCGGTTAACACTGTGAGATAAGCGCGGCGGGAGCATCGTTTAAGGGAGGAAGGCGGCCTCAGGCGCACACCTTGTTGACTCTGCGCCCCTTTCATGCACTTTCCGGCGCGCCACTGGACAACAAGTCCCCGGCTCCTGCCTAGCTGCTGCCCAGTGATATTGCACGAGTGTGTTTCATTCCGGCCTGAAATGTTTACCGCCAGGCAGTCGACACACACAAGCCAGCGATGATTAATGCCTCCTCTCCCGCTCTTTGCAGCGTCTTGTCCACTCGGCTGAATCCAGCCCGACGACGGACACTCTTTTGAACTCGGCCAGAGCAAATATTTGTTAATGCCAGTGATTAAAATGGAGCCGAGGAGCAGCGAGCAGGAGGGAAATTTTTGTCCGGAGCGACAATTTGAACGAGATAAGAATCCTCCGCAAGCAGATTTCACCTCGCTTAGCCCTTGAATTCAGTCAGCGTTGACACCTTTCACTTCACTCTCGCTTCCCAGATTTAGAAAGGGTAATAAAGGTTTAGAAAAACGATATGAGATGAGATTTTCCTTCTTGAAAGAATTTACAAAAATGCCAAGCTGCAACATTTTGTAACAAATTCAGGAATTTGAATTCAAATAACGGTTTCATACTTGATGGTAAGACAAATGTAAATTTTTCTTTTCTTAGTTAATGGCAAGTACTTAATCTTATATTATGTATACATCTTGCTAATGGTTTAGTGTAATAGCTTGAGTTGAAAGTTTCCTCTCAAGATTGGAAATCTCTAATGTTCATGTTTCTCGGCTGAGAATCGATAGTTATATGGGGCTGAATGACCTAATTTCAGTGCGGCTCGCTGCTCCCTCGCCGCAAGTGCGAAATTAAGCATTCGCGGCCTGGAAACACGCGCGCGCGTTCCATAAAATAACTCACCCTGTGCTTTTCCCTAGGGGCAGTATGGTATCTCTTGCGGTTTGTGGGCTCGGACGCCACCCTTGGAAAGAAGTTGCCCAGATTGATGATTTGGTTGCTCGACGACCTTTCCGCGGCCTGCAGTGAACCTTCCACGCTGTTGAAACGCAGCGGCGAGTTCTCGCCTTCCATATCGCTACCGTCTAGATCTGGAAAATTTGTGTCTCATTTCTGTAATTGCGGAATGCAATAGAGAGAAAAGGTTTTTTGATTTTTTTTCAAAAGACCACACATGATCACATGATATTATTGCTTTTTTGTCAGGTTTTAGCAGATATATTCATAGCTGCCCTCTATAAGGATGGATTATATCAAGGTTTATTCAATTTCAGAGAAAATACCATTTTTTTTACTTGCTCTCTTTGCAGTTTTAAGTTTGAAAGGAAAACTAACCAATTTTTAAAGAATATATTTGATAAATTTATATCTTTGGTTTTACTAAACGATCTTTTTGCCCTTTTAGCAGATTTACCTGCTGCAAGGGATGCTCCCCTGTGAAGGTTTGCGGTGGCTGCGTAGCCGTTCTGCGCCCTGGCGGCCTCGATCAGAGGCGACCTGTACTGCCGCTCGTAGTAAAGCGTGTTTGAGGACGTGCTGAGGGGCACCTGGTTGCCCGACGGGCTGGGGCAGGCGGGCGGCGCCGACGGCGTCATGAGCAGCTCCTCCAGGGTTGGCGGCGGCGGTGAACCCTGGCGCAGGGGCGTGGCCGTCGGTGAAGGTGGTGTCAGGGGGCCGTTCATCGGCACTAAACTGTTGCCCATAGGTGACAGGTTCATAAGCAGATCCTGAAAAAAGGGCACCTGAATTCGCGACTCAGTTTGGTGCACTTTCAACTCACACCTAGCATGCACACAACCAGAATGAACTGGGGAATCAGGAGGGTATTATGGAGCGGACGACCTCATTAGTGTTTAAGTTACCTTTTGGGGCTGTTTAATTATGATTTTTGTGTTATTTTTAGTGTAGGATAAAACCATATTGCTTGGGATATAATCGATTTTAAGAACATTGTCATTCGGACATAATCCTTCTTGTTGAAAGTGTCTACCTTTTAAAAAATGAAACGCAATCGATACGATATGAATTAGTTATCCATAGGATATCAAAGAAATTGTAGACGTCAACGCTGAAAAAAACTTTCCATATATCACGCACCAGCTTGACGTGCTATTGACGACAATCTTTTGTCACTCAAGTCCCACTTTTTGGTGGAAAATAGCGTGTGTGTGCTTTTAGGAAATTATGCAGAAAAATAGTTTGGCATAAAATTAATGTTCTCGGTGGCCGCCATTGTGGCCCCGCGCCGGTCTCACGAGGACGTGTAATGGAAGGAAATGGGCGTTGGGAAAGCATTATTCAGCGCCATTATCCGCGCGGGTGGAAATTTGTAAAGCACGCGAAATTTGTTTCGTAGCCGCCAATCGCGAGATAAACAAATTCAGCTGCTCTATAATTTAGCTCGGCTTTTTCAATAATGTGCTGTTCAAACACACTCTCTGTGTAGTGGCGCCGAACACAGAGTTTAATTTTTCCCCTCTCAAGTAAACAGCACCACCGCCTCATCGATTGTTGTTGACCGGGCAACTTTCAATTTGAGCAATAGCACTCCGACACGAGAGACGCCAGAGGCGATGCAAATTTTGTTGCACGGTGTAGGAACAATTTATTTCTTCCCACACCGATGCGTTGAATTGCTTGCTCAAACAAAGGATGTCGTGCGATATTTCGGCATCTTTCTTCCCGGAATATGTATTTTCGTACATGAAGACAACCTATCGTAAGGAAATGATCCAAACCTTTGACATCTCTAAATGCTGGAAATAAATCGATATTTCTGTTTAGTCCACTATTAATTTAATGCTTGGTTTTTATGTGTAGAGTCTATGAGTTAAATGAAATGAATTTTAATGAAAGATATTTTTTGAAATTTTTGCCATGCATGCTCAACATAAAAATTATTCATGTGGATCATTGAGCTTTTTAAGAATCTTTAGATAAATCGATCGTAAAACCAAGTGTAGGGCTGCGTCTCGTGTCCGTGCGGATATGGAAAATCGAATCGCCTCGAAGGATAATGCAGTGATATGAATAAAATGCATCGGAAAGGATGCATGCATCATGGGAACGAACATCAGCAGCAGAATCGTGCTGTATTATGTATGGTGCACAAATTGCATTGCAACGTGCAACCGGCACGACAAGTACGCAGCGCACGTTGCATAAGCCAAGCATTGGCAGGCGCTCATTCGTTGCAGTCAAACGAGTAGAGCGACGCTGATGGCTCCGCTCTGTTTACAACTGCCGGCGCTAATTACTGCCACTGCAGCTTTCCAATATGCCGAGTGATTGATGACCGCGTGCGTCTCGTTCCTATGCAAAATGCTTTGACTCGGTCAGTGAACTATTCATTATCGTATTTTGATTCAAAAATTGAAAGTGGTCGACGGTTGGAAATATCAAATTGCCTTATTGATCGATTTTGTAATGAGATGCGTAAAGAATCGTAACGCTGACGATGGAGGGATATATATATGTATTAATTTGACGGTGGGCAAGAGGCGGCATAAAGCTGATTCCGCAGGGAGAATATTGTCGATGCATAATTAAATCCAGATTAGATTAATCAATATGTATGTGTCACGCGGCGCAGCGCGTATAATCTCTAAAATATTAATTGAGTTGGAGCGGCTGTTAAATTTGCACGAGGGCGCGGAATTCCGCGGCAAATCCGTGGAATACATTACACCTCCAGGCACCGGAAAAACGCAGTAATTTTGATAAGCCGCTGGGTGGAAATGGAATGGTATCTATATTTTTGCTGGCATCATCGATCTCAAAACAAAATATTAAACGCGTTGTTTGAGCCGATCTTCTATGGAAAAGCAAATGCCTGGCCGTAAGTGAAACAGAATAATTTTACGCAACACACAAATGAGCGAGTGCAAACACTGGCCCATTCACGGTTTGAGCGGTTATGGATTCACAAATTATTTTGATTGGGGTCCGCATGGATTGATCGCCAAAGGCGAAAAATGCAGAATGGATAACATGCTCGTTTGAATCGGCGAGCCAATTATTATTTTTACACGCAATAAAAATGCCTTTCATTGCCGCTGGCACTTAGTTGATCTAGATTTTGTGAATGTTTTCACAAAACGTTTTAAACAAACAATGAAATATTGAGAACTGTCGCAGTCTTTTTGAGTTTAGAATTGCATATGTACATACATACAAATCCTACAGTATAAAGTATTGATTGGAGTGAGATTAATTTAGACTTTCAATTCAAATAAGTATCAGCATTACATTGAAAACAAATCGAAACGGCTTTTAGTGTGGATTTCTCTTGGCTGTTGAGTGGTAAATCTATGAAATACACATTCACGCATTGTGTGCAATGCGTCAAAGTATAGCAAAACTAATTAATTATAGTGCAGCAACAACAAAGAGGTCTGAAGTGGCAGGAGCAAAGTGAAGCGGGCTGGTCGTCGTTCAACAAACATGCGTTCGTCTGACGAAATGTGTTTGTGTGTGTATGTGTTTGCTCGCACATTTGGCTAATTGAGCGGCAAATGTGGCGCGCGCGATTTCATTTTTGATTCAAATTTATTTATCGGCTTTGCGAAATTATTTGCGGCATTTGTACCAGCTGCCTGTGATTTGATAAACGACTGCCGGCTAAATTATACCCTCTCGGACAAAATATATTGCCTGCGTCATGCAATGGTCGAAATGTACGGCTTCCAATTAGAAAATGCCCGGCTTTCGAATACGCCTGCCCGTTTGATTATTGAAACGGAGGATCGAGTTATCCATTAATTAAAGGCCAAAAGTCAAATATCAGAATACTAAGAGTGATACATCACTTTGTATTATTAATTTGACCGTGAGTAACACATACATTTCGATTTAAGTGTGGTATACAGCAGGATTTAGTTAGCAAATATGGCAAATGTCAAAGCACATTTCAAATAAATTTTAAAAGACGAAAGGTCACAATGATTTTATATCCTAGTATGGTATTTTTAATCTTTTTTAATACTTTTCTATTGACACAATTATATGGACACCCATATACTCTCTAAACGAAAACCGTTTTTTAAAGTGATTGCTCGTGACCTGATATGATGCCTAATTTTTAGTTTCTCATGCACCTCGACTTCGAATATGGAAATTTTTGGGATTTTCCGATTTTACTTCAACCTAATCGCAGAAAAGTGAGTGCG
Source organism: Cloeon dipterum (assembly GCF_949628265.1). NCBI lineage: Eukaryota > Metazoa > Arthropoda > Insecta > Ephemeroptera > Baetidae > Cloeon > Cloeon dipterum. The sequence goes on from NC_088786.1 coordinate 15,018,642, forward strand.
GCTTTATCAAAATGAAATATTTATTTGCCTTCGATTTGATGCATTTTAAATTAATGGACGGCTCCTATCGGGTAATTTCCTGTCCTTTAAATGGAAAAGATTAGGAGTAAACGAATATTTTATACAGCTGATTTCAAGCATAATATACTGAGTTTCCTTTCCTCCACCAAGGCACCCTCGAAAAAGTCTGATATTTAGTTTTAACACAGTCACAAAATAAAATCTAAATATAATTTGAAGAAATAAAAAGATTGGTAAACCGGGAAATATCATGAAAATAATCGAATGAGTCCATATTAAAGTTAAATTTCTGTCATTTTTCATTGATTTGAACCTTATGTTTTTTTTAAACATTGAATGTCATGTGTCATGTTCCTCAAAAGTCAATAGTCTAAAGGGCAAGAGTCCTATCCTCATAATGTATCCACCGCCACAAGAGGGACAAATATTTTGCGTGTCTGCTTTTGATCTTTTGATCCGCTGGATGGTGAGGGGTAGAAGAAGTCGTCCGGGAGAGTTGGGAAATGAGCTTTGGTTTTTGTACCGACCTTCATGTTGATGGTTGCGCCGAATGAGTTCCTCAGGATGGTGGTGGGCGAGCCCTGTAGCTTGTGTCTCTTGCTGAGCACCACGATCACCGCAAAGACGAGCAGAAGCAGCAGCGAGATGGCCGACAACACACCGACCACCACTTCCACGTAGCTCTGGCCCTCGTGCGGCGCAGCAACTGCAAAAACCCGAAAGCCCTGATTAGCCGACCGGCGCCGCAAACTTTGCCCAAATCCCGCTCGTCAGCCGGAAATAACGCAACACAAATCTGCCTACAAACAGCACAACTTGCAATCATTTAGTGACAAGCTGCGTGGTTTACATTCCTCGTTGTAAGGATTATAGTCAGGGCGATGACTTTAGTTGTTTCGTTGTTGTTTTGACATGCAGGCTTCACTATATGGTCAAAATGAAGAGTGCGCATATTATAATATTCAAAAAGTCGTTACGCATATAAAGAATGAATTTTAAAAAATTGTATTCAGGCAGCACTTAATTACCCGAATAAAAAATATTTCCGATGTTGTCGTTTCAGCGGAAAATGGCAAAATCTAGGGGTCTCTAGTTCTCCATAACACAATAGAGAAATTTTAGACTTTAATTTTAACAAAATTGTAATTAGATAAAGCCATCTACTCTTGAGGTTATCTCGAAAATTGTACTTCTTCCTCGATGGTCATTTATCATAATTTATTGAACAACAGGATTTATTATGATTACCGAGTACAATGAAATAATTTGATTTTTTATTTATTTGTGAAAAAGTCGATCTTCTAAGTAAATGACCGAACTCACTTCCTATCACTCAAATCAACATGAAGTATTTTTCAAATGATATCGTGGAATTAATTTAAATTTTAGAGCGCATTTTACAAAAAGAGTAGCTCTAAGAAAAAAATAAGTGGATTGAGTCATGTTGCACCATTGAACGTATTCAAAAATCGGCGGGAAACTATTCAAATATTAAGATATGTAAATTAAATCTAAATTTATACAAATTTTATTTAAACAGGGAGCCTACTTACTCGTCTCATACTGCTCCCAATCCGAGTCGTGCACCATCGAGTTTCCAACCATTTCGTTAGCATCCACGCTGGCTTCCGTTTCGTCCGTGAAATTTCCGTAGAATGGATCTGAAACATGGATTGTAAAAGGGAATAAAGAGCAACTCTCCAATAAGCTAATTAGCCAAGCAAAATTAATTCGCCGAAACGGCCAACAAAGTGCTGGCTGGGCGCGACGAGTTTAAATTTAATAGACGAACCAGAGAGCCTGAGAGAGAAAAATGAGTGGGGCGTCAAATGCAGCAAAGGGAATCCTTGTTGCCTTTTCATTATTGCGTAATTATGATGGCGGAGAGGCAAGTGGTGCTTTTCCACGTTCTGCTCTTGCCCGGAATGGAATGGGATGGAATGGAATGGAATGGAAGAAGGCTCTCGGCTCTGCTGCGCGCCATTTAGATCGTAATCTGCATTTCCATTACAGCAATATTATGCATATAACACTTGTAATAATAACGACGATTATAATTATAATTCTCTCGCTGAGGCGTTTCGCACAAATCTTGCCACGCCGAGGTGTGATTAAATTGCTCTGTAATTGGGCCGACCGTCGCTTTCCTTCCCTGGTTGTAGTAGCACGCGTGACACAATTATTATTGAAAATTTTTCTTAAGGTGAAACGAGCACAGAGGCACACAAACTCTAAAAAAATAGCTTTGACCTAAAGACATTATTTGTTCATGCATGATAACCCAAATCTCAAAAAAAAATATTTATTTTTTAAATTTTAATTACAAGTTTGAAAGCGTTATATTGGCTAAAAAATATTAAACTCGAATTGAAAAAGCAGAATATATTAAAATTGTGGCAAGTAAAATAACTTTGATAGAAGCAGAATAGTACTGTTAACCTATTTAAATGCGACATTTTTAGTGTTGTACGACTTGATAATTTTATGGATTTTAAATTATTTCAAATTCCTCGATATATTTTGTTTAATAAATACTTTATAAATAAAATATTTTAAATAATTACAGTTTCATTTGAGTTGTTTTTACAGTTCATGTTCATGGAACACTCATACGTGTAAAATATTTTGAAAATATTTTAACCTCCAACCCTAAGATATGTATTTGCCAACATCCATCCATATAATTCATTTGCCAGAGGTCTAAATCAGATTTGAGCCGAATTATAGATTCAACCACAAGCAAATTGGGCGCATCAATAGTGTCGTGAGTTATTATGCATAGTGAATTGCACAACAGCTGGTGGAACAATGAGGCCGCGAGAATGATCATTTTGCGTGGTCTGGCTGTTTGTTCGCATACATAGTATCGTTCTCGGGCAGTTCATATTATAGGACGACGGCTTTGTACGCTTGCCACTCGTGTACGGCATTTTACACATTGTTACTGCGAGCACTGCACACACGATGCTTATTTAAATTGGAGTGAGAGAGAGGAAATTAAAACGACGCAATTTCCTTTTATTTCGAATAAAGCAGCAGCAGCCGGCTCACCACAAACCCTGCCGCTTTTCCAATTCTAGCGAAATCCATTCAGCACTTTGCGGTTTTGCTGGAAATGCGTCTAATGCATGCGCGATAAAATGTAATCAATGAGCGGAAGAATACATGCGATGATTTACATTTCACCACTATTTCTGCTTCAATTTGAACAATAATGAAATAAAGAATTTCGAGAAATATTAAATTTCCTATTTTTGTTGAGGTTTTTTCTTGGTTTGAAAATACGTTCTCTAGTAGCTAGGAATACTATGGTGGGAATATTTTTAAATATACTTGGGGCCATGAAATAAAAAATGGCCATATTTAGCATGCTTCAACCCCTTTAAATTTGCATGTAAATATCGTTTGGTGATTCAATATAATAATTTTTTGCAATATTTGTTCCTTTCATATAGAGCATAATTTTTACGATCAACCGTTACAATGGTTTTTAAATGGTATCAGGGTTCAAAGAGCAACGAACGGGGTCGTGTTTTATGGTCTGCTAACCGTAAAAATGGTTTTATTATTTTAAAATTAAATGCACGGATGTTGCTATGAGTTTAATTCGGAAACGGATTTAAACAAAGAGCATAACAGGATGAAAGTTTGTGAGTGCAAACTTTTAGCTCAGCTCGAGAGTGGAGGTGCGTGAGGCAGGGTGAGTCGGCGCTGGCTTTTTTGCTGCGTCTGGCCCGGCCAGGTGATCAATAAACATACACACACTCACTCACTCACACTCAGCCTGTTGTGCTCAGGCAGCTTGTGCAAATACTACTTTACCGTGAATAAATTGAGCCGCTCGATGAAATAATTGAGCAGGGTCGTCGAGGGGTACGAGTGAAAAGTCATGTTCGACCGCCGCCGAGGATCATCCCCACGCAAAGACAGACAATCGCAATTTGCCAGCTTCTCTTTTGGGCCCTAATTGACCAAACGTATTCCTTTTCACCCTTTCGCATCGAGGTGATTAAGACGCATATCGCTTTCACCCGCGAGCCTGTTTGCTAATGGATTGCACTCTTTTCTGAAATCGTCATTTGATGCTGTTAGCCGGATTATGGAAAGGACAGAGTGGGATAGAAGTTTATTTTGTTGTCTGTCATATAAAAAGCATTGCCCTGCTTTCTGCTTCCAATCAAGTTGCTTTTGGATGATATTTTTTGAAGAATAACTTTTTAATTTAAAAAGTTTTTAATTATAATGTTTTGAAACTTAAGAAGTTGAAATATAACGATTTCTTGACTTCAAACTGCTTCTCAGAACTAACTAAATTTTCCCAATTATGCTTAAATCTTGCTGGCAAAGTAAACTAGTTTGAACTATGTAATTTCACAGCGCTGTACGATAGGGAACAAGTAAAGACAGTAAAAACGTTCATGTTTCAACATAGCTTTTTCACCAGGAAAGTTGAGGAAAGCATCAATAATTCTTAAAATCCTTAATATAAAGTACTCTTTGCCCTTTGCTGCTCTCGTTCTATTTTCCAACCAGCCTCTATATTAAAACGGGATTGCTGCTTGCTGAAAGTGCTTTTATTCTGTGGATATATATAGAAAAAAATGCTCTGTTGTGAGAGTGTCTCTGCTTTCGGACATAAAAGTTTAAAAGTCGGCCGTGCACAAGTATTTTATTGTGCAATATATCTCGAGCGCGGCGGATGCTGGCATTAAGTATTCAGGGCGCACTCCGCCAAAGTGTTTATAATCGCACGCGGGCCAAAATTTCGTCATATTATATTAGCCGTTCTTTCAGAGGCAGTGAAAGGGGAGCTTGTTATGTGCCCCAGCGTAATTAGTTTCATGCCACTTTTCAGCCCCGATGCCACATAGAAAAGCTAGGGGAGCGCAGGCGAATCTCGGCAGCCTCCATAACCATTTTCACGGAATGCATGCTCAAGTCTTATTTAAAACAATTTCTCTTCTGCAGTCACCATAATAGAGTTGAGAAAATGCTTCCTGCGGTAGGCACACAGGCCAGGTATTGCTACACACTATTTTCCTTCGCAAGGTTCTTAGGAAATGGTAAAATTTTAATTAAATACTGCACTACACGTCTAAAATCATACATCGTATGGCTGTAGAAAATCACGTTTCCAAACAAAAGCGCTGTTTTTGTTGGCAGTAAGGCACAATTCCAATGAATTCCACAGTTTGACCAACTTAAAGTCTACAATTATATCTAAATTGAAGATTCAGCTCTGTTTTTCCGGTTTAATAAAGTTTATCTTCAGACATTGGAGAGCAAACAAAAATGGCGTTTAGAAACCTCAAGATGAAAAAAATTCGGCTCTGCTTCCACTTGACATTTTTGAGTTTAAAATTAATCAGAACTTTAAATAATGACACTTCAGATCTTCAGAATTAAAAATGTTGCAAACCTGCTCAAATTAGTCCATTAACGAGAGGGAAAGTTTAGCTTCAAAGAAATCTCGCGGGAGGTATTAAGTTGTAAGATGGAAAGAGCAATTTTTCTCGGGAAAAGAAACTTATTAATTTCAGCAGCACCCTCGAGTTAGTTTTCACAGAGTGCGAAACTTGGCTAATCCGGCCGTTTAATTTCAGCCGGATGTCTATTAAGGACGGGAAAAACAGACCATAATTCATGATCATGTTTGTGCCTGTCAGGGAAAACATGCCTTTGATTAATCTGCTCAATTAGGCGCCATGCAAAACACACAGCCGGCACGAAATTCTCGAGCAAAAAACCGAATCCACCCGCCGGCTCCTTAGTAGAAAGATTGCATTAAGGGGTGGGGTGTATACATCATCCCCCGCAGCCCATTGTTGCGCGCAGCCGACGTCTGCGAGGCAAAATATTTGAGCGTTTTGCCCGCTCATTATTTAATTTCGCCAGCAGCAGACGATTTGTTTCAATCTCGGCGGAGTTGGAGGGGCGCATTTCATTAAATAATATTATTATGCGAGTATCGTGGGTTGACGTGGGCGCTGCTGAGAGCAAATAATAATAAGCTGCTTGACTCTTTATTACATCTTGACGTAATGAAAATTCTGGTGTGCGGCGAAAGCGACTTTTCGGCAGGGGGAGCGATTTTGTTTGGAAAGGGGTGTGCGCCCCCTGCAACTTCTTGTCACTCACCACGATTTTGATGTTCTTAAAACTTTGCAAAGCCAATAGAATTATTCAGGCTGTTTTTAAGGCTCCTAGAATAAGAATGAAAAAATTCATTTCAATGAGGCAGCAGTGTTCAATGAGTGAAATAACGATGAAGCGTACTAAACAAAACATTTCTGAACAGGACCTTAAATGTGTAAAATACTTGTCAGAAATGACAAGAAACAATAAGAAATTTCAATTCATTAAGTCGTGCCATCATTGATTTTAAACCTCGTTTGCACGAATGGCATGATTTTGCCATCCAGAGACTGGTCTTCTGTTTCGCGTTCTGAGGAAAAGGAGTTAACAACAAACTGTCTCGCAGTTCTTAACCCAATTACAGACACCGCGCGAATAGGTAAATACAAGTTAAGTAGGCGAATGCAACGTTATTGTACTCGAAATTGAAGAGCATATCGTGCGGGCGGTAGTGAAAATTTGCATAATGCCCGCCATAATAGCCATAAAAGGCAGGAGAGTGGAGCGAGTCCTCTGAGCGCAATTAATAAAGCGAGGAATTTGCAATTTTGCACGTTTTCCACGGCGAAAAGCGTCTCCCGGGAAACAGAAAGGAAATAGACTGGCAAATTGCTCGGAAGTCGTCGCTTTGATACGCTATGGATTTTTTGTCCCATGCCGCCCGATACACCAAGTTGCATGCTGGACGCGAAAATTGTCAATGCTCGTTCATACAGTGCCAATTTATACCAGTAAAGCCAGTAGGGGAAGAAACAGTAGAAAATTACAATAATTTTTCATTTTGAAAATAAAAAGTTTGGAATGGAAAAAGCTCGAGCATTGTTAGAAGTCGAATTGGTTCACTTTCTTAGAGATAGATTTAAACTCATTGTATGCAAAATATTAAACTACTTTTTTAATCTTCATTTAATCAAATGAAAGTTAAATTAATAACATAGACTTTTATTTTTTGACAAACCCCCGAAATTGCTGAAAATATAATCTGAACATATCTTATCCGAATTTTGGAATAGGCGACCTTTCGAGGTTGTTTCCATGTTTAATATAGATGAAACCAGGCTTCAACCTCGTTGTTTAAAAGAATTCGTCGTTTTAATCCTCGACAAGTTTCTACGTCATCAAGTACGTCCTTGAATCTAATCGTGATATCTTATCCGACTCCATTTAAAAGAAAAAATTATGAACTTAACTTCTTGATCGCGTATTGGTGGCAACGTCGAGGGAAGTCGGTCGACTTGCATTCGAAGGGAGCACGGAGTGAAACAAACGCTTGGACGGACCGTCATTGGCAATAATGACGTAGCGATTTTGCAGCGCGCACCGCTGACTGACATAAAAGTTTTTCAATTTTCTGCAGCGAACGTCGTGGAAATAAATAAAAGCGGAGGCAAACACCGCAGCGAGCAGACAACTGCAGATTGATCTTCGGACTGGCAGCCGCGCTAAATTGTTTGCCACATTCCTATTTCAAAGAACGAGGGTGAAAGAAGCAAAGGAAACTCTATCTTTGCAACAATGCAATGCACCAGCAGAGGCAATGTGAGAAGTGTGTGTCGAGATCTCCGCCGGCAAACTTTCGAGGGAATAATAATACTGCTGCTCCCATTGTATAATCTGGTGAAGCGTGGCGAAGACTCGCAATTTTCAATTATTGTTTCAATCTGTTAGAAGTTCATGTGTAATGTTGTAGAAATAGTTTGATTTTTTTCAAATTCAATTGACCTGATGCATGTTCTTTGATAATTTTTTACACACGGTGCATAAAAATGCACGGACTTCCTTCCAAAGAAATAATTCAATTTTACTTGGTACCCCCTATTTTTAGCACAGGCTTTACACAGAGAGCATATTTTCAAGTCCATGCGGCATACCCTCCAACTTTTTTCGAGTTTCAGAGAAACTGAGGGAAACGAATAAAAAATTCACCGGGTTAGCCAGACTGAATAAGTAAATTCGGGTGGTGGCATCCCCATTCTGCAAGTGCGTCTCCAATTTGAATACCACGAGACGGAATTTCTAGCAGCGCGTGTGACCTGGTTAAAAATTCATCTGTTAATTTTGGTTAAATATTCAAGAGGAAGGGACAGAGCGTTTTTTCGTTAACATAAGGGTGAATGAGTTTGAAGAAGCACTCGTCAGAAAATGAGAACGCGCGTTTTCCCTCCACTTTTAAGAAAAGAAATGAAATGAAATTTCCCGGAGGAAGGCCTAATTTGTTTTTAAACTCATTTGGCATAATGGTGAGAACCCTTTTAATTTATTACCCGTCTGGAAAGTTTCAAATTGTGAACTTTTATTTCAGAGCTCTCAAATGTGAAGCCTGACAAAATTACTGTTGACCTATTATGAAGCGAAATTGATATTTCTTTATTGAATGACCCTGGGGTTAATCAACTCATTAGCGGAAAGCAATTATGAACTTAACAAGCCTGGTGAGTAGGGTTTTCAATGTGAGAGTAAAACGAGTGATATCACGATCGTCCTTTCGAGCCACAATTATTATCGATCTTGCATACTAGCGTTCAATCTTGCTGCAAACTCAGGTGTAGGCCGGAATATTTGCCTTTGAAGAGCTGGCCAAGTTATTTAATCAGCAAAGGGCTGCTTCTGGGAAGGGCACAATCAGAGCCGGAAAAACGTGAGATGTGAAATGAAAAGGCTGGGCAATATTGGGAATTGCGAGGGCAAGAGCTACGTAATTCCTCTCGGACCACCGCAGCTGCTGATTGCCCAGCACTAGCTAATTCCATTTTCATCAGCTATATACGTTGTTGATGTTTGTCTCATAATTGCTAGCATTGCGAAATTCTGTGGCGCTACTCTACTAATTGTGAACAGGAAACTTTCAGAACTGATAGGAGTTACAACTGTAAGCTCAAGATATAAATGCGTGGGATTAGATGAAAATTATTTTAATAACTCTTTTGATTATAGCTTGAGTTAAATTCTGCTCCTCTTGTATTTATAAAAAAAAACAAAGTGTCCAGATATTATTTTTTTGAAATTTATTCCAGTCTTTTCGGTAGAAAATGTATGATTTTTAAATAAGTCGGATTAATATTTATTAAACTATATGCTAAAAATACTTTTATTCTTTACTACATTGTAAACAGTTGTCCATCGTCAGGACCACTTTGTAGTGAAACGCGTCAATAATACCGCCGCACTGAGTCAATATGCGGTGTATAAGAAGGTAGGTAGTTGCGGGATTTTTCTCTACTCACCCGAGTCGAAGGTGACCTCTCCCAGGAGAATCCACTTGGCCGCGAACCAAAGCTGCAATTTGACGAAGCGGCCGGTCCTGCCGTGGAGATGGATGGAAACGTTCCTCGCCTGCTCCAGAACCCGATCCGGCATGTAGTTGTACGTGAGCGGCCGACCGTTGTAGAATTTGCCACCGTAGCTGAACATGATCTTTGCTCTGGAAAATACCTGTAAACGACAAGAAAAATGGCTTGTGTTTAGCAAAGACAAACAGAGTCGTTGCTTCAAATTAGTAATTTAGCAATGTCAAATGAAGTGAAGGTGGAACTTTTTATTAGTGTCACTTTAGAGTTTAAATCCAAAGGTAAAAAAGTCGAACAAATCTCCACACAAAAATATTGCACTCGATTGACTTATACTGTCTTATTTTATTTTATATGTTTCTAACCTATGGACGGACACATACAATCAGTGCTTCATTAAGAACGTTATAACTGCTTTAATCTTTTAGTTTTTTTTCTTTTGTATGCTATACAATTGTTTTTGAGTAAATAATGCGCGCTGATGTAACAATTTCCTCGTTTTTCTTGAGCGAATATGTTTCATAATTTTTCACGAATTGTCCTCAAATTGACTACCAATTCTTCTATCAATGTCAATAAACAATGGTAAAAAATCTCGTTGAACAACACTTTGTCGATAATAAACGCAATTGTAGAATACGTGAAGGCCGATTCCCAACTTCATTGATTCGTCACAGCTTGAATAATGCCAAGATCTAAATGGAAATTTTAAGAGATCTCTATAATAAATATACTAGATAAATATTTACTTTAAATGCCTCGATTTTCTGATTTTGATGAGAAAATATAGCATGCACAAAGGATAGCAAAGTATTGTGTTTTATGTGGGGAATCACATAAATAATCATAAAAAAATTGAATGTGCTGGAAAGCATGGAAAGGAATGTTATAGAGCTTGAACTCTAAAAGTGTGCACGTTTCATCCTGTAACTTCCCCGTTTAAGGACATACTGACTGTATATCGAGGCAATCAGGAAAATTCTGAGTGGCTGTTCTGCAAAGACGAAGCATCAGTGGCGATTTGATTTCAACTCTTGGTACATTTGATTCGATTTATGAAGAGCGAATCGCTTTTTGCGGCGCAGCTAGTGCGAGCAAATATACTTACTTGGGCGTCCTTGCTGAAGAAGTTGTTTGTGTACAGGTTGACGGCGCTGAAGTTGCGAACTTGATCAAACTCGAATATCAGCTCGACGAATCTAGAGCGCGGCGTGTCGTTGCGCCAGCCCACCCAGCCAGCTCCTGCGAAAATGTACAACACACACGTGACACTTGATATGCCGCTCGCAACTTCTTAATGATCGAAACTTCGTGCTTGGACAAACTCTCTGCTGCTGCCGTTGGAGCGTGGGTAAAATTTTGGCCTCAAAAACTGAGTGAGGGAGATATAAGCCCTCGGGCAAATGCTTGCACGCCTCTTTAAATTTTTACCCTTTCGCTCCAAAGACACGCAAATCGCGTCAAGCCGCCGATCAGGAGATGCTAACTCTCTATATTTCCGCCTTCCGAGTTTTATTTTAAAAAGGGCTTCTCTACAACTCAACCGTTAGAGGATAAAAATAAAAATGGTAAAAAATTAACACAAGCAAATCTGACGAAACACTTACGTAGGTCTGAAAACTCTTCTGAGTAAATTTTAGCACAAAAGCAAAACTGTGCAACAATTGCTTAGCGAACAAAGGCGTGTGAAGTTCATAATTGCCGCGGCAATTCCCTAAAGAACAACAAACAGAGGAGTGTACAAAATCAACAGAGTCAGGCCCTGATTGCGGTTCATTTGGCAAGGCCGCCTTTTGTTATGTGCACGCGGAATTGATGAATTATACATTCGGATCGAGGCCCTGTGCGTCGCAATTAACCTGAAAGTGGCGCCTTGTTTGTTTAAATAATTGAGTGATGTACGCGTGCTTGCATCACACAAAGACTAAGCAAATAAAAGCAACTTGACCGACGAATCATTCAGCGTGTCAAAAATGCTGCTGACGAATTTGCTAATCGATGAGCCAAACAAGCACAGAGTCCAATTAAAAGCAATCAACAAAGCAAAAAATTTAGTCCCGCCCGGAGGCGAAATCGGGCAAAATCAGCCGAATTTGACCTTTTTCTCGTTGTTGATGAAAACACGCGATAATTCAAGTTCTGCTAATGAGACTGTGTTTGCTTTTCAGGGGAGCGTTTTTGCTGTCAAAAACATTTATATTGCTCTTGATTTCAGACCTGCCGTTTTTGCTTATTTATTTGCGTTCTTTTTTAAATGATTTTTTTTTTAACTATTACAAGTCTAGCAAATTCAGACAAAATATCGGCTAGTGCTCGCTCAGCTACCTTATCAACACACAAAAAACTTTTCCCTGAAATATACAAACTATACAAAAAAGCAATGTGTTTCAAAAGCAAATAAATTACACATCTGAAAATTACCACGTGAATTATCATTTTGAAATAAAAGGGAATACAGCCCAAAAGAAAAAGTATTTACCTTTCGCGCTGATGATATTGAGTTTCCTGAATAAACTGATTAAACGCACAATCGACTTTGATTCTAATTTTCTGGTGAACGTGCACGTTGCTCAAAAGAAATTTACTCGCCCACCTGCAGACTTTGCAGAGGGTACGGTGCCGATCGCCTGAATTAATTTCGAATTCAATTTTGTGCCTTGAGGCGAACTTCAAAGGCTCCGACGCACGTAACAATATTGCAGCAAGGTAATGGCTGTAGGGCGTGGAACAGGTTACTTACTTTCGGCTTAGTTGCTAAGCGGAGACACATCAAAAACTAAGTTCAACAACTCTTGACCCTTTCATCCCGGAGCAGTTCGCTCGGTAAAAGGATTACGCTCCTCGGGCTGCAGCCATTCGGCAGCGAAAAGCAAAAATCGACACACACGCTCGGATGTATAGCCAAGGATGATTAATTAAAGCTGCTTTCAATATTTGCCCGAAAAGTTACTCTTTTTTTGCAGCAGCACCTGAGAACGAGCTCTTCAATTCCACATTTCAGCTCTCAACAGCAGAATTAATATTGACAGAGAGCGTGCACGGAAATAACACACATCTCTATCTCTCGCTCGCTCGCTCGCTCGCACGTGAGCATAGGTGGGGCCGAGAGAGATATGTAGTAGAGATCTATATTTACCCTTTCCGTAGCCAATATCCACGCGGAAATTATCAGCGCCAATTTGCCCGTCGACCAGGAGGCCGAGGCCGCCTCGCAGCAGACCCCCGGCGCGGACGCCGTCGTACAGCACGTCCTGCAGCTCGCCCGCTTCCCCCTCGTGCTTGCTTTCCGGCATTGAGTAGCTGATTATCCCACCTGCAACAAATAAGCATCTAATTTTTAATTGAGCACACAAAATACTTTGACTTGTCGTATTGTAGTTTCCTCGAAGATAACATTTTACTATGTACCTCGTAATGACCTCTCAACTGAAATTCATATTTTGTGAAAAACTTACATATTTATTTATAACCCTGGTTAAATTTAACAACAGAACTCTTTGAGCTACCCTTAATTAGTTTTTCTTTAATCAGACGGCGAGCTATGAATTGTGTTAAATGTAAAATACAATGCGTGGGCACTGCAATTGATTGTGAAACATTTTGAATTCCTGTGCATCTAGTCCGTGCCTGTTCTACAAAGTTGCTTTGCAGCACAATTTGGGAAATTATTCACCTGCGTGTCAACACGCCGCATAATAACACGATACACGTCGCTTGTTGTTGTTGCACACGCGACTGGCCGACTTCGTGTGCTGGTTGTTTAGTGTGCGCTGGCGGGATTTCAATTGAATAATTTTGCAGTTTTGCGTGCAGAATCGCTCCACACGCGCGCTCCCCAGTAATAACCGCGGTGAGTAATGCTTTGTTTCGGACATAAACACACCATTTAATTAGGATTTTGCTGCGAGACGGAAATGTTAAAAACGCACATTCCACGGCACACAGTATTTCTCCACTCACTGGGCTAAATAACTGTTTGATTTATATATGTATATTTTATACGTTTTACTTATAGTTATTTTCAATTCATGTCTCCAAACAGGGCCAAAATAATATGGTGGTGTCATATCGCCCCACCAATTAATTGCTTTTCAACGTCTCTCGTTGTCTGCCAGCACACCAAAGGGAAATATCAACAAGACAAGTAGTAAACGTATGATTTTCGATTAAGTGTGCTCTACTTGTGCGCGTGTGCTTCCAAACAGAGGTTTCAGTTGAAATTTCACAGAAAGTGGGCTTATTTCATACCTGTCTTTATCGACCTTATGCGTCTTGTGCACTTTCCACCAAAATTTAGCAACTGTTTTATAACCTTTACAAAGCATGAAAATGTTTTACCAAAACATACATTGGCATCCTCTTGGCACGAAACTTGTTCATGAATAAAAATGCTCGTTTTTCGCAAAGAGGAAAATAGTTTCACAGAAATTTATCGCATTTAATTCTTTTGATGGGGTGGCAGTTGCGGTCTAGGGTACACGGAATTTTTGGAATTCTATCTTACAAAATTTTTCCGAGACACAACAAGCATAATTTCTCTCTGAAAATTTTCAGAAACACAGGATGGATTTTTGGATACGTTTTTCCAATTGTAAAAAATTGTCCTATCAAAACAAGTTAATTTTAGATAATATTTTCTGTACATATTGAAGTGTTTATTATTTAAAAGTTCAACCCAAATTTTAAAAAAATAAGTTAGAATTATGTTTTTTTTACAGTCTTAATTTTCTCGAGAACCTTCTATGGCATCAATTATTTGTTTCACTTTTTTCAATCTTATCTGCTTTATGCATATTTATGTTTTGTTTTCAAAGAAATTCATAATTATTTTTGTCTACTTCAATGAGGCTCATGCGTCCATGCGATGTTACTGAGACATGAAGCTTTCGCTATTATTGTTCGCTAGGGGGAGCTAAATAAATAAAAGTCTTTTTCAAACAAAATAATGTTTATAGTTATAGCTGAATTTGCAGACTTGTCTATGCTGTAGTGCTGTTTGAAGGAGGTTGGATTTAAATGTAAGAACTGAAAATGGACTGTCAGTAATTGACATTGCAGCATCAAGAATGGACCACCAGGAATTAAAGCTGTATCTTGCCACTTGGCAGACCAGATTAGGAAAAACCATGTAAGGAAATGGTTTAAACTGTGTATCCCGCAGATCATTTTTCTAAAACGGATTTTAATAAAAGTTGCACGAATTTGTAACACATATTTAATCTCAGAAGAAAGGTTACCCAAAGTTACCACAGCTTTGCCAAAAATGTAATTCATAAAATAATATAAAAATAAACTATTTTCCGAAAATTTTCATTAGAGTCAAAAAGCTTAAATGACCTGCTGAATCGTATTAAAGATAATTTTTTTACAAAACTATTGTAAAAATACACTTTTTGGGCCTATTTATTTCGATTGACTTTGATATTCTGAAATTCAAGTTTTGAATTTTTTATTGGTCTGGGATTGGTTGAATTTCATTTTACACAAAGCTCTATACCACAAAATGAAAATTTCGCGAACTGCTTTATATCCTAATTCACTTTACCCCAAGTAAAAGCCATTTTTAATGAAAGCTCCATGCGCAGATTGAGCGCGATTTGCATTTCACCAGCTAAGAGGGCCGAATTAATGCAGCACAGTGGAGCAGGAACGAGAATAGCGTCGTTTTGCAGCTCTCAGGCCATACCAGGCCGTAACATAACGAGAGACCACCGCGATTTAATTAAGTGAGCCAACAATCGCAATTAATTAGCCTCTGTGCACTTTTGAGAGCCGCCGGGCACAAAAAGAAACGGTTTCCTGCTGCAACTCTGCTCGCAAACACACACACAAGCCTCAAGGGGGTTTGGTTTGACAAAATTGCGCGCACCTTGCCTATGCTCCAACCTGAATGCGTTCTGCTTACTCCAATTCCGCCGCACCGCTGCCTGAATTATTAATTTTAATATGCTAGTTCGCCGCTCGCAACAGCTTTCTTATCGTCGCCGGCTAGACGATGATTAAATTTTGGTTGGTGCTCCCGCTAATGGCACCAACACCCAGCAAGTTTCTGCAAAATGTCACACAATACCATGTACATTATCAAAGGTTTACATTTCCAGTCATCTGACAATGTGGGAAATGAAAATGGAAATTTGCAATGTCCCGATTTTATTGTAAAGCAGTGAAAAGCACTACAAAACCATGGAACATTGGTTAATAATTTGGCGTTTTCAAAATAGTTTGATGCAGTTGATGAATGGCATTTTTTAAGTGGAAATTTTTGAATTTTACCATAAAATGGGCCGCTTCTGTGACGCTGCAACATGCCAAAAAGAGAAAAATGACGATTAAAGCTCGACAAGGATGATTTCCTTTTTCAATCAACCCAACCTTCAATTGAAGACATACTATCAATGAAGATAGTTTGTATAGATTTTAATAGTCAATCCAAGGTTAGTATTTAGCTTATATCTTCTAGAAACTATTAAGGATTTTAAGGCGGTACTGAAATATTGATTCCCAAACCATATAAAGTAATTTCTAAAGTTGGAAGATCGAAAGAAAGCGTTTTTAAGCATCAGAACTTTGCATCCCAGCATTTCCAAGGAACCCAAAACTATCCGCACTCGAGTGGAGGCGAAAGAGTAAATTGCGGGCGAAGAGCGGAGCAGAGGAAGGGCGGCGTCACTTTTTATTGTGCCTGCGACGCCTCTCGGAGCGGAGAATTCCTTTGTTGCAACTCGGCATAATGGGATACGTGTAATTTTATGACTGGTGAAAAGTACAAGCTGTTGTGCCATGGTAGCGAAGAGCAGAAGGAAAAGACACAAAACATCACAGGCTCGTAACTCGAGCTGGAATTTTGATGTATTTCGCCCGAGACACACGCTTTCTCTTCTTTTGTCCTGCTACGCTAATTTTCACTTGAAATTTGAATAGCACTGAAAGACTAGACCTCTAATTCAAAATGGACCATGTTTGTGACAGCTCTTGTCCGCACTAATCTGGCGGGAAATTTTAATTAGAGGGCTAGCGGCTGACGTTTAAAAGCTTCTCAGTGTGCTTTGTTTCGCTTTTAGCTCTCCTTTTTTCCAGAATGAATCTTTTTACGCAGATGGGAACATTTGCGTATTGTTTGCTTTGAAACAAATGAGATTTGAGCACAATTTTTACCATATGTGTCATGCAAAAATTAAAGTTTATTTAGAATTTGCTTTTGCTTTAAATTTTGTTTTTGTAAAAAAGGCAACTCTCTTGTTTTTCATGATAGATGGCCAGCCTCCAATTTGCTCGCTCAGATGCTGGCAAAATTTCGATAACTATTTCCCTCGTGTAAGAAAAGCTTTTTATCAACTTAGATAGCTTTTATATTTTAATTGTTACATTATCGTGCGACACATAGCAACGGCTAAGTTATTTTATCCGTTTCTACACAGTCTGCTTGTCATTTATTGCTCTTAAATTTGTTCTCTGATAATATTTTGAATTTATTTTTTTGAGTCATGAATTATAAACAGCCAAATAATGTGCGAAAAGCAAATTGTATTGATTTGGAGGCCCGGTGTGAGTTTCTTTAGCAATGTGTTGATTGAATTGGTAAAAAGCCACTGTTGACGTTTACTAACTGAATTCCTGACTCGATTTCAAGGCAGCCCCTTCAATTTGCGACAACTCAGCTGGCTGCTTGGGATTATAGCAGGTGGAAAAAAATAATCCGTGATACGTACACTCGATACCGCAGCACGCACGTACGAGAGGAAAACGATGTATTTGACAAGCAATTCCGGCTTGTTGCGAGTCGTCCGTCGTCAGCGAATTCGCCTTGTTAAGTCAAACAGGCTGTTTCTGAGCTCGTCAATACATTTCTGCCAATCGGCCAGCCAACAGGTGGAAGCGTTTTATTCGAGAGTCGAATCGATGCAAGCAGGCAGGAATCGTGTGCACTCAGCATCACAGGCAGAGAGAACGAAATCAGAACGATTGTCATGTAGTCAATAGAGCAGATTATTGCTTGGCCGACACCCGCGTCGCTTGCAAATTATCGCTCGCTTGTCTATTCCATCCCTCGCCAGATGCTTCTGACACACGAGCGACCTTTTGCGCGAATAGTGCCCATAGATTTATTGCATTTTCCGTGAGTCACTCCATTTCCGTCTCTAAAAAATATCCTACAGTCTTGCAAAATGGAACAACTGATTTGTTCAGTGTTTTATTAAGTTTTTAATAGGTTAGTTAAAATGAAAAATATTATAGAATATATACTTGCTATTCCTTCAATTAAGAGATATTTCAATCCTTGCAAGGAAAATATAATTGCTTCGTGTCATTTACTCATTTAAGAGTTTTCTGAGGAAAATTTCTCGCAGATAGTTCGGAAGTTAGATGAAAATTGTGTAAGTGGCCTTAATCGGCAATAAAGATGTGTTGAAATGATTTTATGAGGCCAGAAATTTGGTAAAAACCAAAAACACACCATTTCCACGATTCAGAAAGGAAATATTTAATTTATGGAGGTGGTCTGACAGAGAGGAGGAAAGTCGGGCATGAAGAAGGCGGAGGAAAAATCTTCTTTTTGCCTTTCCTCATCTGGCGCGCACGGGCGGGGGCGAATTCGCTTTGACTGGAGCTTGTGTTCGTTAACGGGCCACTGGGTTTCAATTTGTAAGCTTGCTTTTATGCCGTCAAGCCCATGCGTTATTTATCTCCTTTCTGCATAAATTTCTCCTTCGCCCCCAAGCCCCGCCTTCCATCCTCTTTCTGGCCTAAGATAATTTAATAAACCTCGCGACAGATCTTTTACCTCTCGCGCACTTTTGTCCCTGGCTCCGATTTTCGCCACCGCCGCCGCCATCAATTCCCATTCTAATCAAACTTTCCCTCTGTTATTTCAGGGGCGTGATCGGAATAAATCTGATATCGGGATTAGACACGCCGATCATCAATTATCTCTCTCGAGACCAAGTTTGATGCTCGTCTGTCACACGCTGCCTGCTGCGGTTTATGATTTTGATCGACGCAAAGCCTCTCATATAAAGTTTTAATATATGCGCCAGGGACGGAACATTTAATTCTCTTCTGCTTTCTATGCACAAAGTTTGAGATAATTAAAACTATAGTTTCAAGCCTCAAACTACGACAGAAGATGATTTTAACATAATATCTTACAAAGTGTTAAATGGACCAGAGCATTCAGATTGTTCCAAGCTGCAGTGATGAACAAATATATCTGTATATTTGAAATAATCCTAACACCATCGGATATAGCGGAACCTTCTCCCTTGGCTTATGTGAATTCAACCCCATTGCCGGTCCTCGCCCCCACTATCTGATCAGAGGTGTCGGTCGTTTTGCAGAAGGCTCTTCGCAGTGCGGAGACAAATCCATTAATTACCTGCTGACCGAGCTGAGTGTGCGAGTGGAAATCGCGGTTATTTGTGATTATGTGGCCGCAGAGGGCGATTTGGAACTCGGAGCTCATTCTCTGCTCGTTAGGCAACCCTCTCGCCCTGTCGCCTGATTGCCGGCGCACCACGACAACGACACTTGACCTCCGACCTAATGAATTGGGATTCTATTTTCGACTCTTGCCGACGTCACAGCTATGTACCGCACGGACGAACGCTCTAAACAATTTAATGCACGAGTTTTTACAACAGAGAAAATGAGCAGATAAGATTAGAAAATAGGTAGATCAAAACTCAATATCTGGATCACAATGCAATATTAGATTCGTGAATAACAGATAATTGACTCGAAAATAAATCAATTGAACTCACAGGTCTAGATTATTTTATGAAACCCGTTTGGCAGATTTAGCATGATATTTGAAACAAGTTATTTAATTCAATGACACAAAACTTTACCAAGAAAATCAGAGAAAATTAAAACGAGAAAGTTAATTAAAACAATAAGGCACCGTCACAAGCATGAGCGCAAATATTTGAGTGACAATATTATCAGGTTGAGATAGGGAATTTGTTACTGATATATCAGTTAAAAATCACTTTTTTAAGAGAGAGAGAGAGAGAGAGAGAGAGAGAGAGAGAGAGAGAGAGAGAGAGAGAGAGAGAGAGAGAGAGAGAGAGAGACTGATACGTTTAATAAGTTTGCCTTCAAAAAGATTTTGATGAAAGTTGGCAGTAGCTTTAAATCGGGAGCGAGCTACCCTGATGTAGCAAAGTGAAAGGTGCACATTATGCGGCGAGCGTAATGTTTCACGGCTGCTGCATTAATTACGGCAGCGATTTGAATGCGTTCTTTCATTTCTTTCGCGCATCAAAAAGCCTGAGCTCGGAAAAATTGAAAGCTGCGGCGGAGGGAGCGAGCGCGCGTGTTTGCCGAAAGGAAACTTTCCGGCCATTCAGCCGTCTGCAATAATGCATTATTAACCGATCATTAAAGGACGTGGAAGAAAAACACATATACGCAAGCGGCGGCGGCGACAACAGTGGCGGCGGCGGCGGCGGAACAATTAATGAATGAATGAACCAGCGGGGTTGGCTCCTTTTCTCATCTGGCCATTGTGCGCGCAGAAAGCGCTGGAGAGCCCTCGAAAAATCACGAGTGGCTCGCGATCTAACGAAATGCAAACACGCGAGTAGAGAGCGAGAGAGAAAGAGCTATAGGGTAGCCAGACGCCTCGGGAGGATTCCGCGACATAAGGATTGCGAATGGACCTGTGGGATTGGCAAGCTTTCGGATCTACCTTTTCTGTGTTTTGATAGGGATATCATGTTTAAATCTCGAATTCTGATGGAAATGTTGCGTTTAGTAAAAATTATATTGTTTAACTTAACAAAAAGATACTTAAAAAATTAGCATTATAAAAGCATCGACAAATTCCAGATATTTAATAATAAACTTTGAAGATTGATTGTGAAGTTGGTGGTTGACGAATTTTATTTTATTGATTTCATTCAAATGTGCTAGCCTTAGCCAGTGCTTAATTCCAAAGTGTTCAATAAATAGTACAGTTCTGTTGGGCGGAGAAGGTCATAAGCAGCAAGTATATGGTCACCCTAGAGTTGGTGTATTGTCGGGCAGCGAGTCGTGTCCATATTGGCCGGAAAGATAGAACACGACTCGCCCTAATGGCTCGGCAGCGCCGATTATTTTATTCCAGCTGAATCAGCGAGATTTTCGCGTGTATACGCGTCCAGAATATCACGCTGCAGCAGCTTTTACTCTTCTTTTCCAGTGGCGTGGGCGATTTTATTATCGCCAAGATTAAAGCGCATTAAAAGCCACTGCTGCTGTGTACAGTGCAAACCGAGTGTTTGCATTTCTGCCTGGGAATCCTCTGTCATCGACAAAGGAACGAATTGCATACAACCAGCTGCAATTAGTTTTTTCCTCTGTGCGAAACTATTCACAATTGTTAGAAAGCAGAGCTGCCTCGACGGCTGGAAACTTTTAATAATCTCACTGGCTTTGAACGATGGCTTCTTTTGTGTTTGAAAATCCGATCTAATCACGGAATTTTGTACTATTGAATGGAATTTCATCCTTGGGAAACGAGCGTTCTATTATTGCAGTACCGAGAGCTTCTAGGGGAGGAAAAACTGAATTGGAACAGCGATTTGACGATGATTTTTCTGACGAACAAAAATATGGGCAGTAATGTGGCAATCAACTGTGATGGCCATTTAGTTTGATTAAAAATATAACCCAATATGCAAGGTTTTACTTTTCTAGATTTTTGCATCAACATACATTAACATCGAGCTAGACAACTCGATATTTTTGGGACGTTGCCCGTGAAAAAAAATGAATGAAAGCTCATAGAATGAAGAGCTTTTGCTATCTTTCTCTCTCTTATCTCTCCAAATATTGTCGTGTGGCAATAAATTTGTGGAGAGCTAGGCCGAGGAGTTTGCTGTGCTGCGGGCCGAGGAGTGGCAATTAATCAAGCGCGAAAAGTGCACGGAAATAATTAATAATTGCTGAGCAAGAAGTGCTGAGGCAGCGTCCAATAAATCATGATTCGGTCGGGGTTAATGCAGCCCTGCTTCCACCCCACCTCCTCCCCCACATCTCCCGATCGATTATATCATCCGCCGCCTGCGAAAACTTTCGGTTTTCTCAGTTCCGCTCTCAATTACGCCACACCAAAGATCGTGATTACTAATCGATAGTTGCGCTGTGTCGAGTGATCAAAATTGAATTACTCAACACCTCATTAGCTAGAGGTTGTACATTATCACAAAGCTCATACAAGGAGCATTGCCAACAAGTTTGCACCACACATTTATAATTAGCGAAACTCTGTAGTAAATATTAATAAACTTTTAATTTATTTTTCACAGCTTCCATTAATTTAAAAAAATAGTGACATCAATTGCTTTAATAATGAAAGCCTATTATGACAAATTTATGGCCTCTCAGAGGACAACGTTGCGAACAGAGAAAAATGCCGATAAGAGGGTGAACAAAGCTTGGCTCCGGTATGATGCAATGCGCAGATGGTCGCGACGAGAGTTCCTGATTGAAATCTCATACACATCAGCACGGTGGCACCGAGCGTGTTTTTTGAGCGCAAGAAAAATATTATCACTGGGGAATATCCTGTGTGTTGCCCACTGTCCGCCGGCTATTTTTATTGCTCAGTCTCCCCGTTGCGCCTGTTTGGATACAATCTGCTGCCTGCTGCGCCTCACGAACCTGTTGATTTTTCTCGTTTTGTTTATGCTCTAAATTGCACAATTTATAGCCTTGTTCCGCAATGAGCTTGCTTGCCGTACTTTTGTCAATATTGACCGCTAAAAGAGATTTATTTGCGTCTGCACGAGTTGCGTCGTAAATAATGAGAACAGGAAACTATGCAAGACTCGATTTGCTTGTGAAATATCGGTATTCATGGGGAAAAAATTGCTTCGCTTTCTATTTTCCTCTCAGCTCTATTCCAATACATCCTACATGTCTGCGTGAACAAGGCGAATTGGAGAATTATCACCATTATTTCTATTACTATACTCTTTTTTCTCTATTCCATATGTTCGATTCTGAATTTTACTTGATCTCATTTGAAAAGGAATAATACTGCGCAACCAACAAAAATGCTTCTTGCTAGTTAGCATAGCCAATCGATAGATCGACATTTGGAGCTATCGTTGCAAATTTTTTTCAATTGTTGTAATCCACTTGAAGCGTCGATTTTTTTACTGTTTTCTTATTTATAATTTACTCCCCTTTCAAAGTATTTTGATTGATTTTAAGAGTTGTAACATGTAGTTTGATTGGCTATTTTTCATGACACTTGCATTATTTCACCATCTGAATGTGTTTATAAGAAATATTTGTGATTGTATATTATTTCACCATCTGAATGTGTTTATTAAAAATATTTGTGATTGTATTTTTGAATCGAGGATTTTCGATGAAAAACGGTAGGAACGTATAAGCTCAGCCTAGCTCTTCGAGAGCGGGCTCGTCTTGGCAAAATGTCACTTGATGAAATAATTTTTATTGTTCCTTTCCCTTAATCTCTTCTCCCCTACCTCCCCCCTCTTCAGTTCCTTTGGATTTTCCCCGATCTGCTCCAACTATCCGTTTCTATTCTAATCAAAGGCCGTGGTGCAAAGCAACCTATTCTTTTTCGTCAGCTCGACAAGGCCACCACCCTTTTCCCCTTCTTAATTTAATTTTATTCGTTTCCAGCCCCAAATTCGGCCGACGCCGTTCCCGTCGTGGCGCACAAAAGCCGTTTCCACCTCGTGGCGCAATTTGAGCGTGAGCGGAATTCGCCCAAGAAGCGAGAGTCCCGCCCGTTCGCCCGCCCTTCTCTTTGCATGCAATTGCAAACACTCGGGCGGTGTGGGCCCTGCCGCCGTTTAAAATGCTGGTGCGACATTCCTGGCGCCGATGCCTCAATAGCCGGACTCACTCATACGACACGCATTCCTCGAGTCGAATAAATTTTCTGGCCACTACGTGTGATAATACACATGGAGCCAGAATCACAGGCCATTATCCGCTGCTAATGGTGGCTCCGGAATTTTAATGAGGGCCGCAAGCGCCATGGCCAAAAACGAAAGAGTGAGAGTGCTTTTTGTCCCCGCGACGCGACTGAATGTCAGACGTCGCGCTTGATCGATTCTCTATCGCAAAGCTCGGCTTCAATGCCACCTGGTAGCGCAATACCCCATAAAATTGTGCAACCTCTCTCGGGCTGCAGAGAAACCTACTTTTAATTTTACTTGTACTAGATGAGAGTTTTAGAGAATTGAAACCACCATCTCATGATCGCTTTTTCACAATGGAGTTGGAGTTTTTGTCTTGGCAGCCTTAGACATGAGTCTTTTGATGTGCACTAATGGAATGAAAGCAATGCGTGAAGAAAACTCTAGTGAAATTCTACAGTTTATCTGCTGTCACTATTCACTTGGGTCCACATTTATTTCCTCGCCAGCCGCATGCAATTGGATACATCGTGACGGAAAGGAATCGAAGTAAAGTTAAAAACCTTGAAAAGCCATTTAAATTTCCTAACAGCTTTGGCCGAAACAAAGATTTTAACTGTACATATTTCAAACATGTTTCCATTATAGCTCATTGTTGAGATACTTTGTATCAGTACAATATACAAAGAATCCCAAATCAATTTACTCAATAACAAGATTGCTAGTGTCACAACGGTGCACAGTTAAGCTATTTTTGTCCTGCATAATAATACGTTTCTATAGCTTATATCCAAGCCATTAGTGTTGGAAATATATACATATATTGTTCAAGGAATTTGATATTTCCTACTTCTCCCACACATTCTGGACAAACAATCCAGAATGTCAATCTCATTACAAAAGCTTGCATCGCTGTGCAGCGACCCAATTTCACTCATTTTTCATGCGGAGTGAGTACTGTTGCGCTGGTGCTGCGTCTACCTCACAATACACTCAAGGAGAGGTAGGCTTTTTGCTCAGCGCCCACGTTAACCCGGTTGCATATGCGACGACCGAGTCGGCGATGCAATAAAGCGCCTTTCCCCATTCTGCGGATTAATCTGCACGAAAAATCGAAGACCACACAATAGATTTGCATGACAAAGGAAGCCAGAGGGTGGCAAATCCAAAATTCGGGTCCTTGGAGCCAGAAAACTTGCTTAATTACGCAGGGTTTTCTTGGGAGAGCGCCTCTAATGAAAAATTAATCCGCAAACTCAGCCAAGGCGGCGGATTCCACCGCTGACCACACGAACGAGCAAGAATTATTATGAGAGGGCCGTTTTGCTTGCGGTCCGAGGTCAGTGCGTACAATTTGTTTCAATTGCCGGCCACGTCGGTAATTAATCATAGGGGGGATGCCTCCATAATTGACGGTGCCCTTTGTGCGCCGTGCGCGTCCCTCGCTCGCACAGCAAAAATAGTTCAATAATGACTTCCAGCAGCCACATTCACTTTCGATTGTCATTTATTTCGCCTGACTGCACCGAATATTTTCTCTTTAATCTACAAAAGACGCAGTGAGTGGATCAAGATTGATGTAGTCAGGGTCTTTGTGCCGGGAACAAATTTGTTTTGCAACTTCAAAGCGCAGCCGTCTCAATTCTGCACCGGACACGTTGTGTGTATCCAGATCAAAGTTTCACTAGAGATTTTTTCGTTTTGAAACGGCAAAAAATCGAATGAATAACTAAATAGAAAGACCACGGGGAATCAAAGTTTGCTGTTTTTATGCTATATAAAAAGTTGTGTAGAGCCAAAATTCCATGCAGATTTCAACCTTAAAAGAATCCCGCGGGGAGAAACTTTCTTTTTCTTTCTTTCCTCTCACAAATTAAATTTACCTCTCGGTAAGTTAATTAATAACATTTTTAGCAACTCGGTCGACCGCATATAAATTTAAAGTGCACCGCAAAGGTGAAGCATTCGCTCTCGAGTTCACGGCAGCGGGGAACTTTAATGAGAAGCAGTTTGTTTATAATTTAACGATTGTGGCCCTTTAAGCCGAGCACGAGCGAGCGTCTTTCCACTTTGCTGCCAAGCACAAAACGCGAATAATGAGCGCGGCCGTGAAAAACGCAGGAAAAATGCACCGCGCGCACGAGTGAAAACGGAATTGGCGGAGCTGGAATCAAAGGCGGAACTCTCGCTAATGAGAAGACCAAGTTTGGTCCAAAGTTGACATCAACTCTCTGCTGCTTTCTCCCGGGCGGTATTTATTTGCAGCCAGCAGCAGCAACCCGACTTGGCAAACAATTAATTTTAAGTGACAGCCGCCGGTGGAGGTGGAAATTCCTGCCTCCACCCAGATATTTCCATCTCGCACTAACTGCGTCTGCCATCCGCTGTATAATTCCGTCCAAATTCCATGTCAATAGCGAGATGCGGCCTTAATTTGTTGCTACTGTTTTTTCTCGTGTGGAAATTAGAAATATTCCTAACAAGCTTGTGGAGCTTCAGTCCCTTGCTCCGGGAATGGTTCCTATGATGATTTCATTATTTCCAAAATTACAATTAGCTTTGCAGCTGCGTAGACCCAAACTTAATTACTGTGGCTCGATAATTTCAAATTTTTTGGGTACTTTTTTATGAAAGAATAACAGTTTTGAAGGCACTTATAGATTTAAGAGCAATTCCACCCGCAAACTCTCCCCCGTCATGTGATCAAAAAGAAATTAATGTGTCCCACACATTCGTGGGAAGGCAGGCACTGAAAGAAACTACAACTTTTTAAGAAGTAAAATTAATCTCGAAAAGTCAAAATATTTTAACATGATCAGCGAGTTCAGGAATAAACAGAAAAACACATTTTTTTTTGTTCAAAAACAAAATAAGCAACTGCATGATAAGGAATATTATTCAAGCGCTACAGTAAATATGTGAATTTCCAAATTTTTACATACCAAAATATTAAGAGGAGAGTAAACCTTAGTCAAACAAATTAGGATTTAGGATAAAAACCAACTAAAACGCAGCATTACATCATTAACTCTCCAAACAGCTTATTCGATAAAAACACAGTTTGACGATATTCTGTTCGTTGCCAGAACTTTGTAGCACGTCGTGCCATTCTACGTGGGAGGGAGAATCCTTGGCCATATTGGATCGCTCTTTTTTCGAGGACAGGTGGATTGCAGCCAGCAATATCAATCATCTCTCGGACGGCCGACGAGAACTTTTTCTGCAGCACTTTTTGTAATTCTTCTCTCTCAGGCCGTGTATTTTCTTTCGCAACTGGCATTTAAAAAGACCCCCAGGCAAAGAATTCTAGAAAATTTTCCACGTGTCAACTGATAGAGAAATATGCAGCTAAATATATATGTATAAAAAACTGAGCTGCGATAGTATCAAACACTGTTATTACAGTTTTTCTGTGTGCTTTGAAAAGTGTTGAGTAAAAAATGTACTCACTATCGTATTGGCAGCCGCGCAGTTCCACCCGCATGCACACTGTCCTTTGATGAATGCTGTGCGGCAGAATTCTGATTTGGCTTGCGATGATTGGCGGGTTCAAGTAGTGATTCACGATTGTCGACGTGTCGCTGTTGCCTGTCAGGATCTGAAACACAAGAACGCACATTGTTAATAAAATACCATAAAATACATTATATTTCAAAGAAAGCCTCGCTGCCCTAACAGGGATCGGGAGAAACTTCACAATTCACAACCTGACGATGCATAATGAGGAAGATAAATTCACCCTCCCGGCAATTCTCTCTCTATCTCTATTTAAAAAATATATAGAATAGTCACTGCTAAAATAGGTCATTACAAAAAATGTCATATTCATAAAATAGTCAATCGAATCTAGATTTCGCCGGGAAACTGCATTCAGTGGAAATGAAATCACGTCTGCGCATATTTTCCTCGCTTGACGGAGCGGAAAGAGAATAATTGCGGCCGACTGGCTAATTCTGCAGAGGATGACGTGTGCTTCTTTCAAAGGCAGTCTTTTTGCCTCAGAAGCCGATATAATATAGCTCGTTCAGTTGCAGTACGCTTATTTGCCTCCGACGCCGAGCTTAACTCCAGGAATAATATTACTAGAAAGAGAGAGAGAAAGAGGGAGAGCCACAGCAAATGCACGCGCGGCGTGCTTTTGATTAAACCAATTTTCAAAGTGATAACTCGCGCATGAAGGATATATGTGCTTGGCAAATATGACACACACGCGTGCTGGCAAGAACGGGTTTACAGCCTTCCCTAGCTCAACTGAATGGAGCAGTTTTAATCAAGAGGACATGTTGCAATATACGGAATGCAGTGTACATATTGGCTGGGATGGCACACACAGTGTTTAGAATGTGTGTCATCAACGAACACGGTGAACCTATTGATTTTCCTGTATACCTGCTCAATTCCACGAAAGAAATGAAAGTTTTTTAAGGATTGCAATGTCGCTTCAAATTAAAAAGGGCTGAGGACAAAAATAAAGGATTGCAGGAATTTTTTTCACGTACGTACAATTATGAGTCGTGTAAGAGGCATAAAAAGTTAATATAAAATGGACACCACCTCTGCCAATTGGCTGATTTTTGCTCAACTATTTTGTAAAAATTTGACTCTCTAAATAGTTTTAAAAAGAAAAATATCATTGTCCCACTGGAAGGGAGCATCGCAAAGAGTATTTTGACGTTCATTTTGCTCTGAAATAGGGCAGGGAAAAACTCTGACGTGCATAAACAGCCTCTTTTTTGATCAGTCTCTTTTTTTCATTTTCATGTGAGCACGTGTTCGGAACTAATGAAACCGGCGAGGAAAATGAAGAAAAAGTAGTGCGATGCAAATATTTGCGGCCGAAACTGGGGACAGGAGGACAAACAAGTCGTGGTGTATATGTGTGTGGTCGGAGAGCTGTTTAATGGAGGCACACACCACTCGAATGACACACACGAGAAATAAAATCTCCTTGGAGAAAAGAAAGCAGCGGCTAAATGAATTTATGTGTCTCCCCTCTGCTCGTTATACACACGAGAATGCTTTTATGCGGGAGTTGTGTGTCGTTATTAACGACACGCAACGACCGAACTCGACGCTAGCACAGCCACGATGACCATTATTGTGATTATTGTTGCGTGGTGGAAACGAGGAAAAGCGAGCGCTGGGTAAGAAGTTCGCCTCCTTGTTGATCCACCACTTGTTTTCCCACCCAACTTTATCCGGCCGGCCAAATTTTTCGCTCGCTTCATTTTGTCGGCCGTGTCGAAGCAAAGTTTGCCTCACGTGCGCGCGCGACCGTCGGGAGTAGTCGGGCAAACTTATTGGCAATTAGACTGGTCGAGAGAGAATATTTCGTTAAGCGTGGCACTCCCCAGGGTACTCGAAACTAGAATTTATAAATATTTAAACCGAGTGAAAGTGGAGTTAATTAGCAAGTATGAAATCAGAGTGTCTGCAGACTTTAGGCAGGAACAACGGACTTTCCAGTTATGATGATAAATTTTAAATTATTTCAATGATAAAAAATAAACACATTATTTTACCTATCCTAATTGATTGCTTCAAAAAGCGACATTATTTCTGAAATTCCTGTTCCTAACTTGTAGTTACTGGCTTAATTTTTACGAGATAATTTTATAGATATCAAAATCTCGTGGCGTGAAGCGTAAAAATGGGTAAAGTCAACAACATCACTGGTATTTTGACAGAAGTTTTCCTATCTAAATATAAACAAATATTCATAGTTGTGAGCATTGACTGTTTGCAATGTTTTCCGCTTTATATATATATTTTTCAAGCTGATAAGTACTATTTTGATCATGATTAACGTCAATTTCTCAGCAGCTTGAGATTGGTGACGGTGAATTATGGGAACAAAGAGCGCGAGCAGAAAAAGCTGTACGTCGCGAACAGTCCCGGCGCTTTTATCAGCACTGAAAAATCTTTCACCAGCTTCATAAATCACACAAGTATAGTACTCTTTGCTAGATCGTGCACCGATGAAAATAGCGAAGAAAGTACAGACTTTGTTATAAATTATCAACACGTTCTAAGCCGTTTACTTGTCGTTTTCGCCCTATTTTACAACAATATATTATTAACTGCGGTATATCCCACTGAATATGATAGAGAGCAGCTTTGTTCGAGAACTTGCCAGCGTCAAACTTTTCCCGGGGGTTTACCTGAACTTTAAGCAGCAAATATAAGATTATAATAGTGCAATTAGTGTAGATTCAATGCGGCAAAGCAAACGGCAACTGTGTCCGAAAAAGATATTACTGGACAGTGTTTTGTCGATTGGCCACCATTTAACTAAAGCTCCCAATTTTTCTAACGCTTTTCAACAGACCGTTAATAACCTTTTTTCCAAAATTTTGAAAAAGTTATCTCTCATTAAGTCTCTACAAAGTCATTCAGCGAGGTGGCCTATCACGGGACAATTTAAGATGCAATCTGCGGACATGTGCTATTATATTAAACAAAAGGGATTTTATTTTCAGAGTCCTGGCCGCGATCCACTCGATTATGCAGCGACAGCAGTTTGGTCTCAATCCCGGCGCAGAGGCGATTATCGAGGCGTATAATAAAAAGAGACCTATAATCCAAAAGGGCCGCCAAACAAAAGTGTAATTCCTTTGGAAACCGCACAATCTGCATACGAAATTAGCCAGTGTCGCGCGGCCGGGGGAGCGTAATCCTGCTTTTTCTAGGTCACTTTCCTCCCTCCGCCGGCTGCGCGCGCGATAAATCATTGAATCTTATTTTAATGGAAGACTGCACTGGGAACACGTTAAATCATGAAATTATTTTCTTCCCGCCTGCCTGCCATAAATATGGCGTGCCTCGCGCTGCACAAATACGAATTCCTCGGTTCGATTGTGCTCAGCTTGACAGGTGGCACTGCCAAATTTACGACCACCAACCCAAACTGGGCCACTTTTGATCTTCCCGCTGAGTTATTGTTTGTCCGTGGCACGCGCTCCTTCGCACATTCAATTTGCCGATTTAATCCTTCACGAGAGAAAATGAACAAAATCTTTTCAGACCAAACTGATGTAATGGCTTTCAGCTTTTTATCAAAATTTTACATTTTAATTGAAATTACTGATACGTAACTGGGATTTCCTTTATTTGTTCCCAGTGTGAATACATATAAGGAACATAGTATCTTGATGATGCCAACTTTATTAATATTTTTTAGTCAGACCAAGACCAAAGTTTTGTCGGTATGTGCGCCCTTTCTGGTAAAGCCACCCCCCCCCCAAAAAAAGAGTTTTTTCTATCTTTAAAATCATTTGTTTTTATTTATTCAATTATTGATTCATCATCTTCTTCGGTTTCATATTCCAGGTCGTCGTTGAAAGTGGGTTCAAGGGGCAAAACTACTGTAGAGAGGGGGTTTCGGCGAAGAGCAAAAGAGAAAGAGGATAAAATAGCAGGCTGCAAGTACTAAGAGAGGGTTTGTTTCCTAAAAATACGAGCAATTGAAAAATAGACAGGTATGTGTGTTTTTTTGTTTCATTTAATCAATCGGCTTTTTAGGGACTATGAAATTGTTGGTTGAAAAAAAAATACCAAAATATTTACGAATAATTCTCATCAAGAATATCAAACTTAACAGTAAAATGCCTCTCAATGCGCAGATTTTCCAATTAATTTTCTTGCAACGCCACAAGCCGATTTTCTTGTGCGCAAGCTACATTTTCCCATACAATTCCCGCAGAGAGATCAGATGGGGTGCCAGACGGCGAGGGGAAGAATGATTGGTCGGCCGGACGAGCGAATCATTTATCGGATTGGGTTATTTGCCACAATTGGCACTCGTCACAAATGCAAACACGCCGAGTTGATCAAGCTGCTCCGAGGCCAACGGCGGCAAATCGAGTTTGGCGTTCATTCGTTCGCATGCATCAATCAACGAACGGAATTCAGTGGATAATTTTTCACCGTCAAAGAGTTAATTACAGTTCACCTTTCGGCATGCAGATGACTGTAACAAGTTTGATTGAAAAGCCGATACGTCAAAAGAAGCATTTTCAAATCCGAGCAAAGGTCGGTGGTGGATATTTTCCGGCCGGTTCATACGACGCTTATTTATTTATTTTCGATTATCCGCGCGGTCTGAAATAATGATGATACGCCCGCCGCTGGTTGACCTACTTTATATTTACAATGTGTGGCTGCAGCACTAATAATAATAATATCATGTTGCCAGATGCATGAAATATTAACCGACCAGACCAAGCTAAATATTTATGCACCGGCTGCGTGCCGATTGTTTTAAAATCCGAATATAAACCCGGGCAGCTACTCCGTGATTAGCATCAAGCCTTTTCCCTTCTTTTCCTCTGTTTCTGTTAATTTTATACCTTTTGAGCAGGGCCGTGCAATAGTCGTCCAAAAAAATCTGTTCAACCGTCTGACTATAAATAAATGAAAAGTCTTTAATTTAACCTGTTACATATATATTTCAGATGTGTCAAACATATTATTTGATTCTTGAGTAGATGCCAATAAAGGTAGAGGCACGCAAGGTTATCAACATCATAATTACTCGTTAAATGTTTTGTATTCACGAACCTTCTTTTCGCAAACTGCTTTGTAAATACAAAAATGTTGTTGCACTTTTATTTTTGTTAAATAGCTGCTGCGATGCAGCAGCTGAACGAGCACCAGCCGTCAATTCGTCTTGAATTGGCTGGACTTGTAATGTTTTTTCAAATAAATAAGATTCTAAAAAAAAAGTAAAATATCGAAGGAATTACCAGTCCCTTTTTTTAAGGAGTTAATTTAAAACATTTTTTTAATTACACGTGACAGCAGTTGAGTGTAATATCTGTAATTTCTTGACGATCTGAAAGAATTTTTTTTTCGCATAGCAAAATTCTTAGAACTATCATCACGTAAAATGAAGCAATTTATCACAGCCCTCTGTACAGTAACGCGTGCAATGTGAAGTGCGGGTAAAAGTATCGTGCCTTGTGTTTTGGTCACGCTTAATGGCATTTAATTGCGTCAGCCAGTGTTTTAATGGAGTCTGAGTGTACACGAATGTGTGTCAATCAGTAATAATGATCGCTGTTTGCGCCATTGAACTTTTCACCGCTCTTTCCTGGAAACTATTTTTAACTTTGCCAGCTTTGATTTCCACGAAAAAGATAAATTTGATCATTTCCAACAAAAGCAAAAATCTTCCTTTGAGTATTTTTTCCTGGAACTCAAGATGGGTTGTAAAGTGGTGAAATCTCAACTGAATATTTTTTGGATAAATATTGATTGAATATTTACAATGCACTGTTCAATCACAATAATATATTTACAACAAAATTTCAAGTCATTTTGATTAGTGCCTGGAACCTAGGGTAAACAAATTACTGCTTTTTGTTTAATTATACATACAAGAAAATGCATTACACCAAATTCTCAAAATTTTAAAATTTGGGGATAGTTGTACTAGTTTTAAAGTTCAAACGCTGAGTTAATGGGGGATTTCTGTCGACATAATTGAAAGATTTTAGCATGCTTTTATTTCATGCATATGTTTTGGAGAATTTATAATTTTAAATGCCCCAAGACAACTTTCAAGTTATTACAAAGTCTTTCCAGCCCCAGGATTTGATGAGTTTGAGAGTCGTAAAGCCTGGATGCTAATTAAAAAGCAACAAGACGCAAAATTAAGCGAGCCAAATGAGGCGCTGGAAATTCGTCGACGCCTTAATCGGCTTACCAGTTTATTCTGGTACGCACGCGAGCGTCGGAATTGCAAATTTAAGAGTGCGGCCGCTGACAAAATGACTTGTGCAGATTATCAGGCAAAGCCGCGGTCGGATTCGACTCGTCGCTGGTAATCCCAAGAAGAGCAACAACTACTGCTTTTTTGGTAAAAAGCTGTCCTTTTATGAACGAGCAGTGATAGAAAAATAAATGTGGCACGAACACATGTGTGCGTCGTGTGCCCAGATTGCAAAATCCATAACCGCAAAGAGCCTCGCGCTTTCTGCAAGGCGATATCTCGCCGCAAGGTTTTCCCGTACATTTGCTCAATTTGTAGCATTCGAATTGAATGAAATACATCATGAGTGCTTACCTAGGTACACTCTCATTTCCTTATTATAACGATTTTTTAATATCGTTTTTGCTGTAATATTCTCTTCACTCTAAACACTCACTGTTATAAAGTGATTTTAGACGTATGTATATGTATATTACTTAGGATTTTTCATAAATAGAAAAGGATGAATGCATAACAAATTGAAAATCTGGAACAAGAATAATTTTGTATTTGTCTATGTGTCGCTCTTCGAAATTGGCCAGTGCGTAAAAATAATTTAAATTTGCGACATAGAAACATTTTTCAATATTTTGCAAATATACTCTCTGATTTGAATATTATCTCTACAACTATAAAGATATCCTTTTCTAAACACATGATTTTATTTTCAGCATTAAAACGATAAATATAAAAATAAAGCGTGAAAAAACACAATTGACTTGTTTATCATTTTTTATCTATTGTGAAATACAATACAAACTATGACCCTTTTACTCAGCAACTTTGTAAAGGATGTGCGCATATAAGACGTTGATTGCGACAACGCTCTCTCTTTCACAAGCAAGTCAAATATAAAGTTTCAAATCCTCTCTGGATGCCATTAATACTCCTTTTTCAAGCTACAATAATGGAAGAGGCAATGGCAATAACATTTCACACACAAAGTTACCCGGCTTACATGAGAGGCACTGAAAATTAAATGAAGCGCGCAGAAACAGCGGCGATGCACTCACTTCCATATAATCAGATCTGCATCTGCGGCGTTCCCTCCAGCTCACTCAAAGCACGAGCGCGCACCCAGCACAACTCCTTGGCTAGAGAGCCGACCCCTCATTAATTAAACATAGCAAAGCATTTCAGCGCCGCGGGCAATGTGATTGAGAGAACACACTCTTCGCTCCGAGAAGACTTTAATTGCAATTAACGAGCAAGCCCTCGCCCGAGAGAGAAGATGTAAACAAGCCCCTCGAATTAATAATTATTGCAAGTACCTGGGCAGGCAGCTGCGTCACGCTGATTCTCTGGGGAACCATTGCTCCGTGGGCGAATAATTTTGATGAATGGAATTAATTTGGCCGGAACCAGGCGCCTGATATGAATTTTGCATCTCGCTTTCACCTCGCCGGGACTGTGAGCAATGGTAGAACAATCTGACCCCCCTCTCTATAATGCAATCCATCCGACATCACAGAGTTTGTCGACTCGGAAAATTTAAGGATGGGTCCCAAAAATCGAGGAGGATTTAAGTCAATTGCTGCAGTCCTGCCAGGTTAAAAAAGTCAAACATAAATTGCAGGGGAAAGTGATAATCCGCTTCTAAATTTACTACGGAGAGATTTGTTACAGCATGGAAATGTTTAATTAATTCCCCCAGTTGTAAGGCAGTGGCAAAAGAGCTTTTTATACTCTGTTCAACTATTCATTGTTTGTACGAAAATCTAGCAGTTAAAAATAAAGTTGGAGATTATCAGTGCACATACTAGGCACCAAATAAAAAATTCCATTACGCCTGCACTGTTTTTCACGTCCCTCGCCCCCTTTGAGCACTAACCGGCGATGTGTGTGTACTGTATGTGCAGCGAATTTACGATAATGGAGGGTGTGTGTGTTGAGAGCAGGGTCGGTTGGAGGAGGTCAGGTGTTCCAACAGGATTACAAGCTGCCGGTGCTCATCTGACGAGTCTCACGTGTGTCGCATATATGCAGCAGGCTGCGAACCAATGGCTCGCTAAATTATTGAGCACCCTTGACACCCAACTCTCCGGGCACGTTTTCGGACGACAAAAATAGAGCGCATAACCGGCGGCGGCAATGTGCAAAATGCTGCCACCGGGATGGAATTGCACGCTCGATTTTCACGAGCTGAGCGAATAATTGGCCTGTTTTGTTTGGCCGTCAACAGTCGGACACACTCGGATTATGAGCTTCGAGGTCAATTAGCTCCATTTGTGTGCCTATTAGATCGGCCATGAATATGCAAAGCAGCACTTTCATGGGGAAATGATGTTTCACTCCATGTCAGTTTCACTTATTGTTAATATTTCACGGATAATTTAGTTTCACGTGGAAATCGTGACAATTAGTTCGTTTCAGTTTTGAAAGGCTTAAGCATTAAGTGCATTTGTGATTATTATTCAATCATACAAAGCTTCAAACAAGCAGAATAATTAAATTTTATTTGGCTACTCTGCCCACTTATTCAGTGCATTCCTAATAGCGCATGGTACACACATCTGATTAGCATTAAATATCTGAGAGTAAAAAAAACACACACACGAGGGCTCCATTGGAGGACATTTTGACACTTTGAGAACGAGAATAATATTGTTGGCACGTAATGCCAACGGAAAATGTAGCACTTGCATTTTTAAAGTGCAAGTTTTATCTTTTACATATATTTATAAATAGCACAACGAGAAAAACAAAAAAACATTACTCCTTGCTGAGTCATAAGAGCGAACGACGTCTGTGCATGGAAAACAAGCTGGAAAAGGCTATGAAAGCAAACTAGTCCTAACGAGCGCCGTGTGATAAAAGTGTGCATCAGAAAACACTCGTGTCCCCGCGGAATGGTGCACCTTAATGAGACAATAACGGTTGCGCGCAGATAAATCCTTGCGCACAAGAAGCGGCCTCTCCAGGTCCATAATGGACATTTAATTAAAATCACTGCACTATCTGCATGACCGAGTGCACTCGCCTGGGTCGTTCCCCTAGCCACCACTCTTTCCCACAAAAAGGTCACCTCGTTGGGTTCAAAGTTAAAAATATCTAAAATTTTCCAAAGATTTTCGCTTGAGCAGGCCAAAAATAAATATTAAATATATGGTGAGAAAGTGTTTTGGTTGCTTTCCTCTGGTTTGGAGTAAGATCATCACACTGCTCCCTACACATGGAAAGTAAGTTTATTTCTCCTAAATTTCTGAGTTAGATTAGTGAAATTTCACTTGTAAAATCTCTGCCCTCTGCCTTTTAATAAACTGTCCATTTAAATTTGTATCAAAACAGAACACCATTTTTGGAACGATTGCGAGATCCCAACCTGGTCGTCTCGGTGCAAATGGAAATGAACAGCAGGCAGTATGTAACAGACGGGAGCTCGAGCTTTCCCAGTTCTCATTATTAATGCAGCCTTATCCGCTCTCGCAATTTGCCATAGGTTTAGACACCTGCGCCACTTTCTCGTTCACTGTCTCTCCTTGGGTGAGTATTTCCATTGATAGTCCTTTGTTAAATCAGCTCATGACGTTAAAGAAGATAATATTTACTGTACAAATTTTTTTCGTTGTTGTGTAGTACTGGAAGAATTTTTACTTTCCTGAATAAAACTAATTTTTTCGCTCCTTCGCTATATAAAATAAAAAAATCGGGTCTTATCATAGGTGAAAATTAGCAGAATAGCAATTAAAAAACCAATAATTGCAATTTTCATAACAGAATAAATCTTAAATACTGGAAATATGTATGAATATGCACTTATTTCGAAGCAAGAAATAATTCAACAAAGAAGCTGTGCAAGAGAATTAAAGAATATTTATTTTTTTACTCAGGAAATATAAAAGTTCGCATGAAGTTAAGAGCAAGTTTATTTAGTAATAAGACGATTTTAACAAGCACGCCTGCGGTTCAAAAGCTCGTTTTCAAAGGGCTTCAACGCAGCAGGTATCTAGCATTAACAGGAGCAGCTCGCGTGCGTTTTTATTGCATAATTCCCGCACAAAAGCCTGCAGGTTTCTCTCATTTTTTCCTTTCAATGGCCATCGAGGGATGAGTAATAGCAAAAACAACCATGTTGTGTATGTGTGAGAGACAAAGATCCAGCGCACGCGCTGGCCCAAAGCATTTTTCTACTCTCTCTTTGCTGGAACAAGCTCTCTTTGTATTAAAGCAAAGTAATCAAAGTTGCTCTTATTGGACGGGAATCAATTGCACTGCACACGATTGCGTTTTGATGAAGTTTTGCAAACTGCACAATGCAGCTGAGAGAGAATTTCAGCCGAGTGCACGGATTCGCAATTATGCGAGCAAAGTCAAAGCAAAAGGGATATATGGGAAATAAATTGAAGCGTCAGACGAAGTTTACAACGTCATGAACATGAAATAGGCATAGATGTGGAAGTTGAAAAAAATTGTTTGGTATAAATATAATTAAAAAATGTTTTGAACGGAAAATCAATTACGAAATCGCTTTGATGGTTGATTTTTAATCATAACCACAAAGGCTGGTTAATCTGTCTATCCTATAGGATCTGAGTTCATTCGTACAAATTAATAACTTCTTAATCCATTTAAGGGCTGGAGCTTTTTTGATATGGTTATTTCATTATAATTTAATCATTTTATTAATGACCCCCAGTTAACGATTTGTTTTGTAGCTACAGGTCTTTTGAATAAAAGAGTTTGAGCTTTGGCGATAAAACGGCGCATTAGCGAATCGCGGGCGCAATATAACCGCGGCAACATAAAAAGCGAGTATATAATCGTTGCAAACTATGGCATGAAGCATTAAACTTGTTGGAGGAGTCGGCTGGCTAATTATGATTTGACGGGTATAGTGCAGGTGCCTAGCTTGGATTTTATTATTCACCACAGCCGCAGTCATAATTCATTAACGCTGCACGCACGCGTAAAAAGTTGTTCCTATAATTCGGACCGCTTTTAACGACTCGCGCATTCTGCGTGCTAATGAATTCGCGCGCGCCGACACATTAAATTTGCCTTCGCAGCTTACACGCACCTTTCCCTCCTGGGAACTGGCTGTGTGTCGAAATTGGACTGATCGAACGAGCATTCGCAGCAAACTTTTAATGCGTTTAAATATTTGCGACAGACGCAATGGACGAGCATAAATTTGCCTCGCGGTTCTGATCGATTTTCACCAGTCTAAATATAACGGGTTTCCAGCCAATAATCGCAAAGTATTAATCACTTAACGCGTTTGTTAATTTCGTTTTGAGCTTGATAATTGATTAAACTCATCTCTCCAAAAATATACATAATATACTTTAAAGTGAGTCAACCATTTCCCGTTATTTTCAATATAATATTATGTAATATATTTATTTCGTCTGGTTTTGTTTCATCGAGTAATTCAATTTTTCAATTTTTTGGGTTAATTTTATATGTTCAAATTTAAAAACAATAAATAAATATACTCATAAGAACGAACTCTTACAGATTTTTCAACATATGTCTATATTGGCAGATATACACAACCACCTAAAAATTAACTAATTTATAAAGCAATCGCCTCAGCAAAAAAAAATATAATGCCAGCTCTTAATCCACCAAAAGCTTTTCAATCGTTTGGCACTGTTGGTTTGGAATTACAGTTTAATAAAGAAGATCATTAGTATGTATCAAATTAATTAGTTTTGCTTTCGTCTGTGCTGATAATTGGGCAAACACAAACTTTCTGCAACAATTGTACATACGTTTGTCTGATTTGTTGCGAGGCGGGGCGTTCCGCCTTTGATAACGGTTCAACACTAATTAAACACACTTTTGAGCTGCAAAAGACAAGTTTGGAGCGAAGCTTCTGTCGCCATTTTTATCCCGCTTGCTTATTTGATTAGCAAAGTTTGCGGAACAAGGGATGAGCAGCCGGGGTTAACTTAGGCGAAATAAAAGCCACAGGTTTATGGGTTCTCATCGTGAATAAAAGTAAACAAATATTGCATTCACGGTGCTAAATCTGTCCGTGTCATTTCGTTCCGGCCACGAAAGGTGAGTGCTCGCTGTGACACACAAGACCTAAGTTAGACTGCTCCAACATATTTCCTCCTATTATACATTTTGCAAAGCTTTTTCTTTAAGTTTCCAGTGATCGAAGCCTTTGTGAAATTGGTGGACTTTCTTTGCAATATTGCTATAGCATTTTTAAATTTACCGCTTACATCGTATTTTCAAATTTCGCAGCAGTCTTTTATGGCTGTACAGATTAGTTGATTAATGCATGTACATATAAACTTCTCTCCATTCAACCACAGACGCGTAGAAAATATAACACGAGATACAACAGATGATTTATTCTCACAACAGATTTTAATTACAACTCGCAGCTTCGGTTGCTCTTATTCGTGCGTAACAAACTCGTTTCAACTTTCAACGGTCGTCTGATAAGCAAAATTCATTTCACCAGTCGTAAAATGCATTTCCAGTTTCTCCCCTTTTCGGGCGTCCGACCGCATTAATAACAAAAAGTGATGAAGCACTGATATGAAAAGTCCATATTCGCGGCGATCGCTCTTCGCGGACAACTTGTTTAAAAACGCCGGGCTAATCTGGAAAACTCGCCGAGTGGACAATGATGGAGCAGATGGGCAAAAAAGCGGTCGCAGCTGCGGCCGGCGGTGCCAATTTTTACTGACAATGAATGTCGCCTTTTTGACTGATGGACGCTGCCTGCCTGCCTGGCTGCATTTTTGCACCGCGCAGACTGCATCATTTTTGCCAGCAAATGAACTGCTCTTGATTGATAGATTGCAAACACCCGGCGGGACAATGCCGCCGGCTTTTGTTTTGAATTGTGAAATCCCTTCAGACTGGTGACACCTCTCCGTCAAAACTAATTGCTTCTTCTGCACCTCGATTGAATCTGTTATTTCTCTTAAAATTGCCACGCGTGTGAGAGAGAGAGAGAGAGAGAGAGAGAGAGAGAGAAGTACTTGGATAAGGTTTCCTAGATATTTTTACGATTTTTACAGAAAAAACTAAACAGCAAATTTTTTAATATACATTTTGGACTATTTATTTTTTCAGTCCAAAATTTTCATATTTAGATAATATTTTAAAGCATGTATTTTTGTTGTTGATAAGTGATTAGATTTTAATATTGATTCATATTGTGAATGAATGAAATATTTATTAGACACCAAAAGGTGTACAACAGACATTCATATTGATTCATATTGTGATTTTCTATTAAATTCTAGTTTAGGAATTGTATGCAGTATTTCAAACAATGTCATTTTAATTCAACTGCGGTCTCACGGGAGTTATTTCTGATTTATATTGAGTTGCAATAAAAGTTCACAGACTGATTTGGAGTAAGACGTTAAGAGAGAAATCTCACGATTGTTTTTTTGAAGCTTTGAGCGCAACAATGTGCAGAATTTAATTATGAGCCGCATTTGCCCGGCGGATCGCACATTTTTGCAAAGAGCGCGCAGCTGGCTATTCATACATTGATGTGCTCTCTCTCTCTCTCTCTCTCTCTCCGCGTAACTACAAACGGTGCTTAATTAAAATATTTGCCGCGTGCTTTGATGTTGTTTGTTTGCTTGTTGTGTGCAAAGGTCGGATTTCGTAAAATCCAGCGAACGCAAGGCAACCAACATTGCTTTCGCCTTTTTCACACGGGCAAGACTGCACGCGCAGCACTTGCGATACGTACGTTTGTGTAATTAAAATTTTTGCCCGCGACCCCACTGCATCAGCACGCACGTCCCCGCTCGCGGCCTCTGATGTGGATAATTTTGCCTCGCTCAACTATTATGTTTGGTTTCCTTTGCTCGCTCCTGCTGCTATGCAGAGATGAAAGCAAAACGAATTCGCAGAAATTTCTGTGTCAACAAACAGTAAAACTAGAACATATTATGTCAGCTTTTAACAAGAGAGGGATGAATATTCAATCAGTATTTTTGTCTTCCTTCGTCGCAAAAAATTTCTTTTGGATTTTGTTCAATAAAATGTTTTTCTACTAAAGTATAAATTTGCGGGAAATGATTCGCAGATCATTCTTCCTTTTGTGTGAGACAATTCAATCGATACCTGCTCTAGATAGACCAAAAAAAAAGCATCTAACCAGAATATTAACCACTCGATCTTCTCTCGATACAACAATCAGCAAAGTGGCTCTCGTTTTGTCGATTTTGTCCACCCGCCCGCGTTGAGCGTGACTGCGTCCTTATAAATTGGACTGCAGGGGAAGAGAAATGAACGGCGGCCGAGTGAAAAATCAGGCCTCCTTTCCGCTTTCGCAGATCGCACCACCATTAATCGCCGGTCGTATTGATTCCCGGTTAATCTCACGACTCATTGGCCGGTGCAATCACGCTCATTTGTCGCCATCTTGCCGCGACCCCAAAATTAATCACTATG
This sequence comes from Cloeon dipterum, assembly GCF_949628265.1. Taxonomy (NCBI): domain Eukaryota; kingdom Metazoa; phylum Arthropoda; class Insecta; order Ephemeroptera; family Baetidae; genus Cloeon; species Cloeon dipterum. Next base: position 15,060,098 of record NC_088786.1, read on the forward strand.
TGTGACCGCATATTTTAAGCAAAGTCAGACCACCATCGGATACTTAAAGCCACTCTAAATAAGTGAGTAACACAAAATAAAAATAGACGCAAGTGTAAAAACTGTTCGGCTCAACCTAAAAACTTGAAACAAAATCTCAGCCAAATTTTGTTCCTGACATGCTCAACTGACTGATTTTTCCTTGTGTTTCCAACTGATTTTTTTTTCTATTTTAGATGTGGGGGTGTATGGGATGTCTTTTCCCTGCTGATTTTTACTTAATTTTTAATCTAAAAGCTAATTTCTTATCTAAAATTCTTAAGTGCGGCACACTGTCTCATCTTTAAGTTAGACATTTTGTAAAGAGCACTGTTATATCAAGCTGTAGAAATAGAGTCAACTAAAATGCTGTTAATATTTGTCGAGCAATGATTGTACCTCTTTTCTTGTTTTGGTGGGGAGAAAGCGTATTTTCCCACTGATTTTCCACACCCAAAGACTGCGGGCAGATAAAGGTGGGCGGACGTAATGTAAATACGTCAAATAATAAATATTCATACGTACCGCATGAATTTTGATGCGACTTCATAATGCGTCGAACGCCCTGCCAGAATAATTTAGCATGCAGATTTAGCGTGTGTTATGTCCGCGGCCGCGCCATCGATTTTCAGGCGCGTGCATGTGTCATTCGATATTTTGTCAGCGACAAATGGAATTCGGTACCCGGCCAGGGATAAAAGTAAATGTGAGAGATGCGTGCTCGTATTATTATTTGTTTTACCCTGCGTGTTTTGGGTTTGATGCCAGATGGAGCATGTTCATTACCTAATAATGGCGACAGCACAAAAACAACGCACGCTGAAAATCAATCCTGCCGTATGAATAAATAAGACTGTTCAGCGCATCAAAGCGATATTGCCATTAGAGTATGAACGGATTAAAATATGAATACCACGTCGACTGATGAGATAGCCAAGGTCGAGGCCTGATAAGATAAAATATTGAATCTTAGAGAACATTTCTCAGAGTGCGTGAGCAAGCCAAGCGAGTCACAGCTTCCAAGGAAATGGCACAAAGGATAGCTTGGCTTTTAGCCATATTCCTCGCTATTTTCATCTCTGGTTTCATGTGAGATGATCATTATTTTCTTAACTCTATCGTATTTCTGCAGAAATAAAATGCGCCTGCAAATCGTTTCCAATTTCGCACTGGTGTGTTTTGGAATTGTATTTCTTGCAAAGCGTTCTAGTAAGCAGCTTCTGCAGAACCTGTTACTTTTCTCGAAATTCTGTGCTGGCATTATCAGTTATGTTTTTAATTCCTATGCACGTGCTAGTTATTAAAAAGCATCAATTTTGTAGATGTTGTTAAAAGTTGCAACAAAAATTGCTTTGACATTACTTCTATCTCAAATTATACAAGGATAAGATCATTTTAAATCCAATACTGGGCCTCCAAGTCACCTTCCATGTCGTTTAATTAAATGCAGCTCAGAATCATTTTATTAAATAAAAGAGTTAAATGATCTTGCAGTGATTAATCCTGCAATAGTTAAAAGTTTTTGTTTAAGTGAGTGTAATTGAAGATTCAGTGCAATTTTCAGCGTCGTCGATGGACAGTCGGGACGTGCGAAGGTGATCGTGGACACCGACGCCGGAGTGGACGACGCCTTCGCTTTGGCTATGCTGCTTGAGGCGGACCGGCGGCTGGAGATCGAAATCATCGCCGTCACCACCGTGCTGGGCAACACGGGTGTCAGGAATGTGTCTCGCAACGTTCTCAAGGTGCTGCAAACCGCCAACCGACTTGATGTGAGCAGACAAGAAATATTTTAACACCATAGCACCGTCATTGGATAAATAGGCCGTTGTAGGCTTAATATTTTTTTTTAACTCGAGACATAGTTTTAATGCCTGTTCAACAGATTCAAGCACGTTGATGGATGCACGTTCCATACAAAAAACTTTCGGTCTAAAGCGTTTGTCGCGCCATTTTCCTCACTTTCTTTATTTTAAGTTTATGATTTTCCTTGTCAAGAAGGTTAGATCTTGTTACAAAAAGTGTCGAGTCATTCAAAACAGTTTATTAGTGAAAGTCATTCTACACTTTTGAACGTGGTGAATCAACAAGTCAATAACAACTTTTTGCAGCAAAGTGCCTGATAGTAAGTTTTTCCCCTCTCGCAGATTCCAGTGTATGAGGGTGCCGCTTTCTCACTCGAGCTGACCAACAACAACGACAGCTACTTCGGCTATGATGGTTTCGGGGACATCGAGTACCCCAACCCACCAGGTGACGAGTATCTGCAAAGCACGCCGGCCATCGTGGGGCTTCTCGAGCTGACGAAAACCCACAGCGGTGAGTTAGTCACTCCGACGGGGGAGCGGATGATTTCGTAAAAGGCTTAATGTCCACACTTCTAATGCTTATTTAATGGACTTACACTAAAACGAAAACGCTTTGCCTGCCATAAACGGCGCTCGGCCGGCGAGAAAAAATACGGGAGAGGCTTTTAAAAAGAACTCTCGCTGGTGCGAGCAAGAAGAGGGTTTCAAATTTTGTTGCAGGCGAAATTAATCTGCTGATGCTGGGTCCGCTGACGAACTACGCCCTCGCCGTGCGCACCGTGCCCGACTTTCCGAGCAGACTTGAAAGCGTGTGGGTGCTCGGCGGCTCCATGATTGGTGAGGACCACCATTTTTCCCAACGCAAAAGCGAGAGAAAAAAGTTCATTATTTTAATACCATGACACGATTGTTTTCTTATCTACAAGTTTCATCAAAAAGGGAGCTTTGGTTAAACCTATTTCTTAAACTTGAAGTATAACCAGCAGAGAACAAATGAATGAAAGGACAAAATCTTAATCTCATCAGTGTATGTCGATTTATTTTGCAAGCCACCGGGGGGGGGGGAGGGGGGGCTGCTATTCAAAGCGAGAACGTTTGATGCGATTTTTGTCTCCACTTCTTTTGCTAGCAATAGTAAATAAATACGTGGAGCGTGGAGAAATGTAATTTGTAAGTTTGTATAGCTTCATTAATATTTGGACAGCTCCGGTGGTTAATATATTGACTATTTACTAATCAAAGTATTTTAATTTTATTTTTAAGATTAATTGAAGTGTGAGAGCGAGAGATACTATTATTTATATTCTGCAATAATTTCGGTTTTAAGACACTCGTTTCTTGTTTGTTCTCCTATGAGAGTCATAGTATGGTATATATTTTTGTCAAAATAATACTATAATATAGTTTAACAGTCGTGAAAAATATATGGGAACCGTTTCTATATCGCACGCACTGGCACTGCTTCACAAAATCTAATTTACTGTTTAATCTGAAGGAATGGGAAACATGGCGCCTGGGGTGGAATTCAACTTCTGGGTGGACCCGCTGGCCGCATTCATCACGCTGAGTCCACCGGTGCACACAGCGTCACTCGTGCAACTGGTGCCCCTGGAGACGACCCTCGAAGCGCCCATCACCGTGCGTATATATAAACACGGCTAGTTAGTTTATCAAATTAATTGTGATTGATAGGAGTGGCGCGTCAACGTGCTCGGCAAACTTCCAGGCAGCATGATGGCCCTGCTCAACGCCATTGAGCAAAACTTCTGGCAGCGCTCGGACAAGTGGGTGTGCTCAGACCTCGTCCTCGCTGCCGTTTTTCTGCAAAGACCGCTCATTACTAAGGTACTAAAAGGTGACTTCTCCGAGATTGATGAAAGTTCTCTAGCGGATGTTCTTTATCTTGCGGTATATTGTGAGAATAAATTAGCACAATATGCTAATAAGAAAACTTTAACTAGCTGTACAAACTTTTCTCACATTCGTTTTGAAAGGAAGGAATATGAATTTTCACAGACGCGTCCCAGTTTTATCGGAGTGGAAGTGCACGGGCTGCACTTGTCGGGAGCAACTTTCGTTGACTACAACGAGCCGAGTGCAAACGAGCCCAACGTCGAGGCCATCCAGGCGTTCGATTTGGACGCCTACATGAGCAACCTCCTCAACTACTTTGACCAGTCCAAACACACTATAGGCTATCACACTTCAAACAACAACATCATAGTCGAGAGACTGTAATTTCATGATGAAATAAGTAAAGATTAAAATGTGATTCGCATTTCAACAATTTTGATGAAATCTCTTTTCGTACCAATTCCCTTTTAGAACGATTTCTGTATGGACAAACTTAATAGCTTTTGTACATTAACCGTCCCAATCTGGCCAATGCTCAAATCACACGATTCTAATTATTATTGAGGCGTCCCGTTTTTTTCATTAACCGCACTTTATTTGCTCTAAATTTTGGTTACACAATTTTCAGAATAACTTGTATTGAACTATAAGAAGCATTTTCTAAAAGGTTTGTTCTTTCAAATAAAACAAACCTTGAGGATGAATTCATGTGCAAAGTTTGTACTCACCTCTTTAAGGTCCCAGGTGCGGTACTTTCGCCATTCTTCATCAGGCAGACCGGAGCGTCGGTACTCAAGCGTGTACTCCTCGGCATATTCGAGCCCTCGACCCCGGTCGTACCTGCCCTGTGTCTGAATGCCGCCGACCCTGTGCACGGTGCCCAGGTCGATTTGCAGATACTCACGTACACCCTCTTTCATCTGCTGCTTTGGACACCAACCACCGCCGTTGCGTTCTATCCGCAACCTGAAACCAGCAAGAAAAAAAATCATTGGTAAGTTCTAACATGGGAAAGGAAAAGAGAAAATCGTGAATTTGTTTATCATAATAAACCATTGAGATAATATGAAAGATACTCACAATACATAAGTTTATTCTCATAATTAATATTCTAAAATGCATTAATAATGTTTTTTTGCTCTTGTTATCCCTGTCCGAGGACCGGGAAGTGCGCGCACTGCACTAGCACGAATGCTGAAACCCGGGTCCCAATAGCACCCTGAACGGATAATTTGGGTGCACCGGGCCACACAGGGGCCCAGCCCACTTAAGGGCCACTTGCCTCCGCACCGAGGACTGCATTGAAACGCTAGACTTTCGTCCCGTGAAGCCAAATCACGCATGCTGGAAATGTGCAAACCAGCAAGTAGCGTTTCAAATGGATTCAATTTTATTGAAAGAGGCAGGACCTTAAAAATGATCAGTTTAATCCTAAAAAACTTACAAACGCAAAAAAATAAATGATAATAAATTGATTCAAGCATAAGTGTAGACGTAAAAATCCACTTGAATCTCTCACTTAGTATATAATAAGTGTAAAGTGGGAACTTAAATCGTAACACCACAAACATTTTTTACTACCGAATATATTTCGGTTGTGACCTTATTCAAATTAGAACGCCAGAGAAAGGAGTGCTTAATTTTCTACACGGAATGGTTTTCTGAACAACTCGGTTGTCGTGTGCAAGAAAGTGAGCCCTAATTTACGAAAGTGCCGTTGTGTTTTTGCGTCCGGCCAACGTTTAATTTATTTTTGGCCCGCCTGACAATGCGATTCTTGATGAAGCACTCGACTTAATTGGCTAATTTGCAAGCACTCCAGTAACATTTTACGAATCGAAAGTGGGTCGGACATCGGGTCTTGATTCACTCTTTTTGCCTCCGTGCTATAGGGATTCCGCTTTTTGCCCTTTCAAAGCTGTTGATCCTCGTTTCTACACAGATGCAGACGGCACAGTTTTTTGCATCTGCACCGTGTCGCAAAAGAGAGTTATTCCCTTTGAAAGCTGCACTGAGACGATGGAATGGAACGACTTTCTAAAGACAATGTGCATTCCGCCGAGGATTTTAAAGCAGGAAAATGAGTTTGACAATCAGAGCAAAACGAGTGAACATGTCATCGATTTTCTTTTTCTGAAGTGGACACAAAAAACGATTTAGTTAAATTCTATCTTTTGTGATAAAGTTAAGCTTTTCATAGGGATTTATAGCTTGAAGCTAGTTCTGCTGTTTAAACTTAATACAATCAGACCAAGCACTACAGAAAATTGTATGAATAAATTCTAAAAGTGCTCTCACCAAAGAACAAAGAGACCGTGTTTTATAGACAATTCTGGATAGCACAGAAAATCGAGTGATTTAAAGTTGGGCAAAGATGCTCAGTATATTTTTGAGTGGGATTTTGTTCGTTTTGAGCCTCTCATAGAGCGGAATTTCCTCTTGTTTTATTTGAAACGCAAGCAAACTTGGCTGTTTATTGGAACACACCGGCAAGAGCGAAGAGAATGCGCACGCCTTGGAAGCGAAAAAGGGTTGTTCGAATCCATCATCTTTAAAGTGAGACCGTGAGCTGTGGCGAAGAATGCCTGAAATTCACCTTTCGCCGCGCCTGCTGCCACCACCAAGCTGCACAAGAAATATGCCGAGGCCGCTCTTCATTTCATGCAAATTATCGTCATCCATCAAAGAAAAAATAATTTAGAGCGTGGATATTAAACTTCTCGGACCGCTTGTTATTGTTATTTTTCCACATTTTTTATTCGCTCTCTTCTCGTTTCTTGTCCTCGTCGTGCTGCACTGCATTCAGCGGCGCAGTGCCCCAATTTGATTATCATGACTGACACAGACAAAGGCACATCCGTACACAAAAAGAGGAAAAGAAGCGCCGGTTTATTGTTCTTTACAGTCGGAAAATTATATTTCTACTTTCTTCCGACTGCCTCAGCTCGAAATAAGAAACGACCCAATTTCATCAAAGTTAATAGTATGAAAAGTGGAAATTAATTCCAAAGGCGAGGAAAATTTCCCAAGCGACTTTTTTCGAGAGATTCGATAGCGATGCAATAAAAAGAATGTAACATCCAAATGATTATTTCGGAATTTATTGGACCTTGCTATACATTTGTTAAAATCCACTCCATATTTCATTCTGAGCATCTGAAACAATGAAATATTTTGAAAAAATATAATCCCATTTATAATATTTCCTGGTTTGGCTTTTCCTCTGATATTTGTGAAGTTATATAATTTTTACGCGAGTGTTCGTTAATTGCGTGCTATCATAAGGTCACCTATCTCATTGTCAAAGAAGTTCAAATAATAAAAGGAATAAAGATTTAACTTTTTTTCTTACAATTTGCACCTCATTTTCTTAATTGCTCCAGATCAGATTAAAAAAACATTGTGTATTTTTAAGGCTGCAACATCCAGAATTGGTTTTGAAGCATATGCAGTCATGAGACTTTTCTCAACGCTTCGTGTGTAGGAAAATTCCGGGAATTGAAGACTGCACTACGTCCTATAGAAAACATTATGGTTAGTTTGAGGGGGCACCAAGCAATAATGATATATGCTACAACAGACTTGCAGATTTGATTGCTCGAGTTTTCAAAAGAAACGTGTTTTCTTGTGGTTGCAGCATCCAGAATAACTTTTGAAACCAACGCAACAAAGAGACTTTCCACCGAGCCCAAGGAGTTGGAAACATTAATATTTTGCATTTGCGGACTGAAAGGTGCAGAACTAGAGAGCGCGAGGACATTTGAGGAGGCAGAGAACGATAATGACGAATGCCGGCTGCGTCGCAATTAAAGTAAAGTGGTGCGAGCACACGTCTCTTTCGGCCCGAGTGCATAAATTAATTTCCGCAGCGCGCGTGTTTAACTGCTGCTCGCGTAGCGTTAGTGCGTTTTGTCTGCTCAAAGAAGAGATAGCAGAGAGCAGCAGACGCCGTTAAAGCCGTAATATCTGCGCTGCCACGATTTACACATTTACGGCACTGCATTTATATCTCGCTACGCGAAAGGAGCTCATATTGAAAATCGTGAGAATTTACGGCTCACTTACATTTTCATAAGTTTAATAATCGCAAGCAATAAAAAAATCCGAGGTCACCTATGACACGCATGAATCTTTGGTTCTTTGGGTTCTTTGATCAATAGTGTTCTTTCATAGAGGATTTCCCCGCTCATTTGAAATCTAGCTTTTAATAAAAAAAAACTAATTGAATTTGTTTTTATTGTCTCGTCCGGCATGTGTAATTTTTATTGATATTTTCTTGGGATATTTACATACGAGCAAGTGATTTGCTTGTCTTAACCCAAACGACTTTCCGCATCAGTTACAAAAAAAGCTTAATTCTGTATTAAGCAAAAAAACCTAAATCGCATTAACAACCAGTTACTGCAGCTCAAACAATGAAGTCAAAGATCTCACAATTAATGTCTAAAGCATAATATAAGTGTATTAAAAAATCGATCTCTAAAATTTTGGTAGTTTACACAACACCTTGAATATAAAAAAATAAACAAATTACATTCTAGCACGAGCATTTCGCACCAAATAATTTTTTCTACTCTTCGTCACTTGTCAACAACACATGCTGACAGCAAAAAACCGCATTCATTTGGAATTTCGTTTTTCTTTTTAAATGTGGCAACGAAAGAGTTTGCGTGTTCATGAAAAAGAGATATTGCCACAGCGTGTTTAATCATTTCGCAAATTGCTTTGTAAGCCGACAAAGCGGTGCTTTCACAATACAATCAATCTTTTGAACACTTTTTTGTCATCGGCGGAAAAACAACACGCGCGCATATGCAAATGAACGGCGGAGAAACAAAATTTTGGACATGTCAAACGAATGTGCGAGTGTTCGTGTGCATTGCATTGACATACAACGCACGTGGAGAGAGAGAGAGAGAGAGAAAGAGAGAGAGAGAGAGAGAGAGAGAGAGAGGGGGGGGGGAACTAGTGGCTCGGAAAATGAGCGTAATGGAAAAAAGGCTGCCTTTGAATAGGTGTAATCAAAAAGGGCGAGCGAACTAGAGGGCATTATGAAAACGCTATCGGCACTTGCAGCCTTTCCAAATCATCGATTGACCGGCTGGAATGGAAATTCGAAACCAAATTTTATCTAATCCCAGCAAAAAGCGGCAAACAGATTTCTCCAAAAGAAGCAAAGCGAGAGACGCTAAAAGGCTTTTTGACAAATGCAATATCGCGCCGAGTTGAAAGCGAGAGAGATGCCGATCGCAAAACAGACGGAAATGAGAAACAAAACCTTCCCATTTGTTATCTGCTTATGAAAAGAGAATATTAAAACGGGCATTACTCATTGTCAGCGGTGCGGCGATATCGTAATATTGAGTTTCATTCTAGATGAGGTAGCCAACCGTGCGTTCAGCCAGACGAGAACTCTGAAATAATAATTGCACCGCACGAGGCTCGGGATGTAATCTTATCAAGAAGTCCTGGTTTGCAAATTAGCCTGGCCGTCGGCCAGTTGAGCTAACCAAGTTGCTCGGACAACTTGCCAAACAATTTGCACCTGCTTGCCAGCTAACGAGCCTTAGCAATCTCTTCCTCTTAATAAGAACAAAATGCAAATGCTCACTTTGATAAACAACCACAAGTGTTTGCTCGTCGAAGCCGGAGAGCGTGTTTCGCGAGCCGAGAAGTCACACAACGACTAATTTGTTTCGTCAAAACTAATTATAAGCTCATTGTAGGCAAGCCACATGTGCAACTTCTCATTCTGCCGCTTGCACTGCAAATCCGTTGAAAACAGCAACAATTATTGCATGACGAAGTGAGAGCAAATTAAAAAATCTTGCCGCATGCACTATCTGGACTATTTTCTGCAATATTATTCTGCAAATATATTTTTTGCAATTGAAAATACAATATATTGCACGCATATATAACTAAAAACAGGGTTAATATATTGCAGTTCCTGCCTCGGCCATGGCAATATGCAACGATTTCGCTATTCTAGCTAGAAAAGGGTTTTTTTCGAAATGAAAGAAGATATATATTTACAATTGTTGCATATTGATATGGCCGAGGCAGGAAATACTCGCTCATCCGAGCGTGGCCGCCGACACGTGAGTATGATAATCGTTACTGCGACGGGAGAGGAGCAAAAGTGACCTGCCGTGCAGGTTGCATACGCTGACAGGCGATCCCCATAAGTTGCACTGAAAATTATCATCCACAAACCCCCGCGCAAAGTAATTTCTTCTGGCAAAGCAATTAACAATATGGCTGCAATCTAGGTTGCGTGGTAAAGTGTGAAATTAAAGTAAAAAATTTGATTTTTTGGGGGGTTATGAGGTGAAAAATAAACCTGGCGGGGTCTTGAACAAATCTTCTCTTTAATAAAACAGTCACTTATTGGCGACTAAGTCTATCAGAATACAAGGACCTTTAAACAGAATTCATAATCGACTTTAGAATTAACAATTTAAGAGAATTGACTTGAAGAACAATTTAAAATTAGAAAAGAATTTACCCGAACGAGCCGGGCCCTTCTCAATTAAACGCTCGGAACAATTACAGATGCGACTTGTTGGCTCGTGTGTCCGGCGAAAACTAATTTAAATTCAGAATCTCTCTATGTTGCATAAACGAATTTCTAACAAATATCGTCTAACAATCATTAATAACAATACCCTAGACCAAAAGTGAAAAAGGAGTGGGAGCTCGGCTCCGCAACCACTACACATATATACATATTGCTATATTATTTGTATTTTTAACATATTAAAGCAAATTATTCTTCACAATAGGATTTTCGAGATTGCTGCTGAATTTTGGAGAGATTGTTGCAAAAAATTGAAAATGAAACTATTTAGGCTGATTTCCTTTTGCACATAGATATGATCCCCTAATGTGCCCTTAATTGGTCAACCCAGATCGACTCAATTTTCTTAATGGTTGTTGAGCATTGTTTGCTATTGGGTACGATGCTAATGTACCAACCAATAGCAGTTTTGTTCTACTCGTTCTGTTTTGTGCGAGCTCTCACCCTGCAATATTAGTTTTATATAAAAGAATACTGGAAACATAAATGAATGCTAGTCTTCTAATGTTTATAATTTTATAAATCTTCTTATTTCGCGCACCAGTTAAAAAAGTAGTTTTATTAGCTTTTATGTATTTAGTTTTCATTTTGGTCGTGAGTAAGACTTTGCGAGTGAAACAATGAATTTAAACATATCTCTTCGCAAAAAAATGTGTTCTGGTGGCGAAGAGAAGTGAGTGTCTCGAGGGCTTACCGTCCATTTTGGGGTCCAACGTTGGGCACGTAGGACGAGCTGGCTGTGATGGCGGCGTCTGGGATGTCACCGTTCTCCATTCCCAGGGGCAGGTCGCAGTCACCTGCAACAGGCAAATCAAATCACATTAATATTCTCCGCCTCTCAGCAGCGAAAAGAACGGAAAAGACCGGAAAGCGACAGCACAAAGCGAGATGCGAATATCGAAGTGCGCCGACGAACTGCTTACTTATTAAATTGCTTTTCTCTCCGTTCTCCGACAGACTTGGTGTTGAGAAAGAGAGAAAAGAGGAAAATTCCCCGCCACGTCTCAGCGCCAACGCTAATTTCCAATTCTGACAATGAGACGCTGAGTTTGAAATCTTTTGAGCAACAAATTATAACAGAAAATTTGCTGTTCGAGTATAAAAGGAAAGAATTGTTATTTTTATTGACTGCTCTTTTTGCTCGAAGATTTTTATTTATTACTCAACTTATGCATTGCTCTTATACTTAATTTATTTTAGGATTAAATTAGTTCCTAAGCTTGCCACTTTGTTAAGTAAGATCCAAAGGGGGCTCAAAATGTATCCAGTTCTTTTACACCAATTTAAAGTAGAGACGAGCGTTGGTAGGTTATTTTGATTTTTTGACTATTGACTGTTGATTTAAATATAAAAAAATCATTAAAAAACCCACAAATCTGACATCTTGGTCTTTCTTGGTTCTTTGAGATTTTCTGACTGCAATTTTATTATTCGAAAATAAAAATTCAGGTGAATTAAATTTTAGATCTAAAATTTAAACTTTATATTTCCAAGGTAACAAACACCTATGAATTTCTTCCAATATTGTCAATTTTTAGCACGAACAAGTGTGAGCGTCAGGGCACAGGTTACAACCCTGGCTCATTGCGATTCAAATCACACGCTTTCACCTCGCTCATTCAGCATTTGCGGGCATGGGCGATAAGGTGTATAATAATTAGATTTGCGGTGCTATCGGCATTTGCACGTGTGTACGTGTTTGTATGTGTATCATGGAATAAATTAGCGCGCAAGAGCGCGAGGGATGGTCGAAATTACCTGCTCATCATGAGAGCTGTTTGATGGATTGATAAATAAATAGCTTTGATGTGTTGCGAACAATGGCACACAGGGGTGGTTTGGGGTGCACAGGACGGAAGGGGGTGCCTTGCGAGGCATTGATTGCGTGTTAGCTCGCGCAGCGAACAAAAGCCTGTTTAATTAGATGACAAAAGCGCGCGAGGATTAAAAAATAATTGGACTTTGCAGCCACAATTACGATCATAATTAATCAGTCGCACCGCTTCTGGCAAATCATTGCAGCCTACAATTAGTTCACGGCTGACGTAGTAATAATTACAGATAATTAGTATAATTATGGTTTTAACTCATATCTGCAAAAAAAGGATTGTGTGATTCAATTTATTGGTTTCCTGACTTCTGACTGGTCAACTGATCAGTTTTGACTGTAGATAATAGTGGTGTCGATAATCAATTAATTATTGATTTCGTTTTTGAAACTCGTCATAGACTCTATTTTTGAATTCCCACAAGGCAAACAAAACGGAGACCGAACATTTGTAATGTTCGTTTTTTTATTATTTTTTGATAGATATTTTTATAAATAATAAACCAAATGCAAAAACTCATGCTCTACAAAATATTTTCTGCAGTGCAATATTTAGCTGAATCAATCAAGGGCCGGCCAATTTGAGGATAGAAATTAGATGCAATGTTGCCACAGTCCAATGTTAGGATATTTTGAATTTTAAGTATTTCTAACAGACATATTTATCACCATTACAAATCAGAATTCTGATTTGATAAATTGAAAAATATAATACATATTTATTCATTCCAGAGAGCGCGTTGGAGACATTTGACCGTCATGAGGGCCATGCTCGATTCTTCCAATGAAATCGATTCATCTGCTTTGAAGCTGCAGCCGTAAATAAAATTTGCTTCAAGATGGTGCAGCACAAGCAAAAGCACAGCTGGCCGAGACGAAACGAGCAAAATGTGCATTTCAAAGCAATTGCACTTGCAACAACCTCGGCAGAAGACATGCAGTGTAAGAGTGTATCTTATTGAAATTCAAATGCGCAGCGTTCGAGCAATGAAAAAGCAAAATTCCACCTTTGCAGTTTGCCTTTTGCTCTGCGGTGTGTCTGTTATATGTGTATATGTGTATGAGTATTTATTACGAACGGCGTGAAATTTACAGCTCCGCCAAGCACGATTCATGGCTGCATAATAAAGAGTAAATCTCGCTCACAATCCGGCCGCCAATTCTCATTGGAGCCGCGCAGTACTTTTCATTTTCGACGCCGTACATCTCAGCCATCGAAATGCTTGCGATAACCCTTGCCCCCTAAATGTTTGTTTGAAATGAATCCATTATTCTTGCAATAAATAGAACATTCTTCCTGCTGAGGCTTTCCAGTGTCATTGAGATATCATAGTTCAGACGTGATTTATTTACAGGTATAAATATTGTGTTTCAACAAATTTCGGAATTTCCTTTTTGCAATTACAAAAAACTACAAAAAATCCATTTCTGTTAAATTTCATGTCCAACACTAAGGCAAATCAAAAAATTTAAATGATATAGTAAGTAGTGCAAGAGCTTGAATGCAATATTTGAGCCCAAAGAACTTTCATTTGTATCAAAATAAATTAACAAAGTTGAACTTAAATTGAATCAGAATCGCATTTTGGTTTGAGGAAACGAGAGTATAATACCACCTCTCCGAATTTGAGTGAAAATACGACCATATTGAAATTGGAGCGTTACGCTACGTGTGTGCTTGCGTGCGAGTTAGCTCAAAATGATTGTTTGCTTTGCCAGCTAGCCGCTTTATTGAATTAAAGCATTTGGGCAAGAGAGCTGGCGCGCCGACCCCTTTGTCTGCGATTGCATCGCACGCTTAATTACAAACTAATGTGTCCTGATAATACTAAAAAAATATGCATGCACTCTGATGGCAGATTGTTCTTGACTAGTAGAGAACTGCAGCAGACATAAAATGTGGTACAGAAAATCGGAAATTCAAATAAATTTGGTTAACTCTCCTAAGCTCTAGCTGCTTTCTGTATCCTTCCTATTTTACTATTATGCTAGTTACCTGAAGTTGTGACTCACTTATTTGCATTAAAATAGTAGTTCCTGGTTCATTCGATATGCCTTTTAACTATTATATTTTTTAATTCAAATCATGTCCAAACTTGTCAATCTTAATAATTTGGCACTTGAAGCTTAAAATGCTAGAGTATATTTTTGCTTCATTGAAGAAAAATACAGTAAGATATCTTTCCAGTGAAATTTATTCTACATCTTGAAATAATCTTATTTACCTAATTTAAAATGTGTTTTGCTAAATCTCCAGGCTCAGCCTGCCTTATTCTCAGAAAGACACTTGACTCGCGTCTCAAGTTTCGCTTGCAGGCCTCAGTCACCGCGAGGGTCGCGTGCTCGTAATATGCATTTCTGCTTTTCGGGGGCCAATTTTCTCCCTCCACTTCTCTTTCTCTTCGTGCAGGCGAGACAAACGAGAAAGTGGCGTGCATGTGTGCGGTCTAGATGCTGTGCGAAGCTACGACGGAGTTTCGCACTTTATTGAATTGCGATACGCGCGCGCGGATCCTAATGCTGGCGGCGCCAAATTCAATTTCCACCGCCGCTTTGTACTGTGGAATATCGGCTGCGAAACGCGCTGATCGAATCACACAAGCCGACGCATTAAACGCCAAAATGCACGCTATAGCTCGCTTGTCGCAGCTTTTCGCGCACTAAAAGCCCGCAATTGGAGAATGTGTGTGTTGTGTGTGTGTGCCATTTGCACGCCCGAATCCGCTTAGAATATCCACCGTTAACATCGGCTTTTGGCGAACGAGCGAGTAAGTGGCCTCGACTGCAAACGGAATTTGCTGCGTTAATTGGCTTTTGCTGCTTACTCGACTGATCTCACTAAGGAATTTGCGTACAAGGACTAACTTATCCAAGTTGAGTTCATAAGCCTTGAAACCAATATCTAAAAATAGCAAATTGACTGTACAATCGATCACGATACATAAAAATTGCCAGCCATATTTCAATTGACAGATTTAAAAATCTTTGAAGGGGTATTTTATTTACATATTATATATAAACCAACCCAGAGAAAGAAGACACAAATTGAAACGCTAGACATTCGTCCTGTGAAATTAATTCACGCATGCTTGAAAGGTGCGAACCAGCAAGTAGCAAGTCAGAGAGCTTTCGCAATCCTCCCAAATCCAAATGAACTCGATTTTACCTTTTACACAGTTCGTGCGCAAGAGAATTTTAATTAAGTCAGTCACGGCGAGAAATTTTTTGATTTCCCTGAAAAAAGTCCAATATCGCTAGCAGAATCCTACTACGCTGGAACTGCACTGAAACGAAGCCTGGTGTGTCAAAAGATTGGTAGAGCGAAAGGGCTGCACGCCTGTTCCTTCGTATTTCTGGTTAAATGGTCAAGATTTGTGCAACGATAAGAGAGTCTCTCCCTGTTAGGGTGACCACATGATGTCTGCTGCACAAATATAAAGTTCCTTACTTCATTAAATATAGTTATATGTTAATTTTCGGCTCTAGAACAAGGACAGTTATGCTTTAGTCGCTGTTTCTATGAGTAAAAATTAAGTTATTCGTATAAGTTAAAAGGTATAGCTTTGCATTTGCTTACGAACACAAATATGAGAGACTGAGAAACCTTTTTTAACAATTTTCGCAGGCGCTATTTAATCTCCTAAGTCAACAATATTATTCGTTTTGGTGAGGATGAAAGACTATTACCTGGATTCTGGTTTGATTTTTATTTTAAAAGTTCTTCAGCTCAATACTGATACACCCTTACCCCATTATTTCTCACAAATCAATTATAAAATTGATAATTTCATTTAAGAAAACTGAGTTTTTCACTGATTCTGACTCACCAGCTTTTAAACAATATTTGAAGTCGATTAAACTGCGATCTGCCAAGAAACACGTGGTCTCAATCGAATTGATCTGGACTCTGGCCACCCTATTTTCTACTCGGGGTTCTGAGGGTGGAAATGCGAGAATTAGGGAGTGTGACCGGCCACGGAATCCATAATATGGGGCCGTGTGCTGCCGGCTGGCTGGCTGGCTGAGGCAAATCACTCCTTATTTACAGCCAGCCGCACCGCAAGCCGAGGAAAGAGAGAGAGAGTGAGAGAGAGAGAGAGAGAGAGAGAGAGAGAGAGAGAGAGAGAGAGAGAGAGAGAGAGAGAGAGAGAGATGAAAACTTACTTTGCGTGTGTGTGCCTGAGTCACAAATAAAAAATAAAAGGGCGAGCGCACGCCAAATCTACTGAGACGAATAAATAATACCACGCAGGGGAGAAGTGAATGCGTACAAATATACACGTATGCGCATGGATATGTGTGTTTGTCGGCGGAGAGTCAAATTTACTTTTGTACATGCGTGGACCGCAAACAAAACCGAAAAGCTATTACCGCCGTATATCAAACTCCTTTGTGCGTTGTTTGGATCGGTTATTTATCGAGCCATTGACAAAATATAACCTTATACATATTTCTATCCGCGGCTGTCTGCATGCATTGGCAGGAGCAACGCTCGCCAGGGACGTGAAAAATACTCGATTTCCACAAGGGGCATGCTGGCTCTTAATAATTCTACTTTAATAAAAAAAATTCAAGCGTCAATAAAAGAAAATTTAAAAAATTTCGAACCAAATACGGAATTTGGAAATTTATAGGAAGGGGAGTCTACTTCTCATTTATGAAATTTGACTTCGAATGGACAAATTTACGGTTGGAGCGGGTTGGAGTTAAATTTTTACACAGTATAAATAATGACTGGGATTTTCGCATAATATTCCTTGGCAAAACCATTAGGGCTGTCCATCATTATGCGAGAAAAATGTTTAAAAAAATCATTCATTTGATAGTTTGGGTGATTGTCTATTATTTCATTCCTCTGATTTGCAATATTGGTTAATTACATTATATTCAAACTGCAATTTTTCTAAGCCAAAGTTTTCAACATTAGACAAAAAACGTACAAATATGCCAAGAAAATTTTTCCTTCCATTTCATCAATCTTTTTTTCTTTAAAGACAAATATTTTGTCAGATTTTCATTGCTCACGTCCCGAATGCATGCATGTGCGCTCGTGTGTGGATGTTAAGCCAGAGCTGCGGGGCAAGAGATTTATTTGCGATCCTACACGGAAAATTTATCATTCTCGTGCCGGCGAGGCGTCCTATAAAAATGCAATGAGAGCAGCCTGCAGAAATGGCCAGCGATTCCATGCATAATAGCCACGCGCAAAATAACAATCATCCGTCAAAGCGCAGTTTTTCTTGCTGACTGAGGAACGAGTATTCAATGTCTGCGCTGCGCATTTGGAAGGCAAACCCAACTGCTGGAAATATAACAAATGGCGAGTACGCTTTTCGATCGCTGCTGTGTGTGTTTGCCTTTCGAATTCCACACGCTGCCGGTGCAGAAATTTGCAAGTTAGATTGCTCTCGCCGCCGCCGCCGCTGCTGCTGTCGGATTTTGTCTCAGCGGATTTTTATTAACTCCGCAGAGAATGGTGAATTATTGAACATCCGATTCGCGAGTGTTGAAAAGTTATGGAGGCTCGTCTGGTGTATGCATTAAATATTGGCCGAGTCTTCGCTTTTCCGATGCGAAACCAATTCAATCGTCTGCCGCACGAAATTTCGCTCACAATACGTTGAATTCAGTTTTGACTCATAAAAAAATATTTGAGTCTGCTCAAGCCAATGCTAGGTATCCAATAAGATTTATAAGTGAAACAATTCAAACTGACACTCATAGAGAATGTATCTTTAGGTTGCACACAAATACATTTTCACGGCATGAGATTGTGAGTTTTGTAAAGAAATCATTTTTTTCCACCATGTAGAAAAATGTGTCTTACACGCAAAACAAAAGAGTCTTATCGACTCTGCATAGAAAAGAAACGCTTTTGGAGCGCGGGGAGTACGTTTTAAAGAATATTTCAACAACAGTAAAGACACAAAGCGGGCGCGAGCATCGATTTTTCAATAAAAAACGGTGAAACAAGCTCTTCAACACACAATCTCTGGGGAGCAGAATTTTTCTCCGGCCTCGTTAGCCCTCCACGGTAATAATTTTCTCCCCCAAATCATTTGCAGGCGGACGTGCGGTGCACATAAAGTTATTGATATCATGCAAGAATCAGATCCATTAGCGGCACTTAAGAGGGGGCGCGCGAGTCAAGGGTAAAAAAGAAAGCGAGCAAATTATTTAGCATGACTTGCAAGCTGGAATGAGCAGCCAAGGCAAGGGTGTGCGGCAAGATAAAGAGTTTTATTTGCATGGCTACAACCTCATCTGGCGGCGAAAAATACGACAGCGCCGACATTACAATTGCAAAATATCTGCGGCCGGGCAAGAAGCGAAGTTTTACGTTCGCCAGCACCAGCCGCCGGCGAGCAAAAAAGCGCTTTAAATACTTATGTAAATGCAAATAAATATGCAAATGTGCGCGCGCTCCGGCATTAAATGAATGAAATATTTAAACGTCATTTATAAAACTCGGCCACTCCACAGGCCTTTTTCCTA
This sequence comes from Cloeon dipterum, assembly GCF_949628265.1. Taxonomy (NCBI): domain Eukaryota; kingdom Metazoa; phylum Arthropoda; class Insecta; order Ephemeroptera; family Baetidae; genus Cloeon; species Cloeon dipterum. Next base: position 15,078,681 of record NC_088786.1, read on the forward strand.
TTTTTTTTTTATCTGCTGCAGGCAGCCGTGTACAACGTCAACTGCTAATAAGCGCCCGCAAGGGACCTCTAAAGGAGAACCGCGTACCGAGATGCAACACAATTGCAGAAATAAAATAAATAACCAAAAAGTAGCAATATATTAACGTGATTTTTAAGGCAAAATAATTTTTTCTTTTTTTAGTGCATTGGCTTCCATTAAACAATATCATCAATATACCTTTGAATTTTGATCAACTTATTTCTAGGAGTTTCTATTTTGTACTAGGTGTTCTGTAAAAAATTGCATGGTTCCAGTGCAGGAACAAAGATAATTTTTAAATCTAGTCAGTCTTGAAAAAAAGAGTTCTCTCTCGGACTCCTTTCCGTTTCTCTATTTTATATTAGCACAGCTTGTTTTAACGTCACATTCTTCGGGTGCAATCAGGACTGCCAACAGCACGCTGTTTTTCACTGCAGATTGTTTGTCTGTTTGCTTCTCGACTGCATAATCACAAATAATTAATTTTAACCTCGCACTGAATCGAGGTCGGCGTGCTCTGGACTCTGCATTCAAAACAGCTTCTGCTCACTACTTGCAACAAGCATGTGAATGCTCTCTACATTTGACGCGCGCAATCTCTTCTCTTGCGGCGCTTATTTGCATTTACAATTTTAGTAATGTATTTGTGCGTCACTACTTTGCATTTACTAGCAAAACAAAATTAATCGGACAAATGTGCTTTTTAAATAAGTAAAAGACCGTTGACACGTTTTATCTGTTAGCAAACACACATTCCTCTTGACTTCATCGATTTTACGCAGTTGTTAAATTCAATAAATGAAGAAAAACAAAAATCTGCTAATATTAAATTCAAGCTTTCTTTGAACCTTCGGAAGAGTGAACCATTTTTCTCACGATGTCTTTCAGAAAATGAGTGAATTTATCACTGTTTGAAGAGGATTTGAAGTAGGCAATCTGCTTTCACTTCATCAATCAATCTCAATGTCATATTTGCCTGAGAAGTCGTCAGATCGGAAACGTCTTTGGAACGCTTAATTCCCAATTTGGCAGGGCTCTCCAACTTTTCGACTGCTGCCACTTGTTCCACTTTCCACCCTTGAAAAGATTAACGCCCGCCCCGCCGAGAAGAAAAGCATTAATTACAACAATGAAAGAGTGCCAATTTGAAGGGTCTCTCGTTCCCTCGCACTTCTACTTCGACCTTCAAAGTCAGAACTCACCGAAACGTACAGACAGCATTAATTTACTGCCTTTGTAATCACACGCAGACTTAATTATTCATTTTTTAATTAGCACACGCGTCAAGAATCAAGCGCTGTTTTCATGCTGCGATAGGCAATTTCCACAATTCTGACGAACCTCAAAGGCCAGTCTGCGTTATTTGATCTGTATCCACTCGGCTGAGCCCGTTTTTCGCGCGAAAACCGCAAAAAGCAGCGTTTTGTGTTGCGTGCAAATTCAGCGAGTTTCATTCCAACATGAAAGGACAAGAACTAAACTAGAAAGGCAGTGAAAGTAATTCTAATCATTAAATATTAGAAAAATAATGGAAAATTTTATAACCTATATTATCTCACAAAATATATTCACCGATTTTGACCTCACATCTTTTAGCATCATCTACTATTACATTTAGTTTTCCTTATAGACATTTTAACTCTAATATTTGAAAAGTGCGACCACTCGAGGTTGTTTTCATGTTGAATATAATTAAAACCAGGCTTCATCCTCGTTGTCAAATTAAACCCTGGTTTTAATTATATTCAACATTTTAACTCTACTCAGAAACAATAAAAATTGTCTACTTGAATGAAGAGAGATGTGAAATTTACACCACACGAATGAAAGTTTTTTTTTCAATGTTCAGATTCCCCTCAAAGTTATTATAGCGATTAAAAAAGCTAAAAATCAGAACTTTCCTTGCACCTAATTAAACATCAAATTGATTGGAAATCCCATTTTATTCATCGACGGCTAAAACGTCTATATCTCGGTTGTCGCAAAAACGAAACCTTTTTTGTTCGATGAGATGGAAAATTAATGAGGGTGTCGCGCCGTCTGAAAACAACAGCCTGGGGTTGTTATTAATAACAGGGGTTGCCTAGCTATCTTGCGTGCCAATCAAGCGCTGAACTCGCGGTTTGAGTGTGCGAATAAAACGGGCGGCAGGGATAATATTACCAGGAAGAGCCTCTATAAGTTGGGCCGGTTTAAAATTTCATTAGGGTGGGGCACCTGACAGACGCAGCTGCCGTCGCCCTTCTACAACAATCTCGACGCGCTTGATTTGCGTCTCTATTCCACCCAGAGAAAGGGTTGCCTGCAAGTCTCTCAAAGCAAAGCAGATTTATCTGATAAGTTTAAGATGTGTGTTTCAAGTATCATCTTTGATGTTCGATGATCGGTATTTTCTAAATTGGTTATCGGGGACGATAAATAATAATAATATTGGAAACACATCACGAAAATAGTTTTATCACGAAAGGTTTATTGATTAATACGTATTACAAGCCCGTTCGTTGGAAAATCCCTCATTGAGATCAAATCATTACAATTTAATGTATAACTGTTATAAATGGAGTTTTGCATGCATAGCAAACGTTCCGTCTCTTGTGAGCATTTTGTTGGCTGCCCGTCTTTCATGGCTTAAAGCGCACGCAGCGAAATTGATTTGACAACCTTTCCGAATGTTTAGGACAGAACGTGGCGACCTGAGGTGGGCCGCTCGCAATTAATTCACCGACGCTGGAACCATAAATTAATCGAAAACAATAATTCCGCGGCGCCTTTGTGCCACGAGCTGGAATATGAGTATGGAAACCGCTGTCAGAGACGAAATAAGCGAGCATATTAACGACGGCTCGATTGTTTAATTAAATATTGGATCAGCGACATTTATTTACACATGTCGAGCTCTCTCTCTCTCTCTCTCTCTCTCTCTCTCTCTCTCTCTGCTACTCTCTCCGCCGCCTCCCAGAGAAAGCTGCTCTGCCTGGGAAATAGAGCCAATTCCGAGTGTGTATCAGAGTCCCTGTGTGTTCCGCTTTTGTCTCTTTCTGCGCAGCGAACGTGATGGAAACTTTGTTCTCGATGGATTTAATTGATTTCGCTCGCAGCCAGTGGAGCAGGCCGAACGAAGCGTCTTCTCAGACTCTGTTCGCTTGTAAATTTTAATTAGAACATTGCAGCTTGAGCGTGATTGTTTTCGTAGCTCGATCGCATTCGATTACGACTGAGTGGAGCAAGGATGCTCATTAAGATCTTCGGAATGCCTTCTTTCCTCGACTCGAGAGACTGTTTGCTTTTCATTATCTATTTTTGTCGTCTCGGTTAATTAATTTTAAGATGATTAAAGGCTAATCTCTGATGACAACGGTTTTGTATAATAAAGAAATTTCTCACGGTTCTAAATCCATTTGAATGACTATACTCGTAATTTTCATCGCTTTGCTTGCTCAATACGTTTTTGTGAAAGAAACGCGATCTTTGTTGAACTTTGAATCTGCACACAGACCAATCGACTGAATAGGTTTATTAACATCGCTTCCTTTTAGTGCTATCTGTTCACCTTAATTGCTAATGAGAATGATATTATCGCTGCTCCTTTCAGCTAGTTTAAGATGGTTCAATTTTTAGTGTTACTTTCATTAAAGAAGACAATTCTTACATTTTTACTGGACGAGACTTTTCTTTCAAATTATGCCTTGAAACCATAATGAATATTGAAATAGCATTCAAAATTGGTGTTTTGGAGTAGAATGTGCTTATTACTCGTGAATTAGTGCGCACTGGATAGTATACGGCAAAACTGGTTGAATAATAAAAAATGTTTAAAATTTATGAGGATGTCTTTTAATTCATTTTCTAATGAAGGATGCAACCAACCTCGACTAAAGCTTGATTCTTGTAAAAAATAATAATTTGACTCATCGTTGAGAAACTGTTTTAACAAACCCTGTATTAAAATAGTGCATCATAGAATTATTGCTTGTTCTTCTCTCCCTTATCTCTGTTGCACAAGACAACGTAAAAAGCTGTTGCTATATGTTTGCAATGATGCACACGTCACTGAGGTTCATTGCCCGTTATTTTTTTTCGCCGCATAATCGAGTTTCTATCGCGAGTATGTGCATGTGTGGTGCATGACCGCACTGGAAGCACCCGAGATACTGAGCCGCGGGTCGTGATGCGCGATCGAGATTGCAAAATGAACCAGCGTGGTCAGCGCGGGTGAGTGCGGTGTCCACTTTGTCCTCATTATCCCCGGCTGCAGATCCGATCACGATAAAACGCTCGCGTATGAAATATTTGCGGCTGGCCTCGGGTGACGTGAGCACAGACTGCACTGACCACGCGACATGGGCCGCAAACCACCCCTCGCGTGCATTTTTACATTTTTTTTATAACTGGTCCACCCCCACGTCCGCTTGCCAGCTGGTCGACTCACTGATCTGCAATGGATATTTTTTTTATAAATTAGTATACTTTTTTATATTGCAGATCACTTCACAATGACTTATTTCATAGGCTCTTGGGGTTAATTTGAAGTATGGGCATAGACTAAATTTCGTTATTTTCTTCAACGATCAAGAGAAAAATCTGTGGATAAAAATATTTTATCCTACACCTTTGACAATGTTGAAAGATGTGTTTAAATTAAAGAGGTCAGTAAAGAGGTTGCGGAATAAGTTAAGAAACACAATTTTTTTCGCATGCACGCCTGGAAACATCAAATGTTAATAATGTTTAATATTTCTAGGAGCAGCTGAGAAAATAAATTACTGACTGAAAACACTTCGACTTTTCTGCTTTTCAAAAGCATTCAACTTTGAATATAGAGTTATACGAGTTATACTTAAATACGCAAAATTGAACAAAAATTTAAAATGTATTCATTTTTTCGTAAGACTCAATATTATTTTCATCTCCCATCAGTTACAAAAATGCATCAGTTGGATTGTTTTTAACCGACCGTTTGTAGGTTTCTACTAAAGCAAATATTTAACATATGTCAACACCATTCTATTCAATTCAATTGTAATTAAGAGTTGTCTTACAATGCAGGCAGAAAGCTTCAATTTCAGTTGCAGATAATTGCAACACAATCGACTGATTTAATTATTCGAGCGAGCGTAGCATTGTGCCTTTAATTCCAATCAGCTGCGTTCCATCTAATTAGCCGTGCGGATTTGCAATTCACATCGGTGCAGCCATAAAACGCGCATAAATGCAAATGGCGTATTATCCGGCGGCTGCATTTTTACCTGATTAATATGCATCCATTATTCAGGCATTTACACGTATCTAGGCCAATCAAGCCTCGTAAAAAAATAATTAAACCTGTGGCAGCAACTAGCGTTTCACTACTGAGAAATGCACTTGATTTGTATAGCATGTGCATTTTCAATTGTTAGGAAAACACGGAAAACAGCCACGCAATTGTATAGTGCATTAGTCAGTTGAATACATTTTATCTCAGTCATTTTGTTTCCAGTTAACAGTGCTCGCGGATAATTATTGCGCGTTTTAAAAACGCTCTCTGCAAAAATTTATTCGTACAGAACTGCAGTCAGCGGGAAAGTGTTTTTGGAGTGACACTAAACGTGGATAATTTTTCCGCAGCGCGCTCAGCTGACGTTTATTCCACAACAGAAAAATGAGATAGAGGAACACTCTCTGGATCATCTAACACTTTAAACAAACAGACGAGCATTTAAAAGAGGTTGAATAATTTTTATCATGGGAACATTCTAATGACACGAAAATTTTTTAAAATTTAACAGTTTCTAATCACACTACTTTGTAAATACAAAAATGTTGTTGCACTTTTATTTTTGTTAAATAGCTGCTGCGATGCAGCAGCTGAACGAGCACCAGCCGTCAATTCGTCTTGAATTGGCTGGACTTGTAATGTTTTTTCAAATAAATAAAATTCTAAAAAAAAAATCGAATATATTGCAGCCAATTTCTGTGATACGCATATCATTAAATGTATCCCAGAAGGCACTATATATTGACTCATTCCAAACGAGACGATTACTTCCGGCTGAAATGGACGAGATTAGGCCGACTGTATAGAGAATGAAAGGGTTGGTCGTCCCATCTGGCGGTTCTCACGGCCGGACAAAACTATCTAGAGGGCCGGCTAGAGGAAGCACACATACGCCTCTGTGTTGCTAATTAACGTTATATTCACCGTGCGGCGCACTTTATGTAGGCCAATTTGATAATAATTCAGCTGGTGAATGCAAGCAAAAGCTTTTGTGTGTTGCGCAAACATAGGACAAGGAGCGAGGCCGAGCAAAAACGCAGCTCAAGGCGTGTAATTAGCAGCGCTAGATTTCCCACTCGGTCTCTGCCAAGTGCAAAAATTAGCTTGGAAATAATTGCCAGGATGACTTTTGTTACTAAGTACAAATACACTGCTAAGACCTCAAATATTTACGACATTATTGCACCTAAGTCACACTTATTTGAGCAAGATATTTTTGCTTCAAGATGGCACCATGAGAATTAAAGTAATAAAAGCTTATTGATGCTGGCACACACTTGCTTTGCATTAGCAATCAAAAGCCTAAAAATCCTAAAGACGTAATTTTATTAACAATTAATATTTAGCAAAATGGCTCCGATGAAGTGAACAAGGGGCACATCGGGAATGAAAGCATAAATTTTCCAAAAATCAAGGCCCAAAATTAACGCTTTTATTTTTAAAACCTCGTATCCGAACAAATATTTTTGTATTATTTGATACTTCTAATTATTGTTCTTTTGGAACACGAATACAGTACATCGCCGGGAAAATTCATCTTTAAAACGACAACACTCATAAAAATGAAAAAAGAGTTGCTTCATGCAACTCTTTGCTATGCTAAACCAGAATTTTGGTACTTATGTGCTCAGTTAACTTTCAGTGCTCTCGATGATTTTCTCAGAAAAAACCCTTACTGATCCTGTTTTCCTCAAACCTGCTCAAAACAATACACAAACCCACACTTATATTGTTAAAAATATTCTGCGTAAAATAAAGCATGACCTTGCTCAGTTCACTGATATTTCTCAGGCAAATCCTGAGAAGGATATCTCTAATTAGTGGAATATTTTAACGATCATATATTTCTTCTCCAAATTTGTTTTCGTCTTTTATTTCCTCCCCTGTGTTCCACTTGAAATACGACGGAGAGAAAAATAAAAGCGAAGAGGAACGTTTTCGTGAAAGATTTGGAAAACAAGTCGGCTCCTTTTAATAAACATTCAAGAGAGCTGCTTTTGTTTTGGCCAAACGCACTGCGCACTCGCGTAATGAGCAAAAACGGCGAAAAGGCGAAAGTAGGCGTGTTGCTTGGAGACCCCCTTTCGTGGAAAATTTTGTTTTGAATATCATTTGTAGGCGAGTAGAAGAGAATCATTAGCGGTCTTGAAAGCGAGAGAGCAGAGAATTAATGATAAGAGTCTTATGCGTTGCGGAAAAATTGGCCCACACACGTTCCTTGGTTGCATGACAAACAAGCAAGCCACTTGCGTCTTGTGCCAGGCCGTGCAAGCCAGTGAAAATGTTATTGTTCCGAGTTATTCCTGAGACAAGAATATCAGAGCAGAGATTGTCGTAAAAAGCGTTCGGAAGGAAGAGCAGCCGGATTTTTTGTCTTCTTACGCCAGCACGAGATTCGTTGCGTGGAAATGCACGCTCGTAACATTTGAATAGATTCCTAATTTATTTCGGCCCAATTTGAACAGACTTCGTGGGAATTCGAAGCAATAAAACAGCGATTCTATGTCGTCTGCATTGGATTTGTTATTTTATGGCCCATGCTAAGCAGAAGACATAATCTCTAATTGGTATCGGATTAAGGGCGTCCAGACTGTGTTTCCTGCAGTGTCAATAGCTGAATTTTAGCATTCGTTCTCAACTTTTTTACACATGATTAATCATTATTATTTATTAGTTTGTAGAACTAAGGAAATTCTGCGAGCGTTGCAGGGTTGTTCCATTTTTTATGACCCCAAATAAATTTCTATAAAAATTGCAATTGATTTCTCTCAACTCAGAATTCTCTATTCTAATTGGCACACTATTGAATTCCATGCAAATTGAAACACATACATTAATATATATTAATTCAAGTAAAATCAGAGCATTATTGATGGTAAATAATATTAACTCTGTTTTTAAAACTAGAAGTGTATAAAGGCCGATTAAGGTAAAAGCACTTCGTCGTGTCGTATTACTTGCTTGATCGTCCAATGAATCCTATGGCGGCTCTTAATAAAACTGTCTCTTGTAAAGAAGGGTAAAAATCTTGTGGAGAAATACTTTATAAAGAAAGAGCGAGGCAAACTTTCTGTCAATATCGCAGTTTCACCTTTGAGAAAAAGCATTTGCGGTTTCCGTTCAGGAAAGAAAGAAGAAAGTCAGCTGCCAACGCAAGTTATTTTGTTCGATTTGCTTATCGTCTTGCCGAATCAAATTTCAGTGTTTGCGTGTGTTTAGCAGAATATCAATTTCGTGAGAGAGCAATTCGGCGCGCGGCTCTCTCTTTGCAGATGCTTTTCCCACGCACGCAGCGAGCGAACAAGGCAAAAAGTTTGTGCGTGCGCTGCAGAGGTGGATCATCCCAATGCAACTGACATGCCAACAACTATTAATATTTCCTGCTGCTGCTGCTGCTTTGTGCTGCTTTTTCTCCCAGATTTATATCCCCGTCCACGAAATAGCTTGTCATATTCAGACAAAACGTTCGCATGCTGCACACAAACGCCGGCTTTAATTCAAGTTGTGCGAAAAATGAATTTCCTCGGTGTCACTCATTTTGCACTATGTGAATAATGATTGAGTAGACGAAATGAAATTTTCTGTACTTAGCTCACAGCTGTGTTCGATTTTTGTCGTTTTTATCCCTTATTCTTGACTGATCGCGTAATAGTTTGTGAGAAATGGAGCCTACTACTCCACTTTCCGCTTTCTTAGAACTTTGCCCGGAAAATTATTGCTGCAAACGAGCTTAATTAAGGTTTGGAATTCGTGCCGCAGTGGTTGTTTGGAATCAATTCAGAAGCAATTACTTGGCCATTAGGCAAAAAGAAGGCCATACGCGATAAAGCAATAAACTCGATATTTCTCAACATTGCGTGATTCGATTTATTTTTGCTCTCAGAATAATTCGGCTTGGATCCCAGGTTTGAGAATTACTACAGCTTCAAACTCACAAGCACATAACGCTAAAAAACAAACGCACAGTTTTTGTCTCGTATTAGCAAGACTCTTACTCATTTTTTGCGATTTATAGCGACGCTGGAAGTTCTTTACTTGTGTGTTTTATGAGAATCCGGATACAACAAAACGGAGATTTCTGGTTAAATCAGTTCACTACACGGGCTATGAAATTGATTAGGGCCCTTTGAAACGGGATATTTGCTCTGGAGCAGTGCCCAGAGGTGAAAACGGCAGTTTGGCAGCTAACCTATCAGCGCAGCAAGCGCTGAATGGCGCCGCTTGGCACAGCAATTTGCAATGTGCCTTGCACAATACACAGCCGAGATAGCATTCACTTAGCCGCCCTACCCACGAGCTGATAAGTGCATATCCGTGCATGAACTCGTCTGCTCCAGGGAAACTTTCTTTGTTGCCTTGCCTACACCTGCGTATCTGTTTTGCTCCTGAAGCGCAGTATAATAATATGGGCTGCGCGCTGATAGGTTTAATCGGGCCGACGGCTGGATATTAATGTCTGCCAGCGGATCGTATTGATTATTAATAATCGAGCATGGAGAGGAAATTGCGTTTTCACGTTTATTACACGACCCCAGTTGAAAATTAATATTTATCGTCAGGGAATATTGATTAATGTGTCTTCAGCGATTCTCCAGGCTATATATACACTCGACCACGAAAAATTTATTCTACTATTTTAACAAGGGGAAAAAAGTTATGTTTAAAACTCGATTTTGACCATCTGCTTTCATTTTTATTGGGTTTTAAAAAACTAGTAAAAGGAGAAAATGTATTCCAAATTTTATTGAACTTCAGAGTGAATTAAAAATAAATCAGAGCAGGCCATCGTTGGTGGATAGGATCTCATTTTTATTTTGTTTCTATTATAATTTAAATACCTTACCTATTTCAGTAAGTTGATTAATGTTGCATAATTATGCGTTCAAGGATTTGTGAGTGTATTATCTCTTTGAATAAAATTGAACATAAATTTAATTAATTAAATTGTTTACATTTTTGTGCTGGAGTAATGTGGAAAATTTGTAGATTTTTGTTTAAATTAACATCATATTGGAGCTTACAAAGTTGGCCCACCAAAGTGTATGCACCGATTGGAATATGGAAAGCATTGCGAGCGCTATCAAACGGAAACTGCATCTATTTGAGCATGTTGGAGTTTATGTGCAAACCAATGTAGAGGCGTTTTATTGAGCTCATTGGTCAATTGATAGATAATGTGGTGGGCACAGTAATCACGATCCAATTTTGCAAAATCATCGTGCAACATATTGTTTGGCAAATACACCGATTGTAATCACCAATATTGCTCGGCAGCCGTGACACTGCGTAAATTCTTGCCTGATTACACACTCGGCTGAAACAACAGCTCTTGCAAGGGGCTGTGCAAGTTCACAATTTTGTTGTTTATTGAAACTCCTTGTGCCCTGTCATAAGTTAAAAAATGTTAGATTGGTTGAAAATATTTTATAAAAATTGCATATTAACTTCGTATATGTATTTAAAATCGCTTTTCGAGTAAACTACCGTCAAAAGACAGCAGATTTTTTTATATTCATTCAAAATATCATAATACATTCTTCTTTCCTCAATAATGTGCTCAACACAAACTCGAATCTCTTTTTGTGTGCGTCGCTGAGCATTGAGCGAAAGTATGATCTATCCCTCTTTCACACACACCCCTTTTGTGTGCTTGCGAAATGCACAAACGTTGGCGAACTTGCCGATCGGCGGGGGTTGTATATGTGCACAAAAGCTAGGGCCGGATAATTTCTCTCGCGACGGATGACAGGTGGTGAGGGCCACGCCCCTCGAGCCGCTCTTCAAACAACGGCGTGCACGTAATTATTATCGGAGCGCACACGCTTAATCCTTTACTAATGCCGCGACGAACGCCGAACCCGTGTAACATGAAATCGCGTAGCGAATGGGGGATTGCGCGGCAACAAATAATGCCGTCGAGATCGACAAACGTTTCGTTCGTTTAATATCAAAATCAAAAGCGATATCTTTTGCGTTCGCACCCTTCCGCAATGCGAGACCAATTAAGCAATTGCTCGCTTGGCCACGTTGAAATGGTGTCGGATTAATTTCGAAATCTAATACCGACTCAGCCTCCCATTGACTATCTGGATAAAAGAGCTGCAAAGTTGAACTTGCTTACAAAGTTAAAAGTAAGATTAAATAGCATTTTAGGCATAGACTTATTGAACCTCTTTGGTATTTGTAATTCGTTTCGTATAATAAAATGAATAATCAAAGTATTCCTTTAAAAAAAAACCTTAGATTTTTTCCTTTTCTTTGATAAATAAAATTTCTTCTAATCGTGATTCGTAATAAACACCAAAAGCAATCTGCTACCTCGTTATTCAGCTTTAAATGATCAAACTTTAATTTATTTGAACGAAGGATTTTTTTCTTACCACTCAATAAAGGGTTTAGATCACATAGCTTAAGAATTTGTGCAGTATATGGCGACTTTAAAGACTTGCGCTTCAAACCGCAGAGAAGGCTCAGAGTTAATTCCGACGCAAACGCTTCTCAGGCGGTCTGCTGAACGAGCTAATTGATTCTCAGAGCGAAAGAAATTGCCTTTTTGATCTCATGTACGTACAAGAGACAAAATCAGGGGCTGTGCTCCGCTAAGGAAGCTTTTGATTAGTCGCGCAAATTTCGCCGAGATGAAAGCAGGAGGAAACGAGTGTGAGAGTGCACGGTGTATTCTTTTCCTATTCATTTGGCCCTAGAGACGCTGCGCCGAGCAGCCGGATATGAAAACACACGCGAGCATTTTATTTTAAGGATTCACCTCGAGCATTTTAATAAAAGTCTGGTGCTGCGAGGCAGCGGCGGCAACGGCAGAATTTGTATGAATACCAAGAGAGACTGAGACGGAGGAGGAGCTCTAAAAAGGAATTCATGGCTGAGCATTAGGTACATACTTGATATTGCATTCAGCAGAGCAGAAACAGCCAGCGGAGAAAACGTACTTCGTACCCACGATATGAAAGTATTTGACATCTTGGTTTTGATGCGTACATGCATGCACCTCCTCGATTCTTCGCACTCGCGCTGCCCCGTTTTCCAGCATAGTTTTAATCCGACAAGAGTGCTCTCGTAAAACATCGATTGCGGGGAGCTTTCAACCAAACAAGTCAATTCAAATCACTACAATTTCGCTCTATCAGTGATTTACTGAGATTATTAATACCACTTAAAAAAAGCCTGCATCATTTTCCAATAGCACACTTATTTTTTAACTTGCCTATTTCAATATAAACAGTAGACGAAAATTTTAACTGTAACAATTCTAACAAACAGCCATGAAATATTAAAAACGATAGATTTTGTGAGAAAGAGTGTAAACAAGTTACCCTGGATGACAAAACCGCAGGGAGAGCTAAAAGACAATACATAATATTGATTTACGCACAATTGCTGTATTCAATTCCAGTACAATGTTAATTTTCGTAAAATAGGGAGATCAGACACAACTACTTTACATAAACAATTTTCAGACCCACTTACGTCAGTAACGAGTCACTTGAAAGCGATCAGCGTACTCATGCAAAGTGCGTCGAGGAACAAATCGAGACCTGCCCGGAGGCGCCAACGGAAGGTTGTCCTGCCGGCTCTTGGCAGATTTTCAGACCGACGGAGAGAGCGATTTGTATAAAATAGGGGAGGCACTTAGCGGAATCCTGCCGGCCTCTTTATTTCATCCGCCTGCTCTACAGCTCCAGTACATAATGTATTTGCGCACGCCACTATATCGGAAAAGCTGCTGGCTCCGCGCGCAGCTCCTGAGCAAATCCTTAAAACGGCTCAGCAGACCAAATAATCGCACTTTCGCATTCTGCATCAGGACATTTCGGCCGGTCCCGACTACAAACGCAAATCCTGTCGAGTTTTGGGCAGAAATCCTATTTATGTCTTCCGTTCGTGACAGTTTGACGACCAATTTCGCCAGAATTCAGGATTTCACGGCTTAACATTTCGGCCGGAACTGAAAGATTGACTAGGTCGTCCATCTTTTTTATGGGACGGTTTGTTCCTCGGATCTGCTGATGCATTTCACTACTCGCAAAGCAACGAACACGATGTGGCGTAAATCATTGAAACAATGGCAACTGAAGCATACAAATTACGTTGTGAAGCACGAAACACATTGGTCATTTCCTCACAGGGCGACATTGACACCACGCGCCGCAAAGAAACCCTTTGAGCACAGCGGAAGTGTAATTTTAGCACGTTCATTGCGGTGTTTGAAGTGCTTTCGTGATGGATCCAGTGTCAAACAATGCTACAAAGCAAACCAAACAGACACGACGCGCATTATGAAATATTGTGCGTGTAATAATAATATTTTCAGCGTCTAAGTATGTACACGGCCGCATCATTAGGCGGTTGGCACCGCACGCGATCTTATTTATTAATGCGCCACTCGCGTGTGCTTTCGCCTCTCGTCGACTCTTTCTCTGGTGTCATCGTGCTAATATCTTCACTGCCTATAAAGTACATACACACGCCCACACAAAGCTTGAAAGAACCGCTCCAACTCTAGGGATGTGAAACATCATGATTTCATAGTTAATCACATTTACTTTACACTGTGAGAAAATATGGGAAAAGTAAGCTTAAAAGAGCAACAGATTAGTTGCGTTTTGCAATTTTATTAAATTGATTTACGAAACGCAAATAATAAACCCACCAACATCGTGATAATCTAAAGCCTTAAACTTTCTATGATATCTGATAGAAAATTTCAACTGCTCAAATGAAGTATATAGCAATTACAAAAAGTTGGGTTGTAAATTTTGATTTCCAAATTTTGTGAGGTGATTTTGAACTGCTCTTTGCACGTACTTCTTCAATGAAATATTCGTGAAGTATATGTATTTTGTGAGTTGTACTTTACGAAACAGTACTTTCAACGTCAAGTAACTAACTCAACAGAAAACGCTACTTGTCACGTCCCTAGACTTTGCCGAAAAAGGGGCAGAGTGGGTCTTTCTCGTGCCACTTCGACTTCCGTGTCTTGATTATTGATGTCGTTCTCTCTCTCTCTCTCACACAGTGTCGAGCAAGCAGGCAGGCAAGCGAGCGAACGAGCGTTTAGCGGCGGCGTTTGAATAACTTTATGTGCGCGGGGATAAGTTTGTCTCGCTGACGAGTGCGGCTTACAAACGTTCCGAATAATGTCCTGCCGGCTGTTTGTAAAAGCAAATTGCGGTTAAGTATATGCAATCCTGAATGCGAGACACTATCGACTACAAAGGACTCGAATGAATACATTACTCGCCTCCTTACCCATAGATACACTAGCTCTCTGTTTGAATTTGCAACACTTCAATCGGAGAAGATCCAAGCAAAAGCAGACTCTCCAAAATCCAACTCTCGTATGTGCATTTGGAATTATTAACGATTAGTAATTTCTTTGTGAGACTTCTCCATTTCAATCTCTAAAAGTCTCGTAGGGCTGGCAGGGAAGGCTCTGTAGACATTTTCCCCTCGTTCGCGTTGCCTTTTTTCGTTCGCATGAAAATATCTCCCTCATAAAGCACAAATCCGCTTTCGTGTGCATTGCACAAACGTTAAAAGGCTTTTGGGGGAATTAGCCAGAGTATTTAACATGGGCAAATAAAGCGCTGGCGGCGGCAACAGTTGCGATAAATCTCTTGGCCGGCGCACACACAATACACACAATAAAATGCACACGTACTTGTCCATCTGCTGGCGGTCGGTTGAAAGGCTCCGCTTTGGCAAAAAGAGCAGACTCGCAGTGCAGATAAAAAGTTATATCAAAAGGCATTAATGCCGACCGAGAACAGCGCAAACAACACACACAGTAATAATCTGATGGGCAAACCCGGGACCAAGGGGTGGTGAGGGGTGCAGCCACCCCCGGGGGCGGGGCTCTGCCGCCTGTCGAGACGCCACACACAGCCCTACTTCCAATTACTGGCCCAGTTACGCGTCATCCTCGCTTTCCTGAGGTACACATATATGTTGTGCACAGAAAGCGACGCTGCATTGCGTTTGTGCTGAGATAATGTTCTCCTAACACAAAGAATTAATTTTAAGATTATTTAGAAGTGTTTGTCCCGTTTGGTTGCATGAGTAAGAAAATTTTCTTTGGGAATAGTCGGTGGCTAAAAAGATTCTGCAATATTTTTAGGTCATTGAAAATTTCAATAATACCTGCATGAATAAATTTGTGTTATATTGATTGCTTCGCGCTTATTAGGAAAGGCTACATTAACCATTTTTAGAAATTGCAAAAACTGCTATTAGAATCCATAAATTTTCCGGAGATTTAAAACTAGTTTAAATGTGAAATTGAAAAACAAATGGCTATTGTAGCAGAATAGGCTTCAAATAATAGTTCATAATTGCTCCAGATCGTTTTGTCACCGCGGAAATCACGCAGGATATAGTGGTGAATATTTTAATGTCACAAGGATTATCCGTTCATTAATAGATAAATATAATAGTTCTATCGTATGTTCGATAATTAGTTTGTTCATTCCATTTTTAACTTGTATTCAGGTTAAAAAATATTAACTAGAGTATTGAGTAATTTTAATCAATTCTTCATTTTATGTGGGTGATTTAGCTGGTGAACAGATGAGCTCCTCTTTGACAACTCAGCAATAAAATGGTAGGTTTCGATCGCGAGCTTTGGGGGCGTAACAGAGAGAATCTGACAGACAAGGCGTTGCGTGCGTAGTCAGCCAGGCTCAGCACCTATTTCGCCGGCAAACAGACAAGGCTCTCAATCCGAAGCGATGAACAGTGTGTGTGAGTCAGGGAGTGTGTGTGCTCTAGGGGAGGACAGGGAGGAACGGCTGCTTGTAATACCTGCTAATTTGCAAATGTGTTCGCTCCACGCGGCTATTTGCTCGGTTAATTGACGGGAAAATCTGAATTAATTAGCCCGCTGCAGCTGCTGAAAAGTCTGCTGGCGAAACTTTGTTTTCGGACGAGTCCGGCAAACTTTTTGTTGGTTCAAACTTACATCTGCAGAGTTTCTCCGAGCCAAAGTTTCTTCCAAGAGGGGCTTCCACCGTTTTTTGTTCACAAATTTGCGAAATTCCCTCGCTACAAAGTTGAATTAATTGATATATACACTTCATTGATACGTCTACTAAATTAATTCCTGCACTGAACAGTGAACTGAAAACAATCTTTTGTCAGTCTTATTGGTCCCAAAGAACTAGTGAGACCGTAATTTCACTTCGCTGCGACTCATGCTTAAAATACGAGCGAGTGTAGGCTTGATTTGACAGCTGTATAAACTAAATTAATCAGAGTCGCGGGTCGATGGGCGTCAGGCTCTGCGTAAAATTTGATCAATCTTTGGCCAACAGATGTTCTTCGTTCTCCGGGCTGCAAAAAGCGCGTGTCCTGGAACGAATGAAGAGAGCGAGGGTCGGGGCCGGGCGAAAATGGCCGGCATTAGGGTTAATAAATCAGTTAACTGCACTATGCTCGGCCACGCAGTGTAATCCAATTAAGTCGGACACCGAGCCGGGCATTAGGCAGCGTGAGTTGGCAAAGTCGGCCGAAAACAAAACCACACACATCATTAACCACTGGCTCGCACGCACTTTATATATCTCGCACGCTGCGCGAGCTAAACTGCCTTTCTTCATAGAGCGGAGCGGAGGACCTCTTTTATATCGCCACATAAACTTCTTTTCGCCCCTCTGCCAGCGATTATCTTGATTCGTTCTCGACTCCAACTGGAGTAGCTGGAACATCGAGGCTGTACCATTGGTAGCTGTTTTCTCCAATTTATTATATATCGCGAATTATTATTTCAAGGTAAAAATCAGATGTTTCCAAAACGATAAATGCTGGATGACGCTGCTTCAATTTCGTGGCTTTTTTCAGTTTCTAAAACAGGTTGTTTCCAACGCTATGGATTGAAAATATAAAAACCTTTTAATAACTTTAACAATTGAGTGCACTATTCAGAATAATTTTTTTACAAGCATCCTTCGTTTGAACTTCAACTAACAATTCACGTTGGATCTCTCAAAAAATTGCCCTAATTATTACCTTCATTGAAAGAACATATCATTGAATTATAAGCCATCGAAGTGGAATTAGTTCACCTACACGCAATCATAGTGAACAAGAATAGCTCTTCTGGAAGGAAGTACTCAAGAAATGTTCAATGTAATGTGAGATCCAAGCTTTCCCCGTTTACAAACTGAAATTGCTCTTATGTATACTGAGGTAAACTCGATTTTTCTCATTTTAATTAGAAACTTGGGTTCTCAAGATACGATGAGAATCAAAGTTTTTAAATTAATTTAGATGGGTTTTAAACTTAAATTCACTCTTCCAACTATATATT
Organism: Cloeon dipterum; assembly: GCF_949628265.1. NCBI lineage: Eukaryota > Metazoa > Arthropoda > Insecta > Ephemeroptera > Baetidae > Cloeon > Cloeon dipterum. The sequence continues at coordinate 15,096,278 of NC_088786.1, forward strand.
TTGTAGACAACAGACCTGAAACATGACTACTTAAGAAGCTTGAAACAAAGAAAACGAATAACTCATCCTTCGAATTATTTTTTTCCGATGCTAATTAAGACTCCGTCTCTAGAGTTTTGCACCATCCGTGGTGGCTCTCAGAATGAAACAAGATCGGAATGATCATTTTTCCGGTCTGCATTCAACATGGAAACGAGCTTTGTGTTTTGCAGAGTGCACATTCATCCAAATGGATCCGATTAATCCGCAATCGAAAAGAGCATAGCTGTCTTGTAAGTAATTGATCCTAAATCAACAAAGGGAAGGCGAAGTCGTTCGACGAGACTAAAAACGAGGCTCATTAATTCACGGCAGAGCACTTAATGCCAGGAAATTCCCAGAGAATATTTTTTACTGAGGACTGTTTTGCATTTGCGAGCGGAGAGAGAGAGAGAGAGCACACAATTATTCTTGCATTTGATAAATTCGCGCACAAGAGAGTAGCGTGGCTTATCCTTGGCGCGCTCATTCGTGCACGTTTCTCTCTTTTCGCCGCTCTTATTTGAATATTACACACGGCGGTCGGTACATGACTCACTGCGGATAAATCAAAGTAATCCTTATCGCAAGTGCAGCTCCCAGAACTACCTTTGCATAACTAGCATTAAGAATGTGTTTGTGCAAGGCCCTATTAAACGATTATTCAATGGTTCTCTCCCCCAGCGGACGATTCCCCGCTCTCACTGCTTATGCATGCAAACGTTTTCACTGCTTTGTGATGACTCTGCTCTGCGAGGACAAGAGAGAGAGAGAGAGAGAGAGAGAGAGAGAGAGAGAGAGAGAGAGAGAGATTCCAACTATGCGCAGATAGTATTAATATTAATCGCTAGTCGATGGAGATGCAGGCTTATTACAAATTTGCTTTTATACCTACGCTTAATGTGTTAAAACTGTTAGAGTGATTTTTCTCTCGTACCAAATTGATATTTTTGTTATTTTGTTGTCGTTTTGTGCGGGGGGGATGTATGGGGAATGCTGTTTAGAACAATATTTTTTTTTCAAAACATGTTATAAATTAACATATTTAATTTCAGACCATTGCCAGCAGTCAATTTAAATATCTCTGATATTTTGATTTCGACATTGAATGAGACGCTCTTTGATTAATATGTTTTCAACTTGAATGATAGAGTTTATGTGATGAATGGCATTTAAATGTACTATTAACGTCAACTATCCATATTTTCAATAGAATAGAATAGAATATTTATTAAACGCCAACGGCCTACAACTATTTCCAGCATTTATATGAGGCAGCTTTGGTTAAATTCAAAGGTTTTAAAGGACAATCAAGAATGTGGTACATACTATACAGATCAGCATTACAATAACTACATTTACATTTGTCGGTAACATCCAGGTGAAAACAAGAATTTGTGCAAATAAGAAAATGATACCCATGAAATGAATATCTGGTTAACATGGAACGATCCTTACAATTCGTTTTCTTCCAATCGGTATTGAACATTGCGGGAGTATAATAGAATTTTGGATCAATATTTTGCTTTTTAATATTCATATTACTTACAAACTTGACAAAAGCTTCGGAACAATTGAGAGCGAATTTTGATTTTAGCTAGTTCTAAATTTTGAATTTTTCACAGTTATTGGATGTTATTTTGAACCTAATTTACATATTTTCAATGCATTCAGTTTAAATTAATTGCATTTCCCTCTTTATGCGAGTAGCATTAGCATTTACCGCTGAGTAAGTTGACTTGTTAAAATATTACATCCAACTCGAAATTCTTCATGATGCACAGCATTCCCAATTAAAGAAATCATCTCGTTGTCGAAAATAAAGTTGTCATGTCTTTTCGCAAACTTTAATTGACACTTATGCGAGTTCCTTTTCCACGAGAAAACTTAATTCCACGTACGCTCCGCAGTCTTATTTTCATTCCAAATCCGGGTCTGAAGTTTGTGCACACTTTGGTTTCTCTCCCACGACCCTAGGAATAATTTAAGAAAGACAAACTTGTCTCGCTTACGCTGCGTGCGTAATAAGAAAATTTCATCTCGCAGCAGTTCGAGTTTCTCAGCCGAGTTAATCAACGAGACAAAATTCGCAACATTAACAAAAATAACGACGATTCACCTCTGGAAACAAAGTTGGCGAATGACTGCGGGGGAAGTGTCGTTTGGGGTCGTTTCTTCCGAAATTACGTGCTCGTTTATGCGCTCGTATTTCACGCGGTTTGCATTCATTACAGTTTGGAAATTAGGTGCTTCTTCTTACTTAATCTCAAAGTGAGATTTCTCGCCGCGAGCGAGCGCTGCGACTCTTTTTGCATAAGTAAATAATGGCTCCTTTCGGCGCCGCGGAGACTAACCGCGAGTTATTCCACTCGCGAGCGCAGCCGCTGCGGTGAAATTGCGTGTCAATATTTTATCAGCTCGCTGACAATAATCAACTCCTTCTTGAATTAAAAACAACCCGCTCGATTCTCTCCTTCTCTCTATCTCTCTTCTTGTAGTTACTCGCCTGAGCTCGTGCACACTCAACAGATAATATGCAAATGGCCTCGCAAACAAACACACAAAGCATTGCTGGCAAAGACGCAACCGCTACATGGTAGGATTACGATTGCTCGTTTGCGGAATTAGAGATTAGGCTTTCAGTCGATTTGATCTCTCGCAGATTCTGGAATCGTAGACCGCTACTTGCCGAATATTCGAAATCAATAGAAAGCGTCAGCATTTCAAAATATCTAAAATTTGATGACAGATGAGACGTGGATTTCCTGCACAAAAGCTACCGTTAACGAGTCATTCGTTATAAGTTTTGTGTAGAAAATTCAAATCTGCAAAAAGGCAAATAGTCTAAATTTTTTACTTACTTTAGAAGTTTAAATTGTGCTGGCTCAAAACCATATACTTGACTACTAGGTGAAACCAAAAAGAATTGCATTGTTAAGCGTTTGACTTTTTAGATTTAAATTTTAAAAGCCGAAAACATTATTTGGTGAAAAACTATGTGTATGCTTGGCTTAAATTACCACTAAATTTATTTTACATTTATTTATTGATTTACTATTTTGCATGAAGATTGCAAAAGAGCTTTGATTACTCTCCAGTTTCCAGTTTTCCACTCCGACTGCAATGTTCCGATATGACACGTCAGTCAAGGGATTACGTTCTAAAATTGGCAACCACATCACTCATAGTGAACAACGCAGTAAACTTTTCTGAAGGTTATATATATCTGCAGAATCAAACAAGTCGTAGTTGAAATGCATAAAGAGCTCCTCCTGGTAACTAGAGACCTACTTTTCTGCCTTCGCTTCTCATTTTTTTTCTTTCAGAATACATGCACTCTGCAAGCGTGTTCATGCACTAATTGCGAGTTTAAACTTAATCCAACATGACATTTAATATCTAATGCCCCAGAGGTTGACATCTTCAAATAGATTGGAAAAGCCGGCGCGCAGCAGAAGAGTTAAAGCTCTAGCCTCATCTCAAAACAGCGAGAGAAAACGAGTTCCAAATTCACATTCTCGGCAAATTTTAAACAGATGCCGCGGGGCATGTGAAAAACCGCTGACTTTTCGAGCAGAAAGTTTTCAAGAGGTAAAATACGACATTTAGGTTTTTATGCGGACTTCACCAAGTTAGTAATGAGCAAGTTCACCTGGGTCGTTATTTCAATGAGGCTTTAATCGTACTTTAATTACCATGCAAATTTAGTGTGATGTAAAGAGCTCCATTCATTCCATCAAGTTTACTAAACAGATTTTTAAGAAAATATTCGATTTCTGCATGGAATTCCTAACTTAAAAATTGCTCACAACTTGCAATTATGAATTGTTAAAATTGGAGCTCAAATTTAAGATTAAATCTTTTCAGGATTTTTTTCATAAGTCCCTCTCGTGTCGCTCGCTAATTTTCAACATGCTGATCAGAATCTCGCAGAGAAAAATCGGAACAGTGAGCTTTTGCAGTTTGAACGCAAAAGTGAACGGTTCAAGATGCTGGTCACGCGAGTACTAGCTGCATACAATTCTGGATAGCGGGAAACACGCGAATTGTCATTGGCCTGGAAAATTTTTGCACTGGCTGGCTGGTGCGCCGCTTTGAAGCCAGATTGGCCCCATTGTGCAGACGAGTGGAACGCCGGCTCGGTTCACTCTGCGCGTTTGTTTGTTTGCGCGCGAGCAGCCAGCGAGTGGGTGGGTTGATGGGTGGGCAATAATTAAAGGAGCCAGCCGTTCTGCGGGCGACGTGTGTTCTCGAACGCCACAAAGACCAGATTACGGCTCTCCACCTCTCCACCTGCCACGATTAACCCATTCAGATGCATCGCCTCATTTTCCATCCGTTGCTTTCTTTGCAGCCAGCCAACTAGGAGGGAGAGCAAACCACTAATTCAAATTACTCTGCCGTAAGAATAGCAAATTATTAGAGGTCTAAGCCGCGAGATTTAAGGTGGAGGCTAGCGGGACTGGCTTAGCCGAATTTTTGCCAGGTGGCGGCTGACCATTTTCACCGGCGGCTGGCGTGGCGGGCAATATTTCAAACGTGAAGTTTGGTAGTAATTAACGGCCTGAAGGGCCAGGAGACATTTTATCTTCTGCACTTTTAATTTTTGACACTTTTTCTCCGGCGGCTGGCGCGACTGGCGTGGCTAGCTGAGACCTGCACAAATTATTAATCAATCAAATTGTCTCCTTCAATATTTTAATTAAGTTGCATATGTATGTAGAATATACATATTAGTAATCAATCTTGTACTGACTTAATGTACAGAAACCTTTTATACCTTTACATTAAAAATATATAAAAAGCTACACCCTACGTTGGTAACCGCAAAAATTTATTTATCAGATAATCGGCTTAAACGTATATTATATACTTTTTAATGGCGAGCCCAGTTTACCAACTGAAAATGTGAATTTTGCTAAAAGGAGAATATCCTTCATAAGCCGCAAACTGTAGGAGAGACGAGAGAGCAATCAAAAAATAAAGCAAATAACGTGGCCAAACCATGTTTTTTTTAGAAAATTTTCAAAATCTGAGTTGGTATTGTTGGTTGGTTTTGATCATCGCATATTATAATATGATGAATTTTCGTTCCACAAACAATTGGTTACATCGATCACTCGTTACACTAGGTTTTTTGTTGCTTTATATATGGCTAAAAATCATCAACATTTTCATAAGGACCAAGAATTTATGATTTGTTTAATATCTTGCATGTATCTCTTTTAGCAATGGATTAGAATTTAAATTAAATTTTTAGTTCGCAAAAGAGCAGATTCCCCTGTTGGACACTTGAAAGTATACTTTGCATATTATATGGAGCAGTTCACGATAGATTTGTTTTGCCAGGCCAACTTATTTTTTGAGTGCTGAAAGCGAAACTAGTTCTTAAATAAAAACTGAAGCGTTGAAAATGGAACGAGGAAACGGCAAACCCGAAAGTCGGAACCGCGCAATAATTTGTCGAAGGGCCAGCTTTGGGGTGTCCTTTTCACATTCCTGCGAACTCCTCTCACACCACGCACGATATTGGGGTTGGCAAGCAGACGTAAGCTGTGAAAGTAGGCTGGGACACGCAAATAGAAAATCAGCGCAGGAGCGAGCGTATTAGGGCAGAGGATCCCGTCGTGCGCGCGGTGCACGTGTCACACAAAATAGGCGAAGAGCGGCTTTCGACCGGCGCGGCGCACACATGCATTATGCAAATTCGGCTGCACACATACACACACACACACACACACCCATACCCGTTCACGTAACGCGTGCCGTCGGCGTATTTTGCTGCCGCGCGCGGTTCAATTTTATTTTCCATCTTGGGACACCGGCAGGTGTTCAAAATCACAACACACTCGTGCTGGGTGTCGCATACATTACCCCCGTATATGTGTGTACGGACACTGTGAGAGCGGCGTGGAGCGCAGCAGAGCAGGCAGGGATCTTTTCATCTCGCCCAACCAGATTTATGACGCGCGGCCCTGCTGATTCCCGACGACAGCTGTGAGCAAAGCCGCCCTCGCAGCCATCCTTCCCCTTCAGCCCGGACAGCCAACGCCAAATCACGCGAAATGCTCTGCGCTCAAAGGGCGGGCGGAAAATTCAGTTTTGTTTCAACGCGACCGTAGCTGTGCAATATTAAGCTCTCACGTCCAATGTTAAATGGGGTTTCAAGGTTCTGCTATTTCTGCTCCAGCATTAATTTTATCAAATCGTAAAGAAATATTTATTTGAACAATTCTATGAAAAACAATATCACTTAATTTTTAGTGATGATAACTTTGTAATTTGATAGCACCGGTGCTTAAGCATTACTCAGATTCCTGAAAAAATCGCCCAAATTTATCCGATGCTCCCAGTATATTTCCCCTTAGGAATCTCCCTTAGGATAATAATTTCTGATGAAAATGTTCAATATGGTCTACCATATTTCATTTAACTTTTAGGACCACCTTTGCCCTTTTATTGAGTTCCTGATATTTATTTGCTGACTTCAGCTTTAAAACGTGCGAGGTCACTAGCTGCTGGCTTGCAAGGTGACATAAAGCGAGTGAGGACCATAATTAATCCTCTCTTTGCCGAGCACATGAGATTCTAATCGGAAATTTACACGAGCCTGTTGGATTTTTACGAGCGACACATGCTAAGTATGTTGCTGCTTGTGTTGTTGAGAGGCCGTAAAGTATGCACTCTGGCTGGTATGCAGATGATCGGCGATTTATTGCTCAAAGCGACATCGATTCTTATACGTGCTGGCAATTAGGTAGGTGCATGTCGGCGGCGGAATTCTGATGCTATCATCTCCGGCCCGCTCATTTTCACACGGAAGCATGATTTCCATAAGCAAGAAAGTGGGGCGCGAACGTCAATTTGCAGCGGCACCTGCAGTTTAATTTTAATTTCGTTTCCCGCTCTCTGGCACACAGAATGGAAGCTCATTTTGCTAACGAACAATTTTCCCGCTGGCCGACGAATGAAGAGCTGCTTTAATTTTTTCGCAGTGATTTTTTCCGTATTTTGCTTTGAGCGTGGCTCTTGATGCTGATAGTGCTTTTCACTCGCACGAGATGAAATTGTAATGTGATTTTGCTAATAGCATGTCATTATAGGTCTGTTGTTGAGCACAGCAAAAAAGAGCTCTATGCTAAAAATTCGTGTTGATTAGCGGGCTAATTTGATTGCGAGCCACTTTGGATATTGCGCAACTTTCCTCTTTCGAGAGAGAAACATGTTTTCATTTGACAAAGCAGTGAGAGAAGTAATTAGAATTTTAGGTTGAACACTTTTTGAGTATTACAAATGGGTTACAATGTGAGAAAAGCATACCTTAACAATATCAAATATTCGGGTAGCACTGTGGTCTTTCTCACATAAAAATTAATTTATAGTAATAGCAATTTGTAAACCATTTTCAATATTACAAAAAATAAAGCCACGTTGGGCAACATGTATTGTGTAACAGATATGTTAAAAACAACCATGCCCTTCAATCAAATTAGAATTAGAAATGAATTTTCATCATTTCTTTCAATGCATCACACGGTTTGAAAATTAAACACACAATCACTTCATAAAAACAGGAACAATCAATATCACTCACAACAAAACTTTATTATTTGAGCGTCATCATGTGTTGAATTTTCATAATAATTATCGAGTAAAAAACAAATCTGACTGAAAAATGTGCTCTTAACGGGTAAAAACTTTCTGCGTATGAAGTGATGTAGTTTCTAAGAATTATTTCCCTCTTTCTTCTCTCGCATTCAGTCAACACTTCCTCATTCATTGGCTCCCTTTTCCTGTTTCACCTCTTTATTCCAAATACGCCTTTTCCTTTCCCTTCGACTCTCACACAATAAATCACAAGATGAAAAGAATATTCAACTTCGTGGCCCATGCAAGAGGGCTTTGGCCGCGAACTTCATTAGTCGTTTGCGCTCAAAATTTAACGTGCCGGGTTCGGCTGGCGAAAATCAATTCCACGTGAGGGAATTCAGGGCAGGCAGCCGGCAGGCAAGCAGGCAGGCGAGTTTGCATTACCGAAATTGCCTGCCAAGGCGAGTGAGCGAGGCAAGAAAAGGGATAAGAGAGGTCAATTCGCGACAGGAAAACAAATTGCGCCCTCTAAATAATAAATCGTCGCGCAAACTGAAACACATGCGCGAGCGTCCGCCCGCCGAAATGGCTTCATTTCAATTTGCATTTTTCTATCCGGCCTATTGAGACAAATGGCTCTCGTATATTTCTCAGGATTTGGCTTGATTTATGGGCGCGCTGATGGAATTGCTCCTCCGGCCACAATCACCCGCCAAATCCCCCGTCCGTCAGCCGAAGTGTGCGAACGCCCGTTAGATAATTAAAAGTGGCACCGAGGCACTGGCTTATCGCAAACCCTTTCTCCGCCGACAGCGCAGAGATAATTACGTTTTTGATGGAAATTGCATCAGAACGACTGTCAAAAGCGGAGACCTCTCTTGAAAGTAGCCTGCCTGTCTTCAGTGAGGACTTTTGCTGATCAAACGTCTCCATTCCTTTGGAAAAATGATAGCCAAGGTTGCGAGCCCCAACCTGACACAAATTCGCAGCCATATCAAAAACGTGTCGTGTGGTGGCGCAAGCGATTGCGGAGAAAGTAGCTTTTTCCCCAAGTCCCGCATGCTGAAGGAGCTCTTTTTGCTCAGGACTTCTCCTGAGTACCAGCATGTTTGCTCTTGAAAAATTGCACGACGAAGCGGTGAAAAATTGCCAGTCATACGCACTTTGCCAGAACTCGCTTGATCTCACGCGAGAAGTGCGATTCATTGAATCAAAGTTAGGCTACGCGGATAGCGGCCTCGTCACGCCGGTTGCATACTTCCCACACACAAAACGAATAACTCTATATCAAAATTTGGTGGAGAGCAGCTGAGGTGTTAGTACAAAGTGTTTTAGATTTGAATGAATAAACCATAATTTACTGGTCTTGTTACTATATATCTTATACAAAGCATAATTTTGAAAGTGCTTTTTTTTCAATTCTTCGCTTTGAAAAACAAATCTCGATTTTCCAGCAAATGATTTTCCACACATCTGAGAATCATTCCAGCCCATGCTTGGAGTGGCAATTTAAACGCAGCAATCGTGGGCAGCTGGCATTAGCAATCTTAGTCCGTTTTCGGGTTGGTCGGCGTGGATATTTTGACACTTAACCTCTCTGGGGGGCAAAAAACGCATCGCTTTTTACAAGAAGGGACGTCTCTGCGGCCTGGGAGAATTAACATGACACTTGGAGATTAAGCGAGAGCAGTTTGGACAAATAACAGACATCTCGGTATTAAGTCCTGATGCCAAGAAATCGATCCCAGCGCCCCAGGGACGAGCCAAAAGCACACGCAGACCCAACCAAATCGCAGCCGACCATACTAGCCTTCAGGATAAGTGCGAAACAGGTCCATCTAAATGAATACGGCTGAAAAATACTGTAGTTTCTTATTATATTTCCTTTGGGATCGGAAAAATACATAGCACCATCCACCGATAAATATAACATGGTATTTTTCATATTTTGCGAACATAAAAGTTGGTACAACAGTAGTTGTGGCATTAAATTAAATGAATTGTCAAGCATGCACAAATCAATTTTGCTGTTGGCTCCAAGTGAGGTTTTAAGTTCTGGATCCTTGACTTTCCTTGGCATCTTCTATTCTTACTTCTAAGGAACTGAATATATTTTAACAAAATGAAAATGTTTGTATTTGTAAATTTTTGACGATGTTATCAATAATTTCTATTAGACTATGATCGACTGCTCTAAAAATTATTAATGTCATCGAGTGTACATTCCATTTCAATGAAATGCCTATTGGCCGGTCGTGTAGCGTCAAACGAGGGCCGTTTGGAGCGGCCGATGTGGAATGGGGTCGGGGCCGATTGTCGACTCGGATGCGACACGGTGGCCGCAGACGTGACGAGCCTTACGATCCGCCTCTAACGACGCCCGGCACACAACATTAATTAGCAGCCGCATCGAACCCATCGAATTGGCGGCCGATCCTCGGGGACCCAGGGCCCCGCCGGCACAACAATTACTCGTACTTTGAAGGGGTCAAGGCTGACGAGTGACAACCCACGACGGGACTTTGCTCTCTCTCTCTCTCTCTCTCTCTCTCTCTCTCTCTCTCTCTCTCTCTCTCTCTCTCTCTCTCTCTCTCTCTCTCTCTCTCTCTCTCTCTCTCTCTCTCTCTCTCTCTCTCTCTCTCTCTGCCGAAACAAGAAAATCGGACGGATAATGCAATTCTGCGGTTTGGAAATCCTATATGCATGAGCGAATGGAGCCAAATTGGGCTCCAAACAGCGCCGTTTGCATTTCAGACTAATCAAACAGGAAACATGATACGTGCACGTATCTTCCTTCATTAGTGCGAGCGCGGAGACTTTGAAATTCCAGCCGCTCGTAACGCGAGATTTTTAGGAATATTGGGAAGAAAAAACCAATACTATGGTCTGAGAAATATGAAGATATTGGAACTAAATTGTATCAAATTTCAATCAAATTTCCAACCTTCCCTAGTTGAGTTTTGTTGCAGTTTTTCTATCAGAATTCCCTAGCTTTAAATCACTCAAGTGGAAATTAAATGTTATATTTCGTTACCGAAGGTGTATTCTCCAATGACCTGCGGCGGTTGTGAAATAATTTACTTTTGTTAGTGTTGCAGCGGCTCAATAATTGATTCCCTGGTGGTCAGATGCGGCGGTGATTAGTTCCGACGCTCACCGCACTCTTTGCCTCGAGACAAATTTCTTGTGGGAAATCAAGATAAAAGCGGAGGTGTTGCGCTAGGCCAATTAGAGATTTATGGGGGTCGGTGTTGTTTGTTTGTACTTACGGAGGTCGAGGCTGCTCACCACACCCACCAACAACACCGCCAGGCACACTCGCCGATGCATTTCACTGAGTCCGTGTGGTCGCTCAACAAACACGCACAGTGGTGTTCACCAGAGACACATGCGACGCCACTGCTGCAACCTGCAACAAGAAGGTAAACTCGGGTTCTTAAAAATTCGTTGACTGTTAAAAAACTGAAATTGTTCATTCAGCATATTGAACAAACTTTTGAATAATCCTCAAATTTCCTTTAAAATAGGTTTTAATTGAAAAAATATATCGTGGAGTACCATTAATCCCATCACTGGCCTGTCAGGTAAATATAAACATTATAAGATTTTTTTCTTATCAAAATCTGAAATCTTACATTTAAATTCAGCTCACAAGATGAATTAAAAAAATTATGATATCTTTATTTGAATGAAGCAATCATAACCATTTTTTCAAACTTCACCTTTAAGATCATTTTATGTCGATTTTATCAATTAGAACTAATTCTTTGCAAATAATTCTTTTAATTTATCCATTTCCCTTCTAGCATTTTCTGTTTAAATGACAGTCAATTCTATCTGCCTGTCATTTCAATTGGAACTCTCGATAGGAAAACTTGTTAGTACTGAGCTGATTGAATCATTTAGCCTATATGTTTGAGTTTGCAAAGACTGTTCGTTTGTTCTCGACATTGATCGATATGCTCACGCACGCTAGTTTACTTTGGCATTCTGTTTGCATTGGGATTACTCTATTAAAAACTTGGATCTGTCAGTTTTCTGTTTTCCTCCCAACCAACTTTATTTCCAACAATGCTTAAGTGGGGCAGAAGAGAATTAACAAGTCTCTAATAATAGTCTATTATTTCTCCAATTGACAAATAGAAGGCTGACTAAGAATCCTTGTGAAGGGAGAGACAAACTTTATTAACCCACTTTCGACTGAAATTAGGATGCATGTCTGGAGGAAAGAACAAGTTTAGTCATTGCAATTCGATCAACGACTTCTGTGCAGATGTCCTTGACTAAATTAGCGATAAAGTAAAAAAAACCTAGGCAAAACTCTTTGCTGGGATGGGCAAGTTTCACGTTAATTTCAAAAAGCTTAAGGTTCGTTAAACACTGCTCAAATTCAGAAATTAAATTAACACCCGAGAAAATGGTCCTTGAGTGGGCTGGGTCCCTGCGGCCTGGTGCGCCCATGTTATCAGTTCGCAGTGTTATTGGAACCCAGGTTTCAACATTCGTTGTAGTTCAGTACTTCCCGGTCCTCCGACAGGGATAAAAAGAGCAAAAAATAAAATCCAGTTAGTTAAGAGCCTTATTTTGCCACATTTTGATAACGGTGATATTGTATTTTGTAACCTTAGCGCAACTCAGATAAATAAAGTCCAAACATTACCGATTCGTTGCATTTACAACTTAAAACGCGGACAGCGTCTTTCAATTTTGCATAGTAAAATGTCAATTTCTTAAATTAATTTATCGTTGGAAATTTCACTACTTACTAGCTCAGACTAAAAAATACTGTACAAAAACTGTCCTTCGTACCTGTATCCATTTGTTGCAACCATTCGAGATGTTAATTTATTAAGTAAAGCCAGAGCGCACAATTATGAAACTGTTAGCTCCTTTTGTGAGCGTCGAAGTGCCAGAGAATGTTTTTCAGGTTCAGTGCTACCGTTTGTGGAATAATTCGCAGCCGAATATATGTTTAAATGAGAACATCAATGGTACATTTGAAGTGCAACTCAAAGACCAATTCTTCAAGATGTATTAAACACTTTCTCTCACCCTTCTTTACCCTTCATTTGTGTAATTTGTTCATTTCGTCTAGAGGTGACAATGTATGGGGCAAAGTGGCCCTGCTGAACTACAATAAAGTTCATTTTGAAACTAAATTTGGAATTTTTTAGATATTCTATAATAAAGTAATGAAGATTCCTTTTGACCTAATCTCAATCTTAGAAAAGGAGTAAATTAAACGGAGAACTCGGTGGAGGTTCAAAGAGTGTCATATCAGGTGTGCTAATTCTAATTACAAACTCAGCAGAGGGCATTAAGTAATGAGCAGGGCTGCTGGGCGTTGCAGCTAAATGCGAAGGCGACGAGTGCACCACCCTTTGATGATGAAAATTGAGATAAATTGCGTCCGCACTCAAGGGAAGGGGTAGCTCGCTTATTATATACGATTCGGCTGCCTTGATATCCGCCCGCCAGAATATATATGGCTCATAATAACACGGTTACCGCATCAAGATTGATGAACTTTTCCGCCCTTGTTTATACTCGCGGCAGCGGTGGCGGCGTCAAAAGCGGCCGAAAGGGATTTTGCTCTGTCAACTTTCTTTCTCGTCTGTAATACCTGCCAATTAAGAGCCGAACTCGAATCACGCGTGACGGACGCAAAGACTCATTCCAAATAAACAATATCCAGCTGAGATTTCGGCTTCTCGTGTTATTTGTTTCGCTCGCGTCGCCAAAGATTTCATTTGTTCTCCCCGACAACTCAATGACGCCAGGACTTCGGACACAAAAGCCGCTGCCAGCGTAAAAGAGAAAGTATTGATTGCGATCCCAACTTAGCGTCACCGCTGCGGGCGTGCCAAAAATGAAATGACTGATGCCTAAAATAAATTTTATTTGGCGTCCATGGAAAATCTATGCTGTTAAATTTTACGATGTCAATCTTTTATAAAGCAAGGAATCATGATCAAGATACAAAAATTTGAATTTTACTCTGCTTGGTGGCATTTTGACAAGAATCTTAAAAATGCCTCTTTTAAAAATGTATCGCTATACGTCTGTTTTCTTCGGTTATTATTTACAATTATAAAAATCATTTTCTCTAAGATTTCCCAACACAACTAAAATTTACCCCAGCTGTTAATGCGAGTTGGAAACCAATCATTTTCCCTGCAGTTCCGAGTTCGCAGAGTCAATAAATCGCGGCGTTCAGTCCTTAATTCCTCTTATGGCTTGCAAAGGAATCAATATAGAGCAGTTCCAATCGACGACTATTTTTCACACTGCGCGACCGAGAAATAATGCTTTTTATTTGCGAAGACAATATTGAAAGACGAGTTATTCGTTCTGGTTAGCAGCCGGCCGTGAAAATTTCGTTCGCAATTTCGACGCCGTCTCCGCTGCTTTTTGCGGTGAGAAAGGAATTGTGCAGAGGAGAGGCGCATGAGTTACAACTATTTGGCATCAATTCTGGTGGAAGGCGGAAAAGAATGGTGAGCGAGAAAGAGCCGGCCGGGTGAGAAAGAGCTTCTTCTGCTCTCTCCTCCTTCTCTCCATCTAATCACGCTTCAATATCTCACACCCTTTTTATTTCCAGCGGCAGCCAAAGCAAAAATGGAGAAGAAAACGAGAATTTCATCCAGTGCGCGCCAGAGTCCAAAAGCGAGCGCTTGATATATACTGCGCCTAACTAAGTTACACTTCTCTATATCGCCTCCTCTCGTTCGCCGAGAGATATTGCACCGGGCGAATGGAATTGAAATCAATAATGCATACATGACTGGAGCCGACAAGGATGAAACAATCTTTCCCGTCTGATTCAACATGTAGCCGGTGAACGCGGATTGTTGCCAGCGAAAAATTCCGTGTGCACCCTTCCGATACGCGGGAAACAGAGATCTGAGGTGTTGAGCAGAGGGGACGAAATGACAAAAATCGATAAAGACAAATTTAATAATTTAATGCCTACAAATTTTCAATCACTAGATTAGATAAGATCTATTTTTATATCATTGTTTTACACTTCAAATGAATAAATATTCTTAATTTGTAAAACAAATTTGTGTGCTGCCATTCATCTGGATGGTTTTGGTTTTAGATGCCTTTTAAATTTGACAGAGCTCATTATTTTGAGAATCTAATTCAGGAGTTTTGGTCGATAATTATGGTAAACTATTAAAAAGAAAACCATTTTGAAACTGTTTCGGTTAAGATCTGAAACTCTATGGATTGTGTAGTAAATTGAAACTTTTCCCACTGAGAAAGTGGAAAAAACAATTTACGTGCAGAATTCAATTCTCCTGCGCCGCTGAGTGCATTGGGTCGTTTGAAAAGCAGGAGTGCCATATTGATTTTCAAAGTTGCACAACCACAAATTTGCTGCAAAACGTGAGCTAGGACCCTGTGAGCAGGGCGTGCGGCTTTCCGGTCTCGGTAGGCAGGGAGAAATAGTCGCGGGGCAAATATTTTCGAACCACTGCCCACGAAGCACATTATTTTGTAATCTGGCACGAGAAAGAGACGGTTGGGTCAACGCAGTGTGGCGTGACAGAGAAAGGGAGCCAGCCTCAAATATTCACACACTAAAAGGCCTCTGCAGCAGCGGCTTTTTCCTAGCAAAAAGAAGAAAGCCGTCGTGTTTCCATGCGCATGCACACTCTTTTTCTTTGCGTGTTGTTTTCCATTGCGCGCACACGTGTTTTGCATTTAAATCGAGCCTCTCCAAAATATGTATGCATACGTTTCCTTGGCGTTTGCAAATGAATAGCCCGACTGCCGGGTTCTCTTCGCTCACTCGTGTTTTTCACACGTCGTTCGCGTCATCATTAGCCTGCCGGCGGTGCCGCGCGACTATTGGCGACTGCAATCATCGAGCTCAGGGAAATAGAAAAACTGCCCTATGAGTAGTGAGTATAAAGCAAGGGTCTGTTTTGTAGCAAAGCTCTTTGCTCACAGATGGACTGTTCAGTGTTAAGTGCAGTTGTACGCTCGGAAAATTTTATGCGAAATTTATATTCCCTTTGCCTTGAAATTTTTATTCGAGGGAGGCATTTCTGACGATGAGGAAATAAACGGACTTGTCCTCGTTGGTTTCAGTTGAGACTTTTATTGTTCTCGAAATGTTTCAGCTCCAAAGAGTGCCCTAATCATGAGAAATTGTACATTTTCTATTAGTAAAACATTTTCACAAAATATTGCTTATTTTTTAAAAAGAAGAAAGGCTTGACATTATGCTATACATTTTCACAAAAAGTTTAAATCCTTCAGATCTCAAGTACAAGAAAAAGGAAAGATATTTTCAACCTAGTCATAAGGGGGTTCTAACACGTAGGCTCTCAGGTACAAAAATGATATTTTTTTATAAATTTGCGCTCACCAATTTTCTTTGAACCACCGCCGGCACTGTGTATGTTCGGTTCGTTTGAAAAATTTCTCCCCTTCCACACGAATTGTGTTCTTCCAACTACCATGCAATACATAGCTCGCTTGGCGTAATAATTATTACATTTTGGAAGTTTCGATCGCCTTTTGCTTCGACCACCAACCTTTTTGGTATGTTTTTCCGGTTTTCTGGATTTTTACATATTTCCAGTCAAAGGAGTGTCCCTCTTCCTGCGCATGTTGCGCTAACTAAAATAGCCATTTGACTGGTTTTGACTGAGATCTTTTTCTTGGGATATTTACAGCCTGGATAAACAGGCCTTTGGTTGAGAAAAATTTTAAAGAACCAAAATTTTGGAGGGAAGCCAGTCAAGCTTTCTCATTGTCAGCTGCAGTCAAAAAAAGACTTTTCATGTGATGCGCGTTGCAGCGCTGCAGATAAGACCCACAAACATTTGTGCGTGTCACGCGCCTCGTGTATAGCCGAGTGGGTGCACGATTTCCCAGCGAAATCTGATCGCACGCAATTTTTTATGTCGTCTTTCCGTCGTCGTCGTCGTTGGTATTTCGTCGTGGCCGCGGAGAGAATACCAAACTAGGCGTCATCTCGAAAGCGAAAGAGGGAGAAACAAATTTGAATCGATTCTCAACCCTCTCTCACTCTGCTCTTTCACTTTCCTTTTGCATTTAATGTGTAACAATAATGCTTCGAGTGCAGTGGAGCGAGCAGCTCAAGATATGAAATTCGCCCTGGGCGTCCGCCATTCTTCGACAGAGAAGAAGACTTTTGAAAGCAGCACAGACGCAACAGTCGAGTGAACTCAACTTGATTTTCAGCTTGTTTGTTGGTTTGTTTGTTTATTCGCAGCCAAAGGTAAATTATCCTGACGTGATCACCAACCAGAAGAGAACAAACAGTTTTCACGACACATAGAATTTAATATCGTCGGAACTCAGCAGACATACACAAGCACACGTGGCTGTGCAAACACAAATTTCACCCACTGCAGGCCGCAGACGTTAATTTCCAATCTATTAGACGACCGTGTGTTTGTTTGTCAATTTCTTGAGCTTCATTTTGTTGCGTCTCATGCGGTCGCTATTTTAGTGTATTTGATCTAAAATACATAGCAACGTTTATGCATTAGTGCGCGCTTCAATTACTGAAAGTTTGCCTCAATATTAAGCGATGGGTGGTGGCCCAAAGTTTTCCTTAACTATCAATTCTTATTTCGTCAAATATAAATCTAAAAGAACTTATTCATATTGTAGAAAAATATGTGTGGTGAAATCGTGCCTTTTTTCAAATTAAAGCTTATTAAATTGATCGATAGAACGGCTTTAGTAAAAAATTTAAATCAGGATTGGAATCGATTAGTATGAGCACTCTTGCTTTGATAGTTCAGCACAAGAATATTAATAATATGCAGCCTTTTGATGACTGGATATTTTTTAACATGACATTGTTCTTGCTCTCTTCAGCATATGGTGATTGCCAGATGACCTTTACAGAATACAGCAAAGCTGCATTCTAATCTTACAATTTCTTAACGATGCTATTGGGTTTGATGGATTGTTTTAACTGACACCGTTGTATAAATTAATTTCAATTTCATGTTTGGAATTTTCTCCATTAATTTCAGAGAAATAAAAAATTTTATTTCCAATTTTACTATTTATGACCTTCAATTTTTTTATGCACCCGGATATTTTTGAATCTCTAAAGAAATTATCTGGATCTTTACAGACTTCTCTTGAGTTCTAAATCCTCATGAACAGTTTTTAATGATATATAATGCTGCCTAACAGCTGAGTAATTTTCATGAAATGATTTCTTTCCTTAAGTGCTTTTAGGACGAAAAGTGCCATTTGCATTTGTCCTGTTCAAGAATATAAGTGCTCACACGGTCGCCGCGTGCCACATACATTGACATCTCGCTCCAGCTATAGGAGGAAAGAGTAGAGCGATGGTAACGCTTAAGTAATTAGAATTGCGATCATGTCTGATGCATTTTCACTTTTTTACGATCTTCCAAGAGGAGAGATCATCTCAGCCGATTTGACGCTCCGTGCTGGGTAATGGCTCCGCAGAGCAAAAAATCGGCCGAGCAAGAAGACGTGGCTCATACAAAACTAGCTCAGAGATGGGATGGGGATGTGAAAAACGTTGTCGAAATATGAGAAATTTCGCACACATCATCCAATAAGTTAGTTACAACTAATACAAGTTTTTCAAATCAAGGCTCCCAAGTTATTGATACACCTTTAAATATAATACATTTAGGAGGAAATATTAAAATAATATTATTTATTCGATTATCATTTATCAAAATATATTGTGAATCACAAAATTCTTATAACCCAGAAGAAACGCTGCTCTATGAAAAAATTTAGATTTCGCAATAGAGCGGAAATTGTAAATTTCACCTTTTTCACGGCCCTAAATCTAGGACGTCGTGGAAGGATACATTTATGCTTGGATTCGTCTTATTCGAGTCTCCTTTCATCAAAACGTGCGATATGAAAAATTCCAGTCCTGTGTGCCGAGCGCGCAGTGAAAAAAGGTATTGAAAGAGCGACGAATGTGAGAGTGCGTGAGAGCACAACCGGGCAGATCGGCAACTTTTCTTTGACTCGCAAAGCTTGCGCATTAAGCAAAGTGTATCGTCACGCGCCCGCTGTCAAAAACGTCGAACGCTCAGTAATTATTATGAGTGGACCGTTTCCTCCACACCAATATTCGCCATTCATGTTTGATGGGAGGACCGAAAAATGGGGTATCATTGATGACTCGCAGTCGTCTTTATAAGCAGGCAGACACCTTCATAAACACAACTATGAGAATGGTCTGCTGTTTGGTAGACTCAGGTTCCAACCTGAAGTAGTAATATTTCAGCCAAATATTAGGGAAAGGCATGCTTGCTGTTATTGCAAATTTTCTAAATTTCAAACCATTTTTCGAAATGAATTTTACATTCACAGCCTATCTTTATTTATTTATTTATTCTCAAATTTAGTCATAATAATACATTATAGTATCACAGGTCAATTTTATCACTTTAAAACTATAAATAACATTTTTAATGACACCCGCCGACCCCTTTAACTTACAACAATGCTCTCTAACGTGCCGAGCTGCTGCTGCTGATTACTTACTCGGTAGCTACTTTTGTTAACAAATCACCTTTTTCGATATTCCTTTTGTCGTTCAGAATTCATTAACTCGCCTTGACTTTATTTATTACATAGGGGCCAAAAGTGCGTTTACGCTCGAGCAGGTAAAAGGCAGGTCACAACACATGCATTGTTCAGAGATTTTTCTTTTACAATGAATTCTTACTTTGATGAACATTTTTCATACATTTTTCACCAAATACATTTTGCGATTTTAACACTTTTGTAGTTAAATCAAATGAATTTATGAGTTATAATTTTTTAGTTAGAAATGTGAAGTGATTAGTTATAATTTATAAAATATTCTACAAGTCTAGGCCACTTCGGCTTTGTCCTGCTAGACTGGGTCTTAGCCTACTTGTTTGCCTGAAGTGTCGCCCTTTCTCACATGTTTTTGACTGTGATAAAATAATGTAGTTTGGACTAATTGTGCGAATAAACAAACATAATGTATAGTACTGATAAATTCAACACGCGATATTAAAAGTGATCTTTGAGAGAAAAAAAATAAACCAACCCTTCTGAAACTTTGGCACTCCCGGTTTTTAAGAACAGAAGTTGGGTAAGATATGGTATGAAATTTTGGCAACCAAATGTCAAAAAAGTTTCATACGAAAAGAGGGAGATTTATAAGTTTGCAACGAGTTGGTTGTATACATATTTAGGTCATTACCGTTGCGAGATGTGGTGAGAGAGGATGAGCAAAAGATTGGCAAGAAGTTGTGCGCACCTAAAGAGCTTTCGCCGAAAAGAACTTCTTTCAAACAAATTAACGTTTATCTTTTGCCGTTGGAAAATACGCTCCAGTTTGATGCACGGTAAAAAATACGCCGAGCAAAAGAGATGAAAGGAAAATGGGATTCTTTTAATTAAGAGTGAAAAATGAAACGTACAGAAAGGCGTCTTTTGCAGGCCTTGAGCACGCGTGCGATAACATCTCTTTTACGCGTCTCTTCACAATTTTTAATTGGAAGGATCAAGCCCTCACACGCTCTGTGTCTACGTCGGATTATTTGCGTGCTCTTAATTAAGCGGACACGCCTCCTTCTTTAGGGTGAACCGACACTCATCTCCGCTTCTTGTTTTCTTCTTTTACGCCTCCAATGAAGCAAGAAAGGGGAGAGAAACGCGTGCGTTCTTTTGTTTGCCACGACAATTTGTGATTTCCTCGAAAAAAAAATGAATTAAGGGAAACAACATTTTAGCCACCATGTTCAGCTTTAAAAAATGTATTTTCCCTGCTGACAAGAGTGCGTGTAGGGTTTTTTCATTTCTGCGTTCATACAAAGATTTACCAAATAATGAAAATTTACAACCTTATTTAAATTATGAAATAAAAATGCAAATATTGAACGCGTTTTACATAGTTTGAAATATTATTTCAAATTAAAATGAAATATTATTTCAAATTGACCTTGACATACAAGAACTAAAATAAATAAATGAAGAATTTTCGAACGTTTATCAACATTTCATTCTTGCAAGAGTGAATCGTCGGTATGTGTTTTATGTTTCAATCGATTTTTATTTCGGTTTGAAACATGTCATAGACAAATTTTTATGCTAGATGATTTTGCATTTTAAATGGTAAGATGAAACTTATCAGTCTTTACCCCAATAAAGAGACACAAAAGAAATGAAAAATCAGACGACAAAAATTGAGACGTGGAATACGACGTATGATGTCTTTTATTCAGTTAAAAAATTCGACAGAAAATATTGAAAAATAACATTTCATGCTTTACTTGTTCACTGTTGGCGCCCACACACTTTCTTTACTGCCAAATGAGCTTGGCGACGAAAAAGTCAAAGTTTATTCAGTCTGCGAAGGAATAAAAATGCTCCTTTGGGATCGTTTGGACCGCTGACAAGTCTGCTTCCATAGCGCCAGCAGTCGTTATGAATTGCTAATCTTGGCCTTCAAAATTTGGAACAAAGAAAAATTATATCGCATAAATTAGGCAATAGCAAAATTTCATTTTGCTGACAACTGATTGTAACTAGTAATCAATAGTAAAAAATAGATTTGAAACCATTATTTTAACCGTAAAGGTTCAATTCGGACATATAAGAGCCATTAGAGCCATGAAGAACAACTTCCAATTATCTTTGAGACGGTATTTCCGTTTGCGTACGAACCCTTTTAGCGTCGCTTTCCACGAGCCCAGTTTACTTCTCAACCCTTGGCAGATAAGCAGCAGAGTGATGATAATAGGCACAGCGTTCGTGCTAACGAATTCATAACACCTGACGCGCAAATTGACCCTTAAAACACGTGCAAAAAGGACAATTAGCCGTCCTAAAAGAGGGGGCGGGGCTGGTACGACCCTCTCGCAGAGTGTGCCGAGATACCAAGTCGTTTTCTGCGGCAAAGTTTGCGACACTTGATTATACGCCGGAGAGCAAAAAGTGGAGCGAATGACACGCGGCGTGTACAAAGTGGTGCATCCGCCCGCTCTTCTTATTATTTATACAAGCGCGCGCTTTGGAAAAGCAACACTCTGCCCTGCCCGCCCAGTGCGATAAAACTACTCGCGCGAGTAAGATGAATTGCTGTGCTACTTAGGGGCCAGGGGTGGAAAAAATTCCTTTGTCACCCGAAGCTTTCGCTGGCAAAACCACAGCTTGGTTTTAGACTTTGTCGAAAGTTGCTGTCTTACTTGAAATGCTTTCTTCCAAAAACACTTGAACAATTGGACACACAAACTGATTAAAACCCAAAAGTTCTTCAAACGTAGGCTTCCAATGATAAATAGCTGTAGTTACTTTTTTATTATTTATCAAGAAATGTATGAGCGTAATTTTAATTGAATAAACGGACACATTTTTCATAGGAAGGCTGTTTCAAATATGAATTGATATACAGACCAAAAAATCAACTTGCTTTCGTCATCAGCTTGAAACACTATCGCAAAATTCATAATCACAGTTTAGATATTTCTTTCACCGCAAGAAAAATTGTTTGTCAAAAGTTTCTGAAAAGAAGGGTACTTAATAAAATTGTTTCTATATGTATGTTATACATACTTGCCCCTTGAAGTGCACGATTGTCACCATTTTAAACTTACTTTGGCACAAAGAAATTAATTGCTCAACGTCGTAATTACAGTTGAACAAACAGAATATGATCGTGAATGTTTATAAATAATTGACGCTCAAGACCCAATATTTGCAACTTTGTTTCTTCGCTTTTTGGACCAGATCTTGCGTGGTGAAGCGTACAAGACCCGATGTGTTACAATCTTTTTGTGCTCTATTATTGTTATTATATTCTGACAAGTATGTATAATTAACTGATAATTCATTTCACGTGCCTTAGATTTGAGCATCACCTATGAATGATATTTTAAAAGTAATTCCCTGCGTGTTAATAGATAAATGTGTTTTATACAATATCTTTAGTTAGGTAATAATGGCTGAAAAAAATAGTAGCTAATAACATAGCCTTCTCCAGGACGTGATAAAATGGGCGGAATCTAAGGGAAATTGAGGCATTTTGTTTTAACGAAAAGGAGCTGGACAAATTGATGAGCAAAGTGTGGGCAGTTAAGGAAAAATTAGGAGCCGCCATCGCAATGAACAATCCTCAGACGGGATACTTTGATATTTAATAATTAATAATGGTTTCTCATCCAGGATTAAAATTCAAATCCACGCTTCCTGGAAAACATTCTCCCACGGAAAACGAAAAAGGCTGGCGAGATTATTTTTGCTGCCGCTTTCAGCTCAGGATTATGCAATATAGAGCGCGATGCAACACGCGCTTATCCATTTCATAAACAAACTAATATAGACAACAACTCAGTTGAATCTTTGCTAGCGAGAAAGAGGACATTGTATTCTCCTCTCTCTCTCTCTCTCTCTCTCTCTCTTGTACAAAGCTCGATAATGCAGCGTAATATAATAATGCCGCGCTTGCGAGTTCATTACTCGGCTGGCGGCGAGGATTTAAAGCGAGTGCGTTTGACTTTTGCCAAGAGTGAGAGAGAGCAAGCAAGCGAGCGAAGAGCTTTGATTGCGACTGCAGAGTCGTTTGAAGTCGCAGGGCGGGGGATGCTTATCAGGTGCTCACCTACAAAGGTATGGTATAGTGCAGCCGACTCAGTCACCGGGCAAAAGCCAGCGTAATCCCGCCCGTCGCTCTCCAGGCTAATTAAGCGCCTCAAACTTGCACTCGTACATCGCATTTGATGCTCAAGACGCCCGCAGGACACATTAATAACACCGACAGACCCACCGTCGAACTCTGTTTGCTCTGTGAACGCTAGCATAAAATTATTTGCTTGAGACAATTAAAAATCGCACTGGGCATTATTATGTTTCGTTTGTTTGCTGAATAAAAACTCTCGAATTTCGAGGGATAAATTTTTAAATTGCATGCTTCTTAAAATTTAAATATCACAGTAACTCGTAATCGAGGATTGTTTTTGGAGAAATATCAAACTCATAATTAGAGGGGAAAACACCGATTTTTCATAAAATGCTTTGGATTAAAAATAAATCTGAGCAGTATATTGAGGGCCCAGCTAAACATCTTCGGTATGATCACCAATTTTCACAAAATAATATTTTTTTATAAAAAAAAAACCCCCAGAGCCATATTTTTTGCCGTCTCTAAATCTTTTTTTAATTTTTAGCAGCGATAAAATGTCATTAATCATAAGCTCGCTCTATCATATTTTTTCATTTCAATCAGATATGCTCCTTCATTAAGAACAAAAAGTAAGAATTTCAATATCTAAAATACTTTCAAAATTCACTTCCTCTAGTTATCTCAAGCTGGTGAAATTCGCACACTTTTAATAACCGTGCAAATTTAATCGCGAGTGATTTTATTTGGGCGTCGAGGAGGCGAGTCTAACTCGAGACAAAGTGCCGCGGGGCGAAAGCGCGAGAACAACTCGCATAATTAAGGCTGAAGATAAAAATAACAGCGAGAGAGGCAGAGGCTGGAACATTATTTACGCCAGACACCAGCCTTTTTCCCGTCCATGTGTTTTTTCCGAGCATTTCATTGTCTGGCGTCTGGATCTGTGCGCGTGCTGGGTGCGAACGCTGATTTTTGCAGCTAGTACTCTTTATTCCAAAGTGTTGTTTTATCTTGCTCTGAGAACTTTTCTGCGCCCGTTCTCCGCCGAGGGAAATGGATTTTCGATAACAGCTCACCTGCTTAAGTAGAGCAGATTGCCGGCGCGTAATGCAAAATTAATGAAGTTTGCAGAGCAGATCGCGCACCGTATTTAGAAAATGGCGCTACTGATACACCTACGATATGGTTCATAACACACAGCTTGTATCAGTGCGCCCAAAGCGAGGAAAATGCTGTGTCACTACGAATCTGCGTTCGACGTTGCTCAAACAAAATCTCTTTATTATGGGCAAAACTTTCTTAATATCTCTAGAGTTACAAGAGATTTTTTATACATTCGGATATTAATAAATTGTAGGCTGGAGTTCTATTTTTGAGCAGGCTTCATGTAGATAGCGACATTATTGAAAGAGAGATTTACTTCACAAATTCAAGAAAATGCAGCGATTCAGTCTTTGTTGATCTCTTCGTGATAGCGTATTGTGTAAGCTCAACCCAAACGACCAGCTTAGTATATGGTAGTTTTGTGCACTTTAAAGAAATGCATGTTTTCATTTTTTAAATGATTTGAAAGAATCGAAAGATGAAAAATCATAAAATATATTGATGAGTTTTCCGTAAACGAAATGTATAAAATCGCAACGTGGCATGATTTATGTTGGGCATTTAATCTTGCTAGCTTGAGTCAGATTAATAGCTCAAAAGTGGAGAAACCTAAACTTCTAATAAAAAAATACATTCACAATGGTACTTCTTGTTTTATCACGGAGTAAATAGTGGACTCTGTGAAAAACGAATCGCGTAAAAATGAATCTATCAAAGTGAACCGTTTTCTAATTTTAGTCATCGTGGCTGTTTGGTAAAACACATTACAAGCTCATTCTGCGAGATATTAAGAAGCAGGTTCCCTACAAGTTTATTGTATGTACATCACTGTCTTCAGAAGGTTATGAAACTAACCATTATTTTACATAAATTAAAAATTATTAAAAGGTATACTTCTCATCATGACTTTAAATTCTCAATGTGATATTTGTGTATGTTTCCATCCTTTATGGATATTTTGCTACTGTTACAAAGGGCGCATAAAATTGAATGATCATACACTTAATTTTCCTATGGATATTTCTAGAAGCATCTTACGCTGCATTTACTTTAACACTTTGTGTAATTTAACTTTCAAATATTTGCTAGTTAAAGCAGCAGAGTAGTCCTCGAGTGTAGTATGCAGTTTTCATCTCTCGCAGATTCAAGAGGCTAAGGTCTACCTCCAGTATTAAAATATAAATCTACTTAATTTATGAGACTCTCCATCTCAAGGAACACGTAAAAAAAACTCGCAGATATGATAATATATATTTAAAAACATACTGTATAAAAGTCGACTCTCTTTCTCATTAATCTCGTGTTTTCGTTGGAGGCCGGAGACACTTGTTCTCCAGCGTAAAATTGGGCGGTAAAAGTTTCAGAATCGCAAACGTCTCTCTCGCTCTTCCTTTCTCTGCCTACGAGTGCGCGAGAGAAAGAAAAGTTTACACCGCACGCGGAATGTGCCTTTTTCCTCGGCAGGGTAATGCTCGTTAAAACTTTGAGTCCGTTTCTTTCTCTCCGCGGGCGAATCAATCGCGCTTAATAATGCAGCGCGTCGAAAATAATGTCTGTGCCGGCGTCGCCACCCCCGCGGAGGAGCAAGGGTTGCGGCTGCTGCACGTGCGAGACCTACCTGAGTCTGGGGCCGGAGCGGAGTTGGCGAATCGTGGACACGGCACCAGCACTGAACGCACACTGAGCCGCCGGGGTTGAGTGTGAGTCAACCCCGCGCGCGCATCGATTGGCGCGCCGCGGCGGCGCCCGCAATCAACCCTCCTCGTCTCGTCCGGCGTAGTTACAGGTGCGCCCTACCTGCACCCTCGCTCCTTCCTGCCTTGCCTCCCTTCCTGTCTCCCCTGGGGTTGTTGGCCGTTTTTTGCAACCGCCGGACTGCTCGCTCTGCTGTGTTCTCTTCATACACGTCAAATCTTTCAGCTGGGAATTCTGCCGGACGCGATGCTCTTTTTTTCCTTTGTTCACGATGTGCGCTGGAACGCTGGTGAGATTTTCGAGGCAGCAGAAAACGTGCCTTCAATACTTGCAAGCCGCAAGTATTCAAGCCTTTAAAAAGTGCATAATAAGACATGGCTGTTAAAATTGCTTGTATTTCAACCCTCAACATTACAAGCATAAAAATATATTTCAGAGAGTACATTCAACGCGCTGAATCACACGTAAATTGTATATTATATTTCAGGGAGAAATAATTTTGTAATCAAATTCTGGAAATTATGTTGAACTCTTTAAGCGCACCACTTTAAAAACCAAAAGTTTTTCACTGATAGCTTATAAAAGAAAGTCATGCACTCATGATTGAAATTTTTCGCAAAATGTTCAAATTTAATGGGGGAAAATTTACTCGCACTGATAAATTTGAAAGCTGATGTTTGAATTTTATTTTTAAGTGATGTACTTTATGTGCTGGACGAATCAATATAATACAACTCCAATTTTCATGATCATAAGTTTATTCATTTTGCGCTTTTACTTATGATGCTTGAATGGGTGTGCCTAATATGACAGACATAATCTTCCTATCCTGGGAACATTTATCCATTCCTCGTGGACACAACATTTGCAAAGCGCAAATAACCGGCTGGAATGGCATTTTTCTACATTGACAGCGGGTCGGTGAGCAAATTATTGGTTTAGTTTGTGGCCAAATAGCAGGTTTGCCGAGTCAAATGGTATTATTAGGCCTCGGGCAACAAATCGAGCGTGTGATTGGATCAGCACACCGACCGCCGAGCACCAACCAACTGTCTCTAATAATCGGCCCAAATAAAATGCGCGCACATTTGCAGGCACACGAGATGTGCACTTTTTCTCTCTGCTCTAATATGCACTCTGTATCTGTTTCCCTTTGTCAGTTTCTACTGCTCGAATTGAACCATCAGGGTCGACAATTATAATCGACTCTATTTCTCAGTCACAATAAGCTAAAAACTACACTTTTCTGTTTATAGCAGGTTTACAGCTGTCAAAAAAGGTTTTATCGATGCAAAAAATAATTTGAACTCTCGACAGCACTATATCTCATTCAAATATAATAAAAAGACAAATAATTAACAATTGGCTAAGAAACAATAACTTGTTAAATATGAGAGAGTTCTCTCTCATGCAAATCATATCTTACTAAAATCTCTCTAGCTACCAGACTTTCTATTCTATATTCTTTCATCTCATGAAATATTTAGCATTTTAACCTTCTATATGTTTATGGCTATTAAATTTATATGAAAAAGCACCAGCAAATAATTTACGTTTTAGTTGAATAAATAAAATACATACGTTTACAAAAAATAATACACAGGTAGCAAAGCATCAATAACAAATTAACTTAATTAAGTAAATTGAATTGGTTTTACAACGTGGGTCTAAAAAAATTAGAAGCGAACAGGTCGTTGAATTTTTCTAGTTTCACCCTCAAACTGATTTGGTGAAAGTTGGAAAGGCCAGACAAAATTTAGAAAAAAATGTTTGTATATTTTAAATTCAGCTCATGTTTTGAGATTGTTTGAAGCTAAAGTAAACTTGATTTTGTGACCAATATTTTCAATCGCAAATAGCAAAATTCGTATCCAGCCCTTTTCAGTCCATTTTACAGCTTTGAAACAGCGAATGTGTTATCAGCCGTTAAGCAAAGTTTGGGACAACTGTCTAAAATTGTGTACCCGATGCAAAACGCGCGGCTGGCCGTTAAGATTATCTGGTCAGGTACATAAATGCAGTGGAGCGCCTAATGGCGACAATAATGAAGTCTTATCTTGATTCTGGCACATTTCCCAAACACATAACGCGCGAGAGCGGCTTTATATTCTTTAACCCATTTTCGTTGCGACCTTTTCGGACGTTTATTTCCTGCTGTGCATTTTTCGCGGCTTAATTTCCTCTCGTGTTTGCGCAAAAGCTCAAGAGCAATCTTGTTGACGCCGCAAACTCGGTAATGAGAAAACACGGAAAATAAATTAAAAGTTTCTCCCTACCTCGCGTGTGTTTGTTTGTCTTTGATCTGTATTTGCGCACGAAACTCGAAACACATAACTAGTCACGGTTGCACCTCTGCGTCGCATGAGCTGTTTCAAAAGGTGCAGTCGAACTCAAACTACGCAATGAATCATTCTATATCAACTCAACCAATTGTAATTTATCCCTCATTATACAACAATCGAGCGTTTTTAACAGTTTTCGACTATATCCGTTGTTTTTCTTGGGTTCAAATATAGCTATCTGAATAATTTTTTGGAATAGCTTTGATCAATAAACAGTTGTAAAGCACGGTATACATCGTCTAGTTTGCATATTTTGATTAAAAACAGAATGAATTCGGAGAAGTGTTGGTGAATAAAATTTCACGAGGTATATAATCTTGGGGAAATTCGGTTATAACAGCGCTATAAAAGTTCGGAGCGTAAACAATTTTTGCGCGACTTTCCGTCTCGGTTGGGCTTCAATAAATTTGGAGACGAGCACACGTGCGCGTTTGATGCAAATGTTGTTATTGTGTGCTGTCGTTATGGCCCCCGTGAGACGACCAACAAAGCGCAACGAATTCCTGCTTTATTTATATATGCGCTCTCTCAAGCGCACATACACATTTACAGACTTCGCGCCCCCGCCATCCCTTGACGCCCCGGTCATAATCATTTGGCTGAATTGATTAATTTTAATGAAGAGGAAACTTGCAAATGTTCGTATTTTTCTTCTATTGCTATGTATATGATGGCACTCTTTTGTTGGTACAACAATGATCATTGTTAAGTTTGGAAAACCAAATGTTTAAATAATGTTATTAATTCCTTGAAACAAGAAAACAGCAGAAATGTTTTGATAAAACAATATAGCCTAGACACGGAACAGATTTAATAAGAACTGCGTGCTCTTTGTTAAATTGTTATAAAATTGCACTAGGAGGTCAAAAAATAATACTCAAACATTAATTTCATATCCAAAATTGGAATAAATAGAAGTTGATAAAAGACCGCATGGGTTGTTGATTTCATTCATATTGCAGCAGAAGTGAGCGGCGGAAGTGGCTGTGCCGCAACCCGCTGAAATATCTATTTTGTGAGCCCTAAAGTTGTGAAAATGGTAGCTAAAACTGACCGTCAGTTAGATGATATTTTGGTTATTTTGGATATTTGCAAAATAAGAACTGGTTTTATAATAATAAGGATTGTTTGCAACACTGAACGTTCTCAAAATAAACCAAAAAATGTTTATAGTGCTTAATAGCAGGTGGTAGTGTTTTTTTAGATATTTGAGATACGATCAAGACAATAAGTTATTTTTGGCTTCTAAATTACTATTGTGCTATTAAAAAGCAGATTTTGTTAATTAACGTCAGGTTTCAATTAAAATATTTTACATATTAATTAATTCCATATGTGGTAAAACAACTCATTCCCTTTCGTAAATTCCCTCTTGACGCGAGATATTTGTCTTTACTTGCCCATTAATAATTCCCTTAATGAATGAAAACGAAACTTCTAAGAAAGCTGAACCTTAATTTATAATAATTTTGTGAAGAAACTTATCCAGCTTGCGGGAAAGGTCTCGATTTCACTGCTGCTGTGCAATGCGAGACTCGCTCGTTTTTTGCTCCGCGCTCTTCCTGATCCTTTCTTCTTCTGCTTCTCTCGTGTGTGAGATGTGCTCGCCATCAAGGCGGCGAGGTCGCGCTAATCACATCTCACTCAGCGGGTCTGGCTGCAAAAAGCGTGTCTGATTCCGCCCTGCCTCTCTCCCTCTCTTTTAGGGCCAAATGAAATTCATGCTGCTCGCAAAACACACTGCGAGGGCGGAGAGAATGCGTTTTTGCGAGCTCATTATACATTACATCGGGAGAGAAGCAAATATGGTCGCGAAAACAAGGCTTCGGGAAAATGCGTCTCGGTGATTAACAGAGGCTTTGTTGCTCCCCCGGAATTTGCTCTGATTAATCTTTGCGCTGCTCGCCGCTGAAATAAACTTGGATCTAATTAACAACTCCCAACGGCTAACGAACCGTGAAATGCTGGATAAATCAAAAAACACGCAGGCGTTTTTTACTCGTTCGTTTCAGGATGCAGTTTTCACATTTCAAAGAGGATTATATATGTTCTCTTCATTTTTGTAATTATGTTAGCGCTTCGTGTTTCTGCTACGGACTAAAATAAATTATGGACCTTGCAATAATTTATTCTGTAAATTTGTAAAAATAACTACTGAGAAAAATCGGTGATACTATAATTTAACTTGTGTAAGCACGATATTTACACTGTTGAAAAAACTTCCTTACTCCTACTACCTCACATTTCTATTTTGAAAATTAAAAATATTAATTTTTCTCTGATGAAATTAAATGTAGCTTCCTCGGCGTGTAGTGTAGCAATTTATGTCTCTATATTTTTCCTGCTCTCCTAGTTTTGGATACCGGTTGCAGCCCTAATTCATGAGCTTCCTGTCCCATCTGGGGGCTGAGAATAACCACCGACACTAGTAGAGAAGGACCGTTCCGTAGAAATATGGAATATAAACAGCTCGCTGTACACCGAGTAAGCTGCATTTAATTTTCATACTGACAATTACGACAACCTCGCGTGCTTCTGCGCTCTTAATTCATTAGTATCTATATTAAGAAATAATTTTTTCTTGTCTTATATACAATTTAACTTGCGCCACTCCATGGACATATTAAATTTGTGATGGATAGATAAGCTGAGTGAAGTTTCTTAACCTTTTTCACATCGATATTGGAAGTTATTTAATGGTAACAACGTGGAATGGTATGCGTTTAACGACTCAAAATTCACGCAAGTGGCCTGTTTCTGCGTTCATTTGTTTCATTAATTAAACCATTTAGAAACAAACTCCTGGAACTCTTCACTGAAGAGACCTCTTTACTCACATCGACGCCCAGGCGGGAACGATTAATAATTAAAATGGATAATGAAGCATGCCGCTGCCAAATACCCTTTCCCTTAACTGCCCTACATTTCGATGGCCGCCGCGGGTGCAGAAATAATTATCCGAATTAGCAGACTTTGGTGATCTGAATGGAATTTGCGGTACTGCGGGGGCGGCAGCTATGTCAGCACGCTAATTTGGCCACGGCCAGCCAAGCTGTTTATTTCAATTATTGCCAACTATTTAGTTGCAGCTCAGTGAATTAATTAACGATTCTGTTTGGCGTACGTTTGGTTCGCATGTCACGCTAATTAACCTGCAGCGGCTCGCTCGGGCACAAACACACACACACACACACATACACACACACTCACTGTTTTGCATCAAATGCTAATCGTGCGTGTAATGCCGGCAGCCTAGTCGGATATGTCATCATCCGTTTGCGCCAGCAAACAAGGCAAAACCCACTTGAATGCATATTCAAAACGACGCCTGCGGCCATTAAATGCATATTTTCAGCCGCATTCATGGCCGAGGTCACCGCATAATTTTTGTTTAAACAGATCGGTGTCCTCGTGGCGTTATTCAAATCTCGATTCTATGAGAGCAGCTATGGAATATGACTTGCGGATAGATCGCATTAAAAAAAGGATAAACGCTTTCAGAAAAAAATCTAATGAGGTTTTTAAAAATCATATTTCCACCGTCAAACTAAAACCTTTCATGAGTTGCAGTGCAGCTTGAAATTAAGGTTAAAAGAGGCGTGAGTTTCCAAAGTCAATTTGTAGTCAAACTTTTCGCTTTTTCGTCTGTATGCCAGTTACACAAAAAAATTATCGAATATGTCTAATGCTAATCTCATAAGTTTTTAATATTTTGTACGTATACAAAGCTTTGGTTGAGAAATTTAATTATACACAAATTAATTTTTTCTTATTGTTACTTAACATTTTTACACGCAACTTTGATGGGCGCTTGTTGAATTAATGAAATTCCTTACTGTCAAACAAACTATATTATTAAATATTTGAGGGCTCTAACAATCCATTTTAAATTGAATTTATGCAGAAAAGATCAATTCAAGGAAAATTGTATGCACAGCAAACGATGGAAGGGTTGAAGTCTCGGAGGACAGGTGCGAGAGGCGCAATTAAGCCCACTTTCCAATCAAGCCTCGGTCGGGCCTCATTGTGATGCGAAATAGAGTCGGTCTGTTTGCCGCCCGCCGCACGTCGAGCGAGCGAGCACCTAGCCTCAACTTTCATTTCCATTACACAGAGAGAGATAGAGAGGAGCCCAATGAAAAATAAAAGGCGGAGCGAAAGAGGCAATAAGTTGCGTGTGCCTCAACCAGAAAAAGAGCCGCGCGCGTCGCTCTCGTAGTATCTGGAACCACTTGCGCTGAGTGCTTGAAATAGAGAGAGAGAGAGAGAGAGAGAGAGAGAGAGAGAGAGAGAGAGAGAGAGAGAGAGAGAGAGAGAGAGAGAGAGAGAGAGAGAGACCAGCGACGAAACAAAGAAATCTAGCTGCTGTTGTCTGGTTTGTTTGCCTCGAAATCGATTGCGGGCCGGGATTGAGTCGGCTGCCGATATTTATTTTGCATGAGCCTGAACTCGAGCAGAGCGCAGCTTTTTTCATCTGTCCGCCCGAGCTGGCCGCATTCGTGTCGCGAGCACGAGTGCCTTCGACAAACAAGACTGCGCGATAGGTGTAGAGCGCCAAATAGGACATGGAAATTTCATGCATTCGCCCGCCGTGATCCTCTTCAACCCGGGCCTAAAGCAAACTCTCTCAGAAACGAATATTGCGTGTTCTTAGTCGCCACTCACCCGGTTGGCACCGGCTGCATGAATCCCAAGATCAACCAGCTGAGATTGAATTGTTTCCTTTCAATGAATAAATAATAGTGACTTCAAATAGAGTAAGCAGGCTTTGAATTATTTTTTATTTGAAGACGTCTAAAGCCTAATAGATAAATTGATTTCCTACTTTATTTCACAAGCAGAGCCATGAGGAGATTTTCATTATTTTCATTTCTACCCTGGGTAAATTACACGTGAGTTTTTTAACCATTTTTTTGTTTTGATAAAAACGTTACCTCATTCCACTCATATCACAAAATTAGTTTAAAAAATTGAGAACAAAAAAATGTTAATGAAGTCGAATTATTTCCCTTGCGCGAATCATTTTGCGGGCCTGTTGAGAGGACGGTCTAGCCTTTTTACACAGAGAACGTGCAAATTTCATGCATTGGCTAGGCACGCGCGAATCGGTTTATTTCGTCGGTGCTGAGCGAGAGAGCGAGCGAGCGAGCGAGTGTCTCAATTTAAAATCACGTCTAACAAGTGGCTCGGCACATCTGCATAATTCAGTTTGGGCCACGAGCGGCGTTTGTGTGCTTCCTCGTACGCCCCACCCGCCTCAGGGGGCCGCCTGAGATATGATTTGGCGTAATCAAAGTTGCACGTGACCAGCGTGCGCCGCGGCTAATTCAATTTGCCAAGCTAAACACAACATCTCCGCCGCCGCCGCAACACAATTTGTTATTTGTCCCAGCGCTCTCTCTGCAAAGACCAACTCTAGTGCCGCTTCAAATTTATGCTCTCTGTGCGATTGTACTTCTCATCTCTCTGCTGAGTGGCTGCAAAATAAAATTGCGCTCGCTGAGCCACGAAACTACGTATTATACTTACTAAGCAAGAGGTAAGAGCTAAAAATAAATTAATTCGTTGTTTGAACTAAAAAACAGGTAAGTAAAAACAATTATTCTTGAATTTCCATGAAAATTACATCGCATTATTAATTCAAGAAAATGTACGAATTAAAAACTTTTAGGGCAATTCTTAGGATGCTAGTGTTACGATTTGGTTAGCGTTAAATTTAATGACCCTGCAGAAAATGAATAAAAATTTATAATAATCATGATGAGTTCAAATGCTGGAAAGTTTCCTCGAAATGTCATCTTTATTTCCCTCCCGCAGTTTCGGTTTCTGTTGTGGAATTTTAAATAAATAAATTAACTAGTAATTTGAAATATTTTCATGTATGCCGGAGAGGAAGATGCAATTAAGTTTTATTCTATCGTAAGAATAAATTTGTTTATCAATCAAAAATGTAGTTATTCGTGACAGTTAAAAACAAATTGAACGCGGTTTTCCCCAAAAATGGCAATGAAAGACAAGCAGAAGCTACGATACAAAAAATTGAATCGATGTTGTCATGTGTTGCACATCGACGCTGTCCAGAGCATGGGATTAAAATTAAAAATTTATTTCGTACTCATCAGTGCAGTTAATTTCCTTTTCCTTCTGATATCTCTCTTACTAATATGGACGCATGGCCATTCAAACTTAGCTTTCATGAATGAAAGTAAAAAAATATCCTAGCATATCACGTATTTTCCTTCAATAGCCACCACGAACTGAGCCTCGCAAGCGCCGTTTCAAGGAGACAATCAAATGCGCCGGCCAACAGAGCAAGAAATAAATGCCGACGAACGCGCTGCGAAATCCAATCTGCGTCTTTATTCTGCTGGCAGATGGAATCGACGCGGTCTAGAGCAACCATTCTCGCGTGCGCCGAGATTTGCTTTCAATCACCCAGTCGTCGCAAGACGACAACGTTATTTTCATCATCTAATCGCATCCGACGACGCCCCTCGCCGTTTCCATTGCGGCCAAAGAGCGAGAGGAGGGAGGTGGTTGGGTGGGTGGGAAGGGGTATGGTATGCAACGAGTGCGTCGCGCGAGGCGAGCGGATTGCATAACTGACACCTGTGGTATGGGCGCCGAGCCACGTTTATGACCGGCAATCTGCTCCGCTCGCTCCTCTTCTTTATAGAGGACATTCGCCCGGCCTTATTCCTCCTCCTTACTCTTTTTTTACTCGTAGTCGTCATTCAAACGAGCCTTAAACGCGAAATTTGATCCGCCTGCAAGCTCCTGACAATGAGTGTTTCAACCAGCAGTCTCGTGGAAATGTCGCCTCCGTGAGGGAGACAATCAAATTACCGAAAAATAAATGCAAGAACTATATGCAGCCTGGAAACAAAAAAATTAACAGAGCAAACTTTCAAAAATGAGCCACTCTATCATAAAAGTGGACTTGTTCAAAAAAGATAACTTTTCGCCTAAATAAAGCAGCACAAGACATTCGTTATTTCTCTTTGTGCACACTATGCACCCAGAATTTTCCAACCAAGAACGCACCAACACGAGTGGGCGAACCTGATCTGCAGATGCGCGGCGAATTTGATGCGAGCGGGAAAGGGAAAGAAATCTGGGTTGGAAGTACAAAGAGAGACAAAGGCGCTCTCCACCTGGATTCGCGTCGGTTATTATGGATTGTGTGCGCGCTGTTGCGGGCAGCTCGGCTTTGAGCTCTCCACCCGGCCTCAGATGTTTGCAGATATAAAAAAGTAATTCAATTACACAACCAACTACTCGCTCCAAGTTTTCCCAGCCCCTTTTTACGGGTAATAGTAAAAAGGAAAGGAGAAGAGAAGACCAGCAGCAGCGCCGGCCAAATTTACTCTCTCGCTCGCTCGCTTTTTATGGACTCGGCCTGCCAGAGGAACAAGTGAACTGAACCGAATGGCTCTTCTTTATTTCCCATGCAGAATTTCTCGCCACACTTTTTCCATCGAAAACAGGGAAAAACGTTCTTTGCTGCTAAAGCGATGCAAATATTTTAGTAAAAATCAAGAGGGAGCCGATTGGCGCCAAATCAAAGCTGTCGTTCAAAGCAAAACTCTTCTTCTCTTTTCTCCCCCATGGACATTCTGTTTCATAGACTGTAAATCTAGAGAAGAGGAATTGAATTTGATCCAACATTGGCTAATGGATTAGGGAAGGACGTGGAATGAAATTAACTCAGTGGATTTCTCATGTTATTTGGTTTGAAACAAAATTTGCAAAATTTGAATTGTGATATCTAGTCCTAGCTTAATCACTTTGTTAATCAATGAAAATAGTATATCCCACATTTAATATATTTTAATGCCTGTATAACAATTTTTGACAGATAAAATTATAGCAAAAACGCATGAATGAACCTATTCATTTATCCTTTGGACATCACTTATATGTATTAGTATTGATTATCAGCAGATGAAACCAAGCGAGAATCGGCGCTTGCAGTTGATTTGTGCGAGTCGGCGTGCGTGTTTAATTGCAGAGGGAGCAAGAACGCACAAGTGTTGTGACAACGGACGATGCACTCTGAATATCGATTGAGCGTGTACGCAGCCGGGCATAATTAATCACCCGCTCGTGATCAAAAGACAATTTTCCAAGCCAGTGGACTCAGTTTTTTTCGACCAGCCACTCGTGTGACCCATTTTGAAGCGAGAATAGTACTGAGCACGTGTTTATGTTGCGAATCTAAAATTAGGCGTGAGCTCAAAATAGGTTTTTCCCTAATCTTGGCATGTGTTTGGCACACGCATTTATATTTATAACATCCATGCAGTCTTTACAGTGGATGCTATGTTAGTAGTAGAATCTTGACTTAAAGAGATCTTGCAAAGGTTCAAAAACATTATATTCAATTCTTAAGCTGTATTTTTTTATATTCTGGAGAGGGAAATGAATTTTTTAGAAAACATTTCATTCTGAATTTTACATTCTTATTACCGCTATTTTTTCCTATGCATCCAAAACAAAACGTTCAAAAAAATGTCTCCGGACCTGAAATCGAGGTTATTTTGCGATTTATTTTGTCATCAGGTTAAAACATCAGCGTTATTTTGTCTTTTGCGTGCGGAGTGTTGCAACGTGTAATTCCCCCATCCTCCCTCCCGATTTACCACTGCATTCTCATTCCTTGTGTTTGCGGTACAAGGGGAGACTCGGTGAAATGCCAATTAACCATCATCCAAGTAAGTAGTATGTGCGGCGGAATAATTGACAAATGGCATTCGGTCGCCTGCATTATTGACGTCGCCGAGCGTTTGCGGCAATGATCATTATTCCATTAGGTTCATCAGGTAGGGGAGGAGGCTAGGGGCTGGAGTAAATAATTCAGGCGAGCTGTTTTGTGCGGCGAATGTTATTAAAAAGAGAGAAACATCGTGTGTCGGGGGCTGGATGCCTAAAAAATGGCACGCCGGGGATTTCTATTAGGAGATGAACACGATTTTTCAAAAGAACGCGTGCATGTATCCATTCATTTTTTAAGACGCAATTCCGCTCTCTGTGCTGAGTCCCAAAACACCGTTTTCATGGCTTCGCGTGCTCCAAAATTATTTTCGCGATTGTGCGTGAGCAGAAGAAAACCACGATGACCTCATTCTTCTTGCAAGAAGATCATCTTAGCACTTGGGAAATTTGAAATTTTCCTTTACCTTATCTTCGTGTGAAATAATTTAATTATAGGAGAAACTATCTATAGAAACTTTGATTTCTTGCATAATGAGAAATTTCTCAACCTGTATAAACTCATATTGAAACTTATATTATTTTGCTAATAGATGATATTGATTTAAAACGTGAGACGTGCTAGACAGAGAGTAAATAATTTGTAACTATTTCATCATTCTGTTTCCTCTTGCTTACAAAATGTTAATTGAACATGTGAGTCATTTAAATGTAACTTGAGCACTTTTGGCAATTTCCAAAATAATTAACCTCCACTGCGAAACAAGGGAAAGCTTTTGCGCTTTCTCGAATCTGAATACACTGGAGAGAGACTTTTGACGTATTTCAATATTGCGACACACACCACATGTCGTTCGGAAAATGTTATTAAATTTAAAATCAAAGCCAGCACACGCGCAAAGCCAATATTTGTCAAGTCGGAGATATCCCCAAAGAAGAAGAGCTAGGGGACGAAAATCGATATATTATTTGAAACGTGCTTCTGATACGCTTTCCCAACTTGATTATTCCGCCGGCATATTTTGCAGGGATGAAAGGAACCGAAATTTCGCTCGAAAGCAAGTAAAATTATTTTCTGCTCTGACGAAGAGGCAGCGCGGTGGCACTCATTGAAATAAATCGCCGCAATTTGCTGCGATATTGTTTTGCCCTCGTGCGCGCGTCAGGGGAGAAAGGGGACGGGGGTGAGTCATGCCGGTATTGCATGGTGGCGAACAACCCCGCGGGCGCATCATTATTGAATGGCCTCTTTCATACCTGCTATTTAGCGCAAAGTGGCTGCTGCGCCTGCCGAATTGGGATTTATGTTCGCACTTAGCCACCGACTGCACAAACAAAAAGGTAACAGTGTGGCATCTTATATTGTGTGAACAAGTTTCAAATTAACACTTTGTGGTAGGTGGTTAATTATGTGTATAAACTAAGAGATAGAAGAGACCAGGAAACCACATCGCGCCTGGCCAAATGTTGAGATGAAATATTTTTTAATTGTTCCATATAAAAGTATCGTTGGAAACAATTTGAAAACAACAAGTATAGCCCAACAATCCTGGATCTAGGTTTCAGTTTCCGATCCAATGTCATATCCTACTCTAACTGTACAAAGGATTTTATCAACATTTCCACAATGTTCCGTAATAGCAATGTCTTTTGAATAAATTCTATTTTAATTTTTCTTTTTTAGTTATTTGTTCTTGGTAAAGTTCAAATAACTAGATAAAAGAAAATACAAGCGAAAATTACTGCTGAACAAAACCAGCATAATAATCAAAATTTCAAAAGAAAACAAAAAACGAGGATAAATTATAAGTTTAGGCCTTTTAAAGCAACAACAAAAACACGCGATGATCTTCACCGATTGATGAAACTCTCCAGTTTAGTAAAATATAGCTGCAGAACAAAATTTATCTTTTGAAAAATATCTGATTTTCAGAAACTAAAATATCGATTTAAACCGTCTCACTTGCAGTATCAGGTTTGAAATAAGAACGCTCGTTTTCCACGCAGTAGCAAATTGAAAAGGGGCAATAAATACTACTTCTACTTCCCTCTCGTCTCGAGATGACGACTTCTTTTTTTGCCTTTTTTGCTTTTCGCTGTGGAGGAAATTCGCGGGGGACTCGAGACACGTGGGGGAATTTTTACGAGGCTGACCAGCACCTTTATCCGCAGAAAAATCGGCCAACGAGCGGTGAGGGTCGTAGATCAAAGCCATTTTAAATAATTCACACTCATAGAAAGGGACGCGTGCGGCGTTATTTTATCTCGACGGCTTATGGCGAGAAATGTGCGACTGATGGTGCTGAACGGAGATGCGCGGACTAGCCGAGCCAACGACACGAATTTCTGTAGCTGCTCAACGATACTTAAACTAGATTTTTGGAAATCCTTACGTGAAATTTATGGAAATGATGGTCATATAATGGCTCCTCGCTCAGTTTCTAAAGATTAACATACATAAAATTCATGCTTAGTTGGGTTTAGATTTAAAAAAAACCAGTTTGTTTCTTGATCTACATTTTTTCTAACTTTTCACAGTCATCATTTTTTTAACAAAAAATTCCGGCTCATCATCTTTTTAGACTGCGTGTTTCCCTACTTTTAACATCTGTGTTGCGCGTACAACGTACTGCGAGTGCATATAATAATAATCAAAATATAGCGCTAGCGCGCTGTGCAGAGTGCTAATGGCAACATGCTTCTTATCTCCCCGCAGCTCTCTCTCTCTCTCTCTCTCTCTCTCTCTCTCTCTCTCTCTCTCTCTCTCTCTCTCTCTCTCTCTCTCTCTCTCTCTCTCTCTCTCTCTCTCTCTCTCTCTCTCTCTCTCTCTCTCTCTCTCTCTCTCTCTCTCGCTCCCCTAATGCACAGTTTTGTTATCAGCCGCACATGCATCACAGCGTCGATCAGGGCCCGCAAATTATTATTAATACGCTCTGTGCGGCGACCCTCCGCGCATTTTCCAACTTGATATGAAGTTCAAAATATGCGTTTATTTCGGTTTATTTGCGTGCATGTGTTAAGCTCGCTACATAGCTGCGGCATTCAACAAGAATTTCCAGCCGAGATTTTATCCTGAGCACAAGATTACACAGGGGATGAGCGAAGGGGTGAGTGTGTAATAGGATTGCGCCCCCACGGATTTTGGTTTCATTTTCATGGAAAGCGCGAGCAAAGTAAGCTACTGCAACATTCCCGCGACACATTTTAACATTCGTGAAGATGTTATTTAATCAAGTCACGATTTTGGTTTTTTAACTCAAATAAAATGAGGTGTATTTTATTTTAAAGTATAAATAATTATTAAACTTTTGAAGACCTAAATCTTGCTCTACTCAACTTAGCTTTGGTCATCTTTAGTCTCAGTTTCATTTCATGTTAAAAGTAGTACATATTTTATATTTTTAAATGCTCATGTGTGTTTAAAATTTAATATTTTAGAGGTTTTGGGGGTTACCTTAACATTTTATTTAGCTCAGCTTAATGCCAATCATTCTTTTCAATAAATATGTGTCCCGAATGAATAGAAAAATATTTTAATAAAATAAGGTTTTACTGGTCGGCGGCAATTTTCAGAAGGTTTTAAGCGTTTCGTTGTTAATACGTTTGGGAGCTTTTGTACAAAACGCGTTGGAGGAAACCGCAGCCATTAAAGAGTTCCTCGGCAGGGAGAGAGAATCAAAAATCTGGGAGCGTGCCGTCGAGGGCGGCTTCCATCCTCGACTATTATAAATGTATTTCCACGCACTCGGACAAATATATTACTCTCGGCGCGCACGCTTTAAACTCTCTCTGAGAGAAAATCACGGAATTCGCCCGGCGGTATTTCATATTTACACGCATCAACGCGCTTACAGCGTATTTCACTTACACGCCGTCCGTGTTTGCAGCTGAAAATACACACAAAGGGCGCTCGCGTTGGTCGGATTCAATTTCGGGCGTGACCACCGGCGTTGCATTTGATATTTGAAGAGGAAACGCAGAGTGAGAACGCTACCTGATGCTCCCCGTTCCAAGCTCAAATATTTAAATGAACTCTTCTCTCTCTCGCACCATGTTTTGTTACTGTATGCCCAGCGCACGAAAGAGAGTGAATCAAATTTTAATTAAAAACCATGTTCGACTCATTGAGTTCGGCCACTTGGGCCAGTTTGCCTTCCCCTCTGCTGATTTTTGCACTCGTTTCCCTTTTGGAACTATCCGCGTGTGAATGAGAGCAGAAATGAAACGGTTGATGCTATGAGCAAAAGTTCTAAACGTGGGAAAATGAAAATTTTGCCTTTTACAGCCATGTAAAAAGCAGAGTTTATCAGAAGACCTTTTTCATTCAGTAAAATATAAATATGAGTGGCAGAGAGACTGCTTCATGTTTCCAAATGTTGATATTAATTTTTAGAGCAAAGTAGTGAACTTTAAAAAGCACAGGAGTAAAGAAATAGCGAATAAGTTGCCCTGCTGATCAGAAATAAAACAAAATTTTGAATCTAAATTTAGCAACCAGACAAAAAGTTATTGAAATATTTTGAGACATGGGCTCGTCAGAAGATTATTTGAAACATTGAAAATTGTTAAATTGAACCTCGTATTTTGCTTCCAGCATAGTGACAAAACTCAAAGAACAGAGAGTTCTGGTTGAGCCACAAGCTGTGTAAAAAATCTTCCAAAAGTTAAATTCGAACACATATTTAGAAATTTGAGCAATTTCTTCCGGCAAATAATTAGGTTCGATTAAATATCTCTTCCTTTGAGCAAATTGTCAATTTCAAATGAATCTAAAAAAACGTATCAAAGATATTGCAAACTTTTAAAGCATTTATTTCGAACAGTCTCCGTTTTTTAACTGCTTGGTTTAAAACTTCGTCGTTCGATTCAGCAAGTCGTATGCCATCTTGAAGAGAGTGAGTTCCAATTCGTGTCCGCGCTCGTTTCTTGTTTCTTGGGATGCGCCGCGGAGAATGATGCTCGCATTTCGCTGGCGGAAAGCGCTCTTCTGGGAAGAATTTCAACGGAAACAAGTCTCGTGCACGTAAATAAAATAATTCGTCGGCGTGCACCCCTTGATGCTCGTTACCCTGCGACTTCAATTCCGCTCTGAATTTTTATTGTTCGCTGCCGCATCCGCCAGCTGCTTTTTCGTCATATCCTGCGCACCACTGCGCTGCAGCAATATGACTGTTTTCACAACTGAGGTATTTCACATGAGAAAAGCATAATTTTGTATCTCTCTCAAGTCCTTGACTTGAAAGTTCCAAGACATTTATTTTGCGGGCCCGCTCCGGCTGTCCTCATGGACAGGGGTTTCCTAAGTTACATTATAGCATTTGCTAACAGGCATTCAAAATCAATGTTTATTTAAAAACGTTGACTACCTATTACTAATTGATACTACTTCTATAAAATTTCATGCTTGGCAACAAAAATCAATCAATATTTTGTAGCTGGTATGATAAAGTATAGTGCTATAAAATAAGAAGTGTATATATTACATCTAATTAATATGTATTTTTTGGTTAATTCATTCAGAAAGTATATTTCTCTCGATGGAATTACTTCACAAAATTGAAAAAAGTTCCAACTATTAAAAGCTATTTTCTGTTCAAATCATTCACACACGAGTTTGTGGACAATTTCATACATATTCTGCAGAGCTTACGGCTTACGCTGAGGATTTTTATTAAAATTGCTTTTTCAAGAAAAGTATCTTGGGCAAGCAAAGAAACGTGTCTGTCCATGGAAATGGTGCAGACAAATTATTTTCAGAGGCACAAAGGACACAAAAGCAAGTTGGATTTCTGCACATCCAGAGCCGAGCGTGGGCTCTCTTCTCTGCTGCTTTTTTCTCCGCCGCCTATTGAGTCTGGCTGAGTCTGGGAGTGTGTGCGTGCGTGTGGTCCATCAAACAGTGCAGAAAACCAACAAGTCTTCTTTGAAGTGAGCGATCCAAGACGCTGGTTCGGCATTTGCGAGAAAAGACGGGCGCAGATTAAAAATGGCTGGCAACAACATTTTTATTTCCTGCGGCGGCCAGCAAGGCGCCGCAATCCTCCGTCTTTTTG
Organism: Cloeon dipterum; assembly: GCF_949628265.1. Taxonomy (NCBI): domain Eukaryota; kingdom Metazoa; phylum Arthropoda; class Insecta; order Ephemeroptera; family Baetidae; genus Cloeon; species Cloeon dipterum. The sequence goes on from NC_088786.1 coordinate 15,139,441, forward strand.
CGCTAAAGTCTTTTGTTTCCCTTCTCTCGCGCATTATGTGAGATGATACACTTTTCTTGGCGGAATGCTAAAGCATGTAAAGCAGTCTCTGTCCTCGATTCAATTTACCTTTCATTTAAAAACACATTTCCTCGTGTAGAATAACTCAATTTTTTTATGTCTACACATCAGACCATGCAGCACCATCAATTTCATTCTTGTCCGCGCGTAAAAGAGGATGTTGTGGATTAGCGGGCTATGATTTTTAATCAAGTTAACTAAGTAACGCACGGTGTGCATAGCAATAAAAAAATAAATTCATCCGCTAGAGTTTGTTCGCGATGGCTTAAAAATGATAACAAATAATGATATTACGTAATAATTAAACCCTTAAAATTATAAGCATTGTCTTTTCTATGACAATTTTAACTCAAAAGGATATACGAAAATTATGGTCGAATCAGGAGGAATCAATATATTAGTTGTTAACAGAACCGTGAAGAAATTTATCAAAAAGCCACAAAATGGCCAAAATGGCTTATTCAGGCTGTTTTTATCAAATTTTATTTAGAATTTCCCTACAGACTTTGTGCGAATGGAGCGAATTCAAAAAATAATCACCAATTTTTCATAACTCCACCGGTGAGATTCGGGCTCGTAAAAAGAGAATTTTTCATGGGGCAATTTGAAAATAGTCGTCTCAAATCCCCATTTATTGTTTACGCGGCAGGAGCGTATGAAATTCTGCCAAACCCGCATCGCGAATTAAAAAATAAAAATAATCAAAAAGCTAGCTGGAAATTTTACGGCGGCACTAAACATTTTACTGCGTTTTTGCCAATTTTGTCTCTGCGAAAAACATTCACGTTTTGCTATAGGTACGCGAGAGAAATGAAGCGGAATTGGCTGGAATATTTTCAGAGGCAGCAGTCAGAGATGATGACAATTGTGAAAACATGCGAAACAAGGCTTATCAGCCGGCTGTCGAGCTTCTTTCACTCAATTTTTCAGCGCGACTTACCCTAGGGGACTCGGCATGTGGAGATGCAGCCGCGGCACTAAACTTTTAGCTCCGCCATCTCGCACGGCATTATCATTTTTTCCGCTTTCTTTCCCGACATTTGAAAAGTTGCTGCATGCACCGGCTTTCGCATGCACATCCCCACTGCTCTGATATTGATATTTAACTTCCAATATCATGAAAAGTGCAGCATTCGCTCGGCAATTTCTTCTGATAAAACTGCCCTAGTTCCACGGGTAAAGGATCGTGAATCGTGATCCGTGGAAAGATCTTTGGTATATGTAGTCCCCAGCTCTAGCTAGAACTTAGAAGACACGAGAGTATGTTAATGTTTGAAATCTCTAATTTTACATTTCAGTAGCTTAAATTATCAAATATGGTATATCTCTTTGTTTAGTACGAAAAGTATGGTTACAGTTAATGAAAAATATTTGTCTCAATAGTTTCAGAGTTAATAGACCCCCCCCCCTAGTCCTGCTATTTTCAATCAAAATTTATTCGCCTGTTTGTTTATTCTAAAAATGTCGTCAGTCGCGCAGCATACTGGTAATTGGAACTGCATTTTTCCGTTTAATGAGCTGGTGCACAGAAATACTTTTGCAGTGCTAATGTTCACTTCTCTACTGAGTCAGCGAACCGTTTTTGAGATTCATAGAATTTTTTCGAAGGAAAATGTTTCCAACAATTTAACACAATTAAATTAAAAATTAATGCTCTCTAAGAAAGCTATTGGAATGAAGTAAGCAATGTTGAAACAGGAGATGACATTTATTTTAAATCAGTTAAGTAGTCTTTCCTTGTTATTGTAGAATGACCTGAACCCAATCAAATAAAAGACACAAGTGTCCAAGATAAGTTTTAGCTTGTGAGAAAATATATCCTATTACCAATCAAATCAATCATCCACACAAAAATCTAAATCGTGTGACTATTTTCTGCGCAAATCAGCCCAAAATTTTCCATTTCTACGTGGTTGGTCGTCTTTACACGAGAGTTACAATGTTGAGCAGCTTGAAGGGCTCAGTCTCGGATAAAAGTCTCCTGGCAGGTTACTATGCGCACGCACAATCCATCATGACCTACGGAATCGTAATTTGGGGAGCTAGCGGGGCGGCTTTGGAGGCTGTGTTTGTTGCGCAGGATCGCCTGGTGCGAGCTCTTGCAGGGGAGCGCTACTGGCTGTGATTAATCCCTCTCTCTTCTGCGCGTCCGCTGTTTCGTCGTTTCAAGTTGCTACCAGTTTTTTCCATCTACCTTTATGAAGCTTGTAAATTTGTGAAAAAAAATGCCCTGGCTATTTTCAGAAAACCCAAAATGTTCACGAGTACAACACGAGGAGGAAACCAGAGCTATGTGTTCCAGCGCAAACGACTCAAATCTCCAAACAAAACCCGCTAACTTGTGCAGCTACTATACATAGTATAATGCGCTGCCAGTGTCTCTTCGTCTTGAGCCGCGTTATAAGGAGTTTGTTGCAATGCTGCGTGAATTTGTTCATAAAAAAGAGTTTTATAGTGCTGAAGAGTATTTTGATTGTGTACAGAAGTTGTAGCAACTTATATTTTCCTTTTGAATGAATGTAGCTGAGTGTTTGATTTGCAATTTGATGTATATGGTTTGGTGCATTTACTGTGTTAAATTAGGCATGCCAAAAGACAAATAAATAAATTATTATTAAGACGGCCCGGATTTTCAGACCACCTTTTGGTTTGCATTTTTAGTGAAAGAAATGAGTTGAATGTGATAGTGTATGTCGTTTTAACAAAACCTATAGCGACACAATTTTTGATAACTGAAATGTCATTATATAGATTCTAATATTTAATTATTTATGCTACTTAATACAGAACTTTATTTGATTGGGTTCAGGTCATTCTACAATAACAAGGAAAGACTACTTAACTGATTTAAAATAAATGTCATCTCCTGTTTCAACATTGCTTACTTCATTCCAACAGCTTTCTTAGAGAGCATTAATTTTTAGTTTAATTGTGTTAAATTGTTGGAAACATTTTCCTTCAAAAAAATTCTATGAATCTCAAAAACGGTTCGCTGACACAGCAGAGAAGTGAACATTAGCACTGCAAAAGTATTTCTGTGCACCAGCTCATTAAACGGAAAAATGCAGTTCCAATTACCAGTATGCTGCGCGACTGACGACATTTTTAGAATAAACAAACAGGCGAAGTCATTAAAATAGCTGGCGAGAGTGCCGGGTAGAAAAGAGAACCGGACGTGATCTAGCTCAGGCGCGTCTAGCGAAATAGCAGAAAAATGTGCGCATATTTCAAAGAGAGCCAGCCATGCAAATAAGGTTTAATTTTCTTGCGGCGCGTGCGACGAATGCAAATAGCGGCGTCCCTTACTTCCGATGCAGGTGAGCGAAAAGGCAAAACAAACAAACGCAGACTCGAGGGTTAATTGTGGGCGGAGATGGCCTAGCAATAATTCACGCTCGATGCATTATTTAGCGCGTCGCCAGCGTGGCCGGTGCGACACCCAGGAATTAGACGAACTCACCTTAAGTGCACTCTATCGATTTTCGCCCTCACTTTGCACCATTTCAATATTGCCGCGCTACGAGAGGGTGGTCGAGCTCGGCCCAGAGTGACGAGAATAATGCTGAGATATGGGACGCCAAGAGCGGGATTAAATGTCTTTAGAGGGAGCGGCCGAGCAAAATCCAGGCAGAAACGAGAATTCACCGAAAATCCCTTTCAAAAATTGTTTGGACACATTTAGAATGTCCATTGGAAAATTCAGAATTCTGCTTTTAAATGAGACCCGGCATATTCTCAACTGTGTGCAGCACTCTTTATATTTAAATAAACTTAAAACAGGTTAAAATGTCAAAAGAAAAAAGTACGAGGGTTTTGTAGTAGGGGAGGTGAGTGGCGACCTCACTTGTTTTTTTATTGCTTTTTAATCAGCAATCGTTTTCTACAGACGGTGAGATGTTATCCTCTGCAGTGTGTTGATTATTCAACTGCAAGTCACTCGGCGAGATATTTTATAACTTTTTACTTTTGATACCTATTTAGAATTTGCAAAAATTATATGATAATTAAATAGATACTAATTTTTGAATATTTTAGGACTACTCCCATTAAATATTTGGGGATGGCAAATTAACGATAAAATATACTAAACAACATTTCCCTTATATATTCAAATGCTGCTTCAGATGTCAAAAAAATGCAAATAATAATATGTTATGCTTTCATTAACTTCAAATGGACAATTTTGTCACACTCATTCATGAGTATCACCTTGCAAGTTTAGTTAAATTCTAATATAGAGAACTATCTACAGACTGCAATTATTTTATCTGCCGATAATATAGTGGCGTGAATTTTTCCTGGCGAATGTCCTGACGAGGCCTGAGGGGCAAAAACTTGCGAGAAATTGATATTATTTTTCTCTTCAATATAAAACTCTTGCCACCCATCTATTTTTTTAACATCAGAGAGCAGCCATTTCAAAATGTAGCATCCCTCGAGCGATTTATCTTGCTCATTAGATTAAAAAATATCCCGTTGTGGTATGAAATTGGGTTTCCTACGACGAATTTTAAAAATCCTTTTTGTCACTCTTTGGCAGTCCCATTTGGTGAGAATAGCGTCGTGTCCCTTCTTTCACATGCTACTCTTTTCTGCAATTCAGATCCCGTGGGTAATTCGATTGTTACTCGATTTTATGGAGATTGAACCGCAATGACCGTTTCTTTGGCCGGCCCAATAAAGCGTTGTGGCACACACCGTGCGCCCGGTCCAAGGGGACGATAAATCAATTAGGCTCGATAACCTGGTTACCTTTTGGCTCACACGCGCAATTTGCATTAATCCTGAAAAACTCGAGCTCGTTTTTCAGGCTCAAAGACTTTTTGCTTAATTTCATAAAAGCAGCGCGGTCAGACGGCTCGTTTGTTACGCGCGCGCGGCGAAGTGAGTGAGTGTGTGTGTGTGTGTGTGTGTGTGTGTGTGTGTGTGTGTGTGTGTGTGTGTGTGTGTGTGTGTGTGTGTGTGTGTGTGTGTGTGTGTGTGTGTGTGTGTGTGTGTGTGTGTGTGTGTTTTCCCCTTTTTCCAGTCGAGACGCAACCTGCCATACAATAAAAGTGACGTCTCGCACAGCAGACCCTTGTCAAAGTGACAGCAGCAAAACCGCGCTCTGTGAAATACTTTCCTTATTTCCTTTTCTCTGCTCATCCGCACACAGCATATCTCGGCCAAATTTTAAATTATTGCCCCCTGCATGTACTGTGGATTTCCGCCCCACTTGAAACATGTCACGCTGGAATTTATTTTACGTTTCCATCAAATAATCTGTTGAGCGTGATGCGAAAAACCCTCACACAAAACTCTCTCTGAGCTCTGCTTTATCCAGTGGAAGTGAGATACTGCCAATAAAATACAAAACACATATATACTTATAAGTAACTCCTTCATATCAGCATAAGTGTGAGAGAAATATTATTAAAAGATTTTTAAACAATAATTTCATCGATAAATAAATGTAGGGGGATTTTCAATGAAAATAAATCAGCCTTTCCAGTAATAATAATTATGATTAAAACGCTATGATTTAGTGGTATTGATTTCATTTTTCAGTTTTTATTGAACCATGAAAAATCAAGCAGTGCATTGTTTATCCATGATTCAAACATGTATTTATGATATAAAAAAGATCATGTCAGTCTAGCAAAAATAGTTATAGAACATTGCGTTCCGCATAATCCAGAACCATTTAGCTCGATCTGCTTAGCTCTACGTATTTTGTACTCGCAAGTGAGAATGGTGCAAAAAGGCCTCAAAATATGGAAAGTGCGCGGTAGAGGAGGGCGTGCTACATGCACGAGATTCGCATTTCATTATTTTGCGGTGGGTGAGACGCGCGAGTGCTGCGCTGTACACGATTTTCTGCCTCTAAAGGCGTCTCAAAAAGCTGAAAAGAAGAAAAAAAGCACCGTGAAAGCGAAGGAAGAAAAAACGCGCGCTCTTTTTCATTCGGAGGTCGCACACAAATGGATCTCAAGCCGGCTCGTACATTTCTCAGGCGCATTTGATGTTTTGCCCGGTGCCAAAGTGAGCTTGCTTTCGCCCGCGGGGGTAGCCTCCCTTAACCCTCAAAGTTGTTGCCTCTTAATAGGCTACAGCTTAATCCTTTGATCGGGCTGATTTTGTCCTACTAGAAAATTTCAGGGTTTCTCGTGTTTATATTATAAATGAAATCTGTAAAAGAAAAATAAATGAAGTAAGATAAAACAATTAGTGAAAAAAATCGAACCAATCAATATGCAGCTATGCACATTTTGTCTTGGTGTGCAACAGTGCCTATATGGCCTATATTTACCTATTTGGACATATTATATTTTTATGTATTCCTCTAACACCATAATATATATATATATATATATATATATATATATATATATATATATATATATTTATATATATATATATATATATATATATATATATATATATATATGTATAGGTAGGGTCTTATTAAAAAATAAATATAAAGTATTTCTCATTGTATTAGTTTAAAATATCACTAAGTATTTTAGCGATGGTTCAATTTGATTTTTGAGTCGGTAAAGAGATAATATTAGTCTCCTGCACAGAAGGAGCGTTTAGCGGCACAATTTGTTTCTTCCCGAGGTGTATTGGGTTGCTAGATTTTAATGTGTGGTTTTATTAGTCTAGGATTCATTTGGCTTTGTTCTCCTGGGTAAAATCTTCACAAGATGTTTACCAGAGGCTCTTTATCTAAAAATATATGCATGGTTGATATCAATATAATATATACATCGGATTGTAGTCAATTTAGTTAAAATCACAACCCATATGATTGTTTTACTTTTTTCATTTTCAAAGCCAAATACATATATAGTATTCGTTTTGTCTTTTTAATTCTTCATTAAAAGTACGGTAGTTTCCTATTTGGTCATATTTATATCAGCAATACTTTGATTTTAAGTATAAAAAACTAACCAATTTTGAAATTTTGTTACTTTTTATCTACATTCACCCATTCAAGTTGGTAAAAATTTATGTTTTGCAATTTGTTCGACACACTGATTTAGATTAAATTTAAAATTTCCTGTCAGTTAAAAGATTTTTCCTTTAAAAGTTTACAAATTTGAGAACATTATACTTGATTAGTTACACTGAAGAGCCAAACTAAACGACAAACTCCTCCTCCATCAATATCTATTCTGCGTTGGATAATTAACAATAACCACGAGGCTTAGGCCAACATTTGCGTAAAATATATTCTGGCTTGGCAATCTGACTTTATTGCCCTTCTTGACGCAAACAAGCACTCGCGCGAACAACACAAAATATATTCCCGATGCATCTGCTGTGTTATGTGTGTGCCGAGCGTATCTCTATGCTTTGTCTGCTTTGCGCGACACTCTTGCAATTTTGCAGTGCACGGCAGGAAAGTGATTTGCGGTCGTATTGTGTGGTCTGCACACAATAATGGCTAATCAGGCCAGCCTGCGGTTGTAAAGAGGCGCCGCTTTGAGCACACTCCCGCTCCCCACAATCAGGCCCGAGTTGGCGTCGTTTCAGAGCGCATTTCGGTGCACTTGCAGCCACCGCGCGCATACGCCCACACTTCATCAGCCAAAGTGCGCCGCCGAAATCCATTCTCTCCCGAAATCATGTGTAGAGAGCTGGAATTATAAAGCAGTAGATGAGAAGCCGACTTAGTTCTACATTGGAGGCAAGTTTAACGTTGTGAACGCAAAACGAATTAGCAGATGCAAACTTTTGCATTTCTTTATTTACCCAAAATCTCGACCGTTGCTGGAACAGAGTCAATTTAAAGAATTTTTTAAGCCATTCATGTTGCGAAATACCAAAGCTGCTCTGTGCCTTGCTATAACGTCGCGCTTGGAGCGGATAACAACGCACAAGTTTCCGGAGGGAAACAACCAACCCCGTTGCCTCTGCTGCAAAAGCAGTTTGTTGAAACCCCAGAACAGGAAAGTTAAAGTTAGAATTAAAAGCAGGAAACATTACTTTTGTTTGAAAATTTTACGTCACGGTACGATATCATTGAAGTAGTGAAAATGATACAAATGAAGCAGAGACGAGCGTTTGTTTTTTTCTATAATTTGGAAAGTATTGCTTGTACACATATCCCGACGAGCCTACAAAAGAGGCCAAGTCGGAAAATGGCGCCTTTTTATTATTAAATGGGGAATACTGACTAACCCAAGGATGTAAGTTGTTTGTGAAAGTAGAATCAGTGCGCAATATTTTTGAGGAAAAATTTTTTATTGGTAGGGTCTTTTGTTTTCAATCTTTTCAATGTACGTCCATTACATATACCTTGCACATGCCGTATCTTAATACTGATTTTATTGGTCACCATCGGCGAAAGGACTTAATTAAATGTCGAGCCTTCATAATACGTTTTTAAATAATTTAATTGCCATTAAAGGCTAATTTATTGACATATTCCATAATTTTTATTAAATTTCCGCAAGATATAATTTATTTGCTTATAGATGCAGTCGTGGTTCTAGTATTTTGAGTTAGGATGCGTTCAGCGAATTCTACTCCATTTCCTGGAAGCGAAAGACCAGAAAAGCCAATGACACTCGCGTCCCTTTTTTCAATTGCGACAATAAGTTGGGAAAACAAGCTGAAGAGAGTGCGTGGTGGCAGCGAAACGGAAAAAGCGAGAAGCACGAGAAAGGTTGAACATCACACACGACGAGGTTTCAATTGATAAGCGAAGCGTACACGCGCCCATGGTGCGAGAGAGAGAGAGAGAGAGAGAGAGAGAAGCGGGTTTGACATTTAGCATATTGCTCGGCGCCCCGCCTTTGTGCTGCAGCATGTCTATCCTGGCCGCTGACAGGGGCATCTCAGGGGTAAATATCAAGCACACAAGACACATACGCGGCAAAAAAGTACAAAATATCTTCATCTCACCGGTCGATCGCAAATAAATAATGTCGCTGGCATTTTCCTTATATTTGGTTTTCCAATCAAATTTTCTGATAACAGCACCGCTGATATAGCAAACTCGTATCAATCTTGTACGTACAAAGATTTATGATTAAGATTTTCCTGTGGTTGATAATGGGAGGGAAACAGAAAAACAAGGTTTCATTTTCCATCAGATATCAATAGATAGGGATTTTTATTAAAAATATCAAAAAGCAAAACAACACTGCTTTATCTATCATTCTCACAGATCACATTAAATCTGTCACTAAAATAGCAAGCCACTTTGTGTTGTTCTTCACAATAAGCTGCACATTATTTCTTTCCTCGAACGGGAACTCCAGGAATAGCTCATTAACTTGCCTTGTTCGTAAGCCACACTGTGGATGAGCAATACCTAAATTGCATATTGGGTTTGTTCGAGGAATTTGCGGAGAGTGCGTGGAGCCAGTCCTTTGAGGGTCCTAATTGAAATACAGATGTGCGCAATTACCTTTTACGAACGTGTTATTCGAGTGCGGCGCGGTAAAAAGGAACGGCAGCAGGGCCATAGTGTGTGCTGCGAAGACGGAAAAGACGGTGACAATGTTGGTGTCGGGTCAATCGGCCGGAAGAAACACAACTGGCCTCTGCGCTCATCACACCCGCTGGCTGCCACAAAGAGCAAACCGCATTCATGCGCCCCTATCAAAGTTAAATGGCCGCTTTTCGCAACGCCATATCTGCCGCAACGGGGCCCCCAACCCTAAAGGGGTCAAAACGAATCCACTCCTCGAGTTCGTTGTCAAAGGCGTTGAGCATGTGGCACAGCTCTTAAAATAGTCTTCGCTTCATTCGATTTAAAAGTTGGACAAAGTAAGTTTTTAAATAAATCATGTTCAACTTTGAAACATTCAGTCCATCTGTTTTTTGCTTCATTAGGTGTTTCCGTTCCACACCGCAATAAAAGCCAAAATTTTTTAAAGTCAAACGGAGGGTACGATCATGACTGAATTATAATAAAGTAATAATTAAAGTCTCACACAAAACTATTCTACGATGATTAAATAACCAATTAAGTGTCATGCCCATCAAAAATAATTTTGTGTTTTTCAGAAAGTACGAGGTTTTTAAAAAACTTTTCCGAAAACAAACATATTCGAATTTTTTATTTTATTTTATTTTATTCATCAATCTGAGGAATTTCACCACATGAGCAATAATTATAAAAGGTAATTACAGGTTTTATTTGCATGCAGATTTCAATAGTTTTTTATGCAAGCGTCCTCATTCGATTAAAGCTGATTATTTCGTAAGAAAAATGTGTTTAGTTAAAAATAGTATCAAGGAAGCATGGTAACTTTGAATTGGACGAAATGGACACATAAATTATTCAAACAGACGAGATGGAAGAACTTATAGTAAAATCTAAATTAGGCTGAAAATACGCAGGAATATTTTAATTAAAACCATCAAAATGAAATTTTTCGGTTATCTTTTCCTTAAGGAAATTCACCCACTTCTCCTATTCGATTTCCTATTCGATTTCCTCTTCGAATTTCCCCTTCGCCTGCTTCTCCTTGAGGGGCTCTTTGATCCATTTCTCCTTGATTTTTTGCTTTTCCTTTTCTTTGGGTTGTTTCTAGAAATAGCAAATTATTTATGATCTTGTATCGAACACTAACTTTTAATAGCCCCTACTCTGATCCTGAGTTGCTTTCAGATGGCCCTTTTTCAGGCTCAGCTTTGTTGCTGTTGCTAATTTCCTTCATCTCTGCAAATAATAAAATTTCATAAAATTTTAAATATATTAATCAGTATATTTATTTATTTTAATGGACACCATCGGAGTATTATAATCACTATTTAAAAGGAAAATCAGTATAATATAATTACTATTTCCAGTTATTTTCTCAGATAATGTAATATAAAAAATAGAGATTTTTACTCATCCAAGATTCTGAACATTCTCAGTGATTTTAAATTCCATATTTAATACTGGACGCCATGATTTTAGGCATCGCTAGCCAGCAAACTGAAGCTATTAGATTTAAAGGCACTTGCCAACTGGGACGAAAATATTTTATTTTAATTTGTAAAAACTAGTTTAGAGTTATAGCTTTAGACTTATTTTTAATTAGTCCTAAAACCTATTTTACTTCTTACTCTTTTGATACAAACTACGGTGAATGGAAAGCAACACTACTAAATAGTTACAATACCTTGGTCATCTTCTTTGGGTTGGTTTATCTTCGCGACCGGAACATCAATTTTGAATTCCATGACCTTTCCGATTTGTTTGACATCAGCTGTCGCCGCAAGGCCATTGTTGTCGGAGTTTGACTCTAGTGGGTTTGATTCCTTTCTTCTGGGCAGAGCATCAATCAGACACAAGTTGCCGATCAAAAGTAAGGCAATGGTCAGTTTCATGACTGACACAATTGTGAGCAATTTTTTCATGCTCACCCCGCTTATAAATGTGCGAACAAGATTCGTTCACGCCTATACGTAATACACTTCCGTACGCTGATTTCGATTGGAAATAGAACGCTAGATAAAAAAACTGATTAAAAAACCGACACCAATATCAAATCGAAAGATTAAAATTGTTACAATATCCCTTAAGCTGCCAAACAAAATGCAAAACTTACAGTTGACGATTTAGAAAGCTGAAATTGTGCAGAAGTGCACAAATGCGTTCAATAGAGGCAGATGAGAAGCAAAAACTCCACCCGTGTGCTCATTTTGCAGAGGGAAAAATTCGTGGCATCAGCAACACACATACACACGAGCAAAGTTTGCCTGCAGAGAGCTTCTGTTTTAAACAAGCGCAGAGAGAGAGAGAGAGAGAGAGAGAGAGAGAGAGAGAGAGAGAGAGAGAGAGAGTCAAATCCCCCGACTGGGCGTTCGTAAATTAAAATTGGGCAGCTGGAACAAAGGCGAGCAGCTGAGTCAGCCAGAATCTCTGAATCTCTTGTGTTACGCGCGCGCATTATAAAAGCAAAAGCCTGCATTGTCCGCTTGCCCAAGATAGCCGGCCTATTGATAACAATAATTTTCAGACTCAGCCTTCCCCATCCCGGCAGCAAGCAGCGGCTAATGGAAATTTCCAATTAGAAAAATGCCTGCCGCGACACTGGACAATGCACCTGAGGGCTAAGCCATCCAATTCCCCATTGTTGGCCACTTGCCTGCTGGTTCTAAATTGTTTCAACCGAATTGAAAATATTCCTCGTTTTCAAATTCACTCTCTTTATTAATTAAATAATCTTGTCAAACCGAAATGAATAAGAAAACCTTTAAGATTTTTGACGTGAGTAAAAAAATAACGCAGTTAATTATAAAAAGCCGAAAAAGCAAAACAGAAATTTAAGTTTGTTGTGTTCATAATCTTTATAAGTTTGATCTGTCGTGTGTCAAACAGGCAGATGAAAAAACAAAACATTTTCACCGTTCAATAAAATTCATGCAAAGATATCTCGTTGTTTTCAGTGGAAAGTCTGCATTTGTGAAATTAGCACAATTTTCCTTTTTAAACCTTACTAACTACGAGAGTGTTCACATATGTACGTCAGTGACCATTGCAACAGAGAGGAGCGATTGAGAATGGGCGAGTTGAGTGATCGAGGCCGCGAATAAATCAGTCGTGCTTTGCGCTGGGAGCGAGCGAGAGGAAAAAGCCGAGAGTCGCAAATCGTGCCGGTTTCATTGTAAATTATGCTCGTGGCGTTGGGGATAAATTTCGAAAAGTTTTTTGCGTCTACCTGCATTTTGTTTCTAGTTGGCAATAAATTATCCGTAGCTTGAACGAGATTCGTGTAAAATATACCAAGCGTTTGATCAATAGTACTGAATTCGTTCGTTTCCTGATCATGAGTTTCTTCCAATTTACTGACGGAATCAAATACTTTGGGCCAAACATGTTAATCATCTGACGCTTTGGAATTCGAGTTCCCTTCTGTTTATTATTACTGCATTCATTGAATTTATTTGGTTACTGAGCAATTCAGCCATGGGGAAGTAAATTAATTTCAAGCAGGGTGCTCTTCCGAATCAAACTTTGGATCAGCTGAAGTCAAGAATGCTGAAACTAACAAGTTTTAAATTGTTTAGTGAGGAATTACACAGTTTATACCGGTATCATGTTCATAATTCATGAGATCTATGGTCAGCAAAAGCAACCAAGTGAGAGCAGTCAGAGAATTAGAAAATTGCTTTGTGCATTTGAGGAACAAACAGCACGTTGCCGACAAGTTATCTAGAACTCTTTGCATATTATAGCAAAACAGTAAACCAAAATAACTTCTGTTAAGCCTAATGCTGCATAAATTAATTAACAAATAAAGGATGAAATTTATTTTAATTATGAAACAGCGTATAAAATGGTTTGTCAAGTTTAAAATAATCCTACTTGTTATTGCATCTCAGTTCGAATTTTAATAATACCAAGCGTGGTTTATGTTGATAAGTTTGTGTGCGCCACTCCATATTCATTTCATCAGCAAAACGTGCCGACTGCGTTTCTGTGTATGTGTGTGTGTCGTCGACGTCGTCGTCGTCACTCTCTGACAATACATATATAACACGCGAGCACGAGCTCACGTCCTACCTATACTGAAAGTAATTGTATTCATGAAAATATTTCTCTGTGCACATTCTCTCCCGCGAGGCCTGACAGTTGGATGGATGGTTGGCTCTGCGTACACAGTTTTGTGCTTCACCCTTTCTTCGTTCGCAGCGCGTCCCAACAGCTTGCCACTGAACAATAAAACGCAACCAGCGGAGTGAGTTTGTTTGTGTGTTGAAATCCAACTGCGAACCTTTTTTTGAGCAGACACGCACGAACTCGAATTCGCTGACCTGTTGCTGTTTCCTCGCACGAGACCTTCCTCCCGAGAGTTGCAACCCTTTGGGTGTCTCCACATAATTATGATACACGTTGCTAGTGGGAGCGTGATGAGATTACATAAGTTCTAAATGAGACCAGGCAATGGGGGAATTCCATGGCTTTGGTGTAATTTTCCATTTTGCTGCGTTATTTTCTAGTTTGATATCTAATAAAAAACCTCATAATTCTATAATCATCAATTGAGATAAAATATTTCTCTTCGTCTCAATTTCTCCAATTTTTTTAAACTTTTAGACTAAAAGCAGCGTTTGGTCAGCTTTGTTATAATCCATGTATATATAATTCAAACTGATATATGACTGCAAATTCCGAGATCCTCTTATTTCCATAACGAGCCCTTCCCCATAAAAGTGTGCCTACATGTTGACAAAAAAAAAACTATTGAACATACTTTTTATTTTATGTTAATCGAGCGGAAATGTGATATTCCGTGCTGCAAGAGCACTTGAAACTCGAAACCCTACAAAATTGGTAAGTAAAAATATCATAGCGCGGCTACAAAATTTTGCTGTTTAGCATGATGCTTGGCCTCCCCCAGCATCTATACAGAAGAAATTTATATCATTTTGTATATTTTCCCGGGCGTCGAGTTGCGAGTAGCGACTAACTAAGAAGCTGCATATAATGCGTTTTATTTGCATTATTGCATTGGGATCGGTTTCTTCCCCGAGGATCAAAGGGGAGCTGATTGGCTCGACGAGAGAGACACATTCCTCAGACGAGACAAGACTTTCTCTTTCCCCCTTTTCCTTCTCTCCTGGCCAGGACAAACTTGGCAATTGGATTCTTGTGGTTTGGCGCTGGAAATTTCGCTGGCCCAACTTTGCGGACGGGCAGAGTGAAATTAAGGGTCGCGTAAATCATCCCCCGGTTCAAAGACGCGCATTTCGACGTTGCCGACTAATTTAGAAACTTTAACGTGTTTCGTGGAGCAGAGCATTGCACACCAGCAGCACTCACACACCAATCGCTTAAGATAAATCGTCTCCGAGGCGCTTTTAACAAGTGGCAGAAATTTAACCTTGAACCTTAAATTGAAAACCTCGCAAGTCGAAATTCCCTGTGATAGAAATTCCTCACACAAAAAGTGTGCTCAATGGGAGAATAAAATTTCTTCACACTTCGTCATTAAAATCCTTTGAACTGCGCCATGGGTAGTATACTTCAAGCAGGTACGCGAATTTTTTTCCTTCTAGAATTATTTCCGTGATGTTAAGAGCTGTTTTTCATCCTTTGAAAATAGCTTATATAAGAAAGGATGGATTTTTTGTATGAGGAATTTCTATCACAGTTCAGTTCGATTCTGGTTGCGGCGTGTCAGGTTCGTTGCTCGCCTCTACGTTTTCAACGATCACTGATTCAAAATTCTCCACAGCTAATACTGTGGCTATTAATTTTGTTTTAGAGTTAAAGCACTGCTGACCAGGCTTGCTGGGGCCGAAACAGCCGATGTACGGTGCGAGAACGGGTGATTGTGATAATATACTAATTATATTTTACAATATTTAAATTTTGTCGGCCTTCCATACCTATCTGCTTACTTGTGGGAGAAGCCATTGCAAAATCATTTCAAATTAAAAGTATTCCTTCTTCTACTATTTTCACTACTAAAAAATCTTAAAATTGCGGTGAATATTTTGACCAACATAAGCAAGATGATGTAGTTTTTAGGAAAATATCGTCTTTGTCACCGCAATTTAATCTCGATTTTATCATCTAATTCAGATTTCAGATATTCTTTTATTTTGTTAAGCAAAATATTTACAGGGGTACGTGGCTCTTAAAATACGTCAGGTGTAGCCTTTTTGGCCTGTTAATCATAATCACAGACAGAAAAATTCGTCCAGGTCATAGAATTGGTGGTGCAAAACCAGCTGCTTGACATTGCTATCATCAATTAAGATAAGTTGATCAGGAGGAATTCTTGGATATGGAAAGCAAATGCGAAGAGGCAAAAAGTAAAAAACCAATAGGCTTCTAGTCTGTAACACATGTTTTTGCAATACAATCAAACTATGACAATAAATATCACTATTTGATTTATTTAATTCGTTAAATTTTCAGACTCTTTCTTCTGATTAAAAAATACAAATTGAAAAAAGTGGTGGAGTAAAAATGGGCAAACATGCAAAACAGGGCTAGCAGGAATGCTACAAAAACAAACAACTATATATCCAAGTGTAATCTCTAGCCGCATGCAGCGAGAGATTGCTGGGTCACAAAACATATCACACAAGAGGGAAAAATCGTGGTTTTCATATCTTCAAAAGTTATCACTCCGGTTTATCTACAGTTCTGATAGACTTGGTTACGTTTGAAACTTTTTAAACCTGAGATCGATTGTATTTTTTTCAATAAATTTTACATTTATATAACTTTAACACTACAATTAAACATGTTTTTCGCAAATGTAACTCTTGTTTGACCACTACACTGTTACTCTTTGGCGAACATCACCCGTAGAAAATGCCATTAAATTAAACTTCAAAAATAAACTTAACATTATTTATCTCCACATTGGTTTTTTACTGTGGGGCGTTGCGTGTCGGATGAGTGCATAATTCCAATCGCAGATAAATGTTTAAGTTTTTTATATTTAAAAAAAAATATCTCGTAGGTAGGAGACCTAAAACTCTCTTTCCGTTAGTAGGAGAAGCGCATATGACTCACATAGATTTTTATCTTTTCAAAGATATAAAAAGGGATTATTCAGATGACGAAAAAAGAAAAATTATCGTATTTGCTTTTTTCAGATAAGAGAAATTATTTATGTTTTTTCCATTACAAATATATTTTATTTTTCATATTTTTACACACGTCTGTGAGTTAAAACTTAATAAAGAAATCTCATCAAGCTCACTTGAGCAAAGGGTTGTGATTAACTATCAGACAAGTCTGAACATTTCAAATATTTGTGTTGTATAGTTGTACGACATTAAATTTAGCAAAAAGAAGCTAAGATTTCAGATATTTTGTTCAGTTTTGCAAAGCTTGCAAATTCCTACCTCGCTTGCGCCATCTCTGATCAGTGAGATGAAATTAATCAACAGACTGAAAGTTGCGAGGGTTGACGGCGGCGGAATAATTTGAAAAGATAAAATGATCGAGCTTTTCCCAAATTGATGGAAATAACCCAACTGAACGTATCACTTATGCTACCTAGAAGCCACCGCTGGTTTGCCATAATCAATAACAGCGTGGTGCCTGCTGACTTAGATCACCATTGGTAGAGAATACATAATTATACATGTTTTTTTTCATTATTTTCAGCACCCCGCAGCACACGTGCAGTGGTCTGAAAAATTAAAATATTTCAAATTACCTGTGCGTATATTGTAGAATTTACTCTTGTTAAATATTTTCGCCTGAGTCGCATTAACCTATAACGGACAGTTAATTTGACCGATCAAACTCAAAATTTGTCAGAAATACACTTTTAACCGCTCTTGAGAAAATATGATAATGTCTGTAAAATCAGGAGATATTTATCCTCAGTACCACATTTTTTCAAAAAGTAGAAAAATAAACACTAAAACTAATTATTTTTGTAGCATTAGTATGTAGGGGACTTTAGGCATTTTATTTCTAGCTTCTCCAATATAGCAGAAAAGGTTACAATACAAAATACTTATCATTAATAATAATAATTTATTAATATTATTTTTAATGTGCTGTAGACAGTGGTGTTATTTTAACAGCGTTTGAAACCAACAGGGAATTTAAACAAAAGATTTTTAGGAAATCGTTTACTACAGAGTGCCCAAAGAAAGGCAAATAGAAGGAAATTCAGGAAAAGTGAAGGAAAGGATAAGATAATAAAATTGCTAATCAACCTACAAAAACATTCACATTTGACAGAGTTAGAGCTAAAAGTTAGTTTTTCTGCTCTATCTCCAGTAGCGGCTAAATTCTAACAATGTGTGATACTACAATCCCGTCGTAATTCGCTTCTGACATTATTTGCTTGTTAAATTTTTTTCGTTTTTAAATTTTAATTCATTGAGTTGATTATTTTGTTTTTTAGATTGTGTTACTGTGACTATTTGATCGACGTCACTTAATGAGTATCGCCGGTGGGGAGGGTCGGACATCAGCTATAAAGGGGAACCGTGAGTCCGGCATCGGGCCTCTGAGCTCCACGCTTTTGTGTCAAATTAGTGCTCATCGTCGCCACAGCAGCCATGGTTTCAAACAGGTAACAATCACATTCGTAGTCTTGCAATTTCATGGCCTACACAAGAAATTGAACAAACTGCTTATAAGGTTTAATTATACCTGCTTATTCTAAAGGAATCCAATCCTTTTTCAATAAAATTCAGCACCGTGCTGAAAGTGTCAAGCGCCGATTTAAATTTGCTGTAGTTTCGCACACATCTAAAATTAACTTTCGTCGGCTTTCCTGCTTGTTTCTTCATCAAGCATTTGAGCTTGCCAACGCTCAACATTTAATTTGATCCTTAAAATGAGGCTAGAAAGCTTGTGAAACTGCAAATTTTAAATTATGTTCCATTTGGCATTCATGATAAAATTTTAGAAAGTTCTACATGACTTCTATTTCTGCATACCAAAGAACATAATTAAAAAAAATATCAAAAATCTTTCCGGCATTTCAGGTTTCTATTATTGCTTTGCCTTGCTGTCATCCTGAGCTACGCTTCAGCATGGCAGGAATACGATCGAGGCAGGAGAGAAAGGTAACATTCCGAATGTTCTGGATTCTTTCCGCAAATAATTTGCATTTTTCTCGCTTCAATTCTTTTTCCGCTAAAGAGTAGGTTTTATTAACGAGTTCCTTTCTTCCTAAATTTAATTGTATTATGTCACACAATTAATCTAGATAAAATTTTATTTAAATTAGCAAACCATGGAAGGGAAATGTGGAAAAGAATATTAATTCAAAGAATCGCGTGCCTCTACGTGAAAAGCAAAGAAATGCGTAAGGACTTTTGGATTCAATAAAAGAATTTAATTTCTTTATCCAGAGTTCTATTTTAACTGACAACAAATATTTTCCAGCTACAACAATGACGAAGAAAACTACAGAAGATACCACCATGCAGGTATATCTTCTGTCTTTCTTTTAAAGGTTTTAATCCAATAATATTTAGAGGTTAAAAAGTCTAATTCAGATTATGGCACGTAGTTAAGTGGCGTTGTTTGCGATAACACTAATAATTCAGCTTATCTTTTTCTCGACGCTGTTATAAAAACGCACTGTTTATTTTAATAGCGAAAATATTGTTAGAATTTCACGACATCAGTTTAATCAATTTAAAGGTCAGTTTCTCGTTAAAATAATTCAGTCAACATTTAGTGTTACAATTTCGCAATATAATGTGGAACGTTGCCCTGAATATGCGTTCTCCTCAAATTATTATTAAATCAAACGGTGGTTGTATCAGGTGACTGGTCGAACCAGCACACGCCAGCGCCGCAGAGTGGCGGTAACTACTGCGACCAGTACGCGCACGACCCTTACAAGCACGCCAAGTGTGTGGCGCAGCGCGCGCCCCGGCAGCCGGCCAACGACCCTCGGTGCCAGCGTTACGTGTACGAGGAGCCGCAGAAATTAGCCCTGTGCGAACAGCGGGCCCAGGGATCAGCAACCCAGTTCCCCCACTGCCAGCATCACGAGTACGACCCCTACAAGCTGGCAAAGTGCGAACGCAAGGCTCAACAGGCCCAGGGCGCCTTCCACGGCCAGACCCTGAAGGCCCCGCAGTGCAGCCGCTACCTTAACGACCTCTATAAGCTGAGCCAGTGTGAGGACCGCGCCCAGGGAGGAGCAACTCAGGTGAAATAATTATCAGCTGGGCCTTATCTCAAGTATTTTTATTACTGTGCTACAGTAAATTGTAATTTAAGTTAAAATATTTTTTTTATGTGGTTAATAAATTAAAACATCTTTTGTCTCCATCTAATTAACTCGGCAGCAGTATCTGGCATTAAAATTTCGTTTCGTTTGGGAGAAATTATATTATGAAAAAAATGAAAGTCATCTAAACAAAACCATATTATATTTCCTTTGACTTAATAATAATTTATTTTCTCGTTGATTGCATTTTGCTCATTGATCCTATTTTTCTAGGTGCCACAATGCCAGCAATTTTCGTATGACCCTTACAAGTTGAGCAAGTGCGAACGTAAGGCCGAGTTCTGGAATGAATTCAAGTTTGACCCCGCGCTGACCACCAGCACCAATCCGGCCTGCCAGCAGTACGCCTATGATCCATACAAAATGCAAAAATGTGATTACAAACTGGCCAAGATGATGGCCGGTCAAGTTGATTACTCGTAATAGTATAGATACGAGTACATATATTATGTCTTGTTGTTTGTGTCCTTAAAATAGTCATATTATTGCAGTGTTACTTTAAACTGTTTCAGCCATGTTTACAAAAATCTCATATGAAATAAAAGTCTGTCATTTATTATTTTGCGTGTTTATTTGCGAGAAGCATTTGTTCAGGGCCAGACTGGGGTTAAAATTTCTACCGGGGCGCTAACACGAGAGTAATAAAATTGTAGCCTTTATAGGGGTGGCATAAGGCCAATGTTAAATGAGTGGGGGGGCAGAAGATTATCTTCGGGAAAGTGCCCATTGATTAGCCAGTCCGACCCTGTTAATTTGTTCATCTACTGCTGATTGAGTTTTAGGTTCATTATAATTTATTGACCCATAGCACTGCACTATCTGAAATAAACGGTACAAGATCACAAGTTTCATGTGCTCTATATAATTTCCAATGGTCTTCATAATAGAGCCGTTAAAAGTTCCCCTAAAACACTCAAAAGGGACGAATTTATAAAAAAAAATAATGATTAAGTATCAAGCATAGTTTTATTTATTATTAATTTTGTTTATTTTGATTGATCCCTTCCAATTCCCATGCCTCATCTACTTTTTTGGTAATTTCTTTTTAGCTGCATTCCTTCCCTTTTCAACGTTGCTTTTGCAGAATCTAATGGATTGGCTAACTTCCATGAGTTGTTTGCATACTCGATGAACTACTTCAGTTTTCTCATTCCTTTCCATTGGCACTGGCCTTGAGCTTGTTGCAGCTGCAACATTATTGACGTGCGTGCTTTATTCAATTTCCGCACTCATCTTTACAAAGAAATAATCGCTTGTTAGCTGTAGCAAAATAAATACCATAAAATAATATTTTGTTTTAATTAATGATATATGTAAGCAGATATAAATATATTTATACAAGACGCGCAAATTTTAAAATTACATTACATATTTAATTATCGACATTGGTTTTCCCACCCACAATGTACTCTCACCTTCCAGCTCTTTAATCACAGCAGCGTGTGCCTGGACAATCTCTTGGCGAGATAAGAAACGACAACGTGGAGAATTCCTCCTCTTCATGTTTTGTCAAAATCACAGCAGTAGCGTCGTATGTGTGTATGTATTATTGTTTTCTCATTCTTTTCTTTCCCCGGTTTCCCCCGCTATGACGCTCTTGACACTTGACACAATACAAACAGCAAGCCAACACGTGAGAGCCAATGCAATTTTTATCTCTGCCTGCGTGTTTCTGCTACAAATACAATACGCGGCGGCGAGTGAGTGTTCAGTCACAAGATTATTTTTAGCGCCTTTAACACGCAAGGAGAGGAGACTGAGGAGAGCTTGTGTCGCCACCCGCCAGGCGTCGTCAGTGTGGCAATCGTCTTCGAGGGCTGTTCGACCGCATGGGCAAGGACTGGCGACTCTTCGTGTATGGAGGCTTCTCGTCCATCACTGCCGAATTCGGTGAGTTCGTCGACCTCGCATCCCCCTCTATTGCTAACCCGTCCTCGAATTTGCACGGTAAATAGGCACGTTTCCGATTGACACGACCAAGACCCGGTTGCAACTGCAGCAGGGATGCGGCCAGCGCTACCGAGGCATGCTGCACGCACTGGTCAACATCACCAAAGAGGAGGGCTTTCGCGCCTTGTACTCCGGGTCAGTGCAGCATCAACACCTTTGACCTCTGTCTGAGACTAATTTGCGTCTGACCCACAGGATGGCGCCCGCTCTGCTGCGGCAAGCCTCCTACGGCACCCTGAAGTTTGGTTCCTACTATTGGCTGCAAGGGGCCCTCGGGGGCACTGGCTCTAGTCCGGCCCTCAATGTGGGATGCGCGGTGACGGCCGCTGTGCTGGCCGCCACCGTTGCCAACCCCACGGACGTGCTTAAGGTGCGGATGCAGGCGAGCACCACCAAGGGCTCCTTGATGGTCAACTTCGCCGACGTGTGGCACTTGGAAGGGGTGCGCGGGCTGTGGAGGGGCGTCGGGCCCACTGCCCAGAGGGCAGCCATCATCGCGGCCGTCGAACTGCCCGTCTACGACTGGGTCAAGCTCAAATTGAGGCAGCGCCTTGGAGACACAACCCTTAACCATTTTAGGTAACTTTGCACCCAGTGGCACGTCTTGAGTGTGTGCACATATTTGCGTTTCCCCAGACAGACGGTGTTCTTATCACTTTTGTCTGTCTGGCCGATCGTCTCAAACAACTGATTATTTTTTTGTATGAATTCTCTGCCTACGTGATAAGAAAGGTTATGTAACCACGCTATTTATTTTCTCACAGCGTTGCATTTTTTCTCTCTCTTGAAATGGATCAATACTTGAAAAATGACCCTTTATAATTCTCTTCTTGCTTTTCTTTGTTTCAGTGCCAGTCTCATTGCTAGTATTGGAAGTGCTGTAGCGTCTACTCCTGTAGATGTCATAAGGGTAATGATTGTAATCAGAGTTAAATCACCATTTTACTTATTTCTTTCTTGTTGCAGACACGCTTAATGAATCAAAGAAGATTAAAAGTAGGAGTTAACAATATTTATTCAGGAAGTTTAGACTGTTTAGTGCAGGTAAGGACTACTTTCTTATTCTGAATTGCATTAATTTTGTATCAATGCCGAGTGTCAATCGCTTTTTTATAAAATCGAAGACACAGAGTGCAGGGTTAGTAGCCTCGTCAGCTCCATTCAAGTTTTGATCACTTGATAAAATTATCTCAATGTGGGTCAGATTTAATCCCTCTAGCTTTAAGCTTCCCAACTAGATCAGTTAAAAACGTGATCAAGTAATTGCTGACACCCTTGTATGTGTTCTAGACTGTGAAGGCTGAGGGCGTCGCTGCTTTGTACAAAGGTTTTGTGCCGACTCTGGTGCGCATGGGTCCTTGGAACGTGATTTTCTTTGTCACGTTTGAGCAGCTGAAGATGCTTTACTGAATCTCCTTCCTAGTCAGCAGCACTGACTAACCTTTATGCATTTGCCGTGTTGTATTCATAAGGAAATTATATATCTACATTGTATTTAAATTATTGCAGCAAAATGGTTGTTTTACCTAGGAAATAAAACACAGAGTGCAAAGCATATTGATAATTAATAGTGTGGCATTTGTTTAATTTTTTTTTAATTGAGGTACAGAGACTATTAATCGATTAAATTGTAATTGGCAGCACTCAACAACAACAACAACTCACTCGCGCGCGGTGCACCCATTCATTTTGCTAGAGTTAAAAATTATTATCGCTTTTATTGTCCCGTGACCGAGGGCCCTCGGGCCAACACTTGGAAGACAAAGTCATCACACTCGCTTGATATGTAGTTCAGCTCACCACCATCAGCCACGCTGAGGCCACCAGGCAGAACACCAGTGAGGCTCTCAAAGCCGTGCAGCCCCCGCAAAC
Source organism: Cloeon dipterum (assembly GCF_949628265.1). NCBI lineage: Eukaryota > Metazoa > Arthropoda > Insecta > Ephemeroptera > Baetidae > Cloeon > Cloeon dipterum. Next base: position 15,162,993 of record NC_088786.1, read on the forward strand.
CTTGATTACAATTTCCTGAAAAATAGAACAAAAGCAAGTTGTACAAAACAGAAAACAAAGAAACCCAAAAATGGATAAATTTGTTAATTAGTCTGAATATGACCTAATTGATTAAAATTATTAAAAAATAGTTTAAGATAATTCCCACTGAACATTCTTAACGAGTTTTGCTGCTCCAAAATGCAATCACCCTTCAGAAATACATAGACTTGAGGCGCAGTGACTGGTACTCCATGACTAAATGAAGTGGCCACAAGTGATTTTTCATCACTTGCACAACTAGCCATATTTTACAGAAGTGACCTCTACTGAAACTATGGTCTCTAACTGGGTCAAAATCATTTATATAATGCCTTTATTTAGGAGATGTATACCTCAGGGTGGTAGTTGAAACATTCAGTTGGTCGTCGGCGGTATAGAGATTCTTTGGGGCAAGTGGCCGACGGTGGCACCTCTTGGGGTGTGATGAACAGCTGCTTGGAGCCGCACGGGCACAGTGTGTCGACAACTAGCAGGATTAGGTTACTGTGAGGAATTTTCTGCACACTAAACGGCCTATAAAAGCATTTGATTTAATCAGAATCAGGAAATATTTTCCGCAAACTAAACTACCTCTCGCAGCCAGTCACGTGGCAGTTGGTCAGCTTCCCCTTCAAAGGGTTGAAGGAGCCACTGGTGTTGAGCCTCTCTGGCTGCAACACGTACAAGTCCGAGCGCTTCTCGCACGGCCTTGCCGGCCCCATGGGAATTGGGGTCGTGGGCCTCGGCGGTGGTGGCGGAGTCATTGGTTCAGGTAGTGCCATCTCGATTTCTTCGTCTTCATAATCATCTTCTTCCTGTGGGATCGGCAGGGACCAGGTCGTACCAACGAAACTGGTCAGCATCCATAAAGCCTTAGCACCAGCCCACTGTGCTACAGCTGTCAAGTGCCTGGTAGGTGACTGCAGAAAAAATATTTAGTAAAAACAGGAATTTGAACTTCAAAATAACATCATCATTTTAAATTGTGTTCATTTTGACAGGTTGAGATTAAAATTAGAACATAATTACTATTGGGATCAAGAGTAAAAAACCCTTGCAGGAAAAGTTCAAGATATTTTAGATTAACTGTTTCAACACTGATGAAGAATATGAAGGTGGTTGATCTTCTTTTTCTGAAATTAAAACAAAGTTTTCTACTTACATTCAATTTTGGGGCAGCGTCTGTTGAGGTGGAGCGAGTATCGTGGCAAGCACCTTGATGGTCATGCAAAGGGACTCTTTTGAAGATGCGGTCCTGCACCAGCGAGTCCATTATTGTCCCATCCAACTGGCCAAAAAATTTCCCAGAGTGCTCCGGTGACTCGGAGAGGATTACAAAACCATTATTGTCCAACACGTAGCAGTCCAGTTCGTCAGAGGCACACGTTTTCTTGCAGTTGGGATATCCTTGGCACTATAAGAAAATCAGTAACATAAAACCCACTCAAAATATAGTTAAATGAATATTATTACCGATGAAGTAATGTTGATGAAGTGCGAGGTGAGCGCAGTTTGCTTGAACTGAAGTCCGACAACGGCTGCTGGAGCCTTGTGTCCCTTGTGCTCAACAAACACGGCGTGGCTAGCAGTGACGAGTGGAGCCCCTTTATCTGATTCACCATCCACAGAGAAGACGAAGCTGTCTGGCTCGATTGCGTGTTGCTCGACGGCCCGCTGGTACCAAACCTCATCAGTGGCCTTTCGATTGAATTCACTGAAGTGAGGTTGATCAGCGCCAGGGTCCGAGTGGTCCTTCCACCTCAGTAGACCACTCCTTGTGGCCACAAAGGTCATTGCCACGCCAAACATCTGGTACCCTTGCCTGCGGAAGAGAAAAAATGTTAGTCGGCGATCACAATTGGATTTCCAGCCCTGTTGGTCCTCCCTTTCTTACCAAAATCCTCGCAGCGCTATAGGGAGGACCTAACAGGGGTGCAGCTCACTGAAAATTGGCGTTTAAAATCCTGGCTGCTAGAAAGGTTACCTGTGCAGCAGCGCCATCAGGGTGGCTATTGGGCTATTGAGAGTGCAGGGTTAGATTCATGTGCAGGGGGAGATGCAGAAAATGTTTTGAGATACGGAACATGTAACACTTACTGCTTGTTCTCCTTTCCTCTTGAAGACGGCTTCTCCAAGCTCTCCGTCACCATGGCATCAAACACCAATGACTGCATCAGGTTTTTGTCACAGTAGTATGAATCACGTTCCATTTTCTTGTGGCCTGTGGAATATTTTCAGCAATTTTTACAAAAGTTAAATAAATGCGATATTCTTACCAGGCTCCCTATCTTTCTGTGGTGATCTAGGTCTCAGTGACATCCACTTCCATCCAGGCTGCAATGTTCTGCTCAAAAAGTGCAGAACTCGTTCCTCAGCAGAGCTGAAGGGTTGCTCGTTTGCATAGCTGTATTCGCAGTACACCCTGTCAGAATTAATATAAATAAATGCAATTTCCTTTATCATTTTTTAACCAACCAATCAGGATGAACTTTCCAATCGGCGCCTTTGAAAAACTCAGTGACTGTAAATTTTGATCAAATTATTGATGACGAATACAAAACATCATATCCACTTCATTTCTTACCATTGACTTTGCTGAGTTTTATTTCTTGCTCTGCCAATACTTCGTGCATTCCATATCCTTCTGGCAGTGCAATGCCCAGTGTGAAAGGAGTTCCATCAATTCCTTTGTAGAAATATTTCTGTCGCCGTGAAGCAACCCTTCGCTGTATTTTTTAAAAACGTTATACAAAATACATAATCTACATTTATTACATGAAAATATACCATTTGATCCTGTTTAACCAGCACCGTCAATTCAGCTTCGCCTTCTTTTTGGTTGATAAGATCACTTCTCATCTATTCAACCATGCAACATTAGTAACTATACAGTAGAGAAGATTTATGATATCTTACTTCGTTGAAATGAGAATGGTTGTCAAAGACCGCGCCCTCACCCTCCACCAGCTCCAGCAAGGCAAAGTCAACCGAGCTGTACTCGGGACGCGAGCCAGGGGGCTGAGGCTGTAAATAAAAAAAATGACACATAAGTTTCTAATCCCCGAGTGAAAAATAAGCAACACTTACAAGGGGACGCAGTACAGGATGAAATAGAGCATGACCATTGTTGTTGATCATGAAAGCATATCCGTTGACTCCCAGCTGTGAATTGTTTGAGAAATAGTTTCATTTATGATTTTCGATTGAATTTTTTATTTTAAATGTAGCCAAATTTTACTCCAAATTGTGGTGCTAAAAGAATTAACAATATATGATAATATAAATTTATGATGTTAATGAGAGCTACAAAAGGGCAAAAACTGTATATATCTGAATGAATTTAACAAACCTTGTGAGGAGGGACCATTTTCTGGATTTCCCTTATCGGTACATCAGTGCCTACTACTCCTAAAAGTTGTGCAGTGCGCACCTGAAAAAAAAATATTTGCATTGAAAACAAAGTAATCTTCTGTTACGCTGATAAGGTTACCGAATAATTCCTACGGTCGAATATTGCAGTTGCCACAGAAGTCATCAATTCAGGGCTCGGGCAATCTGGATGTGGAGACAGACATTGGCGCTAAAAGATACCACTCATTAATGCCCTATCTTCAAATAAAATCTGGCATCTTACTCTGACATCTACAAATGACGGTGACCAATAAAGAGGATGATTGTTCTGATATAGCACCAACGGTCGAGCAAGCACCTCAACATGTTTCAAAGCAGCTTCTTTGGCATCCTGCCTACTGCTCACCCTTGAAAAGAATCCTACAAACACATGGGAGTGCATGGAGTCACGGAATGTTTGCTAGTGTCAAGATTTACCATTGTTGTTGCAAGCCATCCATCTAAGCTCAGTGGCAGAGCCCCCAGAGGGTGCCACAAGATAAGTGAAAATGCGCACCGGCATGTGGGGCCAGTTGTACTGCTTGAAAATCTCTTTGAATTCGCTTGGGGACCCATCTGTGATGAGGAATATCGCTTGGTTGCACTTGGTTCCCTGGCCAGCTTGTATATACTATGAATATTTGATGAGAACAAACGCCAGATGCTTAGATTGAATAGAAATACCCTATTGAGAATATCAAATGCGGTGACAAGCGCGCTCGTGAAATTTGCTATGTTCTCTGGCCTAACTTTACTCATGGCCGACTTCAATTCTCTAATGTTCTCTGCATTAGCCTGCAAGGAAAACAATGATGAAATTTTTCCTTTGACCCCTCTCATTTTCGAATTATTACCTGAACCAACGTGTCCTTAAAGCAAGGGGCAACTTCCTGAGTGTTTTCAGCAAAGCGGTATACATTTACGAAGTCGTTGGCACCTAATGTGTCTAGGATAGCAGAGGCTGTGGTTATGGCTAATGATCGCTTTTCTCCAGCCATTGAACCAGACGCATCCAACAGAATAATGGCGTCTCGTGGCCCGGTGGCTGCTCCAACATACCATGCGTTGGATCTGGCGTCCGGCGGCTCCGTAGGCCACTGAACAGCTAAAATTAACAAAACAGAAAGAAAACTGATTTAATCTATTTTGGGTTTATATTACTCCTAGAAATTTTTAGAAAATTACCCAAACATTGAAGGTTAATTTTTTAATTATATTTCTTTCTGAGATCACTAAAGTGTATAGCCGAGGTTAATTTAGAAAAATCCATACCTGGATAGAGCCGAGTAAATCCATCAGAGCTCCCAAAGTACTGCCACTGCAGGGCTGGATCCGACTCATAGTTGTTTACAAACAGCGGTTCGAGCAGACCTGACCAAGCGACGGCGCCCTCAGCCTCCTTCAGGTTGACTGCGGAGGGCAGCAGGACAGCACTGAGGCTGGTGTTGACAGGCAGGCCCCCAAAGTGTTCAGCGGGGCCGGCCACCAACTTCACCTCATTAGCACCTTTGTTGTCTTTGGCGTTGAGACGCTGCGCATCCAGAATGGTGGTGGACGTGGTTTGCTTTGTGAGAGCGGCCTGCTCTGCCGAGTCCATGATACGCTGCAATTAATTCATTTCCAAAAGTTAAGAAGGGAAATCTCAGGTTTTGGAAAAGAGCTTACAAGGACGGCGTTCATCTTGATGTCCATCATGTTCTGGACTTCTGCCGCCAGCTCGCGAATGAGCAGCAAGCCATCCTTTCGTATTACGGTGGCTTCAAAGTCTTGATATTTCTAGCAATTAAAATTTCTTGAAAAGGCTGCATGCGCGATATCTGAGAAATTCCTTACTCTCTGCAGCTCATTCATTTTTGTGAACTGACGACCAAACTCCCAGAGGTCAACTCCAAATTTGAGGGCCCAGTTTTTGACCCTTCAAATAAAATGTTTAGCGCTTTTGATTGATCTTTTTATTGAAAAGGCTTTCACAGATAATTCATATCCATTTAAAAACACAAAATGTTGATGAGCGTTGCTGGCTCAAATATACTACAATGAAAGGCGTGCACTTCAAGCTGGCACAATGCTACAGCATGATATACGTAGAAAAAGGGGGAAATATATTATCTTATTCCCATAATTTATTTCAGCGCTGGGAAAGGACTGAAACAGGCTAGATTTTATGTTGCACCTGGATGCACTGATCAATTTTGCTATTTTTACGATTGCATAAAAAGTGATATTAAATTAGCGGCGCGGCGCTGGGCGTCTGCGCGGAGCCGGCTTGCGCCCTTTCTCCTCCAGCCCCCAGGCCAGCCTGGCTGGATGGTATTGAGCGGCGGCGGCAAGGGTCCGCCGAGAACAGGGTCAAAGTGGAGCGACCCTAAGTCCGAGCGACCCATATAATGCAAAAATCACAAGAATTGATCGAAATGGGCAGGTGCAACAGAGATATGTGACCAGAAAAGGTTTTATTGCGAATTATCCAATTACTGAGCCTGCGCACTTGGACACATGCAAAATAAATCCTTTCGGAATTTTGGACTCGAAATTTTGGAAAAAGTAAAGCTAAGACAGTGGACAATATTGCTGAAAAAGTCAAAACTCTCTACACAGAACCCGTTGGAGCCAAATCTAACGGCTCGCGAGTTGAAAGTAAGTGAAAACGGCGAGTGGGAAAATGCACGGGGGTGAAGGGGTGGTTTTACATGCACTTGCAGATGTGCTCCGTGGAGCGGAAAAACGGGCAGCGAGGGTGCGAAAGGGGTCGGGGTCGACAGGCCCCGGCGTGGCAACTCACTCATTGTGGGGTATGTCCTCATCCTGGGCGCTGGGGCCCACGAGGAGTAGGCAAACGAAGCACAGCCAGCGGGTCGCCTCCATTAGGCCCTCATCCCGTATTGATTCACTATCGCCCGAGCACCACTACGCGTACTACGCGGCGCACGCGCCCCCACCCCTGCGCTCGCCACTCTCTTGCTCAGAGGCAGGTGTTTTTTTCCGACACCCTTTACAGTTGCAAAAGTGTGACACACAAAAAAGAACGAGTCCAGAAGGGGGCTAGCGGCGCCTGTTGCCCTCGATGTCTGCGATGACGCCACCCAAGAGGCTCTCGAGTTCCTGCGCCGCTCGCTCCAGCTGCTCGTTGTCCCCAAAACTCTCTGCGGGGCAAAAGACGGACGGGCACATGAGCCGGCAGCAAGCATTAAAATTTCATGCAAATATATTCAAGCGAATACGAGTGAGCTGCCTTTGATTGAAACAACACACACAAGTACTAGTGTCGCGCTCGCTCTGTGATCTCTCAAGGGAAAGAATGAATAATTCACAAAGAGGCAAAAGCGTCGAGCGCCATTCAAAATTGTTTAATCGCTCTGAATAAAGCACACGCTTATTCCAAGCTGCGATAATCTGGGCGTGTGCCTCTACGCCCTATACTGCTGCTTAAATTTTGTAAGAACTTTGTAAAAAATTGATTTTGTATTCAAAAAGGGAGATACTTTTAATTGATGCTGTAAGCTGAGATTTGGGATGTTCGAAAAATTAAAATTCAAGCTCACTCCCATTTTCACTCTTCACATTTAATTGAGATTTGAACTAATATAAAACTAAAAGCAAAACTAATATAAATGTTCTGTACGAATTACTTAAATGCTATCGCATATGGCATAATGAAGTTCTTTGATTCATAATGGAGCCAGACGATCAATAGCACATTTTTCACTAACAAAAGCGAACGTAAAATGCCGCAGTAAGAGAGTTGAAAAAATTCAGTCCGCTTATTCTTTTCTCGGATTTGTCACTAACTTGCCTATGATTTATGACTACCAAAGAATTTTTCTGATTTTTCACCCAAATATAAATTATAGCAGTGTTGCTAGATCATTATAGTTATTAAGTAAAAAAATCATGAAAGATTCAACATTTGGTTCATACTCGAAAAAATAACCAATTAATCTATAAGAAGTCTAACAAATGTTAGCACAAGATTAAAATATCAACCAGCTGTAATCAGTGGCATTATTTAGCAGTAAAAAAAGTAAGTGGAAGGGAAAATGTAATGGTGAACCCCTTCACACTAATAATTGATAAAATATTACCAATGGTTGAAGATTAGATTAACTAAGCACCACCTACTTGTCCAAGTACCATTTAATTGATGAATTTATTTTTTAAAATCATAATAAGTAGTGCTGCAACTTTTTCACAAAATGTGGAATTAGTTTGATTCTAATTTTTTTAAATATCTTGCAGAAAGAAGCTGATCGATCTATAAAATGTAGTCTGCAAAATTATGATTTGAATTGATTGAATAATTTTGCAAACTTTATTTTTAGTCTATCTATTCCGTGATGTTAAAAACTTATTTTTTTTTGCACACACAACGCATGCACCGTTCATCTATTTTGTTGCTTTTATATTGTGACCGATACGTTAACTAAACGAATTGATTAAATCTCATTTTATAGAAGAATACTAACAAAGGGTCCTACCTTCAAAATGTGTAGTGCCATTGAGCATAGACTGAAGTTTGTTGAGCGCTGCAGTGACAGGCGCTCTTGACTCCGCAGGCACTGAAATCCTCTTCTGCAAAACTGTACTGAACTCAAGTGCTGTTTCAGGTCCAGGGATGGAACTTATTTCGAAAGACCTTGAACTAGAGCTCTTTGGAGTGCTAGTAATTTGATGCTCAGAGGTGAGGCCAGTCAGCCGCAGTCCTAGCTCCTGTAATCGCTGCCCGTGGTCTTCTAGCACTCGACTTGCCTCATGCAGGTTTACCCACTGCTCAGCAGCACTCTGCAGTCGCCTGCAAAAGGACAAAGGTAGTTTAAATATGAGAAGAGAGCGAGTTTTCAAGAAATTCCTCACCTGCCCTCTTCATTAATTTGGGATATGATGAGCCTCAACCTCATTTTCAAACTCCAAAGGGGCTCCTCTGCTGGGCCTGCGTTCACAACTTGAGGGACTTCAATGCTAATTAAACACAGTCAATTAGGTTGCTTTACAAAAATACAAAATTGGTTAACTCACAGTCCTACAGGTTCAGAAATATTTTGGTTCCTCTCTCTTCGTTTGGGAGAAAATGTCTTTTTTACAACCCGCCCGCCAGCTTTCATGAACTCAGCAAACATATTCTGCAAATGAGGTTATTAAAACACCTTATACATCATAATTTTGAATACATACCGGTGGCGTGACAAAGTCTTTCAATGGATGGCTAGGTAAGTGTCCATGGGTATATTTTCCAGAGAGGACACACCTGCGGCAAACCCAATACCAAGGACAACTTTGGCACAGAAATGCTTGACCCCGAAGGCCAGCTTGCTTGCAGACAACACATGGTCCACGCCAGATTTCTTAAACAAATAAAAAAGAAAATTTCATAGTTTCATTAGAAAGGCTACGAGTTATTTTCCTAAAATTCACCAACAAATTCAAATTCAACGGGGCACATAGTTAACATAGAATGAATTTAGTTAATATTAACCTAAATTGTTAAATTATTTTTTATCATGTAATGCATTTAAATAAGTTCATATTTCTAAAAACTATAATTATGTAGTATTCCCAAAACAATGATAATTCGCTTAAATTAAATTTACCTCTCACGTGAACCCGAAATCTTGACAAATGCGCTGCCCAGCCCATTCTGTTCTTCATCCAAATCTCAGCTTCAACTTGATTCAGTCTCTTCTCTTTGAACTCCAGATTTCCAATATTTTCTCCAAGGACCTGCATGAAAACCATGATAGCATCCAAAAGAGGCTTCATCCGCAGAGGTCCAACGAGACCATCGTGATCTGCAGCTTCGTGAGCCAAAAAGGCGAACAGTTCCGAAGGATAAGCTTTAGAAAGAATAGCGAGAGTGGCTTTGGCTTGCAGAAGGGTAAGACACCCTGACCGGTGGCGGTCGAACGCCTGCCACAGGAGACAGGCCGTCAGTTCGGCAGCCATCTCTACGTCCATGGGCGATTCCTTGCTTACAGCATAGAAGACATCCTCTAGAACAGCCCTTAACGCTGTCGGGGAGAGGAGCATGGAGTTGTCCTCCCGCCGAAAACCGTGGTGCTCAAGAACAAGGCGAAACGCCTCGAGATGTACTTCGGACCAGAAAACGGAATCGGAGAGCACTTTTAATTTGGCACCAATCCTTCGTTGGATTCCTTGCAGCTCCTGACACTGGCGAACTTTTGTCACCACGTCTGTCCAACCTGGTGGGTCATAACGCCGACTTGATTGCCTGGGAGAGGGTAAAATTCAAATTCGTCGCTTTTGACTATATCACAAAATATTTTTTTTAACTCACCTGACAAAAATGGAAAAGCCCTGAGCATCTTCTCGACCACTCCACTCCAGCATTTTGACTCGGTCGGCTGCCGACAACCTTCTGTCTGGTTTGTTTAAAACGACGTCTGTTGTTCAGGTTGACAGGATACTAAAATAACACCTGTCGAGGGCGGCGCCTGAGATTTAACGAATTTTAACCGCCGCAGGTGCTCGTGCGCACTGAGACAGATCGCGACCTGCTTGACCGACCAAACCACTTGTTTTAATGCACCTTATGCTACAACTGTTGAACTGTTAACTCAATCCGCCGACGAAATTTTAGTTTACAAAGACTTGGACCAACTTTCGTTGTTGACGATTTCAAGGGCGCGAAAACCCGGTTACACAAAATACAGATTCTCTGGAGCAGGAGCAGATGATCTCAATGCTCGGGAGTGGGGGTTGCGGACAGGTGGGGGCTCCACAGAAGACGCGCTTTCCATTGGCCATGAGCAGAATATCAAACAAGTGGCCCGCGCCACACTTCCTGTCATTGAGTAGAAGAATACACTTTTTATTTAATATTTAATTTTCAACCGTCGTCGGTCGTCGGTTTATTCTTATTCTGTTGAGTTGTGCCTATAATGGCAAATTTAGGGGGGAAAGATTGAGGTTCGTCAAGAAAAATTATTTTTTATTTTATAAGTACAATAAATAAGATTTTATTTTGCATATCTTTCTACGCATACTTTTCATCATATACAAAGAAAAATACAAAATAGATGTTATCCAAGATGAGGCTCTACATTCCATCACCGTGGCTAACTAAGAAACCCACCAACACCAGAGATCACAGATTTATTATTACATATGTTTTGTTGAGTTTGACACTGAGTAATTTTTTCAACTATTAATAAACGACGCGAACATATGGTTTCCGGCGGCTTGCAGTTGCTGAGAAAAGAGCTACACCGACTGCAAGAACGAGTAAAAGGCCCAATAGAGCTAGGGCCAGGGCCAATTTCGGCGCCGAGAGACAGAAATTTCTCTCCAGTTTTTCGATCTCCACATCGTCTTGTCCTTGAAATAAAAAGCACCGATATTGCCGATATTATTTTACTTTTTATAAAATTAAACTTACGCTGGAAATCAGCAACTTCGTTGGCTTCCATCTCGATTCCAGGAGCAGCCACCCTGAGGCTGTTGAAAATTTTGACCCTCTTGACCACTTGTGAATGCGCTGCTCCGTAAGCAGCCATAGTGTTGTCTTTACACCTGCCAATAGGACAAGCGTCGCGGCACAGCATCAATACGCACTGCATGTGAAGACTCTCTCGGTCTGGGAATTTGAAAGCCGGGAATATGGCAAGTGCGCCCTGCTTAGTGTAGTTAAAGTGACCAAGAACTTGAGGTTCAATTGGACACCCGAGTTCGTCCAAGAGCTTTTGAGGTGATTCGCCAGCGCCTTCATGAGCCATGCAGTCCGTGACCCGCATTTTGAGGCCGTCGCTACCCTTGGTGCGCACTCTCAGTTTAACAGGTTCGCCTACCAGAGCTACCCCTTTTCCGCCAGACGCCTCCAGTTCCATCCAAGCCCTTAAAAAAATATTTTAAAATTCGAAAAAATGAAGATTCAAATAAAGCAGGAGTGTAAAAAAATTCTATTTAATAAATAAGTGCCATGAAAAGTTAAAATTGTATTTACTTTGTTGGTTCAAAATCCATTTCTCGGGATGAAGAACGGAGTGCCTGGTGCTGCGGTCCTCCAGGAACGATGTCCACGCCAATTTCATTATCCTCAAGTGGCGCGACGCAAGACGCGAGGCGCCGTTCGTCGAGCGCCAGTTGCAATTTTCCATCAAACTGGATGTCAACCGCCACCTGGAAGTGCAGGTCCTGCGTGAGTCTGACGCCGCAGGACGCCGTGGGCAGGCTCAGGGTTAGCGACCGTCTTCCTGTGCCCTGAATGGAACACTCGCTGGGGAAGCCGCGAGCGTGCAGGAGTCCGTGGAAAGGCGCCGAAAAGTGGACAGTAACTTGCATAAGTGACGAGGTGCATTGTGTTGATAAATCTGGGCAAAAACGAGAAATTTGAATAAATCGGTCAACTTCCTGCGCGAAATTGATAAATTAATTACATTAATAAATTTTATATTTTAAGAGATTTTTATGTTTCCTTCGAATTAAGTAGGATTTTATTGTAACTACTGCCAATTAAGAGGAATGCCTTAAGAGCTTGGATTAGCGGATTTTTATCAGACGCGAAAAATTAATGAGCACGTTGTGTACGCTGACAATGCCAAAAGTGTGAGATAATCTCCTGCGCCTGTTCATTTACGTAACAGGATGTCGACCGCGCACTTAACGTAAAAGGCGCCCAAAGGATGTCAGCAGTAAAATGCAAAGTATTGGGCAGCTATGAGTCACACGTTACACGACGAGCACATAAATTAACGAGAACTCAAATGCATTCAAACAAAAGTTATCCATTTTTGACAGAATACTGAACTGACGATTGACTGATTAGTCTCTCTGTCCCAAAAAATAGATGTTTTGTTACTTTGAATCTAAATGAAAATTTAAATAAAACTTACAGCTAATTGTAAATTAGTGTTAATCTTCAATGATGTTTTACGGTTAAATTTTAGTAGTACCTGATACTGAATTAACTTCTCCTCGGTCCGCTCCTGTTAGCCTCAAGAAAGCCTAGAAGAGTTGCATATCGCTTATTTTTTATTTTTTATTGATGAGTTGACCATCACCATATTAAAAGCATTTTAGATTAATTTAAAAATAAAAGCCAACGAAGTATTTTGTTAATTCAATCAAAACACTTCCGTTTTTATATAACAAAAAATGAATGAATGCGAGACACCCAATTAAGCCATTTACTATAATTTACCAATTTTTATATTATGCTGTTTATTTAAAAAGCGAGCAGAATCAAAATATAATTTCGGCAAAAAGCAACTTACCTGGAGGCAGAGGACGAGGAGCACAGGCACCATTGTCAAGTCATGCAAATCCGAATTTTAGGTGCAATCCTGAGTCGAGCGCGCGGACAGATCGCTGCGAACAGACTGTGTTCTCCTTCGCGCTGTAGGTTGGAGCAGGTGGTGGTGCGGCCGAGCTAAGAAACACCAAGGTTCGTCGCTCCATCAGGCGCTGAAGCGAAGCGTGAGACGTGAAGGAATTGAAATGAAGCACAGTTATTCCTGCTGACTGAGAGCACAGGCATAAAATGCTAACGCAACATCCAGGTTTGCTCTATGTTATCATCGTGTCATTATCTCTGCTGGAGCCGTAAATTCAAAAAAGAGCAGAGCAGGAGGATGCGCTTGTGGAGCGTTTAATTTCGGACACGGCGTAAAACTTAGCCATCCTTGTAATTTCAAATTGCATTGCTTGATAAATACATTAGGGCGAAAACAGTGTGTTTTTACTGTTATTTTACAGTTCAATCTTCTACATTATATTATTGCAAGCTGAGAATATCATACATATAATACAATTATATATAATTTGCAATTTTTAGATTTGAGCTGGAAAATTTAAATTCATTGAAAAAAGTTATTATAATTTAATATTAATTTTAATATGTATTACTGGACGTTCTATTAGGCGTAGTACCATAAATATTTCAAAAATTATAAAACATAATAGTGCCACTTTTAAAAATAATAATTTGACGCATTTTCTAAAAAAAGTCAATTTTGCTGCAAAACATTTTAGTAAATGATATTATCTGCAGCTTTCACGGCAGAATTTGCTAAATTTATAACAATTAAACTCCAATAAAAATTAACTAAAACAAAAAGAAACCTGATAAAAGGTATGACAGGCAAAACAAGTAAAGAATCACCCCATTTTTGCAGTCATAATTTGATAATATGTATTATTTCCTCTAATAAATAATAATGACATTAAATTTAATTTTATATAACGATAAACAATTAAGATTTTATTTTGAGGATTAATTTTACCAAATTTTATCCGCCTGGACAGGGTCTTGGTCTTATTCAACTTGTTATCAGTAGCACGCGCATCGCCTTTGTCATTTGATTTTTTCTCTGTGATAACGTGCAATAATATTATGTGACAGTAAATAGTGTGATTAAACATCCGTTACTATTACATCAAGATCATGATTATTATTTAAATAGCAAAATCCTCCAACCATTAAAAAGATAAATATATATGATAGAGGGTATATATTCGATTCAAATTTTACTAACGTGATTTAAAAAAATCTTCAGAAATTTGATAGAGAAAAATGGTTTTATACAACTCGTTCTTTCGTTTGTGCTGTTTTTATTGGTAAAATTTGAAATAGCAACGCTGAATAATGCATGAATATCCCGACGCGAATCGAGCGTGAAGGGCACGAATTCTCCTTTAGAGCGCCGTCATCATCTCTCACGACGTGCAGCAGGAAATCAAATGCACACAATCAAATTAACGGAACTGCAAAAAGTTCTGCTGCGAAAGAGGAGCGCCGGCGAAGAAAAAAGAAGTCCGCGAGCTGCGTTCAAACACATCATTGGCGTTGCTCTTTCCGCCGGTCTCCTCTAGATTGCAGCACCTAGAGGTCATCGTCCTTCCAAGCTAAACAAAAGTTCACCCCAAACTCACACTAGGTCTCGACACCTCACTGTCAACATAACTGGAATAGCACTGCTTCTTGTTAGTTATACCGATTCCAACGTGAGTTAAATTCTTATCAGCTTTCATATATCTATAATGAACAATACCTTACAACGCACACTTTGAAAATTATAATATTTTCAATAAGTTTCAAAATCAGTTTATAATTGAATGCTTTAATTTACCATTTTACTGCAAAATAAATTTTGCAAATTATTTTTATAATTCTAAGTACTTTAATCAATTTAAATTTATGAGACAAAATATCCCTATCCCCTATATATCATTATTATGTTTTAAGACAAGTACATATTGAAACTTTAATTCCTTTGAGAGGTTCACAATTTTGCATATTTTTACGAAAGAAGCTTTTGATAAAATATTTGAAATTCTTTGCATTCAATATTTCACAATATACTTGGTGTGTTTCCCGCCATCATTTCTCATCCAAACCAGTCAACATTTTTTGCCTACATTCAAAAGTTAAAAATACAATAATGACATTCAAACTAAATTATTATATTAAACGTTTTATTATAATAATCTGATTAGATCAAAGAAAAAAGGCACAAATAAATCTACTAAAGAATTAAAACTTATCGTGTAATGCTATTTTTTCTAGACCCAAAGGAAGCTGTAGATATAAGAAAATGTCTGACAAATACTTGAAAGGGAAAAGTATTGGCTTCGTGGGAGCCGGGAATATGGCTTGGGCTATATTTCAAAACCTGCTGAAAAATGATGGTGAGTTTCAGTTTATTATAATTCTTAAAAAAAACTTTCCTCTATAACTTTTTTCAGCACTCAATGTGACACAAATAATAGTGACAGCTCCAAGCGAACGAAACCTTGGAAAGTGGAAGGAGGCTGGCGCGAAAACCACCACAAATAACACAGAAATTTTCAAAACCTGTGACATCATAATTTTGGCCATGAAACCCCAACAATTCAAAGGAGACTGGAAAGGGGCTCTGACCTGCTTGAAGCAGTCAAAGGAGCAAATCTATCCAATCTACATCTCAGTGCTGGCTGGAATTTCTACCCAGAATGTCGAAAAAATTCTAAAAGAAAAGAACTGTGTCGAGTCGACTCCCAGCGTTGTGCGGACAATGCCAAACACCCCAATGATGGTAGGATTTGGCGCCACCGTCATTTGTCCTGGGAGCAATTGCGACAAGATCTGCATTGAAACCACCAAGCTGATCTTTGGAGGCATCATATTGATATCAGAATTAGCGGGTATTTAAAGTGACTTTAATTTTAGCCGGAAATTGCGTGGTGGAAGAGGTGTCGGAGAGCTTGCTTGACGCAGCAGGAACACTTGTTGGATGCGGTCCTGCGTTTGTTTATCAGTTCATTGAGTGCCTGGCTGACGGAGCCGTGGCTCAAGGTGTGCCAAGGGATCTCGCCAACAGACTGACTGCGCAAATGGTGATGGGTGCTGCGAATATGGTGCAACATACTGAAAAGCACCCTGGTTTGCTCAAAGACGAAGTGTGCAGCCCTGGGGGAACCACCATCGCTGGAATTCATGCGCTTAGAAGAGGAAACAATTTCGGGTATTTTGCTTACAATATCTTGCTTTATTTTATGATCAGGAACAAAATTTATGTGCTTAATTTGCTAATTTGAACTCTACTTTCTTGTAATGCTACAGTATTAGTTTAAGTACCACAAAATTGTCAAGGCAACAGTTTTTTAAGAATCTAAAATTTTGATTTCCGTTTCTTAGTACAAAACTTGTAAAAACTGCTTTCCGACACTATTTATGGAACTTTAAAGTCATATGACGAGGCGCTAACTAACATTTTTGTTTTAAAATGCAGAGTGGCAATCATGGACGCGATTGAAGCCTCTACAACTAAGAGCAAACAACTGAACGACTGAATCTCATGAGCTCTACTCAACATTAAATTTGTCTTTTTATCACCGATGAAACATAAGTGTGTAGCACCAAAATGTTGGAAATAAATCTGTTCATGAAACCTACGTATCAGTCGTTACTTATTTTTTTCCTCAGCCTCCCGTTTGGTCTTGCACCACTGGTTGAATATATTTTTGCAATGCGCAACAACACATTCCGCAGAGCAATACTCATCCTCCCAGTCAGGATGCTGGGTGGCCTGTTTTGTGCACCCAGTTCTGATGCAAAAGTTTGGTTCTTCCGTGTCGTCTTTGGGCACAATGAACACAGCAGCACTTTTTTCAGTCGTCATGGCAATAAATTCTGGAAATCAATAGAAATTCCATCAGCAAAAATTATATTGTTCTTACAATTAAGGTATTTTTATGGAAAATGAATTACTGAAGTTGGCATCCATGTCAAAAGAAAAAAATCAAAACCTAAACGCACCTCGGCTGTTGAAAGGGTGAGCAAATTCTGCAGTTTTCTATCTCGCTTTAGCGGTGCGTTGCAAATCCTTTTAATGATAACAACGCCTGAATACGGACTCGTCTGCGCTTGATTTTGGTCGTTAACAAGTTAGCCGCCAGTTTCATGTGTTCAAGAATCTGGAGATGGCGGAAGGTTTGACTGCAAAACGGTGGATCAAACCTCAGGCTCAGGTCAAAGTTCAAGTTGGTGCTTGCAGTGCAGAATGCAGATGTCAGAAGGAAAACACAAGCAAAATAATAGTGTAGCAGAACTGTCCCCGATGCGTGATCAGCGTGATGTCCGACAGTGGAGGGAGAAATCATCATACAAGCAGTGTGGGGAGTAAATAAGGGATTTGGACTGTCAATCAGCCGTACCAGGTTACTTTAGAGTTACAGTTAAAATATAATTTCTTGTAAGTTTGCAGCAAAGATTAATTATAACGTTCAGTTTATTTCCTGTTTCAAGAGATGCTGTATTTGAAGGAAGAAACCCATTTAAATGGCAAGAAAAACTTTGTCGAAATTGAGCTCTTCAACTCCTGAATAGATCACATCCAGCTAAACACAAACACTGCACTAAACATAAGAAAAGAGTTAAGCGCGGTGGTGGAGAAGCGGCTTATTTCTTCTTGGAGATTTTTATCCAAACACACGAGTTTTGCTTTGGATTACTCGTGTTACGAGCTCATTTTCTTACTGCTATTAAATTCGCTAGCTCTCCTTCATTTCCTGTAGCTGAGTTCCGTTAAATAGGAACAAAATGGTTTGTGTATTTGAAAAATCAATTTTATCAACCGTCTAAGATGAAACTTTCAACTTACAGCTGCCCTTGTCTTTGCTGAGAACAGCCCAGAATCATCCTATGGTAATATTTTAATCCTCAATAATTATTTCATTAAACTATGGTGAGAGGTAACCCTACGAGAAAAATCCCGTGTTTTGAATCGAAAAATGCAATAATTTTTTTCTGGTTGGGATGGGTATCAGAGACAGGATATACCGATATGTATATCTACAACATTATGGACTTGGATCCTATATAGTCATCCTCAGCTATTTGCATATTGATATCCAATTAATTAAGGACCAAGTCCAATGTCGGATCCTGTCTCTACCAATCTCATAGTGAGAAGTGAATAAAACTCACATACATAAAGCAAACTGTAATTATGTACATTTTTGGTTCTTTTGCATTTTTATAGACTAAAACTTACAAAACAGGAAGATTTGTACCATACTATCACTGTTCTAAAAATGTACTTGTTGCTCAGCAAAAAATGTTAAGTTTGTGCTAAAGCCTTGAACGTTAAACGGTACATTTCACGCTTTTTGTTGGTCCGCACTAATAAGTGTATGTATTTTATATTCCAAATCTATAATGTGTATATTACTAATAATATAATAAATGGCTGTAATAGCTGGTGGAGTTGAAAAATGGAGAAACATACAATGGTCATCTGGTCAACTGCGACAGCTGGATGAACATCAATCTTCGAGAAGTTATCTGCACCTCAAGGGTTGGTTTTAAATCCATATATTCTATACCAGATCATCTTATGAACAGAAAGCACAGTGGTAAAACAATTTAAATTGAAAGCTTTTTATTCTTAAGACAGGTCTATTATATTTTGTTCATCAAATTGAAATTATATCAATATTTATGCAAAAATCAGCTGTTTAACAAAGGTGTTTACATTAATACAGGATGGTGATAAATTCTGGAGGATGCCCGAATGCTACATCCGAGGCAGTACCATTAAGTATTTGCGCATTCCTGACGAAGTTATCGACATGGTCAAGGAGGATGTGGTAGCCAAAGGTCGTGGTCGCCCTGACAACAAGCCCAGAGGTGGCCAGCGGGGTGGCCGCGGAGGAGCATTCCAGCGGGGAGGTAAAGCATAATTAAAATCAATTTTTTTATGTATCCGGCATTTACACAAAACAGTAAATAATTCGCTACTTTCTAATAGGTTTCAATCAGCGCGGTGGTCCACGAGGAGGTCTCAGTAGGGGTGGTCCAGGTGGAGGTGGCAGAGCCCGCAAATAAAATGTACATAAGACTAATCACTTGAAATCGGAAGTTTCAATTCCTGACTTGACTTGATGAATGCCATCAATTTTATTTGTAGAGTGTGGGGCAATCCCAGCCCTTTGATCGCATCAGGAACCTTTTCAGACTCGAAGCAGATTGTCTTAATTTCAGGCTTCAGAGAGTTTCGCACAACTTGCAGAGCCCTGGCGAGTAGTGGAAACACTGGCACAGTGATCATAACAATGTCACGCTTGATCGGTCGTGACTTAGGGGCCTCTGGCATGTACACGTACTTCAGTCTGCCTAGAAGACGGTCACGTGTGTCTGCGTCTACAAAGAGCCACGGATGGGTCACAAATGTTGTCACTCTGAAGGTTTCTCTTGGCTTCAGGGTCTTGTAGACAACCGGCGCACCATGAAAATCTAGCCACACTATGTCCACCCTTCGAGAGGTACCATTTAGGAAGGTGGGATAAGCGGGCTGGGTTGAATCAATGGAGCGGAGAGTTGCAGCTGGCATGAATTCGCCTCTGCAAAAGAAAACATACCTGTTACAGGATTGCTTGTGATTTAACTGGGTAACATCTTAAGCTCTGATGTCTGATAGTTATGCGACCAGTCTCATTCGTGACCTTCAATATTTTCAGGGTTCAGTAAAAGCCTCAGGTTGTGAAGCTGAATTAAGCATAAATGTAATTAAATTTAGGACTGCAAAAACGAAGGGTAAAATGACCTCAGAACTATGAGATTTAAGAGAACAATGGGTTACCTTTACATTAATTTTTGAAATTTTATTGCAATTCAGCGAATATGGAAATATTACAGTTTTCACCGCCGAGTTACAGTTTTCGCCACCCTTACTTTTTTATGGGGCTCTTATAAGAACTGGCGAATGTGTAACCTGGCAGAAATTGTAATTTTACCATACATACATACATATTATGTACATAGATGCATTTCTTCGATTGAACCAACTTTCATTGAAGTATGTATTGTATGTACATCAATGACAACAAGAATAAGTTAATGTATTTACGTACAACTATGCCACATACGATTAAACAGCAAAGAGTTCGGAATGTCCATCAATAAACAAAGTTGCTTAGTATGTAGTTGCTTTCCTCTGAAAATGCTGCTGCTGCCATCCTTCATTATTTACATTGGTTTTGTTTCTCATGTTTAAGAGATCAGAAAGTAAGAAAACATTTGTAAGAACTTTCCAATCCAACTGATATAAATAAAGCTCAAATTGTTTAAAATTTTAATTTCATTTGTATTTAAGATTAATGATAAATAAATAAAGCACGCACTAATAAAATAGAGAGGCTAATTCAAAGTTAAATATTACTAAAATTGTACTCCTTATTATATTAACCACCTACATGACAACCATTGGAAGCATTTTCCTAACTTTTAAAGACGTGGAGCTGCTGCCATCTTTATACAACCGTCAGAATTGAAATGAGTAACTTTCACAATCTAGGTTATTGGCGGCAACGAACAGAACGGCACTGGGTAGGACCAGTCACGACACGCACACGTTCGTTCACATGCTGCGTAGCAATATTTTGACGAAATGAATATCGACCTGCTGGTAAGTTTTTGTTATGTTTTGCGGTTGCCAAGGTCTAATAATAGGAAATATATACAGGGCAGGATTAGAAGAGTGTTTTCGTTTTCTGCTCCTCGAAGGGTCGGCACAGAGATGGAGCCAAAGAGGCCGGAGAGATCAAATAGGGTATAATGCAAAATATCGTTTTATTTGTATAAAATGATGTTAATGAAAAATATATGTATTATAAGTATTATAATTCGTTTTGAGTGACGAGTGCGAGCGCATTATTCTAAGTCTGAGTGTTTTCATAGCCACCGCGGTCCAAAAGTGCTGGCACCCTTTCGCAATCACAAGAAGAGCTGCAGGAGGAGGACATCGCTGAAGTCCACAGGCGTCCAAAAAAGAACGAAATAGCTTGTACAGAGTCCCTCTTGCTGGACAGAGAGCTGCTGGAGAATTTGGTCTGGCGGTTGAATGTTGAGCTGGGAAGGTACGAGACCAGACTGAGAGAACTAGAAGGTCAAGACAACGTTCCTGATGGAGATAGAGCTGCACCTGCTTGGTGCAGAGCTGATCCAACCACTCTTGGGCCTCTGCTAGCCGCTTACGATGAGGCCCTAGCAGAGAAGGATTCAGTCATCGAGAAGTATGAGAGTCGACTTAAAGAGCTGGGCGCCGAGCTGAGAGAGGTCATCAGTGAGAATGAACGCCTTCATGAGGCTTTTGAAGAAGTGCAAAATGAGGTTAATAAAAAACTGAAAAATATTTCAAAGCCCTCAATTTCAAAGGTTATAAGGGTTAATTATTCACCACTTGAAGCTTGTGAGTGATAATGATTATTGTTTTTTGGAAAATATTAACACAATTCTCGCGTAAGGCTTTTGTACATATCGATGCACAATTTTGTTTTTCTAATTAGAGCGTGTTGGAGAGAGAAGAAAGAGAACTGGCTTCCAAAGATGTTGAAAGTCTTCACAGTGAAAATGTAGCCCTACTTGGGCGTCTAGAGGATTACAAAGCCAGAGTTGAGGAGCTAGAGGAAATATTGCTGGAGCAACGTAAATCTATGTCTCATTATAATTAATACCAGTTTAAAACTGAGTTTGATTTCAGGGAATGATTTTGTGAAGAGATCGGAAGAAATGGTCCAACAACAAGCGCAGATGAAAGCGTTGGCTCGAGACTACAGAGTTTTGCAAGATCAGTTGGACGAAGCAAGCAGGGAAATTGAAAATAGAGTACCCCAGCAACACCACCAGTCTTCAATTAATGAGTGCAAAACGTATGCTATTTTCTAATATATCACCTTTTCTTAAGAGCAGACACAAATTTTTATGAAACATGGACATTTCAAAATTTGTAAGATCAATTTTTGCTAAATTAAAATAATTCTAGGTGCTATTAATATACAATACAAGTCAAAGCATACATATTTTTTCTTCTATCAGAGCATCAATTTATAAACAGATAAAATTAAAAAGAAAATCATGGACACAAACAGATCTAGCTTTTAATGAAATAGATTGCTTGAGGAACTGCGCTCAAGTTATGACAAAGATAGACGCATTTTGGAGGACCGTCTTGCAGCCATGACCAAGGAGAAGGTGGAAGCTGAGGCCAAAGCGAGGGCTGCTATGTCCGAGGCAGCCCACATGGAGGCCAAAGCAAAGGCCACAGAGAAGCTGCTGAGGTGAGTCTGGGTATTAATTTTATATCGCCGCTCACTGGACAGTTCGCTGCAGGAGAGCGGAAAGTCGCAGTGAGCGGCTGCAAACTAAATTAGTGGCTGCAGAGAGTTGCAGAGACTCGTCGGTCCGAGAGCTCAAACAACTTATGGCTGTCGCCGAAAAGTTGACCACTGACCAGGAAAACCTTGTGCGCTTGATTGCTGCCAAGAGGTGATTGCATTAGGCGTTAAGATTAAATTCAAATAATTTGATTATATTTTAATTTTCCTGCCAGGTATTGCTGTGAAGAATCAGTCATAGGAGCACACAAGAGCAAATTGAATCAAAGTTGTAGCAAAGCTAATCAAAATAAAAAGTAGTGCCAGTTTACTTATTTATACTTAGCTAAAATTATCGTAATTTATTTTAGAATGACATAAATTTTCTAAAAATTAATATTTTATTTCACAAAACGTCTAACCTTGGCGATCTAAATATCCTTTTATGGTTAAAAAACGGAATAAAATGGTTGATTCAGCCTTTAAATTAAATCTAATTGACATCGATCACACAGCTTATTTTAAGTACTTTTTAAACATCGCACACACCTGGCCTGAAAGGCTTAACAAAGCGTCCAGTGGGTTTAGTGAGACGGCAAATAATGGGCGTGACTGCATAGAGCCAGCTGGCGCAGATGAATTCAGAACCACAACAATCAAGCTGTTTGTAACTTTCGCAGTAATACAAATAGATATTTTTCAGAAATTCAGGGCAGTTTTTCAATGCAGCGTTTCATATTGATTAATTGATTTGAAGGGTGAACAAATGGGCAAGATTGCCAAAGTTGTGGTCTGTGGAGCCAGAGGTGTAGGGAAGACTGCAATTCTGGAGCAGCTCATTCATGGGCATGTCACAGCCCAAACTGTGAGTTTCAATTACATATTTTTCCATTTTCCCGATACTTCTCCTTTAAATCCTGTGTGCCTTAAATAACACGTCATTATATTAATGTGAAATACACGTTGATGCAATTAGAGCTTGCAACGTCAAAAGTAGAAATTAGAAAATAGTACTTCTTTTTAAACATTTGCATATTTCCATCGAAGGAGCTGTACCCAACAATTGAAGACATTTATCCTGCATCGGTCGCAACAGAAAGGGGTTCCAAAGAGCTTCTCAGGTTCTTCGACACTGCTGGATTAGGGCTTGGTTTCACATCCGAACTTCCAAGGCACTATTTTGCCAACGCTGATGGCTATGTGATCGTATACGACCCTGATGAACCAGAATCCTTCAATGTCGTTCTCAACATCAAAAAAGATATTGAAAAATACCGAGAAAAGAAAGAGGTAATTATTCCAACTTTTTAATTTTATAATAAAAATAGGAATTAGGAATACGATTTGCCAAAATCAGGAGGTAAAATTTCAAATCTTTGATAATTCTTTCAACAAATAATCTCAAATTTTATTATTTTCACCAGACGACTATTAAATGAAAAAATACCGTTTCCCTGCTCACAAGAATTGTTTAAGATTCATAGGATCTTGAAATGGATTTCATCCTCCTTGTTACTGTAAAACTATTTCCTTTCTCTTTCTTACAAGTAAACGTCGCAGTAGTGTCCTTTTACATGGAAAAACACAGATAGGCTTCATCAACAAAGCAACAACCAGAATTGAAAAAGTTTACTAAAACAATGTCAAAATAATGACTGAAATTTGATGCTAAAATGATTAAGTTGTTATGCCAAAAACGCTTATATTTTAGGTTGTGGTCACAGTTCTAGCCAATAGGAAGAGAGGCGAGCGGACATATCCCGTGGATATTGGCCAAGCAAGCCAATGGGCGACCAGAGAAAAGGTTCGCCTGCATGAAGTGGACGCAATGGACCGCTCAACCCTTTTTGATCCTTTCACCCAACTTGCTACCAGACTGAACCCTCCTCAGCAAAAAAGTGCTTTCTCTCAGCTTGGAATCTCAAGAAAAATCAAAGAAGCTGGGTAATAACCACAATTTTTTAACTCCCGCATCTGGTGAGAGTGACTTTACAAAACAGTGACGCAGAACCATCATTCACGCATGATATACAAAGTGAAAAGAGGTGATTTGTATTAAATAATTTATTTTTGATTCCACCATTTATTATTTACACAGGGAAATATAGATAGCAAGTAATACAAAAAACTTAATTTCATTTGAAAACCTTCATTCAACATTGATCTCTCAAAATTCAGTCTACGATGGTCGACTCGATAACATCTAGCTGTAGGAATTTCACCATTTGATTGCCTTTGCCAATTTTTTGAGGACTATTTTTGTATCAAACACAACATCCCACAGAGGACTAGTTATTCCATATCCTATATAAGAATTTCATTTTTAGAAAACATTTTAATTTCATCAGCAAAACGTTTACCAGACTCATGTTGTGAAAAGTGGTGTTGATTGTGATACCTTTTCATGTAGTAAAAGTGGGAGGATGGCTTTGGTGCTCCAAAATGCAAGTAATAGTGAAACATATCGTAAAACATGTAGCCTGGAAAAACACAAATTATTGACCGTGCCTAAATAATAAAGTCTATGAGTTTTACCTAAGGTGACTCCTGCTGCGGTTGAATGAAGTATGCTAGTGGGCAATATGGTTCTGAATATCAAGTACAACACCATCCCAAGAATCGATGATCCAGCTGGTGGAAAGACTAGACGAGTTCCATCAAATGGGACCTATGAGTTTGTAAATTTTAATTAAACAGATGATTATTTTAATGTATGCAAATGCTTCATGCATTATTTATCTTCAAATGGGACCTGTGAGTTTGTAAATTTTAATTAAATAGATGATTTTTTTAATATTATGCAATTGCTTTATGCATTATTTATCTTCACTTATCTTGATGCTTATACAGTTAGTTTAATGACTTTTTTTTAAAAAAAATGTTATGTTTCTTACTTTGTGGTGTATGCCATGAATGAGGAAATGGAATGTAATGAGTCTTGGACTGTGACTTGGCGGCTCCATGTGAAATAGCCACCTATGCAACGTGTACTCAAGTGCTGTCCACAAAAATGTGCCTAATACCAGTCCGCAAATGGTTGTGACATGCGAGAAACCGCCTAGTGCAGAAAAATGGGATTATTTATACGGGAACATTAAGTTCATTTGTTCACCTGAATAATGAACGTATAGGAAAGCGAAAAATATAGGAATCCAAAAGATTGGGACGTAATACCATTTGGCTCTTGACAATTTTTCCAAGGTTGGATTGTCAAACAGGATCAGGTGTTTGTCAACAGGCAGATTCACCCATTGCGAGTACTTGGGGCCCAAAGATGCAACCTGATTCAGCATTCCTTTTCTCCAGTCGACAAAATGCTAAAAATTAATCTTTATTTTTTCTTTGAATTCCATAAATATAACTATACTTCTAAATCTTCTACATCTCCAGTTTCTTCTTCTGGTGATTGCATTGTTTTTAACCCATTGGTCGTTTTATTATTGTTCGCAAGGTCCTTATCCTGCAGAATTATGTAAGAGTTTTTAAGGTTTACTTCGGAAAATGCAAGTGACGCGTGTGCCCCGTTTTGGGGCTTATCTTCTCATTGTGAAACTGCTCCAAAATTATCAACTGAACAAACCTTGGGATCATCGCTGATGCGGTATTGGTTCAAAAGATAAGTGGCCGAGAGCGAGTGAACCAAAGATGACTCAGACTCGGTGGAACCATGTCTGCTCTTTAGCAAATGGGAAATGTTTTTCCCCCTGAAACAAATACAAAAACATCTTTGATTAAAATTATTCATTTTTGAGTCCAATATCTTAAAGAAAACAAAATCGCTTTTGCCTCTTTTCTCTGGTTGGATTAAGGAGAGCGATATTTCACATCTAATATGGATTTTAGCTGCAATTATATTATATTATTTATTGATTTGAACAGCTCGCTAAGAAAGGTATATAGAGAAAAACGTTGCAGCAGGTGCGGTCTTCGTGAAGTATTATTCTAGATTGAGTGCACATATTGACACTCTGTGCTGTCAATAAAAAAGTTTATATATTGCAAGCAAGAATTTCCGTTGCTGAGAATGGTAGTTCGGATCAATACTTTACGCTCATAACAAGCATGTCATTATGTGACAGGAAAATTACGTCAATTCAGACGTAATAACTCCACCGATGTCACAGCAGACTTTTTATGTTAATTGGAAAAGTTGCTTTTATTTTGTACTTTTTTAACATTGAATAGAGCATAACATCTTGAAATTGTTAGGAATCGATTTTATAAAACTCATATTCTCACAAGAGGAAATCAATGAAAGCTGTCATCGCGTAATAATTTAAAAGGTCTAAATTCACCTTTGCCTCTTCCAGTAAGAGCTTTTATATCACATTAAACTTTATTATCTTTGGTGGAACATAAAATATTTTCAATGATGAGCCTTTTACCTCATTAACAAATTGTTTGAGTCATATATTATTGTATTATGTAGAATATTTTTGAGCATTCTATTATATATGCCACACGTTGTGTTTATACTGCCTAATAGAGCTTATATTTATAAGAAACGATATGCTAATAGCAATGAGTTAATCGAGGGAAAATTTGTTGTAAAGCAGATTTGAAATTTTTCATTTTATAAAATTTAACGCGAAAAATCTTTAAACATTTTCTGAGCATTATAAGGGCCATCTATACCAATATTGTTATTAATTTAGAATAATTGTTAATGGATCTATATTCACGGAAATCGAAATTAACCCTTGGAATAAGGTGTTGATGATTTAGCTTTATACGACAGCTCCTAGCACAAGGTCAGTAATAAAAGGTTATTAAAATCTTGATAAAAATTAGCTGCTAAAATTGCAGCTTATAGATATGACTTGCGTATCACGAATTTTTAATGCGTATAATTTTCATAAATCAATTTGCAAAATTATTATTTAACTTTCACGACACCTGGAAATTCCTTTGTTAGAGGTTGAACAAATTTTCAGCTAATCTAATTGACTTATTAACTAACAATACTATATTTTCCCGATTCACCTTACCTGTACGGTTCTACGTGTGCCAGTCCGCCAGGGTGCTGTGCGAGGAAGGGCGCGATGTCGTACGCCACACCTTTGTGGGTGACCAGAAACTGTTGGTCAGACTTTTGCTTGGTACCCTTGCCCATTTCCAAAGATGCGAGAACCGCGCCTGTCGCTTCACGTCTGATGCACCTGACTAACTATTATATTCGCGGCGTCCCCTCTGTTGAATCCGCCTTTACCGCGCTTATCAGCAAACACGCCAGAGACAACGCACCAGACGCACACGGTGACACCTCCCTTGTGCGTTACATATCCCTAAATTGCTTTCTATTGGAAAGTGATAGATAACTATGAGAGAACTATAATCGTTGACGATTTTTAACGTTAATTTCAATTCTTTTGAAAATAACTTATTTTACTTTTTTTGTACTTTATCGAAAGTAAGAACTACTTTTTTTTAGCTCTGAATGCGTTCCTACCAATTCATTCCCTCTCTCCAATATTTTCTGGCGCTAAACTTTTCTATGAGAATGCAGATTTCTAATTGAAAATTTATATAAAAACTAACCTCAAAAGAACTGTGGTTTACTGGGATCCTTTCTCTAAATATAAATATCTCATCACCTTAAATTAAGGTGTATCATTTTTATTTAGGTATAACGGTGTTTTATTTATATTTTCACATTGATCAGTCAAGGGTAACACACAGGAATAGTTTTTCCGTCACATTCTACAGCGCATTTATTTTCAGAGAGTGTAAAAATCTACTTCATTTTAAAATACGTCAACCATTCGGGTTTCAAGAAAATACAAAACAGAATATGGTTGACACAATTAAACGAAAAATTCACACTGTCTCAATTTGTTGCCCCAACCAAAAAAGGGAAGCAATAATCATAATTTCCTCCATTGAACAAAATAATTTTCTAAACTCATCTTATTTATCAGATCTTCGCTCTCCTTTTTAACGGAATTTCCTCAGTGAAATTTTATGAATGGGTACCATTCATAAAATACCATTCTATGAATTCCGCTGAACAGCAATAAAAATTCCAATATTTTTTTGTGCGTCGTATTTTTTATTTTTGCACGAAGATTATTGCTTTTAAATTCGCATCTAATTAACTCGACTCACCACTTGCTGGTTTGTGCACCTTTCCAGCGGCTTTATGGACAAATGTCTGGCGTTTCAATAGAAGACTTCATCCATGCAGGGAGGCGAAAAGATGGCCGCATTGGGCCCAAGCTCCTTTGCGGCCACTCGGGCCACTCAGGCACCATGTTATCCGCTCGGCGGTGTTATTGGGTCTGGGACCCAGTGAGCTCTTAGCCCACGGGAAGTGCTGTGCAGAGGTTCTAAAAAAATAAAAAATTTCGGCTTCTACCCGAAGCCCTATTTCATGAGCAGAAATACTTTCACAGAACATAATTCAAATTGTCAAATTAAAATAGTAAAATCAGT
Source organism: Cloeon dipterum (assembly GCF_949628265.1). Classification (NCBI taxonomy): domain Eukaryota; kingdom Metazoa; phylum Arthropoda; class Insecta; order Ephemeroptera; family Baetidae; genus Cloeon; species Cloeon dipterum. The sequence continues at coordinate 15,191,418 of NC_088786.1, forward strand.
TATAAAACAAATAATGTAGATGTTTTTATTTTTTAGTATGAGCCACGTCGGGATGCTGCACGTAGATTGCTCAAGATTCACCTTCTATTGAGGCAGGTTTTGCAACTCCTGCACCCTGTACACGTTGCGCGCAACAAAGCTAATATTTCAGGTTGAATTGTTGAAATTTTTCTGTTTAGCCCCATAATATGTACACAACACTTATAATTTTTTTCTCTCATTATAGAATTGGTTTTGCTGTTGTCTGGTTAGTTTCATAATGAAGTCATCAATAAATTAGTCATCTAGTTTTTTGTACGTAGCTTCTGCCGATAGCACTTAGTTCGATCAAGTAAGGCTTAGTGATAAAATAACTCCACGTTCTAGAATGAAACAAAAAGAGGTCTGAATCATAACTTTTGGAGCTCGATTCTTGGCCCCCTTCTACTTCTGCTACAGCAGCAACATAATTCCTCGTCATCCTAACTGCTGTGTATTTGTTCGACAAGATTAGATTGCGCAGTGCTATCTGAAGATTTAATATGAAACATTTTATCTTACGTATATACAACACGAGCGCCAAAAATATCCGCTTTTATAGCGACCATCTGTACAGTTAATTTGATGGAAAAATGAAAATCGTGGGCTGGCTTTCCTCTAACTATTTTTGTGAATTTTAACCACATTTTGAACTTAAAATATCAAAATCCCTCGTCATTATAACATTTTGGATGAGCCAACTGTGGAATTTTCTCAACATTTAAAATTTAAAATGATCTTATTTTGATTAGACGACATTTTATGGCCTTGAAGTATAGTAAGCACGAGAGTGAAATTTAATGCACATGAAGTGGAAGATGCTTTGTTTTTTAACTTAATTATCTGAAGAAAACTAGAAATTTTATCCGTTTTTAACATACATTGCTTGCTGGAGTTGTCATAACAAACGTTAAGTAGTGCGCCAGCGCCTTCTCATTGTTTGCACAGCTCTTCACACATCTGCGAACCCTTTTTGAAAAACTGAGTAAGCTTAGTTAGTGCTGACGTGACATGAGTCACCTCAACTCTCAATCGCCAACTATTCGCTTGAATATTAATGATTCTTTTAATTAAACATAAAAGGAAAACTAAGATGAAAAAATATTGAAATTTCCGATTCAACCAGCAGAGCGATTTATTAATAATGTTTGTTCTTATCACAAAATTTAGTACAAATATAGGTGCATTAAGTCAGACAATAACATTAAAATGTGTAAAAGGCAACAAAAAGCTCGCGGAAAACTGATCAATCAGACCCTCTTATCATCGCAATAATAACTTTTAGATTTTAAAATTTATTGGACGCAGTTCGATTTACTATACTACGCACATATTAATATATAAAGGGTCGATTGATGAAATAATTGTAATTTTAAATTTATGCACTTGCGCAGCTTGGAATATATATTATTTTTGTTGCAATTTAATAAATGGTACATTTCAACACAAACTTAATCAAAAAATTTACATTTCCAGAGTGGATTAATTTATGATTTAATTTAAATAAACTGATTATTTTGTGAATATTTGTAAAATACTATCTGCCTGACACTATCTTATGTATAGTAAATTTCTTCGAAATATGTCATTCAAGAATGAGCAAACTACTGAGCATAATTTTTATAATACACGCCTCTGCAAAGACAAATATGAATTGGTAGGCGACAAACTGTAAAGATCGTAACGTTTTTACTAGACACTCTCAAATCACTTTCTGATTTGTAAAGTAAATCCATTTGGACTCCTCTGACCGCTACACAAAATAACTTTTAAGTTCAGAAAAAGTCTGGTTAAAAATATTTCGCATCATGCGCTGCTTTAATTTTGTGGCTGTTGGGTAGACACGTACCACACCACACAATTTGTCTTTTTCACTTTTCTTCATTATTGCTAATGTATATCATTAAGTGAAATTAATTAAATTTGAAGTTAAAAATAAATAATTCAAAAGTGGCCCAGATTGTCATTATGTGTGTAGCATATAGCTCAAACAAAAACAACAAAACTCATCTTGAGAGTAACCTCAGCGCAGAGTGGAGCCATTACGTAAATTTTATTTAAGAAAAAGTCCGTACAAGAAGGGAATCGGTCAACAAGATATCCTTTTATCCCTTTTAATTTGCAGAATTTGAATTAATCCAGTAAAAATAAAATTAATTTTAACTGGGTACAAAGGATATTCAAAGCTGTATTATCCCATTTATCAACAACTATAAACTCCTTTAAGAAATATCTAATTGTAAAAGATTTTAAGTTTAATGTTTTTCTTTGCGTTTGAATTTTACAAAGACGGATTGATAAATAATAGTGTTCTTTGTCTACTACTATTTGTTCTGTTGCATGGTTACAAGAAGTACATGATGGATGATTAAAATTAACTTGAATTGAACAGTTCCTGTAATATTTAATAAGACAGGTTTGGAGAATTTCCAGAGAAAAATAGCTTTTCAAGCTAAAAAAATTGATGGATCTTAAATTGCATCACCCAGTTTCAATGTTATCACTTTCCCCTCAAAACACTAAATAAATTTACATTAACTTTGAAATGTGGTATCGCCCATTGATAACAAATCAATGAATTCCGGGAAAGCTTTCTTTAGTATCTTAATTGTTGCAAGTGATTATCTTATTAAAAATAATCGGGCTGCGGTTATTGAAAAAAAATAGACGAAAGCTAATACACCAACAGTGAAAGTCAATGAACCTGTTTACAAGGCTCACTCTCACTATATATTGCTTGACACTGATCAACACTCTGCTTTAAAACATCCTATGGTCGCGGTAAAATTGCGCAACCCAAATTTTCACTGTCAAAGAGATTGTTACACTTTCTTGCAACAAGGAAATTCGCGTTTGGTTGTTGAAAAATGCGCAACTTTTCTGCTACCAAAGACGAAAAGTTTTTAATGTAAGGTTTTTAGGAATAACTTTTTTGCATCTGAGGTACATTACCAATTCTTATTACTTCGGAAGTTATTTATATAGTCATTTTGTGAAGAGAATTGTTTAAGGCAATGCAGAGAATTTGAATTTTCTAATTTATTTTCTTGCTGCAATTTTTTCAAGAGATTTAATCTAATGTGGCTGATAAATAAAACGCATTAAAAGATCTCTGAGCCGTGCAGCACTGAAGGCCGAGCACTTATAATAAAAGTGCGGTTCTGCAGAGAAAAATTGTTGAGAAACTGGTATGGTATTTATACTTGGCCCCTCTCCCGAATCCAGACACAAGGCCACTTAACAGCGCGAGCTGCGGAATCACAGTTTAGTTTGTATAAACGAACAGTGTGTACCTAACCACGGTACAAAATGGGTTTAAATTTTAAAGGGATTAGACCAGCAGTGCTGCACATGTGCAAGCACTCGTTAATTCTCTTCTTACACTACTACATACTCATCAATGCGACAAGTCGGTAAGGCAGCGAAGAGACAATTATTTATTGCGAGATGAGAGTAATTTAGTATTTGTATTTTCCGATCTCAGAATATTGTTCTTCGTGACTGGAGGATTTTCCCTAGAGGAATATTTCGTACGATGGTGGCAGAGATTCTGCTTGAGATTCGGAGATCAACCTCTTCTATTTTTTACAGTTTGTGAGTACTTCTTTTTTAGTAATCAAAATTGTCTCAAAATTACTATTTTGTTTGAACTGTGTGGAGAACATTATTGCATTCAATCACCGAATATATAGCCAAACACATCTTCTTTCTTTTTACCTTTCACTCAAACCTCCAATAGGTATATCTCAATAAGTTACGAAAACTCTTGAGTAACATCAACCTTAAAGCGAATATTTCAGCATGCAATCAGCCAATAAATACCCTTAATATTGCAACGTAACTTTCTTTCATGGTAAAAAAAAAACAGGATATAACATCGGAATGACAAGCTTGTTCCGATCCAGTAAAAACAGCACAAAATTTAGCCACAGATTAAAATTATTGGCGAGTTATTTTTAACTGGTGTTCTTGTCTCGCTTGGGAAAGGCTGCTAATCTCATGGTGAAACTTGTGTTCCAGTAACACATTATTCCACGCACCAGCTGCGCAGCGCGCTCGTGGGCTGTGTTAATAAGGCGCAGTTTTAGACGGTCAACTTTTTAATTTTAGGCCATCAAAATCAAACTTGAAATCGTAGAGCTGCTCAGATACCGTTAAAAACATTGCAAAACAATCAAAATCTAAGCCAAAAACCGCATAAAATAGCTTTGATGCCGAAATCGGAATATGCCCAAGCGTTTGACTTGTAGATTTGAATTTTGGATCTCCAAAATTTCAACTTTTTTGTCCATTTTGAAGACGAATATAGCTTTTTGACGAAGAAAAGGTCGGTTTGATTGCAAATTTTTTTTATTTTAAAGCAAAATTTTATCCATTATGTTAGGCCTTAAATAAGTAGTAAAGAATATATAGAGGGTTCAATTAGTAAGTGAATTGGCTCTTAGATCCAATTTTGCAATTAAAATAGATTAAATTTAAATTTTCAACTCTAGAACTTATACTAAGAAAACCACGATTTTATTAGAAAATATTTTCTGCCTACTTTGCTTTTAAAAAGCAAACTCTATCTTTGCTAAAATTGTCAAAAATCCAAAGCCCTATTTTTATGAAGGAGATCAATGCGTGCTGCAATAGAAACTAATATTTAGATGATTTAACTGGTAGAAGTTTAATTTTTCGAGAGGTATAATATTTTAGGTTCCAATCATTACCTTGTATTAATTTTCACCCACGGGCCATTAAAAGAACAAACAGTTTCCATTATAATATTAAATAGAGATTAATTTTCTTTTTTCAAATTAATGTTGCATTCTTCTCTTCAGGTACAACTGTAATTTCCACGGTGGTGTATTGGCTGATAGGAAGTTTTTTCATTGTGCTTGACAACACAGGATGGCTCTCGAAATACAAAGTGCAGCCGGGCACCAACCAGCCTCCGGATTCTGCGAAGTTGCGCAAAGTGATCATCACCGTCTTAAAGAGCCAGTTGCTCTTCGCCACACCCTACACAGTGCTCGGATATTTTGCCCTGCAAATCGTTGGAGGGCCGATGACCATGCAGCGCTTGCTTCAGGTGCCTTCTCTGGAGCGCATTTTGCTGGAGCTCGCTTTTCACGATTTCGTGTACGAAGTGACTTTCTACTTATCGCACAAGTGAGTTATGCACATTTCATCTGCAAGAAATTATCACATTTTTGGCTTTGATTACCATTTTCCAGGCTGCTGCACACAAAGTGGCTTTATAAGCGAGTTCACAAGACGCACCACGAATGGGCGCCGCCGATAGCGGTGGCAGCGGCATACGCACACCCGTTTGAATATGTCGTATCCAACACAACTCCCATCAGCGCCGGCCCCATTATCATTGGCTCCCATCCTCTCTCTATTTGGACCTGGGTAGCGTACCTCACGCTGCAAACCCTCACAGTGCACTCCAATTACCATTTGCCAGGATTTCAAAATCCTTTATTTCACGATTTTCACCATGTCAAGTTCAATCAAAATTACGGTTCGGTGGGATTCATGGACCGATTATTTGGCACTGATGAGCTTTTCCAAAAAAATAAAAGCAAGAAATATTGGGACAAGTAGCACTTTGAATTAGTAAATTTTTTAAAATAGGCACCACTCGAGGTTGTGTTCAAATTGGAAATAAATTAAAACAGGCTTAATCCTCGTTGTTCTTTAAATAAGTCGTTTTAATTCTCGACTATTGTTTCGACGTCATCCAGTATGTCCTAATCATGATTAAAAAATTTAAATCAATACAATATAACGCCACAACTCAAAGGTTGCTGCACTATAAATGGTTTTGCACGTACATCCACAAGCAGCACCATGAGTGGACGTCCCCTATTGCAGTTATGGCCGTTTATTGCCATCCCCTAGGACAAGTGTTCTCAAACCTCGTCCCAGAAGCATTGAGGCCCATTTTGTTCGATCACACTACCCTGTCAGTATTGGGTTCTGGTTTTCCTACGTCTTATTCCAGACCCTGAACGGCCACTAAGGCTATCACTGACCCTGGTTTTAATCCACTGGATTTCATGATTACCATCACCTGAAGTTTAATCAAAACTATATATGGTTCCATCGGCCTTTTGGACTTCTTAATTCCACGGTACCAACACACAGTGGCGGGAGAGTGTCCAGTTTAAGAGGGACCTGATTTTGACCGGATTAAAACAGGGATTCTCCTGTAGCATGAATGATAAGCTCGTGAACCTGCAATATACAAACGACCCAAATGTGAAATTTTTGCATTACAAATTTCTTGCTGGTTTACTTGAACGTGAGGTGGTGCCTGCAACGCGTACAAAAGCGCCTGTGCAATATCTTCTGGTAGAAGACATGGATTTCCCTCAAATGTCTTTGCTGCTACTTCTTCAGAACCACCTGCTGCAACTATTATCTCCGTTTTTACCAACCCTGGACTGATGCTCTGATATTAATGTGGTGGATCAAAATTACCAAAATTACACGTGGCACTATTAAGAGCATTGCGCTTTTACCGTGACCCTGATCTTGGTCTGCATATCTCTGAGCTCCCTGCGCAGGCCCTCTGTCAGCACAGTAACAGCGTGCTTGCTTGCCGTGTAAATATGGACAGTTGGATATTGGGAAACATAGTGGCCGCAAACGCTTTTCCATTGAAAATATTGTTAATTAAGCTACTTGATGTTTCGTTTTTACAATGCAAACCTATTGATGTTAAAAATGTGTCCGTCGGAAATTCCTCTGGACTTCATGTCTTGGACGACCTCCCTCGTGAAAACTGTTAAAGCAATCACGTTTGTGTCAAAGATTTTTTTAACATCATCACTGCTCTGCTCTGTGAAAATTAAAAATCCATTATGTTATATTTTAAAAATATTAACTTTGATCTAAACTACCGCAAATTTTTCCATATCTTTGAACACCGGCATTGTTGACGAGGATGTCGGCGCCACCGAGATTTTCCCTCGTCCATTGGACCACTCTCTTCACGTCCTCCTCAATAGTAACATCCCCTTGCACTGCGTGCAATTCACCTTTCGCTCCTTTCAACTCGGAAGCTAATTGCTACACATAAAGTTTAACCGTTTAAAATTAAATTAAATAAGATTTTAAATGAGTCCCTACTTTAACTCTTTCCACGCGGCGAGCCACTCCAACCACTCTCAGACCATTCTCGACCAAAAGCTTGGCAATCGAAGCTCCAATGCCACAGCTAGCTCCAGTGACAATGGCTACACGATTCGTCCAGCGCTCCATATATTAATATATTATTTCGACTCAATCACCCTAATTTTAATTTAATGCTGTAAACCTGTCCACAAACAGATGTGAATAATGATCAGAAAGCACAGCTTTGCACTTGGAAGTTGGTGAACAAGTGGTATTTAAATTTAAATAGCGAAGTGCAGAATTTCTTATCAGTATACCCCCCTCTCATATGTAAAGATAACAACCAGCTATCATTGGAATGGACATTGACCTGTATCACGGGGAGCCAGAGTCGGCGAAATAGGCACTTTTGTCTCCCCTCCACACTACTTGCCACCTGTGGTGTCACCCTGTGAGACTCTCGGCCAATGAGCCTGGCTGAGCGTGGGCTGTGTTAATAAGGTGCAGTTTTAGACGGTTAACTTTTAAATTTTAGACCATCAAAATCAAACTTGAAATCGTAGAGCTGCTCAGATACCGTTAAAACATTGCAAAACAATCAAAATCTAAGCCAAAAACCGCATAAAATAGCTTTGATGCCGAAATCGGAATATGCCCAAGCGTTTGACTTGTAGATTTAAATTTCGGGTCTCCAAAATTTCAAATTTTTTGTCCATTTTGAAGACGAGTATTAGCTTTTTAACGACGAAAAGGTTGGTTTGATTGCATTTTTTTACTTTAAAGCAAAATTGCATCCATTATGTTAGGCTTTAAATAAGTATTAAAGAATATATAGGGTCCAATTAGGAAGTGATTGAAGCAAAGGCAGCAGAGTGTGAAATTGATTTTAAATTTCTTCTGAAAATGCAAAGTTAATCGTAAAATAATAAATTACATTTTTCTAAAAGTACTTAAATTTGATCTGCTAAAATATGATGATGCGAGTCTTTCGAATTTTCGACTGCAAAAAAATTGTTTTGACATGCCGATAATCCTACCTTCCAAAAATATTTTGTCTTCTATTTTGTTGGTTCGCCAAATTGAAAACAAAAGAAAGCAAAGATCACGCTGTTATCTTATAAATGTAAACTTTTGCGATAAAGCAAAGCATCGCTTAACCTTCATTAAGTTGTTGTGACATTTCACACTCAAGCTGCTGCGTGGTTACCGAAGAGAGCAGACCATGGCTAAATCAACCAAAGAGTTGACAGGCTTTCAGAGTGTAATTGGCGCTTTGTTGCTGACCGCTGCTGGCTTGGGTTCAGTTCTCGTTCATCTGCTGGCTGTTCGATTTATATTTGTAAGGTAATATTTCGAAAGCAAAAATAGTAACCCTAAATTAAAATGGACGTTTTTAAGGTGTTTGCTCTTTTTTGGCGTTGAAAGCAGTTTCTGGCAAGAACTGTGGGAGAAACTTTGCGACATATATGCCGTGGGAAATGAAAAGAACTTTTTCATATTTGGTAATGAATTGTTTTTAATTTTTCTCGTGAAGGAAGTTGGTATGTATATCCTCGCATTTAGGGACCGTGCTCGTGCAGATGTTAGCCTACTGGATTTGGGGCAGTTTATACATCATTCTTGACTTCACTGGTTGGGCGTCAAAATACAAAGTCCAGCCAGACACCAACAGTCCTCCAGAATCGGGAAAACTCGCAAAGACATTGGCACAAGTCCTTTTCAACCAAATTGTTATCGGAGGGGTCTTGTCCTGGCTGTCTTATTTAGCGTTTGAATCGCTGGGAGTGGCTTTTTCCAGCGAAAGTTTAAGAGCATTGCCTTCCTACACAAGAGTCCTCGCGGAGGTGCCCTTCCACATCATGGGACAGGAAGTAGGCTTCTACTACAGTCACAGGTATCTTTCTTATGAATTGAAGTAAATTTTTATGAGAGTGAACGATAACTAATTGAAGTTATAAAAATGAAATGTTAAATTTATTTATTTTTTGATACCAACAATCTTCACACATTAGAGCATATTTTTGCAACTTTTTTCCATTTTGATCAATTTTGGTATATTGGCAATATCCAATTACAGGTTGCTGCACTATAAATGGTTTTACAAGTACATCCACAAGCAGCACCATGAGTGGACGTCACCCATTGCAGTTATGGCCGTTTATTGCCATCCCCTAGAACATGTATTCTCAAACCTCGTCCCAGTAGCATTAGGGCCCATTTTGCTTCGATCACACCCTGTCAGTATTTGGTTCTGGTTTTCCTACGCCATATTCCAGACCCTGAACGGCCACTCAGGCTATCACTGGCCCTGGTTTCAATCCCCTGAATTTCATGATTACCATCACCTGAAGTTTAATCAAAACTATGGTTCCATCGGCCTCTTGGACTTCTTCCACGGTACCGACACACAGTGGCGGGAGAGTGTCCAGTTTAAGAGGGACCTCTTTTTAACCGGATTAAAATCGGCGAGGAATCTTGTACCAGACGATGATATGAAAAATAAGTGAATAAAACCAAAGGAGGTTAAATTGGTTAATCATTAAAAACATTCTTTAATTTAAAAATAATTGACCACATCACGTTTACAAAAATGGGTGAATATTTTAAAAAAATATAAAACAAATGTTAACAGGCTATAGAAATAAATGAATAATCTTTTCCGTCAAATTAAAAATATGGTCTAATTAACTTTATTTTACACCGTTCGTGTTGAATGAGCTAATCTATCTATCAAATCAACTTGTATTGCTATATTTATTATATTTAAAACTTGTATTTGATTTGAAATTAATAATATAATCAAGTGAAAGGAATCGGATTTAATTAATTTATTACTAAAATTTATATTTCATCTACTATATTTTATATAGACAATATTAAGCCAAAATAAGGAGATATATGCATTCGGAAGTTGATGTTTATTTAAACCATTATAGCGTGATTAAAGGATGAATTCTCCTGTAGCACGAATAATAATCTCGTGAACCTGCAATATACAAACGACCCATATGATAAATTTTTGCATTACAAATTTCTTGCTGGTTTACTTGAACGTGAGGTGGTGCCTGCAACGCGTACAAAAGCGCCTGTGCAATGTCTTCTGGTAGAAGACATGGATTTTCCTCGTATTTCTTTGCTGCTACTTCTTCAGAAAGACCTGATGCGACGCTTATCTCCGTTTTTACCAACCCTGGGCTGATGCTCTGAAATTAATATGATGGATCAAAATTACCAAAATTTCACGTGGCACTATTAAGAGTATTGTGCTTTTACCGTGACCCTGATCTTGGTCTGCATATCTCTGAGCTCCCTGCGCAGGCCCTCTGTCAGCACAGTAACAGCGTGCTTGCTTGCCGTGTAAATATAGCCAGTGGGATATTCCGAAACATAGTGGCCGCAAATGCTTTTCCATTGAAAATATTTTTAATTAAGCTATTTGATGTCTCGTTTTTACAATGCAAACCTATTGATGTTAAAAATGTGTCCGTCAGAAATTCCTCTGGACTTCATGTCTTGGACGACCTCCCTCGTGAAAACTGTTAAAGCAATCACGTTTGTGTCAAAGATTTTTTTAACATCATCGCTGCTCTGCTCTATGAAAATTAAAAGTCCAATGAATTTTAAAAATATTGACTTTGATCTAAACTACCGCTAAGTTTTCCATATCTGTTAACACCGGCATTGTTGACGAGGATGTCGGCGCCACCGAGATTTTCCCTCGTCCATTGGACCACTCTCTTCACGTCCTCTTCAACGCTAACGTCACCCTGCACGGGGTGCAGTTCTCCTTTCGCTCCTTTCAACTCGGAAGCTAATTGCTACACATAAAGTTTAACCGTTTAAAATTAAATTAAATAAGATTTTAAATGAGTCCCTACTTTAACTCTTTCCACGCGGCGAGCCACTCCAACCACTTTCAAACCATTCTCGACCAAAAGCTTGGCAACCAAAGCTCCAATGCCAGAGCTAGCTCCAGTGACAATGGCCACACGATTCGACCAGCGCTCCATATTACTATAATGTTTGGACTCAATCACCCTAATTTAAATTTAATGCTGCAAACCTGTCCATAAACTAGTGTGAAATGTTCAGAAAGCACAGCTTTATGGACTTGGAAGTTTGTGAACAAGTGTATTTAAAATTATATAGCGCAGCGCAGAATTTCTTATCAGTACCCCCTAACAAATAAAGATAACAACCAGCTATCATTGGAATGGACATTGACCCGTATAAAAATCAGACTATAATGCTCAAGGTGTATATAGCTTATTTTTCCACGATTATGGACTTCTTCTCAATAAAAATAAATGCTGCACAATTTCTGGGACCCTTTAAATGCCTCCAACATAAGAATGATGCATATTCAATCGACCACACTACAAATTAAGAAGCTCAATAAACACGTGGCGGAACACTGATTGAAAGCCCATGCATGTTAATTTGTGTTAAGAGATCAAATTTGTGTGGTACACAACATAGTTCATCAGAGTTCGACTTTTGAAGCGTTGTGGATTATTTAAGTGCAATTTTTACACTTTCCCCTTTCCAAAAATTCGACTGAATAGTTTTGTTAATGAGAGAAAATGCAGTTATGTGAATTAATTGGTCGATTTATAATAAAGGACTACATAATTTCATTAATTAATACTATGTTGAGAGCGGTTTTCACACGATGATTTCTCCAGTCGGACGAATAGTTATTTCATGCACCTAGAGCAGAGAGTGAATTCTATTTTATGCAACAAAAACGTACATTTATTGCAGCCAGTTTACCTGGACGTGAGGTGGTGCCTGCAAAGCGTATAGCAGAGCTTGTGCAACATCCTCTGGCTGCAAATGCGGTTTTCCCTCGTATCTCTTTGCGGCCACCTCTTCTGACACACCTGGGGCGCGGCCTATTTCCGTTTTCACCATGCCTGGACTAATACTCTGAAAAATCGAAAATGTCGCGCCGTTTTCCTTAGACTAACAAACTAATTAACTATCCAATTTTTACCGTGACCCTGATCTTAGTCTGCATATCCCTGAGCTCTCTACGAAGACCCTCCGACAGCACCGTGACAGCGTGCTTGCTAGCTGTGTAAATATAGCCAGTAGGAAGTTCTGGGATATATTGTCCACAAATGCTAATGAACAAATTAGTTTTACTATAGTAAAAAATTATTTTCTGTGAGCATATCCCACCTGTTAATGTTGAAAAAATGGCCATCCGAAATTCCTCTCGACTTCATATCTTGGACAACCTCCCTCGTGAAAATTGTCAAAGCAATCACGTTTGTGTCAAGTATAACTTTAATGTTTTCGGTACTCTGTTCTACAATGACAAATCATATTAATATGTGCAGAATTAAAATTAACAAGTAACGCTAAACGGACCACAGATTTTTCCAGGTCGGCCGACGCCGGCGTTGTTGACGAGGATGTCAGCTCCTCCAAGATTCTGCCTCGTCCATTGGACCACTCTTTTCACGTCCTCCTCAACAGTAACATCGCCTTGCACTGCGTGCAATTCACCTTTTCCTCCCTTCAGCTCAGAGGCCAATTTCTGCACACCGAGTTTTACATTAAAAATGTTTTTTGTTCTTTTTTATATATTATTAAACTGCCTTACTTGAACTCTTTCCACGCGGCGAGCCACTCCAACCACTCTCAGACCATTTTCGACCAAGAGCTTAGCTATGGATGCCCCAATACCAGAGCTAGCCCCCGTGACTATGGCCACTCGATTTGACCAGCGCTCCATTTTGCCAAATGAACACTTTTAAGAATGTCGTAAAACTATTGTGGAGGGACCAAATTAAAAGCAAACTGGCAGTGGTTAAAAACACATATATACCGTATCATTTATTTACCGTACAAAAATTCTTATCAACCGATGCACACAGATATTATGAGTTGTACTTTGACCGTTGGGATTTTTTCAGGACTGACTTAAAATAGAGACACGTGCTCGCAGATTTTATGTGCGCACTGAAGTGGCTCGAGCGTTCGGCTTTGTTGCGCGCAACGCGCAACCTACGAGGTTGCAAACATGCAAGCTATGTAGCCATCCTAATCTGATTTTTTTTTTTTTTTTTTTTGCTAAGAGATTGGTTATATGAGTACAAAATGATGATCACTATATATCGTGATAATTTAGTTATTTAGCTAATTTATCTAAATATTATCAAAATAAAATTTGTTGCTAAGTCGAGTCAAAGGTGCGGTAGTTTAAATTTCAGAAAAGCAAAAGTTATTTATGACAAAAATTTTTCCATGTTTGTATAGATATTTACATAGTTGTAAGCCGTTGGCGTTTAATCAATCAAGACAAAAATGATAGTCAGCATTAAAGCTCTCTACAGTTTCAACTAATGAACTGCATTATTTAACTTTTTTATCTTTAACTTAATTTGAAACTTCATTTACTCCGAGTATTAGGTTAAGTTTTTCTGATTCACTAGATTTATGGGAAAAAAACTGGGCCAAATTATTTATCCTTGACCTGCCCAATTCCCAAAGCGTGTGTGCTTTTTAGCGAAAGCTGCTGGTGTACAGTGGTCCCTGGCACTGCAACGCAAAAATCTTTAACAGGTTTGAAACAAGTATCATTGTTTAAGGCTAAATAGATACCAGTAGTCCGTTGGTCAAAGCAATGGGAGATTTTTATGGAATTTTTCTTGGATCTATTGATGCGGCTGCTCTATGTCAGAGATGGCAAAATAAATGTGGTTAGTTCAATAACTCAAAATATTCAAGTGGCTCAACGCGCTGTGCCAACTTGCCACTTTTTTTAGACAATTGTATGGCATTTCAATAAAAAAACCGCGATGTAGGAGGCGTAGAGATTGCCACTTTGGGCCCAAGCTACTCTGCGGCCACTCTGGCCCCATTATTCCCCTCGGCAATGTTATTTTGGCATAATTATGGTGAGCTCATAGCCCACGGCCCCCCACGCGATGTGCTGCAAAGAGGTTCCAATAAAAAATAATAAGTATATATATGCTGAATTTTTTTATGACCGAAGGGTTTTTTCCTGAGAACAATATTATTTTATATAATATTATTGAATTTATTATATCTGTAAATAACCTAAAATTTTATAGCAATCGTATAAAATGCATACAAAATAAACTTAATAAATCTGATCAATAGTTGTCTAAGCTTCGATCGTGCATTGTATTGTGTGCAATATGTCACCAATATTAGCTTTGTGCTAAAATAATGGACATACATAAATATATATACCTCTAGTGAATGGCACAAAACGAAAATGTCAAAATATAACTTGAATAATTATCAATTTGTATTGAAATCGACTGAGTATATTAATATTGTGTCTAAATTTTAATAAATATCTACTCATTAGTTCCAGAGAGGGCTGAACATTCAAACAAAGTCGCATTTACGCGCCCAGAGTAAAAACCGGTTATTTTTACAGAGGCACTAGAGGCAGTTTTCTATCACCGCCACTACTACTAGCCACTACCGCCAGCTGTATTTTGTTTTTCAATGCGGTCTTAGCTCGTGTTGGACGCCTTTTTTCAAATTTCAAGGAAATTACTGTGTTTTTTAAAATGAGCCTTATGCGCCAGGGTCTAGTTATTGAAAAGTTGGTGGTTGGGCTGCACAGGCAGCGATTCGCACCTGCGGCGGCTCCAAATCTCGTCGTCCGATGGCGAAAACCCATCAGCCTCGGCACAGCACCTAGCAAGTTATTCAGGGTTCCACAGAGACCTCAAATCCCTGAAGATGAGCTCAAGGAAATCCGCAGACTATTCAAAAATTACAATACTCAGATGAAAAGCATCAGGTTTGATGTTTCCTATTTTTATTTTTAATTTAAGCTTTTACCTCCACTTATTTCTTATGTTTATATTTTGCAAATTTTTGAAATTTAAATTGGCGTTCAATTCCAGAGCCTGGTTTGCTGAGGAAGCGAAGAGGCAAGAGGCTGTTACTGCAGCAGCCGTAGCGGGTGCCACTGGTGAAGAGGCTGAATTTCAAAGATGCCTGCAGATCAATGAAGAATGGAATAAGAAAGTGGCAGCTGAGAGACAAGTCCGTTTGGCTGCCGAAAAGGCTAAACTGACTGACAAGATCCTGACAGATCTTGAGCAAGATGAGTTGCAAAAAAGCAAACGGATTGCAGAGATTCAGCAAATGGTTGAAAGAGAAAAGGTTTCTTCTTATTGTTGTTGTTAAATCTTTCAATATTCCGGTCTGGAATTTTTTTGCATTATTTTGCTCATTTATTTCTGCAGTACTTATATCTCTTTTAATTTTCAGGATTTGTCATCACATTACATCACAGAGGAAAATATAGACCAGGCTATTGAAGAGGCCCTTAGCCAAGAAGTCAACTACAATTTTGCTATCGACCGTGAAGGGAATTACTATCATGGGTTTAGCATGACACCAACTACCAGTCATAGCTAAGTTACGCTTTGCAGTTTGTCAGATTTTAGTAAGGACCATTAAAAATCAATTATATTAATGATAGCTGTTCTGTATTTTTCCAATAACGCTAAAAAAGTTCATTTCATTACATTTAAGCTTGCAAGCTGGTGGACAAGTAGTACAAAGAATTAGATCAGCTTGTATTTGATCCAGTAAATCACAAACAAACAAGATTACCCTGCATCAAACTTATATATTAACATGGTCGTGTCATTCAGTGGCACATCATCAATTTCAGCTAATTCATGAAAGGCCCATAATAAAAGGTTAGATATAATTATTTTTCAACATATTTAATAATTATTATTCTTTAAGTGATTTTACAATGGCTACTCCCACTCTTAAAAGCAAACAAATAGGCATGTAAGGCCAACAAATAGAAAAATTGTAAAATGAAATAAATTTAAAACGCTCTTGTTCTATACAGCTGCCGGTTTGGCACATTTATTGCTCATATGTAAACCAAATGAGTAATGATATTGTTAACTTTTTTATTCTAGGTTGGCCTGAATTTATGTAAGATAACAAAAATTTTACATGCCATATTTGAAAAGGTTACGATTAATGCAGTCCTTGATGTAATCACTGTCACAGCTAATTGAAAAAAGCAATTTTCTCTGTAATGAAAATGTGCAAAACACACAGACACATTAGATTAAACTAAGTACGCATTACAACAAGTTTTACTGCGTCGCATAATTTTTTCAGCAAAATTCTACAATCTGGCATTGCCACAAATTAAAGAAAAGAGAACAAGGTTGATAAGACTCCCTAAATTATGTAACTTGTGTAAAAAATGTTATCAGTGGAGCTTAAATTTTATCTCCTGTTCTTTCTCATAGAAACGTTGCATTAATGTTCCAGACTGTGAACTGAAATCTTTGACTGCGGTGCGTTTTGTCACTCATTGGCGTCAGCCGGCACTTATGACTTGAGGTTCACTTCCTCCTTGATTGGGAAGTGCGAAATTCCGATCATTTCTTTAGGCGCCAGATTATGTGTGTGTTTGCGGCGTCGTTGGTCGTTTCATCATGGCAGGCTCCGCCGTCGTGTCACATTTCTCGCCGCCACTGATAAACCGTGCGTCGGCCAATTGCCTTCTTCGCCTGACTTGCCGAGAAAATTAGTGCATCGTCAGTCAGGAAACACACAGACTAGATATACACGCCCTGTCTGCTCTCGTTACCTGTGGTGGTAATTATCTGCGATTATTTCGAGAGCCACGCTCGTTATCTGTCGTTTGGCATTTCTCACTTAATGCGAGCAATCGATACACCGTTTGAAAAACAATCAATGAGCCACATTGCTGTCACGCGCTTGATCACGACAGAATGCGACAGACTTTCAAAACTAAACTTAAGAGGACGTTTTTTCGTCGCAGTCACATATTTTGGCACTGACTTGGTTTTCCGTCAAGTTATTATCTTATCAGATCGTGAAATGTAAAAATGTCTGTTTAATTTAATTGAAAACATATATGCATAAAAGATTCTTTTGGTAGATTAAAATTTGCTGAGCACCAACTTGATAATTATCAATATCTGCATCGATTGCAGTTTTAACAAGAAGTTAAAGCAATATTCAAGTTCCTTTCCCATCGTATTACAACTTAAGAAAATGTTTGGTAATTTTTCTTTAGGAATGGACCAACTACACCTCTCGATTTTTGCTTTTGTCCATGAAAAAATGAAACACAAACCCTGAATGCTCCCTTTAAAAAGCAAAAAATGCGTGGTTTTCGTTGGACACAGATGATGAGGAAAATTATTTAATAATCTATGCATATATCCTTAAGAATTTTCCCTTTTTCACATTACATATTAAACCCATATATATTTCCTATCTAAAAATTTCCACACAACTTCCGTATACAGCAGTAATTTATTCACTGACATTTAATTTGCTTAAAATTTAAATTATTTAGTACTTATCGGGACCAAAATGACTAAAAGACCTTCCTAATTAGGGTACAGGATGGATCTACAGCATGTCAATACAATAAGACCAAAATTCAACAACTCTGGGAAAACGAGGGCAAATCAAATTCTCGAGTCTTCCTTGAAGGAAAAATTGTCAAATAAATTTTGAAACGTTTGTACCTCCAAGGACTTTTGTGGATGCTGCAATGCTTGAAAAAAGAGTTCATCGATGTGATACAAATTCATTTGGATTCTGCAATCATAACAGTCCCCCGCAAACCGAAAGCGAAACAACTGTTATCACTCCATGTCCGTGAAGGCGACCATTTAATGATATCTACTGATATTAATTGTATTCATAAAACATATTTTTCCGAAGATATTTGCCTCAATGATCAAAATGATCTCGGGGCATACAGACATACACAGATATTATTTTTTGGGCTGATTCGGGCTATGCAATATTTTTACGAAACTCCCATTAAATTTTCGGGGTAAATATTTTCCTGTTACTGCTGACGTCAGTGTCCGAGCATAATTATTTAGGGCCAAACAAGTGGCCCTATTAAAACGCAATAAGTTGTTGAAAAAAAACGAAAAATGAGGGAAAAAAGCGTGAATTATTGCTAAAACACATTAACCAGGATAGCCGCGCTTTTTTCTGATAGAATAGTTTGAAGTCCTTGGAAGTGCTGTCAATCCCGGATTTTTTGGCAAGGTATGTATGCGACTGTATGAATTTACTCTGCGTACACCACTTCAAAGGAGAAATAGTTAATGTCATAAACATACCAAAAATTGCGACAAATCACATATTCTGTACATTTTATTCCGTAACGCTGAAGCAGCAAAAATTGAAAGAAGAGAGCAAATGTGTTGCATAAAAGGGGCCGGGAAATTATGTAGATCAAATTGCACCTAACAAGACAGCCGGAGGTGGAGCATTATGGAAAACAGCATCACCTGGTGGAGTTGATGTAATAAAAAAGCACAACAGAATAACATTATAAAGCAGATCAGCCGCATTGATTTGTAAATGTTTCCGGGAAACGGCGCGGTGCCTCTTGAGAGAGCAGTTGACGAGAGCATCAATTCACAACTGCCGAGATTGCGCCAGCAAGAGATATATGATAATGAAGGGGTCTCGAATGCGCGTGTGTAATTTTTGGTCTTTCAATTTGGCCGCCCCTAATGACGGCCATTGTGGCGCGCGGCGTCTACAGCCTCCATTAGCCGCGGAGAGCGGCCTTTATTCTGCATTTAGGCGCCGCGCATTTCCATAATTGGTCGACGCACACCACTTTTGCCATTTCAATCGGGCGCCGCGCTTAATTGAATTAAAATACGAGTGGGCATAAAAAGCACTTGAAAGCACGCGATTCTCACGCCGCGAGCGCGCGCCAACCTCTCGACAAGGATGCTTTCTCTGTCGCCGACCGCGATTTCCAGACTGGCGACGAAACACTTCAATAGCAGCAAAGTGCGTGACTATTTCGTCTGGCCAACTGGTCACGCTGCAACAAACTCGTCACAATCTCAGTCCTGCTTACAGGGTAGCAATTTTAATTTTGTATTTAAAATGTTGTGCCAAAGCAAGTGTTTCATATAGTGTGAAGTTTTGGGGGAAACTTTACAAAAACTGACCTTTCGAATGCGGCTAAATACTTTGACCATGTATTTAAGTAAAAAAAAGATTTTGCCAACTTTTTCGAAAAATTGCAAGGATTGGCGACGTTTTTGTGGCTCGTTCAAATTCTCATCATCTCGATCTAATTTGTGAGGAAAACGTTCCTTTTTGCGGTGAAACAAATCAAGATTTTCAATGGACATGCAGTGCTCGCCATCCGAAATAAATGCAAACTTTTCAGCAAATTTTCTCATAACCAGGGCATTTTCTAAGCTTTCTCAATGTTTAATTTTTATCTACAACTACTATAAGCAGCATAACTCTTATTAACTAATTAATTATAAAACAAAATTATGATAAATTTTATCGTATCGCAGGCACTTTTATGTTTTCGTTGACATTTGATTTTTAACTGGATAGAGTTCTACTTAAAATAATGAAGTGAAACGTACACATTATTTAAATTTAATGGAAATTTTCGTTTTCAAACGGATCGTGATGTTAGCAGGCTGCGTATTTTTCTGAAACTCAATCGGCATTTATGATTTTCCCAAGTTTTCAAATAATGCCACATTGTCAATCGCAGCTCATACGCGATAATAGTCAATTCTAGAAGAAACAATGGAAGATTTTGTTTTGTGAATGGCGCCTGGGAGAGGCTCGCCTGATCCTTCATTTGAGTTTTTGCGACTGCTTGGAGCCATCAGGACGGAGACTGCTGTATTTTTCGCTGCGGAATCGTGGCGCCCAACCAAATTTACGTCGCCGATCACTTTTAGATTTTTGTCCAAACTTTTCCTCATGGGTTTCGAATGACCCTCAAAACAGCATAAAAACTGAGGCGCCACATTAAACACAATTGTTTATTGATCGTCACGGAAATTAAACGAATGGCGAGACGCGTGATGATCTAATTCGAGTAACACAACTTTGGTATTCTTGCTCGAAATTAACACCCATATAAAAAACGAATAGTGTGGGCAGAATTATTAAGATTTCAATCAGTTTTTGAAGGCGTCGTCCAGGCGAAGGAGCCGCGCAGCAGTTTGTGTTTCTCCAGCATGGCCTAATTTTTCTCCGAACTAATATTTCTCACATTTAGGTGTAAGAATTCCGTGGCACTTGACGCCTCAACGCGTCTCTCTCTACAAACTATTAAGCCAGCGTGAATTATTTGACCTCTCGAGTGATCATGTCCAACAAGCGCGAGTGTTTCTCGAGTTCTGAAGTCTCGTGTCCAGCCAGAGATTTATTCCGACAACACGCTCGATCAGAGTAATTTAATTTTTAGACTGACCTTCGCGGAGGCGAAAACGTGTTTAAATTGAATTATAAAATTAAATGACCAGTCTCATTACCCGGCCTTATCTCCGCTGGGCATCGCTCGCTGCGTTGGCGAGTTTTCCGCTTCATTTGCACAGAGTGGTAATAATTTGTATTTGTTGTGTTTGATGCAAGTTTGTCTGTAAATCCTGTCCACCTTAATTGAGTTATATCAGCCATTTAAGTCTTCACTTTCATTTGCATTGCGATATGCGGCTATTGCCTCCAAGAAATTAAATTAAATAATATTAAGCTCTTTCAACCGATTCTGAATTAATGTAGAGTTTAACGCAACCAAATATTCATATGATATTTAAATATTTTAGCAGAATTTTCACGCTGACGATAATTTACGCGGCGAAACAGTTATCAGCCAAAATCAACGCAGTTTAAAATAATTTCCTGCTTAATTAGCATAACGAAAATTATGCTTTCGTGATGAGTTGGCTTATCTGGACCCATCTCCCTACACCAGGGGGCTGTTATTAGCGGGTCATTACAATGATTGAGCCGTGAAGGTTATCAATTTCAATCAGAGGTCGCTTCCCGGCATCATTGGATGTGAATTAATTCAAAGAGGATCGAATTAGCGGGCTCATTAGGCGGCCGCCGTTTTTCCTGCTGCTCTGAAATTACATACTCTTGCGTCCAAAGGCGCACCCCGTAACACAATAAACGAGAGCAGCAGGTGCGCCTGAGGACAATGGAAAATTTATCGGTGCATTGCGCTGATCGGAAACTATGTGGGGTCGACATCATATTGTTATTTTAATTAAAAGAGCACTATTTAATTATAAAATGTAAATAAAACGCCATTTGGTGCTGCGTTTCGTGCTGTTTAAGACAAAGTATAGACGCATGTCCAGTCACGTCTTCATTAATTTCGGCCAAAGGGAAGTGAAGAACAACGATATTGAAATTTTTGAGTAGCGAGATATTTTTTTAGTTTTGAAGATTCTTGCGAGTTTTTCTTCTGTGGTGTGATACATTATTTAACAAAAATAAACATGAACTAGCAAATTAAACCCAAATTAACTTTTTTCAATGTGTTTTCGATGCAACAGTAAAGATAAAGTCTGCTATGTGATTTTAAGTTTTCCTTCAATGTGAATGGGTCCACTGAATATGATTTATGGAAATGGGTAAAGAATTACGGGTTTTTATTGACTAGTGATTAAAAATCATACCTGCATTACAGATGCAGTACAGATTTTGTTTTGTAGGTCATACTGCGGTGGTGTACAAAACATGGAGTATGCTAAAAAAAATTAGGTTAAACTAATCTTGTATGATTGTGTGGAGCAGCTTGGCTTCATACTTCGCCACACCAATGCAAATGACCAAGATTTCTAAGTTTCAGTTCATAGTTAAATTGGAAGTTTTATTGATTTTTACTTAATAATATTTGAATTTATCGACTGATTTTGTTGTTCCTCTTCTGTAAAGTGTTTATCTTGAATTTTATATTGAAGTAGCGTACAGATAGCTCTATTATATGCCCGAATAAATATGTTTTGTGTTGCATTAAATATAAAATTAAACACAGCTATAATTTTTACAGAAATCAAACAAATCGACTTATTCTTCGATGTTGTTTCTAATTATTGCTTAAACCAAGCCTGAAAATTTTTAACAGAAGGATTTTTTCTTGCACATTAGATAGAGGGCAAATTAGATTTTGTACTGCCCGTGCGAGTTTCAGGAAGACGCCATAAAAACAGCGAGTTACGCTCCTGAGCGATTTGTGGTCTCAATTTGAGTGGGAAATTTTGGGGAAAATTACAGTGTGCGTTGACCGACGGCCTCATTTCCATGGGGCAGCGATAAATCAAGAGCAGGGCCCGGGCGATTTGCTTGGTGGTCCTCGCACGCAGCTTCCACGAAGGGGGTGCCACCTCATGGTTTGCGCTCGCAATCAGGCAGGGAGGTCTCTTTTTCTCTCGGCTCAGTTGCTCGTAAATTCGGAAAATATGCCCGCGCATGGGAACGCGGCACCGATGACAATAAATAATAATGCGCCACGCCGCGCACCTGGGAAAGATATGAAGACGTAAAAATCGTAATTTCAGGAATTTCTCTCGACAGAGTTGCTTATCGCGTTTTAATCTGACACAATAATAATAATAATAATGCGCCCAACGCCGATACTCTTGTTGGTTTTCTTGGTATCGTTGCTCGGCAGCGAGTGCTGTCTTTTCATTTTGACGTCATAATCAAGGTGGTTTTCGCGACCGGAGAGCGTGTGCCGCTGCGGAATTTATACGCGTGTGTTATTGAAACATCATGCACTCGCAGTTGGAAACCTATAATAATAACGAGTGCCGCTCTGATCCTATCAGCCAGCAAATCCGCATGGCTTATAATGCTCTTCTAAACGGCTTTGTTGTCCAAACGCCATAAAAAAGAAAAGTGCAGCATCAAGGTCTGAGTTTCGAGGGCGTTTGAATCACGAAATTCAGTGCTCAGTTTACAAATTGCTTAAATGTTTTTAATCAAGTCACAGCAGGAATCTCAACATGTATCTCGTTTGTTCCTGGAACGAACATGAATGAACGAGTTAAAGTATCATGTAAAATTATACATCATCACCAAAATGCAGTGCAAACTTCGTCACATAAATCAATATGAGTAAAATTTAACCTAGATTGACAAGTAAAATCTGTAACAAATGATAAGCAGGCTACATAAATTGCTTGAGCAGAACTTTTTCGAAATTAGTAATCTTGATAGAGGTGATTAACATATTAATCTAAGCAGCTTAAGTAAGTGGTGCAGGTTGTACGAATTTCCACCTTTAATGAAGTTTACTGATTTTAATAAATTTTTTCAACCTATTTTCTTTTAAGACGTTGGAAACTAATTGTAAAAAGGTCATTCTATATTTGCTGTTTAATAAAACAGTTAGAGATTTTTATGGTTCTCAGGTACCTAACCGAAAATGTCTTTTACTAGTCAGCTGCGAAAGTATAATATTCTTGCTAGTTGTGATCATATTTTTGGGGCAGATAGATTTTTTTCTCTGTGTATCTCTATACATTTTCAAAGAAATCCGTGATGTTTCAAAAAAGGTCTAATTTTTAGGATCTTCCCTAATTAGGGCCACCCTCGAAATGTGTCTTTTGACAATTCAGGGCCCTTTTAGAGACTACGAATGCCCCCTTCCTCGATGGCACGCGGGAATTTCCACGAATTTTACCCTAAAGATTTACTTCCATTTGAAATTCATATTTATTCTCTAGCGAAAAAGCAATCAAGATACGGCCTACAATGGCTTAATCTATAATATGTTTGATTTTTGAATAATGTAACGTGGATTTGTGTCCTATTGTCCCGGCGTCATTACGGCATCCTTTCCCATTTCGAAAGCTCTTCAGTGTTTCCTTTTGGACAAAAGAGCAGGGAAAACTCCGGTGGCCCCACGCATTCTCTCTCTCTCTCTCTTCTCTCACGAGAGGTGCACATAAAACAGAAAAATACACAGTGAAAAAACTCGAACAGTCGCCGCCGAGTAACAAGAAGGCCAAACATGGGCAGGGCCACATTAATACGAGATTGTCACCCTTCACGCGGATGCATTATTTTTCTCCATCACACCGCCGCGAGAGAAAAATCTTCTCTTTAATCGGCCGCACACACAAAATCCTCCGACTTTTAACAAGAAAATGCCTTTGTTCGGAAGTAATAAAACCGGGTTGGGAGTTAATTTGGTCCATCTCACGGGCGGCATCACTCGATTTTTCAAACCAACCTACGCATTTACGTCTCGTAAAAATATTTTTTTGTTAAGGATAAAGGATTGGGAATTTTAAACAGCCTTTTCTTCCGCTGATGTTTCCTGAAATATATCTCTTTAAAAATGATTTTTAATTTCTCAATTGAAATGTAAACCAAGTTTTTAAAGCAATAATTTCCTGCGTCTTTCGTTTTAGCGTCAACTATTTTGTCCAACATTAAAATTTGTTCTCATTCAGACTGGGCGTAAAAATTAACTGAGCTTTTATTATTCTGATAATGTGATTCAAATAGAAGGCCAAGTAATCATATCCAAAAACAGTTTTTAAATTCCCTGCTGAGCTTAATTTCTTAACGGGTTTCAACATGTTTGAATTGATAGGCGCATAAGTGATATTTTTAAACGCGTTTCGAGGAACAATAATCCTTAAAGGGGATTAATTTTTATTACGTGAGCTAATTGGCGGTCTGCTGAGAATTAAAAGCACACCGGACGCGCAGACGATGAATTATTAGGCTGATTTTTTACTGCCCTGATCTCTCTCCTTAATAATTTCACTCGGGCCGAGAGATTCTGTGGTCCGCTCGCTCTCGCCAGCCAGAGGGAGCGGAAAACGAGGCGGCGAGAAATGAAAATTGCCGGTTTTCAAATGGATAAAGAGATTTGCAACAATAGACCTTCTAAAAGGTGTAATCATAAGCTAATTAATTTTTTCAAAGCACTTGCCGCCTTTTGTAACCCAATATTAAACCGCATTGTTGCTGCGCGCCAGAGACATTCAAATCGGGCTAATAAATTCTCGTCTAATTAATATTAAGGTCAGAGAGTCATTTTTCTTAGTGTCAAAACGTTTTGCCTTCCTCGTAAAACAATCATTTAACACAACAGAGCACACTCCTTCCAAATCTTTAGCAGCTAAACCAGCAGTAAAACCTCAACCTGTGAACTATATAGTCAGGCTGCTTTAGATCACAAACTGGCACAAAATTTTTTTTTACATTAAGTTGCATACAGCCTAAACTAAATGATAGCTACAGTTCTGTAGAAAAATAAATTAAGGCTCTTGAGCTTTCCTGACAATATGTTAACCATGGTTATTGCAACATTAGGAATTCGATTTGGGATTCGATAAAAATGGACTATTTCTTATGAATGTTTTA
The DNA here is from genome assembly GCF_949628265.1 of Cloeon dipterum. NCBI lineage: Eukaryota > Metazoa > Arthropoda > Insecta > Ephemeroptera > Baetidae > Cloeon > Cloeon dipterum. Next base: position 15,216,744 of record NC_088786.1, read on the forward strand.
AAATTTTCAAGTAGCTGACTGTGAGAACCTGGACAGAAAATTTTCCGATGTGAGACCAGCAGGACAATTTTGCATCAACACTCACGTGACAAGTTATGCAACCCGAGCAACGCCCATCAAAAGTGTGCCTATCTCATGTTCTACAGGTTGCCTATTTTAACGACTTCAGACATCCTGCTTCGGAAAGATTTAGTGGAACAAGCGAGCTTTACCACTTCTTGTCGGGCTTATCTAGTAACAAAAAACATTTTTGTCACGCGAATTGCGAGGACCGCAACGATGATTTAGCGTGCTGGAGAAATAAAGAAAGGCGCTTTATTCCTCCCGCACACCGCTTGCCCAACAACTGGGCGTTCTGCGGCCGAGAGAGCGAGGAAGAGTAATGTGGGTACTTAAGAGAATAAATTATGTGCGATATGACGATAAATGCGTGGCCGCGGCGGCGGCGGCGGCGGCGGCGGCGCAAGAAGTGAAAAATGTAAGGCGTGCGCCGGTCAAAAGGCACAAAACGGCGGACCAGACTCCTTCTCTCACTCTTTCTTTTCTTCTAACAGGCGAGCGAATAAAAATGGAGAACAAAAAGCACGCAATTAAGGAGAAACTCGTGTCCTTCATTTTGAGGTTATCGCGTCTTTTCAGTGTTTTGTGATAGGCTGGATTGCACAGCAAATAAAATCAGCGTGTGTGAGAAAACAGATAAAAGAAGACAAGAAGTAATTAAAATCAGATGAATCAACAATATGTAACACAAAAATAACTCTGTTGAACACTAATTTGTATGGTAAACTTATCGCTATAATCGTAATGAATCTAGAGTTCACTATTTGCTTTTTAATTGTCATGTTAACTCCTCTGCAGATCGAGTAACATTTTTTTGCAATCTGATATTTACAGCACTTGAATTTTTCGTAGGAATTTTTTGATAAGCTACGAGTTCCAAATTACATTATTGAATTATCAATCAAGCAAGCAAAACATGTACATTCGACTTGATAAAAACTTGATCGCAGGATCATGAGGGCATATTTTAATCAAAATAAAAAACCCAGAAGCACTTTTAAACTTGTGCGCAAAGAAGAAAGATAGGATTTTTGTACCCCATAAATTAAATAAACTTTCCTTGTCTACAGTAGCATAATTTGGGCGGCGCGAGGTTTTAAATTAAGTGACACGAAAGGCGCATAAAAGTTTTACTCTTTCTGTGCGAGATCATTTCAGTTAGGCTTGGTTTACGTTCCGGCAAAAAGAGAATCACAAAGAGCTGTGGGTGAGTGGGACAATGGCCGGCACCGACATGTTGATTAATATCGAGCCATAAATTACTGCGCGCAGACGCCGATCAAAGGCGAATTAAAAATTATTGCACTCTTAAGTGGACGCGCAGTCACCTTAATTTTTTATTTATTTGCCCAGCTCTCGAACGTGTGGGGAGCGGGATAAATATAATGACCTCGCACGCAAGAAGCTGATTTTATCGGCCGAGCCAATTGTTCACAAAAGTTTCGCCTCCTTGTAAATTAGCCCCCGAATGCGAGATGCCGGCCGAGATTAGCTCGTCTCGCGCTTGTTGGCCCAACTGACGACACCTAATAGCGTGACATTTTGCGCCTCTTTCTGATCCCAAACAATGAGAATAAAAATAGCGGCTATATCGCTGCGCTTGCCCGACTGATTTATGGCGCGGTAATTCCATTTCCAATGTTAGAGGAAAATAAAAAGTTTAAAAGCGGCGCCACTTGGTTCCACGCGTATTTACAACTGTCCTGAAAAGTGTCACGACGAAATAGCAAGTGGAGATAAATGAGATGGAAAACTTAGGTAGGTGCAACAAGGGCCAAGGAATTATGAAAATTTCACGTGTAAATTGCACGAAAAAATAAGATGGTATCGATATTTGGTGCGAGGAGTTCTCTTTGAATTTATTAAGATGAATGTTATGCAAAATTGTGTTTAAAACATGTAAATTTCCGATACATACAAAAATAAAATGTATTGGGTGTTTCAACCAGATTTTGGGCAGACAGTCAAGACGTCACAAGACTCTGTGAGCAATTGAAAGTTTTTATTTTGTTTAATCAAAGGATAATTGCTGCATAATGCTCTCCACTGTCTCCTCAAAAATTGTTAGTTTTACAAACCTTGAAGAGAGCATTAGGGTTGAGAAAGTTTTAAAAATATTAGTCTCAGCTTTCACACGTTAAAAAAGTAACATACAATTTTTTGAAGGGATTGTTATTCTTTTTATCCGCATCTTTGTGATCTAGTCAACATTTTGGAAATATAATTGTCTATAAATTATGTTTGATTGTATGTTTTGATTATAAATATAATCCATTTAAAAAAAAATTAAATCACAAATTACGTGTTAAAATTGCTGTTAGTTGCAGAACTTATTGCTATAGACTAAAACTCCTATAGTCTGTTATTTAGTTATCGTGCATTAATTGAGACTTCATGACTCAAAATATATGAAAATGTTAATTCATACTTTGAGACCTTTGGATTATCAAAATTATTCACTACAATGGGAGAACTTAACGGAAATTCCTCGTTGAATGAAATCATCGTTTTATTTATGCCTATTAGTTTCTGTTGTCAAGTGCAGCCCTATTTTATTGAATGACGGGGAGCCAATAGTAAAACAGTTGTGAAATATCACCAGTAATTTTAATTTTTTTAACAATAAACGTATATTGCAAAGCTTACAATGCAAGAACTGATAGCTTTTTCATAAGAATTTTAGGGTTAGGCTGATTAAGAGATTAAAAAAATTCCGCGTGCTTAGCGATAAATGATTTCATCAGCTGTAACATAAGAGAATGCGTGAGACGCAATTACCGCGACTGACGAGTGGGAAAACGCCGCATGCACAAGTCTCGTGCAGCAGGCAATTTCCACTTTTTTATTTCTTGACGCGCGCCCCGCTGGCCGCGCGGCGAATCGGCTTATAATTCTGACGCAACCCTGCTCAGCCCCTAATTACCCCGATTGATTTATTTAAGAAGCGGCGCGGATGAAAAAGCGCACGCCGCCCTAATTAGGGTTAATTCATCATTTTCGGATGCGAGACCGACTGCTATTATGAATTATCAACAGGCCAATTAGGCCGCGCGCGAGTTTAATCGCACGGTTCGGCAATCGCGCGCGCCAACACTCGCGCGGCCGTTTTGCTGCTTGATATATTAAGCGCCGACCACTTTTTTTACACAGTCGCTGTCCTAAGTGTGCACTTTCCAGCGATTATTTTCGTGTGTGTCTGTGTGTGTGCCGCGTGTGGCATGAGCCCCCAATTATTGTTATTAAAAGCTCTCATACCATGTTTTTTCTGCTGCAGTAAAAGGAAAGCCTGATTTTTTTTGGCATCAGACAGCTAAACGTGTCTGGTCACACCAAATGTTCCAAAAAACCCCTAAAACTCCATCTCAAAAACTTTTCTAATGAGATGACCGAAAGTGTATAATTAAGCACTGATAGCGGCTCATTTTAAAATAAAAAATCCTAATTTCTAGCGCCTGTGTGATGTTAATTAGAAACAATCTCGTTAGACGAGTTGATTGGCTGCGTGGCTCGCGATCGAGTGTGGGCAGCAGTCACTCACTCACTATTCACCCAGTCAGCTGGGTCAAAGGTCGTGGCCGTCAAATTAGCCATGGGCCGCGCGATAAATCAAGACGACCGACATTCTCACTCGCAGCCCACTGAAACAGAGGCAGAGGCGCGACGCGAACTCTACAGCTAAAACACAGTTTTTGAAGCCTCAACTAAAAAAAATACAACTGAAATATGTAAATGTTCATTCCAACCAATATCTAAAATTCATTAATAATTATCAAAAGTAAAAAATGCAAGCATGTGAGTAAGAGTGTTATTTATTCTGTCTCGGCCCTTTGAAAATCATAAAAAGTATCTTAAGAAAATGACTAAAGAAAAATGTGCCTATATGGATGGTGGTATTTTCTAGCTTTGTGAAAAGAGGTTAATAAATTGCTTAAATTTACAAAAAAAAAAATTAAAAAGATACCTCCACATCATTCGCCTAGAGGGTGCACTTAAAAACAATAAATTAATTTTTGAGTCTTATCAGTTGCCAATTGCTTGTAGTGCAACAAGACAGCAGTAATCCTAAAGAGCCATAAAGTCAATTAAAAATAAATACCGTCTGCTGCTTGCTTTCTTCAGGTTGTAAACAATTAAAAATCATCTCGTTCTATTAACACATTTTTCTTGTTGTCTTGAAAATTACAAAAATTGCAACGCTTAGTAGAACCAAAATATAAAAAAATGAGCATAAAAGCAAGCTTATGCTGCCATTTGGAGAGTAAAAAAACCTCTTCGGAATTTCAGATAAGTCTGTAAAATAAAGAATCTGCCCGGCACGCCACTGAGCGCTCTAAGGTCGAGTCAGTCTGATCTAATATTCCACGAGCAACTATTATTACAAGTACGCAACGCACACACCCTCCTAATCGAGCGGACGGCCAGTTTCCAGCAGGCTCCTATGCTATTTGGTGCAAACCGCTTTTTGGTGAGAAGCGCCAGATTTTTCCTCAGATATTACGAGATGAGGCTGCACGCCGCTTTGATAATGAGTTAATCTCGCAGCGTTTAATTATACGCGCACGCACTTAATAACAGCACTCTTCACGCAGTTTTATTGTAGGCGGAAGACGCTGCGCGGCGGAGCTGGAGACGGCGGCAACCAGTGATAGAGTGGATGAGCGGCTCGAAAGATCTCGTTTCGTTGGTTGAGAAATTTTTCAGGAAATTGAGCTCTTAAATTAAACGAGCGCCAAGTAGGAGTTTAATTGCTCACTTTAGAGCGCGCATATTCGATATAAGAGTTTTCGAACAGAATTGACTGTAACGGCCAGTTCATAAAATTAAGCCTTGTAAAATAGTTAGACGGCAATACCAGTGGAAAGCTAACAGTTATTTTACACAATATAAACATATAGGGAAAGTGGCCTTTATTATTTATATTCAAATGCCAATTAAATAACAAATCATATTTTCCATTAAATCACGACTTCCTACGGTTCATTCGGATTATGAAAGAAATTTAAGTGGCTCTTTACATATTTCTCCCCCAAAATATCACTTTTAGACGTCCACCCTGGTTTCCAATCCGTGCAGAGTAAAGTCTTTGTTAGTTTTTTCATAAATCTTTCAGAATTTATTTTATTCAGATTATTTACTCTAATGACCAAAAATCCGAGTGACTGTTTTGACACCTGGAGACAAAGTTTGTGGGGAGGCGTGGAAATCATTAGGGCGTTCAGTTTGCGTCGGGAAACAATTATATTCCAACCCTCACGGCGCTCGTCCTCGTTAAAATGATATTCATTCCCAAGCGAGCGGCGCGGCTAGACACTGCTGAGAACGGAGAAACATTGGAAGGAGTTTTTTTTTTTAATTACGGATCGACGCCCGGCGGGCATGGCAGCACTTTGTTCGGCACTCTGGCAGGCACTTCATAAAACGAGAAGAGAGCACAGAGATGAGCTGCCCGGAAATCTCACGCGATGCTCGCACAATAATTCAATTTCACCTCTCGCAATGGGGGGTGCGAGCCTGACCGTCGTCCTGCCTGCCTGCCTTATTGAATTATCATCAAAGCAGCAGCTTTTGACCCACATTTCTACCTTTCCAGCGAACGCACCGAGGGTGCAGTGCGACATCTTTTTTCCCTCTCCGATACCCCAGCGGCAACCATTCAACCGGATCTGACTCAATTTTATTCAGATCAATGCAGCTGGGCTTTTCAATTTAGCTGCGCGTGGTAATAATGGCGCTCCTTGGCAAAAATACCATACTTCACCGCAAAACGTGTGTCTGCGGCGGCTGCTTCCGCGTGATTGGGGGCGGCTGGCCCGCTAGATAATGCACGTGTATATTTTCGTAAGGGAGATGCGATTATAGATTCTTGCCCCCAGAGTTTTGATTATCGCAGGCCGGAGTGAAAAGTCTGTTATCGAATTCCAGCCAAGCGCACGCTTTCTCGTTTTATCCCTCGACTGACGAATTCTGAATGAGTCTGCTTTTCGGATCAATTCCAGCCAATTAATTCGAGAGAAGAGAGTGTGAGGATTTTCGAGAGGCGGCGGATTATTTTCTTTTGAAGTGCATAGTGCGGGTGCTTTTGATTAAGATGTGACGACGCGTTCCTCGATCACGCATTTGACCCCTGAAAGCCGTAAGTTCACAATCTCTGCTTTCGGCGCTTTTGTGCGGGAAATTTATTTGTGCGTTTGATTGAGTTTTTACGGCAAGAGAAATTGTGTTGTCCCAACATTAACCGCATGAGAAATAGATTTTAATGGCTTAATCGAAGCGGCTTACCCTTCTAGTTTGCTGGATTGGAACTAATCATATTATTTCATTCGTTTTTTTTATACTTTCATAATTCATAAAAAATATAAATTTACTCTTGATGAGCAAGTATTAGAATTTTTCTGTATGAAATAAATATACCATAGTTCTTGAAACCTTGCACATAAAGCATCTCAGCTGTCAATAAATTTTTTTCCCAAATATTACATTTTGCTTCTCTGTAGTCAGAAATAGAAAAATCTGGAATAGATTTTCCTTCTCTTCCATATTATCTGCTGTTGAAAAAGGTACTTCTCCTCCGTGCTCTCCTCCACAAAGAACATTGTGATCAAAAAAGGAGCTGCTGCCGCTGCTCTGAAGTGTCTCCGCCGACCGTTGGGAACTTATGGAGCGAGAGGGCAAAACGAGTGGTCCTGCGCTCAAGCATCATAATATTAAAATGTTAAAAAGTGGCTGAATGACAGCAGGAACTCGAGAGAGGAAGAGAGAGAGAGAGAGAGAGAGAGAGATATTCGGTCGACCTTATGTCGCGCCACTTTGACAAATCGGCAATAAAGCAGCTGATATGGGCCGACCGGCGCCAAAATGCACTCATCTGCACTTCTCCGCCGCTCTGGCTTCTTTAATTTACGAGAGACTCTTACAGATATATATGTATCCAGAGTCGATCGACGAGACGCCTGCTCCGAAAAATTATGTCCGGGCGTGATAAGATCCAAGTGAGGCACCATGCAGAAGCGAGTCGTCCATCGCGCTGCTTCCGAGATGCAACATCGTCACTGCAGTGTGAACACATATCCAGTGGCGTGAGGAGGAATGTGAAAAATGAATCCATTCATTCAAACACAATCGGGGAGAAAAGGACCAAAAATTTATAGCTTCTCGCGCCGTCCAGCCAACTAATTAGGGAAACGGTCCAGAGGGGGAACTTTTCCGAATTCCAAGGACGATTGGAATGGAGATAACAAATAGGCAATTTTCTCATGTTGACGTCTGTAATGTTGATGTGTATAAAAAGGTTGTAAAGCTTTGATAGAAACGTTTAAGCGAGAACAGCTTTGGATTTCTACGAAAAACTGGTATTGCGCTATACGATTTCTATGGGTGTTTATTACCAAAATATAATTGGGATTTCCCCGGAGATAAGCTTTATGATTGCGATGGTTGCGACCCAGTGTTTATACAAAATTATTATCCAATGCGCTATTTCAAATTATGTTTTTAAAAATTGCAGTTGTGGGATTTGAAATTAACAAAAATTTTAAACACGGGTTTGTGTTTCTCCACAAGGAATTTCGCCCTAGATGCTCTCTGATCTTGAGTTTCTTGTAAAATCTGATTCAATCCTCTCCACTAAACACTGCTTTTCAATAAGAGGTAGGCATCATCTTTCAACTACAAAATTTATGACTGAACGCACTCGTCTGATATATAATTATTCAAGATGAAAGGGTCACGCGTAATTACACGTTCAACAAGATCAAAGTGCTCGCGCGTTTTCTCCCTTTTTCGGTGAAGAATGTTGCTGCGAAAGCTCCCTTCTTTGCAACCTGAAGGACCGCGTGCACACTGGAGAGTGCAGTTTGTGCATTTCAACGACAAGTGGCCAATCTCGGGCGCATCATCTCGGTGCATCGTCGGAATATAAACTCCTGCGCGCCGGCTGTCGACAAGAATAATTGCCAGGTCTGAAAGAAGCGCTGCTCTCTCGTCTTCCTCTCAGCAGCTAGCATCCCTCTCACTTACCTTTGTGCTCTCTCGATTCGGGGGCGAGTTTGAAACACAAGGACGCCGCCGCCGCTCGCTCGCCCGCCGCCTTTTGTCTTCTTCCGAGGTCTCTATTAATGCAGCAGCCAGCCAACAGAACAACAACCCTTGAGACAGCAGAATTCGGTCTGGCCAGCACTCACGGACCAAATTATACCTCGTGGACCGCGAGATTTACGATGGAATTATTCAAATCGCTGTCTGCCCTCCGCGGGCGTGTACAATAGAAAGGAAAAGTCGAGGCTGCACGGATGGAATTGTTTCTCCTTCCTGCTGGGAAATGTACGCAGATACTCGCTGCATGACTCGCCGAAATTGCGGCCTGTTTGCCTTGTGATAAACGGGATGTGGCTGCTTTTTGTGTGAAAAGGATTATGCGCGCATTTACGTTATGTTGGAAAAAGGGAGCCGTGCCGTTTTAATCCGTTTGGGCGCCAAAAGCTATTTCCACTGTGAGCTTGTCTTGCAAAATTAGACTTCTTTACGAGGCTTAAGATATGCAGGAAAGCGAGGGAGGCGTGATATAAATTCCAGGAAGCTCCCCTTCGTGCATTGTCACCAAATTTTGCCTTTATAGAGTCGCGTTATAAGATAAATGAAATTCTTACTGACGTAAATATCCGCGATCACACTCTTTATGGTGCATTGCGTAGAAAATTGGTATATTTAAATTAATTGCAAAAAGCTTTTTCGCTGAATGAGTAGAAAAATGAGAACTTAGTTAATATCATCAAATTGAGGAAATAATATCATTACAGGAGATAAAACGTTTTCCGATATAACAAAATTAAAGTTACAAATAGCATCTTGAAAGTCGAGCCCCATAGACTTTCTCTTATCTCTACTATCAGTGGGTCGCTCCTTTCTTAAGATAAGCAGCGTTGTGAGCAGCTTGCAAAGCCATTTTCAAAACAACCTTTTGCTCTGTTTTCATCATCGTCTTTATTATTTCATCTTTTTTTCTCAATCCGCACTTGGACGAATAATCAGAACAGAAGACATTACCGGGCAGACACGCACCCTGCCAGTCAGCACAAAATAAATTAAACACCACCTGTTGCTGCACTCTTTCATCAAGCGTGTGAGAGTGTGTGTGACACAAAATTCACTGGCTGTTTCCGGAACAAGAATCAAACTCCGCGCTTGCTGGCAACAAATACTCTTCCACTTGCACGAGCGTCCGTTTTTATTGGCGTAATCAAGTTATCATTAAGTTAGGCATAAGTCTCTCTCATCGTGTAATGTTTGTGCAGCAGATAGATCGGGGGGTTGCACGCCCCCCGCACACTTGCATAGACGCTTGCGGCGCCGAACTGAGTAACGAACGTACAGGAAATTTTCATTATATACATAATTATTTTTCTTCCCACCACGCGCGCACTTTTTCTTCTTTGCACCGCGGTGCGAGTGCGTGTGTCCGGGGGTTGCGTCTCGATTTCTTCTCGGGGGCGGCCAACGGTTGAACAAGTGACTAGGGGGCCGGGGGCGGGGCTCAGCTGCTGGGCTGGCGACGGTGCGTGTGGTGCACTTTGCGCGTCGGCAGCTGTGGCGAGTACTTGTGTTCGCCCTTGTTGTGCGCGTCGATGGCCGAGGCCAGGTTGAGGCCCTGCTTGAGGAAGTGGCTGCACTTGACAGCGCGCCGGCCGTGCCTGCCATGCACCCGCTCGGTGCGCGGCCCCCACATCGGCCGCCCCTGCGGGTTCACGGCCAGCGAGTAGTTGAGGTTGGCCAGGGAGCGGTAGCGGTTGTAGCCCTGCTCCATTACCTCCCGCCAGTGGCACCGCTTGCCGTGCGCCTTCTTTGCGCCCACCAGCCGCCACTTTTTGTTGAAGCACAAGTACCGCTCGGCGCGTTTTGCGAAGATCGTCATCTGGCCAAAGCCCACCGACTGCAGCCGCAGCTCGTCTGGAAACACACAGGGTGGAGAGATTAGCCAATTAAATAAATTCTCAATACGCAACAAATGAATTCAATTCATTGATCTATAGGGTCAGGGTTGGTTTGCTTCAAAAGTACAAAGAGACTGGAATTATTCTTCTAATATAATTAAAATCAAGGTGGCAAGAATTTTGAGTCATGTGCGTGTTCAGCTAGCGCTGTAGCAGCCAACTTGACATATTTATATAGGCTTTGCTACTAAGCACAAACAAATTTCATAATTATAAAAAACTGAGCATCTGCGCCAGGTTAAACTTTAGTAGAGCGAGCCAAGATCTGTGACTTCTAATCATAATATATTTGGTTTCAGGTCAGCCTATGTTCAGAATTGACAGCTCTTCAAAATTCATTTTTGTCTTGTACGGATCTGCAGCTTAACTTATCCAAACACTTTCCCACATACAACAGAAATTAAAATACTTCAATTGGAAAGAGGGAAAATCAGTCAGTTCAGAATGTTGGGTAAAGCCTTTTGGCCGAATTTATGATTAAATGCACTTGAGTTATCGTTCATACACAAATTTTAAGATTGATTGTCGAGGCTTAAGCACAAAATTTGATTAGGAAACTAAAATGCCAACACATTATATGAACATTTCAGTAAAGTTAGGCAAAAAAGGGGCCAGGAACACAAATATTCTACTGAACTACCTGGTTTGAATTGGAGAAATCAATAAAAAATTATTTACTAAAGCAGTCTTAAAGAGTAAAATCCTTTGTGTCTGGTCCACCTTTCCACTTGTGATAACCATGAAATATTTCTTTTGATCAGATTTCACGGGAAAAAATCAGTTCCTAATTTGAACCGAGAAGATTTATATCCCTGCGACACACCTATTGATACAAATTTGATAATGAACACTTTGAGTGAGAAAACACTCCTTAAAAAGTAGGCCAATTTGTTCCGTTTGGTTGACACCAGCGTCAGATGAGAAGTTGGATATCAAAAAGAAAACAAATAGAGGAAAATGCTCTTAACATATTTTCCTCGAGGGAGAATAATGTAACGATTTCACTTATCGCCTAATAAACATATCGGTTCGGAATAATAACAAGAGTGTGTGCGCAATAAAAAGTGGAAATAATGGAGGCTGGGAGTGTGCCATGCATAATACGGTGAGCCAGCATGCTGTCTTGTTGTGAGAGAGATAAAGAGCACACGCGCGCGCGGAGGAGCAGAACAAAATCACTTCCTACACGCTGCAGCGCGACCAGGGAAATTTATTCAGCATTATTTTACTTTTCAATTGTCACGCGCGTGTATTGCGTTCCAAGGAAAAGCAGACAATAATCGAGTAAATACGGCTAGAATACGAGTGGGTGACCACTATTGTACAATTTCTTTACGACCTTTTGTCGCGAGTTCGACTATCCGGAACCCTATCATTTTTATTCCACTCTCAGCAGTCAGATGTTTTATTTTCTACCACAAGTCATAATTCATTGGTGGTAATGCAGGGACGGCACGTGAAAGGAAATATATTTATCAGAAGAAGGCTACCGGGGGCAGGGCTAAAGGGTTGCTACCCTCATTAATCTCAGCCGCGTCGATGTAATAGCCGCTGATGTGAAGGTAATTCGAATATAAGCCAAGCGCGCAATATAAGCCAGAGCATAGGAACAATTCCGACAATGCCGGGGCGTGTTGGAAAAATAAAGGCAGCGTGTCGGATTAAAAGTGGCGTATCCATCACACGGGACGAGAAAAACGACCGGCGAGAAGTGATATATGTTGGAATTATCTGAAAATAAAAGTGAAAGACTGCTTTCGGGGCGTGGAGATCAGATCAAACATTAACAGGTACATGAGTGCCCGCCCGTGAAGGGTAGATTTGTCTTTTCTTCCTCTGAGATACATAGTTGTATATACAATGGAGCACATTTTCGGTGAAAAATGCTGGAAACTTACTCCAATGTCCTTTGTCCGAGGCATAGACCTTGCCCAGGTTGTCCACCTGCAACTCGCTGCTGCTGCAGTCGTTGTGCAAGCGGACTGATTGTGATTGTACCATGCCGGGCACCGCACCGCAGATCACCACCTGCAAAAACATATCTACGTTATATTTCTATAATTATTGGTTATGTTTGGAGCTCTCAAAGGGAATATTCAGTCAGTTTAGTCCATCAAACTTGAGACAAAAATCAAAACATAAAGGTCAAAGGATATTAGGCAACCTGTACATCACGGATTCTATTCTGCTTCTTACTGGGGAAATTAAAGAATGAAAATTTTGATTTTGTCAATAAATCACCAAAATATCGATTTGCAGAAAAAGTTTCAAACCAAAGATGCACTAAGTTTGAGAGACGTAAATTACATTATTTTTTCAATTTTTTTTTATGTTTGCAGCTGAGAGTTATAGTAAAGATGTTGCTTATTCTTGTGTGCAGTCAAAATTGAGTTTCAAATTGCAGCAACTAAAAAACTTTGGGTTCTTTGCCAGGTCCGGCCAGGTCTAAGAATCCAAAACACTACTAAAATAGTTTTTGGAAATTTTATCTAGAACAAATTTTTCTAATTGACTTATGTAAGGTATTAAAAATACGAGGGCTTTCTGAAAATCTATTATCATGCACATTTTATAGCGAGTAAAACACTCACTTAAATTTATGTCACTGTGATGATATTATTTTTATCTATGGGCTTCCAGACTATTTAAAGAATCGTGTATATTTAGCACACTCACCATCAAGATACACGACAGGAACTTGGCTGAGATAGCAACCTGTGGGATCCTGAAACAGAAAAGAAATCCTAGATTAATTATATGTGTTTTGACTGATGTCAATATCTAATTAACAAATTACGCAAAGTATCAAAGCCGAAGAGAGTCACAGCAAAAAAAATAATTACGATTTAAGAAGTAAGATGGTGTTCAAGTGTTCATGAAGATACCATCGGTTGAGAGGAAATTATCAGTACGACTCTTGGATTCGATTCATAAAACCGTGGCGCTGGCCACGTGTGAGTATAATAACTCGTCGTTGTAAACTCGTTATTGTTTTTAATTTATCTTATCGCGCGAGAGTCACAATTAAAATCAACGCTGCAGCCGTGGCCATTAATAATATTTTTCATTTGTTTTCAATCGGAAAATGAAGAGCACGGCGTAATGGCGCATAATGATGGGTTGAGAGGTGAACACGCAGCTTTTTCAGCTCGCCAGCCATAACTCTCTCAGGACAAAGAGCTGCATTTTATTTTCAATCCCAACGCAGCGGCGGTCAGAAAGGAAGAAAAAAACTGTGTTTGTACAATGAGAGGAGACCACTCCATAAATAAATTGAAACAGATCGTTATCTAGCCGTGGAATCCAAAACGCTTCTTTCTTTACACACACAAACAGCAGAATAAGAAATGCGTGTACACAAATAAAATAAATCAACCGCGCCGGTTAGTTTCATTTCATTTCATTGTGCGCGTGAACGACAAACGAAATCTATCTGCTTTTTCAGGGAAATCGCCTTTGAAGGAGAAACGCACCAAAAATCGAGGAATTTTTACTACGGGATTGACCTCTCACGGGGGCTTTTGGAGCTGTTTATTAGTAAAAATACTTAAATAGTCATATATTTCTTCGTAAGTTATTATATAGCAGGCGAAGTAGAAAAGGTTTCGAGATTTGCAATGTTTGCGGAAATATTTTGTAGAATAGCCATGTCGGATGTTAGGCTGTCAGCTTTGAATAGAGCGTCATTCATTAAAGGGTTTCATAATTGAATTGATCAAACAAGAAAACGTGTGGAAACAGCGAAACTCGGCCTTTCTGTTCTAACGAATAAATTTGCGGCAGTAATTCAACTTTATATTTGTACGAAACGCCAAATTTATTCAAATCAAATTACTGCAATCGCTCCTTAAAGACTTAATTCGCGTAGATTTTTATCGCGTCGAGACAGAGAATAAAGCATCGCGAGCAGAGCGGTGGCAGAGAGAAAAGCGAGAAAAACAGGCAGCTCCGTGACAGCTACAAGAGTCCAACAGCTTGCGAACAACGCCGCTTGCACGGCCGACCCGCTTTTGCTACTCTTTAATACAACATTATTTATTTATATCGGGTCCAACAGGTGCTGCCTATATTTTATTTATAATATGCCCCCGCCTCAAAAGGCTTATTCAGAAAATCAACTGACAAATCAGCGGGCCAGATAAATAAAAAGAATTAATACAGGTTGTCAGGCGTAATTTGAATAAATTTGCTTGGCAGAGGCAAGCATTCGAAATTGCCTCGGCGGCTTTTGAATTATATGTTGAGCGTCTTGGTTGCGGTCATGACTTTTGTAATGCAATATTACAAAGTTGCCTCTGAAGGCGCAAAAAGCAACAAATCTTCAGGCGGCTTGTTCAATTAATTTTCAACAGGTGGTTCTGTTTTTTGCGCCAATTCCTGAATGGAGTTATTTGCGATCTTGTTCTTTCATTCTATTTGATTTTCAAAGCTTGATTAGCATGCCGATCTTTGTTAAAGTATAAATATAACGACATCTGCCCGTTCAACTGAATTGTAAGAAATTTCATGAAAATTTAATTTGTAGCAATCCAAATAAAATAGAGAATTTGGCCTCATCAATTGGCCCCATCGAAAGCAAAAAACCCACAATATTGACAGACTTTCTCGTCTGGCCGGACTCTCAGCGTAGCTGCGCATGTTGGTTTTTTATTTCCATGTCACATGGTGTGAGGTAATATTTATGTGGCCTAAATGTGGCAGCTGTGTCTGCAGTGCACTATACGAGTTTGGATTTACTTCTGCACGTATTAATGAGAAGATATAGTTGTTCCAGCAGCAGTGGCACCTTGAATTTTACAATATCAAGCGGAGAGAAAAGCCTGCATGCGTGCGTTCCCCCGCCCGGCGCGATAATTGGGTTAATTAACACTTGGCGAGAGCAAATTTTTAACGCACATAAACAAATAAGTCGACTGGATAAGGATCAATGCTTTCTGGTTGTAATGAGGGAGAGAGGAACAGTCGATTTGTCCGCAGCGCTGGCCCCAAGGCTTTCCGTGTCACTTGGCGTTAATCAGCTCCAGTGTGAAGCTGACAAAGGCTACGAGTGACAGCTCCAATGAATTCCGTTGTCTATCAGCTCAGGTTTGTATCAACACGTAAGCATGAAATTCGGCGTCGGGAGAAGAAAGATAATATAAATCTCGGAAGAACTTCAACGTCAACTGATTGGGTTTTTCCATTTGCATATTTAGCGAGAAAGCTTTATTTGGAGCAATTTTATTTCTTATTTTAAAGCCCAGATAGTAAAACCTTAAGCACCACTTGATCTTTTCATATAATAGCAAATGGTAAAAGTAAAATTTAAATTTGATTATAGGCGGAGAATAATCATGGGTAATTTTGAAACCCGTGCCATCAATACTTTTGGAGGACCCAAAAAAGACACGTCTGTTTGTCTTGATGGTGTAAAATGTAATTAATTTATTACCAACATTGAAATATTTTAGAAACTACATATCTCGCAATTTTTAACTAAATTGCATCCATATTGAGCGAAAAGCTCTCATGTGAACTGTTGTCATTTGCGCAAGTCTCGAATTAACTCTTGAACGTGAGCAAGAGTGCACTGTAGATATCCGATTTCCACCCCTCAGCAGCGGGATCAATTATCCGCCAAGCAGCAGAAAGTCGGAGTGCATAGGGTCAAGAGCGCGCGTTAATCAAGCACCGATCGGGCTTCACACGCGAGCGTCGAAAATCGAAGTGCGCGTGGCTCCGTGAAATCCGAGCAGGCGTGAAAAGGGCCGAACATACGGTGCGGCTCAAAGGATTTGCGCGAAATTGCAGCACCAGAGTAGGACGGACGTATGAATATGAAATTCATTTCAATGAGAGCGAGCACAGACGAAAGGGCCGAAGATATTAATGCAAGGAGACGGATTGGGATGTCGGTCGGTCTGCGCGTTGTGGCGAATCGTGCGGTTTGCTGCTGGACCGCACGCTGCTGATTCATCGACCACCAATCAATGGGAATAGGTGATGTGCCGGTCGACTCGGATCTGCACTCACTTTCGCGGAGTATAGGCCAAAAGACACGCTATGTGACTTAAAACGACGCATTCTCCCAAGAGTTATATTCATGGTAACATTGGTTAACGTCAGCATCCGCGGAATCTTTTTAATTCTTGCAAAAGATAACTTTTTACAATGTAGAAAAAAATGCCAAACGCACAACAGACTCACAAAGAATATTGAAATATTTAGATCAAAAAATTACAAAAGCAAGGAGAGTATTTGTTCCCCTGAAAATATGTTTACAGATTCTACATGGCATTTACGAATATTTTAAGAACATTTGATGCTCTTCCGTGCAATTAAGTTAGGCGACTGTCAGTTCATCATTAATTAAGTAATTCCTGATGGCAAAAATCAAAGTCTGGTCTGACACGAAATTCGCTCAACGTCAGCGACGAGAAAAACGTTCATTAAGTGACTAGTCGAATTTTAAGCAGCAGCGAGCGCGCGATAAAGAATGTGGTGCGATAAAGTTTCGCTGTTTTTAAGTGTGCCCCATCTTTCTCTCGCGCTGGAACTGGTATTCCGTCTAATTTGAATAAAAACTCTAGCCCTACGCGCGAGAAGAAAGGCCTTGGTGTTCTATTAGGCCGAATAAATCACGACCCAACAGCACAGGCAGCAGCCGCCGAGTTCGTTTAATAAGATTTTATCAGGCGCAAAATAGCAATTTGCGCTTAAAATATGACCGCGGCGCGCGAGAGTTGTGAAATAAAAGGGCAACAAATAGCGGCTTGCCAGCTTTCCGCAAATTTATTCGGCCCGCATGAAAAAGCTACCGACGAGAGTCGAGTTTCATTGCGGAAAGATGGGTCAATCTAACTCCTGCACTTCATCGATGCACGTGCATAAATAGCACGAGATATAGCTACTTTCTTTCAACCACGCAGGACATTTCTTAACCAAAATAATTGGTTTTGGTTTAAAGAAATTCATTAGTGATCAATTTAAATAAAGATTATAGCCGAAAATATTTTTGAGTGTTGTCAATTTCGCAGAAACAAAACAATTTTAAAGTTAACTTTTACTTTGAATACACCAAAAAGCTCTAAATTAATTTTAAGTTTTGAAACAAATGAAATAAGAACCAAACCAAACATTGCATGAAATCAAGGGTTCGGTGTTTCAATCTGTAACTAAGAAAACTATTTTTATCTACACGTTGTATATTAAGATTTTCAGCAGCGAACTATATAGCGGGAATCGAGGTGCGAACGGGTTGACAATTAGCCCCGATTAGCATCTCTCTGTCGGAGCATGACTGAGTGCGTGAGTGCAAACGGAGAGGAGAAACAAGTGGCTGGCAGAGCAGAAAAAATGAGCAATAATTAAAAGGCGCGCGATGGATTGGCGGCCCAATAAATCTAACGTGTCCGTCCGGCCGTGTCCCAGTTCGCTCGCTCTCTTGGGTGGAGTCGACGGCGCTCGGCGGGCTTGTCTGCGTGTGGCATCACGCGACCTTCCCGAACATAAAATTTTGCATTTTATGGCTGCATTAAGAAACCCTTTCCCCCCGCTGTAAATCAAACGAATCCAGCCTGAAAGCACTATCTCGCTCGCGTATTCAAATGAATCATTTTCGCAAATGGTCCACCCTCCTCGTTCGTTTCTTGGTTCGTGTGTGTCCGCGCGAACGCACTTTGGGCTTGGGCCGAGCTCGCGAGCAGCAACCGTTCCGCTCCCAGGCGGAGTCCATTTCACGAAAATATTTATTGCAGCTCGTCTAATGCCTTATTTATTTTAGTTTATGTACTCTCGACGGACGTCTCGCTGTTTTTATTCCTCTCGTGTTTGTACACAAGCGTGTCTCCAACACCCCGCGTCGCATACGCTATACAAGGTGTCACATTTTGCATTTATAATTCAATTAAACAGACATTGCAGGCAGCAGGAAAAATTTACGACTCTTTTATTTATTTAAGATAACCTTTCTCACGGGCACCAAGAAACGAGTTGACGCAGAGGAATCATACATACTTCAATCGATTTTAAATAAGTGACAGATGATGCTGAGAAATTTGAAGCTTTCAAACTTTCACGTCCATAAAAATTCATAAATGTATATTCAGATTACGATCTATGCAACGCAGTCGATGGAAAAATGCCGCTAATAAAGTTAATGTGCTGAGGACAGGGCACTTAAAATAAATCAAGAGCAAACTGGAAATATGGATTCCGAGAAAATCAAACGCTCGTGGACGTGGACGCACAAAACGCGAGATACGTGTGTAAAAATGGACGAGTTGCAGGTGTGTGTGTGTGTGTATATAGTATTAAACGAGCGCAGGGAATGCCCTGGACCAAGTTAGAAAACTCTCGTAAAAAACGGAGCACCAATTTTCCGGCCCGGTGCATGTGTGCTGTTATCGCGGGCGATTTATTATTTTATAAACTTGAAAAAGTCCATTAAGAGGCTAATTGAGAGAGGACCGCGACGTGATGTGTAAATAAATGGACAGCAAATGTACATTTTACGACGCGGGCACGCCAGCCGCGGCCGTTTCCACTCAATTGCGTGCTCCTTTTCCAGGCATTATATTAATTACGACCTTTCTTCAAAATAAATAAAATGGCTCGCCTCAAGATTGCTTCGCTCAACGATTTATTATTGACTTAATGTATGCATGTGTAAACTCTTGACACTCTCAAAGAAAGAGGAGCAGGATACGCTTTAAATAAGTACGGGCATGGGTGCGCACGCACAAATGGAATTAATAAATATACACATTGGATGAAACTCTCTCTTTTCTAGCGGGCGGTAAAGCATTGGCACTGAATAGGGTTACCAGGTTTGATCAGGTAATTGGCGATTCAAATAATTCCGTTTCTTCTTCCTCCCAAATAATATTTAACCGAAACTAAAAGCAAGTAAAAGAAATTTAGCTAGACATTCTGGTCATGGTATAACAGGTGGTAAATGGTTGTTAACAATAATAAATTTTCGAGAATCTTATTTGTAGAGAATTGATGATATTATAATTACATAATTAGCTTTTATAAGAGGTTTAAGTGCCTTAAAATACACTGAAAAAGAGCCTTAATATTTCATTGCCGGAGACTGACTCATTTAAAAAGTTCATAGCTAACCAGGACTTTAA
The DNA here is from genome assembly GCF_949628265.1 of Cloeon dipterum. Lineage (NCBI taxonomy): Eukaryota > Metazoa > Arthropoda > Insecta > Ephemeroptera > Baetidae > Cloeon > Cloeon dipterum. Next base: position 15,235,906 of record NC_088786.1, read on the forward strand.
GGCCTCCGAAATCGACCCGGGGTTTTTCGTCACCCCCGCCATGGTCAACCAAAGTTGGAAGGGAGCCCTTTTTAATAACAGACACATGTTCACGAGACACGCTTGTCACGGTTTTCACTATTTGATTTGTAAAAAATTGACCTACCACTCCTGCGCGAGTGGGGACTGTGAGTGCAAATTCTGTGAAAAACCAATCAGTTTCTACCATTTTCTCGAATGTGATAAGAACACTTTGACACTGTGCCAAGCCGCCAAAGCAAAAACTGGCAATGAACCTGTGATTTAATGTAATTATTGTATATGTATGTTGTTGTACACCTGTGGTGTCTAATAAATATTTCATCATATTTTGGGCAGTGCCAAAGATGTTGCAAACCAACAAGTCTTTGCTTGAAAAAAAAAAAAATAAAAAATGTTGTCCATAGATTTGGTTTGAGGGAGTGTTGTACACTAAAAAAGTAGGGAATAATTGAGCCATTAATAGCTGGAAGATAAAACGTGATTTTACATGGGTCTTTACAATTAGTACAGCGGCTAAATTTATCCAGCAATTGCTTTGAGCTGCCACCATAATTGCGAAGTAGCCAAAACATTCAATTAACCTTCATACACAGAGAAAAGGTGTCAAAAGCATTGCCGTGAGAGGCGTTAAATATTTGCGAGTGAAATTAGCGGCGAGACACGTCGCACGCAACAGGGGAATCGGCGAAAATCACGATCGGTCATCTGGCAACCCTAGGTGGCAATTATTACTCGGAGGCAGCTCGCTCACTCAATGAGTGATGCTAGTGTTTGGATATTAATGCGAGAAAAAGCGCGGCCAGGCCTGATTAATTAAATTAAACGGCGCGACACCCATGTGCTTGATTTGTGTTGGTAGCCCCGCCCTCGGCGCGCTTTTTTAATTGCTTCTCGCAGCGCGCGTTAATTGATGCTGGCAAGAGATGCGAGCCGTGTGATTGTTTAATTTTTTTCCAGTCGTGTCACTCGCGCCGCGGCAAACGCGCCGCCGTGATTAATTATCAATTCCAATTATCAAAAATGCCTAGGCGCGGCGCGATCTCGCAATTGAGCCCGTCCCGGTGAGTCGCAGGTCGAATAAGGACGAGCGAGCCTCTTCGCAGCCGCTGTGAATAATTGAAGCTAACAACACGAGTAGCGCGCGCGAGAGAGAGTGAGTGAGCATATCTCCTCTTCGCAGCTGCCTCCGCAATGCTGCAGCGTGTGTCTGCAATTTGTACACTTGTGTGTGTGTTGTCTACCGCACAATAATATTGTTTTGCGCGCTGCCAGCATTAACGTTGTGCTTCTTGTAACAGAGATGGGCCTGCTGTACAGAGAAGCTTTTTTTAAACCAGCGTTTCTGCAGCAATGCTGTGGAAGAAAAAACACCATTTCAAATTTCTTGAAAGCATTTGAAACAAGAAACATTAATTGTGAATAAAATAATATTGCGCAGTTGAAATTTAAGAGTGAAGTTGATTTAACTTAGAATAAACCTTATATTTGGTTGTTTTTTAAAGGGTAACAATATAATGATGTGATTTAAACGATTTTGTCTTTTTTTCGCTTTATCATTAAATTAAACAGTTGATTAAATCTGACAGTAAAAAAGCAAAAAATACGCGTTTAATGATGTAATTAAGGAAGAATAATATTTAGCTCGCACACAATTTCCTAGTAGCATTAATTTATTTGAATAAAACCCTCTCGCATAAGCAACCGCTACAGAATAAAAACTTGATGTTCTGCAGGTTGTATATTTTGCGACTCGACCAGCACTTTTCTGGAACAAGGAGCAATACCAGGAATAATACTTGTAGTAAAATTGTTGGCAAACAAATTACACTTTAAAAAGTGTGTTTTGTGGGGGAAAGAAAGCGAGGAGGAATTATTAACAACAGATAATGTATTTTGAGGTGTAAGTGATGGAACGAATTTTAAGTGCTCGCGGCGCCCGCGCCGGTCTCTTTGAACTTTCGGCGGCGCGCATTTCCATATTAATATTTGTTCGGTTCGGCACTTTTTCTCGGCCCTCGCCCTAATTGTCCTGCTTTTCTTAATCGATTTCAAGAAAGAAGTCGCCGTGCCACCGGCTAATCTCGCTCCTTAAATACGAAACGGCCTCTGCCACGCACACGCCTAGCCAACAAATTCATTTTTCGGATCCAATAACTGTTGATTCTCCGCGCTTGTTTTGATTAATTGTGCCTTTTGGGGAGGTGGCGCGCGCGTTCCAGCTATTTTTAGTCACGTGGGCGTGGGAAACCAAGGTCAATTCATTTTTGCCATTTTTTTTGCCGACGTTAAAGATCGATTGACAGTTCAACAAAAATTGGAAATTGTCTTGCGAGATTCATGTCAATTGAGTGAAGTGGATAGACGGCATTTCCCAATTACTTAAGCAATGTCCCTTTGGCCTTAGCGGTGACAGTAAAATAAAAAGAATTCGTCGTCAGTCCACCCGTATAAGCATATTTGCCTATTTTGAGCTTTTTGTCCAGTTGCGCAAAGTAGAAAAAGGTTTTCCTGAATTTTTGTGTTAGTTAACACATGGCCAGCCGCTGCGTTTTTTGCCTGACTTGCAAATTGATTCGGATGGCTTTTAGCAGGACACTTATGCCAATAATAAATAAAGAAGCAGCCGCTCTCGTGAGCGAGCACAATGAAAAAGAGCGTTTTAAGAGCCGTTCACGCAGAGAAAGACGCAGATAAAGTGCACACAACGCGCCGATATGATTTATCGCCGCTTTATTCAAAACGGACCGCTCGGAGAAGCGGCGCGAGCAATTTCATCCGCCATTATGCAAATTTTAACACTTTTCATCACTCCACCGGCCAATTATGTTGTAGTTTTAAATAATACGCTCGATAAATATATCTGTTAGTTGTTAGTTTCGAGCAGGCGTTTTAATGATACATGCGCGTACAAAGACAGCCAGCAGCATGCTGAGCCGAGAGAGTATAATGTTTGATATTATACCACACGTTATGAATAACAAATTGTGACGCCTTTCTAATCTCGGCGAGAAGAAGTGCGGACAGGCTAAATCTCTTTTCAACACTCACGCATGCTCAACTTTATTAATGCGGTAATGCTGCCTCTTAATGTTATTACCGCGTTCTGCACCTCATTGTCGGTTGGCACGACGGCAGCTGCTAACGCAAATAAAAAAAATGATACAGCTCATTCAAATAGGTAAAATGAATGAAAAACGTCGTTGCTGTGAAATTTGAGAATCCTGATAAAAGCAAAGCCGGCGAAAAATGTGTTTGATTTGTATTGTTATTTGGCAACACACAAATTACACACAGTATTTCTATACCTATTTGTATTCAATAATAAGGAAAGTAGAGAAGGAATATAAGCTTGCCTAATTTCAAGGGGGCCAATTTTAGCTCTTTCCGGTTTTTCTTTGTTAAGATGCTAAAAAATAACAAATTTCCAAACGCAGACCGAGCTTAAACCAACAAGCAATCCAACTGTCAAAGTAATATTATTGCAGCAATCACAATTTAGACGGTATCTCCCATCCTTCCAATTTCTATTTTATATTGTACAAAAAGTAGCAGCTGTAGTGATGAGGGCTTGTCAAATTCGCACGATCAAAATTTGGGTGGCTACAAATTAACAATTATTTTAAGTGAACACCAAAATACAAATCAGTTTTTAACATGGTATTTTACGTATTAAAACCGACAAAGCCTATTTATCCGGTTTCGAATGACTGGTGCTTGAACAAACAACGCGGAGAGGAATAAATCAGCGTCAGGCAGGGTGAGGGCATGCGATCGTAATTCGAGAGGAATGATTTATGTGCAATAGTCAAACGAGCCATAAAATTATGTAATAACACACATATATAAGCCGGTCGATTGGTTTGGACCGATTTCTTGCAAACCGCGCGCTTTGTGTGCCTGGGGGCGAGATGTCGAGTGGTTTTCGGAAAAGTGCCATCTGCTTTTGAGATGTCTCGCGAATAATGGGGTCATTTGAGCATTGTCGAGTAAGAGCATCGGCAGGAACAATGAATCAAAATCCCCCGGCTGCCCTGCCCGCGGCGTCAAAAGAGCAGCCAGCAGCTTTTCCCGAAAAAACCGCTGTCGAGAGAGTCGGTTTGTCACTCTCGACTGAATCCATTGCCACTATGCCGCTCGCGCGCTATGAATCTGCCTCTCATTGTGGCGACTCAATTGCTCGTGAAATATGGATTCGATCGTGCCAGATGGATTATTACGATGTGTCCGTCCGCCGCCATCGGAAGTAATGGGTGCGCAGCAGCATTCAAGTGTCCGGTTTCGTTGGTCATTCGATTCATTTGTAGTCTGCTTTAAGACACGCAGCAACTGACAAATAATAATCAAGTCAATTTTAAATGTGTTCTCGGTGGTTGCGAAACAATGAAATTTAAAATATACGATTCTTGAACCATCACGCATTATTATTACATAAATTATTTAAAAAAAAAATTTTAATATTTCTTTTAATATCAGTGCAAATTTCTTAAAAGAGTTATGTAAACAACAGTGAAAAATGTACGTGAATAATTTTTGCTAAGTTCAAAAATTGCCGATTGCTTACACAAAGACCATTTTGCAGTTTTTGCACGGCCAGAATAGAGAGCAGTGGCAGCATTCGAATAAATGGTGCAAGTTTTTGAATTGAAAACCATTGTGCATAGTTTATTTATACAGAAATCGAAATCGCTCAGCGTGTTCATGACAGGCGGTGGTTAATACAAAATAATATTGTACCGCTGTATTATTAAAAAATATAAAAATTCGCCAATCAGCCTGAGCATCCCAGGTCATCGAGAATTTTCAAAGAACCCCGCTTAGATTTTGACGCTAATGGCGATAATAAGTTCGCGTTTTTAAATGTTATACCTGCTCCGGTCGAGGAATAGCATCCAGGAGGGTGCGCGGGCGGCGTCGTCGCCTCACATCGGCGCCGATTCGCCTACAGGTGGCTTCGACTGGCACCGAAACGCTCACTCGACCAAGGTCGAACACGACGGACACGTGGACTCTTTGGGAATGTGCACACACACGGACAAGAATTTGAGAAACTGATGAAAATGTCGCGTCTCCAGTAGAGTCGCGTTGATGTTGTGGAGGTGGAGGAGAGACGGGAACTTGCGCTTTTCTATTATTTTTGACTGGTAGCGCGCGTTCGTTCTGCAATGACCCGGTACCCCACCCCTCCCATCCCTACTCCCTGCTTGTGGCCGCCCGACCGCCCCTCCTGGCCCACCAAATTAAATTCGCTGTTCTGTGTTCTCTTCCACCTTGATTTATCGCGGGTAGCAAAATAAAAATGATATTGTTCAGAAATTCTTGAGTATGTGTGCGCCGACTGATGCTGCCTAATCACTCCACTATAGTTTCGCCCCCAAACGCTGCTGAAAGACGGAAGAATTGTTTGCCAAGAAGCGCACTTTTCTACCTGACGCGGCGCCTTTTTTGTTCCCGTTTGGGAAAAACCGCACTGACAGGTAGCGTGTTTATTTCTAGGATAAAGTCAAGTGAGAAAAGGCCTGAAATCACCGTAAAAAGTTTATTTTCTTGCGTGAATGCACGCATCATATTTTTGGCTGTCGCGTATGATTTGCCCACATTATCTCTGATTGTTATAGAACAAAGAATGAACTGGCGGCAGTTTTTCTGTACATACATATCTTTTGTTCAACGCCTTGAATGGTCATTCTCACTTTGTGTTTGTATGCTATTCATTTTTACCGTGTCATTGTCAACTTGTGCGGTTTACGGGTATGCGCAAGAACTCTTAAAAAAACAGAACTGTCACCGGTACCCCCAATCATCAAAAATGAAATCCCAAAAAAAGATGTGAGCAGTGATACATTTTTAAACCGATGAATCAAATGTATATTTTCATAAAAATTATCCCCAGCCGAGATGGAAAAGAAAGCGAGTGACAGACTATGCTGGCGCGTCTCAAGATTGTAAATCTATCAGAGTGAAATGACTCTCTATATACATCATCCGGTCTGACTCACTCAGTCGTGGCTGATATGGCTTTTATCAACTAAAAAATGCGTCTATTATGATAAATACACTCATTTTACTACACACACTCATTCTTGGAACAGTACCATGCATTCCGTTACAAGGATGTGCTGAAGGACAGAAGATAACCCTCTTTGTTTAAATCAGATTCGCTCACGTTTACTCAACTTCTTCAGGGACAAATTTATTTTATAGATGACAGGTCGGAGGCATTAATTAAAAAGGTTTAGCGGATTTGTCTAATTTTCCTATGCTGTGCTCACAAACAAATTTATTTCACCAGGTGCCCGAGATGATAAATTTTACTTATATAACATATCAGACTGGACAGAGAACTGGATTCTGTGTAAATCACTGCGAACGTAACACCGAAGCTGGTGCTGAAATTCTCAATAGCACTTTTATACTCGCTAATTTCAAACGGCCGCGTGGATCTTGCAGGTGCTGAGAGTTGGCAGAGTGAAGTTGTTAAATGCTCGCACACAACCTCGGCACATCAGTTATAAAAATGAGGTGTTAATTTTAGTGCAATCCGTTTTATGTTCTCTCTCTCGGAAAAAATATTAATTCCAGCTCGCGAGCGAGATGCGCGGCGCGCGATAATCCGCTCTCGCCCTCTTATTTTCATAATCGCTGCGTGTCGTTTAATTTGCAGCCGCCGCCGCCGCCGCGCGCGTTTTAATTTGGAGAGCTTGAAAGCAATCAGCCGCTCTCGTTTTAATTATCCCCCTGCAGCCGTGACGCAACTTATGTACTTTTCCTCTGCCTGTTTATGTACGCGTCCAACTTGTGTATTATGTAAAACCGCCTCTCGTTTTAATTATCCGGCGGTTAGCAGCACGTGGGCTGTTTTCGTCATTGTTATTGGATTTCCGCGTCGCTAGCTGCTGCTCTTATGCGTGTCTTTCTTCCTCTTCAATCTCCGGCGTCCTGTCCTTGTCGCCGTCTCATTGCTCAATGACACTTGATGCAAGCTTCTGGCATGAATTCGCTGCTCAGCATCGGCATCAGCAACCAATTGCGTATATCGAAAAGCGCGTCGAGGCAAGGAATCCGAGGTGGTATAATACATATATGTTGAAAAGTTACTCGCGGACAGCACAAAAGGGCTCGGGGTGACATGCAGTGATCCTTGCCTGCGCTGTGCACAATGGCGCGGTCATTGCACACGCTAATTGAATTCCGTGCTGCCTCTATCGAGGTATGCCGAAGATTGCTCGGGTTGACAAGCGGAATGAACTTTTGAAAAAGGGTTTGTACCTATTATTCTCAGAAGAATATGAAATTGAAAATAAATCAGATATTCTTTTCTGATATAGGCTCTTGCACGTGCATTCCATTCTGTTTTGATTTTGCGCTAATTGCTCGCGTCAAGTGTTTCCATTTAATTTATCTAATTGTTGTGCTTCAGATTGATTGCAGAATTAATTAAGAGTTTACAGACGAACCACTTCAAAATCTGATTATTTTTTCTGCTGCTCGCTGATGCAAACGGTCGATCATGCTGATAATAATAAAAAGCGGGAGCGCGTACTTGAAAGCAAAAGCAAAGCATCTGCAACTCACATGACCACATAGAAAAGTGGAAATTCCTTTCACTTGCTTTGTAAAAAAGGGAACAAATGAAAACCCCCAGCAATTTGTTGGTTTTCGCCTTTATGATAAGTGCCATACAATTGGAGTTTGAGGGTGTAATCGAAAGCATTCTACAGTTCATACTGTATGATATATTTGAGAGTCGCTAAACTGTCGGCGGGAAAAAAAATCTGGATGCGAGTTCTATTCAAGCCGTTTTGGCAGCAAATCTCTTGATCTTGTTTTTAAGGTCCCAACCTCTCGGTAAGTAGCGCCTGATCGGGACAAAGGCGCTGAAAAAACTCTGTTTACAAAAGCAGAACAATTATTGTTCACTAAGCAGCGTGGGGGCTTCATTCAAAAAAGGTAAAAAGCAACGTAGGGGTCGTTTTTTACTCTCAATTCGTAAATAAGCGTGCACACTATGCATTCCTCTCGCTCCGCGCGGCATTGTCAATGGACGCGCAGCGCCTTTCTTATCAAACTGAATGGCTGGAAGAAAAAATGCCAACGCTCTCGCTTATCTCCATTCATTACTTTCCTGACGGCTGACTTTTATCAATCACCGCAATGGGTGGCTCTCATATTTTATTATTACTACTTGGGCACGGTCTCTGGTTGCACGCACGCATGTGAGGTCGAGCAGCCCTGTGCGTCAGCCCTCTAAAAGTGATTGATTAGTCTCCAGAGTCGCTAATTCAGTGCTTAATTGGCTGTCATCGCGCCGAAAACACGATCCCCCTAGCGTGAAATGTGCGGTTTTTATGACACGCAGCTGACATTTTTTCAAGATGGATTGAGATTGACAGAGTGATTTCGAGCAAGGTGTAGACCGTGTCAAACAAGTCACAACCTCCTTTCAAAACTAGACCGATGAAACTTTGATGTATATCACACAAGCATTCGGTGCGGCTCAGTTGCACGTGAGTCCGTCCAAACACAAGAAATCGTGCTGGACTGAAAAGGGTTTCATGTATTTATTCAATTACATCTGAACACAGCCGGCGGCAAACTGCGCGAGCGGTCTATTTGGAAATCTGCGAGAGAGTAAATTAAGAGAAAAAAGTCAAGCATGGCCCTGAAGAGTTTTAAGTAAATCCTGAGCACGAGTAACTGGGAGGGAAGATAATAAAATGTGCGCGAGACGAGCTGAAAAATCTGCTGCGTGCTCGTTTTCTTCTTATGAATTATCTGCATGGCAAATAACTCTGTTAATGCACAGTGGGTGTCCGCGATCACGCAACACGCGAGTTCAGCGGCAGCAGCACCACTTTACGGCCCATCATCATCACCGGCCATCAAACGGGCCGCCCCGCTCGTGATTTTATGCGCCCGCCTCGCTACTCGTTACGTATAAATTGACAAATCGTGGCGAACAATCGGATTTTTGCACAGAATTGCCTTTAATGACCGGCGCCTCTCTCTTTCGCAAATGAGAGCCTTTTCCACGGATCCAAATGAGTGTTATCGGGTTGAAAACGTAATGTCTGGGTTGTATTTTAATAACACACTCTCTGTCGGCTGGGGCTGGGCTCCGTACTGATGCTAACTTCTCTCCAGGCTACCATAGCATTTTCTCGCCGAGTGGGGGAAACAGTTTCTCTTCGTAAAAAAATGTGTTGAACAAAAGTTGTAAAAATGTTTGGAAACGAACTGTTGTAGCGCAGCGCGCGGCGCTGTCCGTGATTTCCAGCGCTTTTGCCTGCGAGAGTGAGAGGAATCACGCTTATCCAACAAGAAAATCGGATTATTTAATAATCTAAAGCATTTGCGGCGGTGACTTCTAACGAACAAGATTCCTCAGTTTTTCGGCCCAAATTGAATTATTCCGTCCCATTGGCAAAATGGTCCAACAATAAATTAGCCACAACATCATCCCGCGGACATGTTGATACCTTTACAACCGCTTGTCTTAAGGTTGTAAAAACGTTGGAGAGCCATGTTTGAGCATTCAAATCCCAAGTCACACACGGGGTATAGGTAGCATAACTGCACTATACAACTAAGAAAGAACCAGCACAACATCGAGAGCCATAGATATATATATATATAAACATTTTATTTGAATTTCATTTCCATGATAAAGTGTGTACAATGTGTGGAATACAAATCCAACGAGCAAATATAGAGCACCTATCTTGTTATCACACACAGGAAATAAGCAAACGATGAGCTCTGCTTATGAGAATTCTGCTGCGGTTAGAATCACACAATTGTATACACTCGCGACCATGTGTATACAGAGTGGTGTGACGGCCATCCAGGTGTGCTCCGTTTTAATTCACCATAGCACAGAAGTGCGTACGTAATTTTTCGCAGGCCTGAAATGCGCATCATTGGAAATGTGCGATATGTTGCTGCCACACAGCATTTTTTTCGAGGGGGCCTCCTGCGCTCACTTGGTAGGCATTGTGTCTGATACGCTTTAATCCTTCCACCAGATGATATTGCCCGGCGCGCGTTATCGCCCACCGATAACGGCTGTAATATCAATAAACACCTCTCGAACTCGGCTCTTTCGTTTTTACACTCGGCGCTATATTGCCCGCAGATGCACGCTGGCCGTGAAAAACAACCGAAATTGTACACAAACTGATTGTGAACGTGCAAAGACGGCGAACCCGTGCAAAGTTCACGTCGCACGAAAAGGGAGCACGCCTCTTTTGGCAGCAGCTCCACTCAAACACAGACCAAATAATAATAAAAATTGGTATTATTTGGCTGACTGACATAATATCAGAGACTGGCAACTGGAAAAATATTCAGGCTCCCCGAAAACAGTTCTGTCTGTTTGTGCGAGTGGCGATGGCTTTTTAACAACTCTACAAGCGCTCGTTTCATTTTATTGACATTTGAGGTACACTTCTTTGTTGAAACTTTACGATTGGCATTTCCACGGTAGCGCGCCCGACCCGACACACAGTACGCACAAATGTCGGCGTGTATTTTGTCCTTCTTTGAACTTATCGTTCTGCAGTTGACGCATCGAAATTTAAGTGAGCGCCTCTGAAAAGCGTATATAATATAACGCCATAAAATAAAGAGGCGAGAATTCTCGTGTTGAAGTGTGAATAAAGAGCTGCGCGCCTCCCTCTTGCAAGCAGCAACAATAATAAAACAGCAGGCTTAGCGAAACCGAGACTTTTGCCCAAATTATAGATAAGGGCGTTTGTTTTAAGGTGTGCGAGAAGCATTTTTATGGTGTGCTACAGCCACACACATTGCTCCTTTGTAAAAAGCAAGCGATACGTGCTAGGGACTGGAGGCACTTGGATTTCTGGCTGCTCCTGTCAGCTTTTCACCTGCAGAGCGTGGTATTTTTCTAGTGAGCAATATTCTGTCGACCTGCTATTAGAGACGTTTTCTCACATTTCCAACATGATCTCTTATATAAATTTCAGAACGGAGACGACTTTGATGCAGGAACGCGTTGGCTCCTCGTCTTGATTGATTGATTGATTGATTGATGGACGGAGGCCGCACACTGCGTCGTGGGCGGCAGCTCGATTTTCATTAATCTCTGCGTGGGGTAATTATATTAAGATGTTGTTTTTCCAAGGGTCGGATCTGTCAGCAGCTAGCTCTTTGTTTCTCCGCGCAGCATCCAATTACAAGCGTGAGAGGGGCAGAAACGGCCTTGGGTGAAATTAAGGTATTACTCAACGAGACCTTCCACTTCGTCACACCGATTCATTGTATATTTGTTTACCACACTTTTATTTGTCACAATTTATAGATAAATAATTTTCTAACGTTTTAATTGGTGCGCGTGATAATGATTTTGATAATAAAACTTCCTGAAAAATTAATCTATACATTGTGTTATTTATTTACTAATTTAATGGGATGATTTTTCCGATTGAGATTTGCAACCTTAGCATCAGTCAGCAACGAAATAATTACACCCAATAACATCGCAAACGAGCATCATGATGGATCAGTGCGCGCCAGGTGAAAGACCGCCATTCTTCCGCTTGGAGGTCTTTATTTGAAACGCTGGACAGTCAAACCGTGGAATTCATTCATTCAAGCTGAAAAGGTGCTAACCAGGAAGCATCGAGAAACATTCCTCCCAAATCCCAATGGACTTGCCATGTTCGTCATGCCCGATCTCGTCCCCCAAATATTGCTCAGATTTATGTATAGCAACTGCACTCCTAACGGCTTGGTTTTGACTGGGATGAGTTTATGAATGAACTCTCCTACTCTTCCACCCTCCTGAGCAACCCTTCGGGGATTTCTCCACGCTCTCACCTTTCCTTTATGGGCACATCAGGAACGGATTGAAACCCACTCGGGCACCTTTTCATGATGGTGTGAGCACAATACATGATTGGGTGATCAAAGGGGAAAACGCACACTGTCCGTGCTCGGTGCGACCTGTGTTAAGCCCCATAAAACAATCTCGCACCTTTCGGAGGGAGGCAAATGTGACAAATTCTCCTTCATTCATGCTGCTAGTCGACGCGGACGCGTTTCTGGGAAATTTAACGGTTCCACCGCGTGCTGGAAGGAACACAGCAGAGTCAAACGCATTGTGCGTTGTTTGTACTCTATCGCCAGGTAAATAAATTAACAGAAGCCAGAGCATTTTTGGGGAGTGCTGTACTCTTAGGACGAAAACTGATTGAGAGGCAGAGGGCAGAGGAGAAGCAGCCGCTCGCTGTTGGCGAAATAGAAAATTTCGCCCTCAACGTCGGAATATATATAGGAATGCCGCGGCACTGACGGGGCGAGGGAATAAAAGTGCTGGACGCGGCGGCGGTGGGCCGATTAAGGTGCTGGAGTGGTTGGTGCTCCTCGAGAGGAAAACAGGCAGGGGTTGGGCCTGCCTCCTAAACAAATATTTCCCTGGCACTACTTGAGAAAAACAAACTGCTGCTACCTTGGAGCGCATTTCCTCCAGCATCTCGGAATTCCTCAAAGGAGCAGCCAAAGACCGTCAGGGCGGCACATCTCTCAACAGTCGCTGTGCGCGCGGGGTGGAACCCTTTTTATCAACACAGGATGCTTTGCATAATTCGGCGGGGCGATAATTGTGTTTGCCCTGACGGTGCCCGCCATGCCAAAGGTTACACCAACTGCCAAGTTTTTATCCTTCAGAGGCAATAAAGCCGCGTGCAATTATTTACGCAGCTACAGGGGATTGCCTCTCTCACACCGCGCGCACAAACGGCTCTGTGTCGCGATCGCAATCACGCCCGGCGCAATAATTGGCACTGCTGATTTGCATACCGCGCGCTAAATTGGGCAAACGACCTGACTTTTCCCATCTGATTGGAAGGCCATAAATGGGGAAGTGTAAAATAGCGAGGAATTGCGCCCGCAGTCACTTTTAATGCTCGTATTTTTAGCATCAAGTCACGAAACTCTCAATGACTCTTGGATTCACATTTAGATTCCGGGGAATTTTAATTGTGCTCGAAAGTTTCTGTTCGATCCAATTGACATCGAATGAGTCTGCTTTCCTCGCTGCCCCTGTGCTATAAAATCACACATTATAACTGACTTGTTGCTCTTCACAACGCGGCGTGATTTGCATTCGGCCTCTCCCTGAGAGAAGATGCCTTATCAAATGTGGGAAAATGCTGTTTGTGTTTGTTTCTCAGAGAAAACTGGGCACATCTCGCCCGCCAGCGCGCAGGTAAAAGGCGATAAATCCCGTGTCCGCCGCTGACCACTCGAGTATTCATCACGGCCACAGAGCATATATGCAAGAGATTTCTCGGCTGCCGAGCATCAGAGAGCGAGCGACTGCCCTGGACGCCTGGCAGATCAGATTTCATCCTCTTATAATATGTATGGAAGTCGAAATTGGACTTGACTCGCTCTCGTCAAAGGATCACAAATTAAATCGAAAGCGCCATGTTTGACTCGGGAGAAAAACACATTTTGAAAACCAATTAAAAGAGTTATGTCGCTGCGAGTTGTAAAACACTCGTCTAATCGATGTAAATTCCTGCTGGGCCAATTCTCAGTTTCTACGCCAACATAACCAAAGTGCAGCATCACTGCAGCAAAGAAATCCAAATTTGGAGGTGCGTGCACACCGTTACTATTAAAAAATCACTCGGCGGGTCGAAAATTCCGTCCCTAAGTGATGTTGGTTGATGCGCTGATAAGGCGCGCGTTTGTTTGTGGTCCATTATCTGGCAGGCTGGCCGGCGCATCTCGCCGCTGACCTCTGCTGACCCTTCAGGGACACGGCGGGCTCTCAGGTCGCTGCTGTCAAACAAGTACACAGCCAATCTCGCCGACACGGCGTGGTCGTCCGGCAGACTTTCAACAGCTCCTCATAATGTGGGGGAGTCCATTGTTTGATACTTCTGATGCATAAATCAACTCGCTCTCACCGGCACTTGCTCAACAGACGGCAGCCGACCTTTTGATGTGATTCTTAAAAAATGGCTTCCATAACAGTCAGATATGTTCGGCTTGAATCATATATGAAGTCGTTAAATACGTTTCTTATAATATATTTAATAATGCGCTGTTATCCATCTCTAAAACTCAGGCGCCTCTTCTAAACAAAAATGATATTTTATTTGGAGGAACCATGGAAAGCAGCAATATCTATGGGTACGATCACCGAATATTAATGTGGTGTGACAAATCTGAAATTTCGGCTCAGAGGCGGCCGAGCTCGCTGATTAAGATATTACTCTCGATATTCCCTAGCGTGTTCCACCGCTCCTTTTCCACGAGAGTCAGACTCACACAGATGATGCGTGTAATAAATACAAACGGCGCCATTCTCTCACAAATTAATGAGGCAGAAAGAATCAGAAAGGCTCATTTTCCGCGACGATGCGAGTAAGAGAGAGAGAAGAGATAATTTAGATTCACTCTCGCGCGCGCACACGGCGGCCGCCGCGACTGCATATAAGACATTTAATTTAACACACTGACACATAAATTAGCAAAAAGCCTCCGCCTCTGCATGGCAAAGGAGGTGCGAGCGCGATCCACAGATTTTCACTCTTCACTCCACCGTGTCTGGCTAGTTTTATTTTAAAACCTTCGGGTAAATTAAACTCTGACCCTGATGATAATTGCTGCTTTTGCTGCATCGGGGCCGCGACCTCTTGGGAAAACACAAGTCCAGCGACTTTTTATTGTTGTGTGTGCCTTGTACGTACAAATGAAAGGCCCAATGGATTTTGTGCCTTCCAAAAGTGAATGCGGTGTTAAATTTTGTTCTTATCACCTGTAATTTTTTTTACTTCGAGCGTTCAAATCACACGCCGTTGTAAAATGTAGACCGTTACACTATTTTCTAGCCATCCGGAGGGTTTCCAGGTCACTGGCCTAATAGTTATACCAATGCCGAATTTTAATCGATCCAAGCGGCGCAATTGGTCGTTTCACGGACCACCTCTGACAAAAGTCATCAAAAAGCCACATATGGATATAATGTCGATAAAGCGATTCCGGCGCATTCTTCTCGCTATACAAAGAGGCTGTGGCATTTCCGCGCGCGATGTCTCAATAGAGTGGGACGCCTTTGCAACCAGAGGCAAAAAGTTCAAATCGTTTTCGGAAACAAGCGGGCGGCGCGTTCTTGTTTTCAAAAGCAGCAACGTTTTCTGTAACAATGGAAGGTGCGACAGGTGCCTTCCACCAGGGTCAGCCATCATGCTGCCTCTTTTGTGTGTGTATGACAAATTTATTACTTTAAGGTCCTTTAGAAATAAAACGTAAGCGCGAGGAGAAGAGCTCCAGCAGGCAAGAGCAGCAGAGAAAAGTGACTCGTCGGGCATATATGTGTTTACTTAGCAGTCATTTGGTCGAACAGCCTGCCCAGAGCCAGCGAGCAAACTCACACATTGAGAGAGAGAAGGTGCATCTCTCAAAGTCAGTCAGTCGAGCCGCTCTTCGATTCATTTACATCTCCTTGAAACCGGCTCCTCGATGAGAGGTTTTATTAAAAACCAACACGGTGTGTGTGTAAAACGTGCTGTAGATTTATTTTGCGGTTCTCATTGCGTGCAGCCTGATATTAAAAATCTTGTGCTGAATTGCGGATTTTAATCTGCGCTGAGCGACCGTCGGCTCATTTGGCGCCTGCTGGAATTTCCCTCATTTACGGGTGTTTTCTATTTAAAAACAGGAGGCTTTTTAGATTCTCAAGAGAAAATTTGGCACAGCATAGTGATAAATTAAATAGTGCCTGCATTCCCAGTTCACGGGGAATTCCAGCCTCTAAAGTTTGCCGACCGATATTCAAATCCACCTCCCGAGTCCTTCGCCAGCAAGCAGCAATTATTGCGAGAAATGAATGGAGCGCTGAAAGCCAAAAGAGATGTGCTGCGGCGGCAACCTAAATTGAGAGATCACCAGGCCGCGGAAAGCAGGGCCCTCAATAAATAACAATAAAAATGGTAACTCTGGCTGATAATGCGATTAGCGGCGAGACGGTCCATTCTTGCTTCAGATTATCTGGGTTCGCACGGGCTGGCAAGCATTAACACAACAGCACGTATATAAATATGTATCCGAGTGCAGATAATAAGGGCGCGCGAGAGAGTGCTTCTGCTGCCATGTGCCCGAATGAGATGTAAAATTATATGTATATTATACGCACACATACAAGTGTATAGAAGTTTCACTACTCCACACCCGCCGAGAGAATTCTCGGCCGCCGCTGCTCTGCTGCTCCGCGTCTACATCACAGTAAATTTGCGGTTTTGCGAGATGTGTCATTTAATATCTCACTTGTCCCGCTAGAGTCCAGTCAAAAATAAATACAGCGTTTTAAGTCACGCAGCTTTTGACAGAGACACAGAGTCAGCGGCAGCACCCTTTTATTTCAGCTTTTTATAATGCCATTTTTCATCCGCGCGCCAAATAGCTCCCGAAAGTTCGTTGTTCTATCGCAAAACGTGGGCTGCCATTTTTATGTTTTGTCACGACCGAGTTTGATTTGCCCCAGCAATAAAATCAGCCAAACATCATGTCGCTGGCAGAATTGGCTGCCCGCGTGCGTGCAGCTGTACATTTTTCCCCGCCTCAGAAAATATTTTCGGGAATTATGTCTCACAAGCCCTAATAATGGCAGTTAAAAAAACACTCGTTATTATGGAACCCTCTTTGACAGTGGTTTAAATCCAACGCCCGAAATGTATACCGAACTTACATTTATCTCAAGAAAGGGGTATAGCGACTGAATCCTCTGAATTCCTGTTAAATCCAGGGTGTCAGTTCGCATTAGCTCTTTACAATGGACCTGTCGGAGAAGTGTGGAGTTTCGCAGGCCGCGTGACAAAGTTGCTGACGCCCAACCGCGAGATGATTTAAAAGACTCTAATACGATCAAGAGCGTCAGTTAATCCCGATAAGAGCTGTGAAGCACGCGGACAAAGGCCACACGACGCTCAATAAATAAAATGATTTGCACAAATGGAGTCTGCCATGGACCACACACGGCCTTTAGAAAGTCTCACACATCACAGCAAGCAGGAACATGTTTAAGTGCTCCTTTATCGCTGGAGATGCTTCAGGTGCGCGTTTTTGTGGTGCGTCGCAAAGGTATGCAGCCACCAAAAAGTCGCTGAACCTCTGAATGAAGGGTGCAAGGGAGAGTGAAAAGGCAGCACGATGTTTCTCACGCGAAATGTGTTTTCAATGAATGCTTAAATTGTCAATTTTTGTAACATTTGAGTCCGGTAGTGATTGACCCTTCAAAGACCTGTGCTTCATTGAGGTGGAACTTTCTGCCTCACCATTCATAAGAAATATTCCTACGGTGAAGAATTTATGAATGTGGAAACTGAAAAATACTTGCAGAGTCGCACAGTCCGCTCAAAAGAGACTCCATGCTGTGTTGTATTCATATATATCAGAAAAACGAGGAAAACGTAAGTGAATTTCTTAAAAAGCAAAATACACAAAGTAAAAAATTAATGACTGGCAATTTGAGCGGTCTTTCAGAAGTGTGTTTAATCAAGATTAAAAATAAAAAGGAGACAGATTTAATCCCGTCGTCGCTGTTACCACGTGCGCGTCGATTGCGCGTCTGATCGATGGCAGATTTTCGAGCAAAGCGAGCGGCGAGCGCACAAAGGCGCACTTAATTGAGTAGATCTCGCAATTATCGCTAAATAAACTCATCGGGTCGGCGGCTGCTGCGGCGCTCGGCAATAAAATCGCAGCCGCGCGGCAGCAGCGAAAAAAAAACAAATAATGCAGCTAGTAAGTGTGTGAGCGCAGGCACGTTTGTATTCGTCCAGAGCGCACGTTTCTAAAGGACAACGGCCATAAAAAGCGGAGGAATTCGCCGAGAACAAAACTTCTCGCGGCGCTTATTATCACCTGGAGACGCGCAAGAGAGGCAGGCAGCGCGCATTGTGTCACGTGTGTATGTGTGTGTGTGTTCATTTGTCGGCCGAGTGTGTGTGTGAGTGTGTGAGACTGCCGCCGCCACCGCCGCCGAGAGTCAACTCTGCGCGTCGGCTGGCGAGAGAGCGATTGTCAGCTTTTTGCTGCTGATTTGCATAAGTAAATACGGCAGCTCGCAAGAGGCAGTGGTGGCGGATTCCTGGAGAGCTCGCCGCTAATATTAAAACTAACGCGATTGAGCGGCGCCGTGCGCTTTAAACTCACGTCGCAGTCGTTGTTTGAAGAGAGGGGAGCCACAATATATACACTCATTCTAAAGGCGAAATTAACCGCGTTTCCTTAATGAAAATCCTTAATGAAACTTGCGAGAGGAATTTTCATTTCTGCGCGCACATACGCCCGGCAGTCAGTCGCTTTGATCTTTTCCCCGGCTACGGGAACAAGCCCGGGCTGGAAAATATCTGTTTCTGAAGGACTGTTTTTGGAGCCGTGTCCAGCGGGTTGCATAAGGCGAGATCTCGTGGCATGAGCGGGCGTGCGGAATTCGGTCCTCCTATCTTGAATATTTCGGCGATTTTCTTGTTTTGCTTGTTGACTATGATAAGAGGGGATTCGCAGATTACACGCCGCTCACGTATTCCATCACGTTTTACACCGCAGCACAATTCAAAGAGAGCGATTATGCCACGACCAATTTGCCAAATGAACACGTACTTTTCCTTTCAACACCGTTCAATATTGTTTTGGTAAATGGTTATTAACTCTGACGACTTGACAGTGGCAAATCTTGCATTCTGTTTAAAAAATGTAAAGCTTCCGCTTTTGATACAAATTGATAACCTGCTGAAATTCAAATTTTAGCAGATAGTATACACTTTTCTAAATCTTGTCATTCCTTTTTTCATTATCAAATCATTAGAAAGATATTGATTTTCCATTTAGCTCTGCTTTCGTCGTAGGAAAACGTCCGTGCAAATAAGCTGACTCGACTGGATCCATTGAGCTGCTGCGACCGTATTGTGTGCTTGTTATTTGCCCTGCCTCCACCGAGAAAATGTGTTAAGGAAAATTGTTTAGCAACTTGTACTTCTAAATGTAAACACACCTTGAGTGAGGTGTCGTTTTAGAGTATATAATTTCTCAATCGCGCCGTTATAATTTGTGTTGTTCAAAGTCTTTATTGTTTTCTGACGCACTATGCCAAGTAATTTCGGCCTTCACTGGCATCCAGCTATTTCTCCTACTTTGACGCTTATCGCAAACTAAAACTAGAGCTTGTATATTTTAAAGAAATGGGAGCGCAATCGAATTTGATAATATTCTAATTTTCCGATCGATATCTGAACTGAATTCCTAACTTAAATTAATCTCCAGACGTAATGAGTGGCATTGGGATAAATATTTTTACTTTTCTGTTAGCAAATTTGATTTGTTTTCAAATAGCTACACACAAAATTTGTAATCCCAAACACAAACAAGCCGGCGCGAATAGAATTTCTGAAATAACATGTCTCTATGGCTGCAGCTAGCACACAAATTGAGGCCTGCGCTGATCCGCTTATTTATGAGACAGATGAATAAGTGCCACATTGTGCAGAGTTGCGCTCACAATATATTATTTTATATATATCACAAGAGAGTAATGGCATGTTTAAACATCTCGGAGCACAGGCAAATATGAACAAGGATGCGAGCGCCGCTTAAACGTGTGTACAATAAAATGCTGCTTCAATTTGTTTGGAGATTTATCCGGCAAAGCTATTTTTATTGTCGCCGTGCGAAGGGAATTTTATGTCGCACTTCTAAAGGCTGCGAAAGGCTCGCGCTGTTTCTCCTTTAATTTATGCTCGAAACGTGTACTTATAAACAGTCGCTTTTTGCAAACACCATCAGCAAACACGCAGTATTTTTAGCCGATGAAGGAGTTTGCTTGTGCGATTCCTAATTTAATTTAATTCTATAAATAAACCGCGAGATGCGAGCTCTTAACCTCATGCAAAATCCTGTTGGCTCGCATTATGTTCAGTTATTTTTTATTTCCCGAATGGTAACCAAAAAATATCGAATTCGCCGGTGAAGAAACAATGCCCGCTTTCGACATATATAACCAAAAATCTGAGTTTCACATCGATAGGATGAATTTTGAGTTCTTTTTGGTGGAGCCATCAAATATTGGCTTTGCACTAGCCGTGCTGCGGCGCAAAACAGCTAGCTCTCGAGAAGACAATGGAATCACACACAGACACACTTCTGAAAAATATGCCAATTCATAATCTCTCTCTCACTCCCGCCCAGCAGCGCACACACACTCGGCAAGAAATTTAAATGTCCCTCGAACACACATGCACACACTCATTAATATACGCGCGACGAGCCGGCGTTTGCGTCACATTTTCGACTATTTGTTTACTATATTTCGCACCGCTCCAGTGGTTGTCTTTCTCATTTTACAAGAACCGTGGTCGTCGGTTGTCAATAGCGATCGACTCTCATGCGGCGCGGGTGGTTGCTGATCGATGCTGGCAGCTCGCGGATTATCACGCGCCAAACCTGCTTTGCGGCCCCACGCGAAATTTGATTAAAATATCAAACTTTGTTATAGACGACCGACCGACCAACGAGGACGACAAAGGCCATCAGGCAACACGAAGCAGACGTCTGGCAGCTTCTTTAGTCTTTCTCTCGCGCGACCAATGCAATCGGAGCAAACCGCAGAAGGCGGCACTCTCGCCCGACGACTCGGCGAAAATGGGATTTTCAGCGCTCGGCCGCGAGTTATGCAACGCGCGTGCAAACCGATTTCACTTGCTGCTCGAATCGAAACGCAGATTTGGCCTTTGGGCTTTCCATTTGGGATCGCTGCAATGGCGGTTTGGAGTTTGTGGAACAGTGATAAATATAATTAAATCAAATATTTGAAACCGATTTTTTTTCATAATACGTTTTAAACTTAAGGCAACGAAAATTCCTAGCAACCGCAAATAATCCGAAATCCCAGCGTTCCCGAAACTGAAACCCGATAGCCCGCCGTCACTGGGATTAACCTAAACCCGATTTGTCGCAGACGCAAAAAACATAAAAAAGAGCTGGCCGAGGGCCGCGTGCAGGGCCGTCTGGAAGGATCCTTGGCCGCTGGCCTGCGGCCCGTCAGCACCCGGCCGGTGGCTTACCTTGGTATAATGGACATGTGGCGCTACGCTTCGGTGTCATTTAGGCCAAATCGGACAGCGACAGCGCTCGACATGCGGTAAAGTGTCCTTTGCTGTGTGTCACACCACCTCCTGCTTTGCAGAAACTTTTTGTTTGGCACTATTATCCCAGCGGCAACATCGAAAGCATAGACGAGGCACCCATCACTGACCGAGCAAATGCATCCGAATGCGATGCAGAACTGAGAAGCACTGCGCCGAGAGACACGAGCGTGCGGTGCACTGGCTGCGACTGCTACTTAACACTGAGCCGCGCTTCGCGGGGCCTCCTCCATCGATGCCGCTCTCAGGAGTCGCGCTGCGACCACGTGACCCTTGCCGCTCCAATCAAACAGACGCACCTGCCGATGCGTCCAGATTAGATAACCGAGCGCACGACGATGCGCCCCCGATCGCCGGCTGGGTGACCTCTTGCCGACTGCTTCCTCCGCAATCAAAAACACCATAAACGCCCTCGTAAAACTGCCCATTACCGCACTTTTTAGTGCGCTGGACCCAATTTTCGGCTCCCTGTCTGCTCCTCATAATGTAATGCTTCACTAAGATGTGAATGGCGAGTTCAAAGGTTGACTGGATATATTTGTCTGTGTGCGATCGCGAGTTCATAAATTTAGACTGACATTTAATGCCAGTTTTATAGAGTTGCTCGACAGATAATTCTGATAATTTCCCCTTGCAAACACAATTTTGATAATTTCTGCAGACAGCCAAGATCGTCTCCTTGTCGATTCTTGGAAGCTGAATTTGCTTACTAAAAGAGGCCGAGTTAGCTTTTTTCGACTGCTATATAGCCGTCGCTTATCAGAGGCTGTTTTGACAAGGTTTTGAACTATTTTCTTTTGATCTTATCTGCTATCCACTATCGTTTTATTTTTTGCACACAATGTGCTTAGTGCAATTGTGTCTTTGGACTCTATTATCGATAAGTTTGCTTAATCTGCCAGCAGCTTGTCAATTTACATGTCAAGGTAAATGTTGTTATAAATAATGACTGTGAATGTGCTAATATTGGCACTTTCAGGTCGCCGCATAGTCTGCAGTCTAATCAGAAATTATCACATACTTGCATTTCCAATCAAGGAACTATTTTTATCAAGTAGGGAGCATCTAAAAATAAAAAATTTATAAATCCGAAAGTTAATTCTCTTTATCCATGAATTATAAGCTGATTGTTATTTATTCAAAAGTTGAAATGAATTTGATGGTTAGGAGAGACAGCACGCTGTTGAAGTATCACTGGAGAACGCGATACATGCGATAGTCATCGTCGTTTGAAACACCTGCAGAAGAAGATTCACCTCTTGAACTTTTTCCATCGCGATGATCGATTTCTGTTCTTGGCCGTCTTTCTCGCCTCCAATCCAGGTTTCCGTAGACACGCCTAAAAATGAGAACTAGAATTGAATTACATTTTAGCATGTATGCTTTTCCAACCGTATTTAAGACAGCAATTTTGTTATTGAACAATTCGATTTTTCAAACAAATAGGTAACAATAAACAAAAATTGGTCCCACAAACGAACCTGTAATCCCGCGAATCTTGGTGGTATCCTCTAGACCAAGGCGGGCGACCGTCAGCTCTGTAGAGCAAATCTCTGGTTCTATCGCCTATTTCTCTGTAGCTGTCCCTTCCATATCGACGCCTCTCATCCTGATCTCTGTGTCTGGTCCTGTCAATACGATCATCTTCCCTCCTACTGCTCTCGTGAGGGACATGTTGGTATATGGCTCCGTGCCACTGTTGGGGTTGGTGACCACCATAACGAATCTCGTGAGGGTTGTATTCCTCCATGTCTCTGTGCCACTGTTGGGGTTGGCGATCGTTGTGAAAACTTGGACCCGGTTCCCGCACTCTGGCTTCTCGCGCCTCGTTCATTTCACGCTGAAGCTTAACCTCCAAGCAAAGGTCGACCGGCTCTGGACCCAATACAGAATCAAGGACTTCTAGAGGGACTTCAAGGGCTCTCACGAGTGCCCCTCTCTCCATCTGGTGTCCTCTGCTCCCATTGAAAGCTGAAAACGCACGACGATTTCGGGAAAAATGAAAGTTAGGCAACCACCTTGCACAGACGACAAAATGGTTGCATAACTCTTGAAAACAATTGATAAACAGCCCAATAATATTTCAATGATTGCCTACGGCAGTGTCATTATTATGAAGGAAAATATTCAACTAAAAGATCTAACAATCAATTTCTGAGTAGTAAAGAATTCGCGGGCTAACGATGCCCTGATGTAATTTTAATTGTTCTCAGCAGTCTTTTGACAAATAGCCACTGATAAATTGCCCAAATTCAATTTGGCCCACACCGTGTTTATCTAAGTTTATAAATTTACTTTAGCCACCGCTACCAGCAGAAGCGGACACAAGAGAAATGAGTTTTAGATTGGCCACTAGGTGTTGTGAGAAAAAATATTTGGAGGCCAAACATCTGCCTCTCAAGGAGGAGCAGTCGCAGGCACCCCTGCTCCGAACAGGAGAAACCCTCGCTCACTCGTCTGCTCTGTTCGCTCTCCAGCTCTAAAATACATACTCGAGAGAGAAACTCACCTCTGGCCGCCTGCTCTGGACTGAATCCCATCCTACCGATCAAATACCTGGAAAAGAAAACTCAAGAGTAGAGAAATGAAAATTGGCCACTACTGCCGACCGACTTGCAAATGAAGAATCCCGTCCTGTTGACGCCGTGGGTGCAGTGCACGCCGATAAGGCCGTCTGCAAAAGACAAAAACACACACATCTCAGCATTTGAGATTTCCGATCGCGACGTGTGGAGAGGGAAAAAGCATTTACCTATGGAGGAACGCAGGAAGGAGTCGACGGCGTTAAAGAAGCTGAAACAGAAAGAGAAAAAGAGAGTGGAATTCGGTGTGTTGACTCTTAATGGAGAGGGCCTAAGTCAACAGGCCGAATCATAAAAAACCGGATAGCGGGTGATTGACGTGTGCAGTCGAGAGGCAGACACAATCGGCCCGATTGAAAATGAGCGCATGCATATATCCTATGCGGCACGGGCAGTGCGAGCAGAAATCCGATCGAGCTAGAAAGGTGAGACTTGAATGGATTTCGAATCAGTCGGTCTCTATGGATTAGCAAAATGAGCCTTAAAATAATGGAAATTCTAGCTAGAGCGATCCGATCAGGTTTTCACACTCAAATGGGGGCGGCTTGGTGAACTGGCATCATATCATTAATAGGCATCGACAAAACTGAAGCTTGAAACAAAATCATCAAAGCTGAATTATTATTTTTTTGGTGTCTGCTCTGAAATGGTTTCATATCATGCAGCTATAAAATCCTTCCTTTAATGGAGATTCAAACCACCCCCATTTTTCACTGCCCTTTGATGTGGAAACGCATTCCAGCCTATCTCAAAGCGAGGGGCGGACAGCATTAAATCACTGCTTTCGGTGGCCGTTGGCGAGGGAGGGCGCCCACGTGGTCCACTGACGTCTCTCTTTTAGCCCCGAAATGGCAATACCACCCTCGAGGGAGCCGTGAGCGAAAGAGCACTTACCTGAGAACCATATGACTTCCAGGCACCTGTTGGCCGGGACACATCAATTTCACGTGCTGCACACCACTCAGCGCCTGCAAAAACGCCCTTAATTTGGTTAGCGCCCGCCGGAGTGCTTTCGGGGTGGTCTGACAGACCCAATTTGCTGCCCCGAAACGCCCCCTCAAAATTATACACTCGCTGCTTTGTACAGGCATTCTGTTTTTGCTGCTGAAAACGTGCTTTTCGTCTGAATTATGTCGGCCTTGTACCTTTCTCGTCTGTGTGTTTTACTCTCAAAATAAGCAGACTGAGGATGAATATTATTTCCGTGCGCTCCGCGATGAAATATCTCGCAATGAGCCTGACGACGATTTACGTTTCTTTGTGCTGCCTACTAACTTTCACAGTTTTTGAGACAATTTTTGACGATAATGAAAGGCAGAGAGTGAAAAATATTTGCAGCAACAGAACATGCAGACTCTAAAATAAAAAAATGTATGCATTTCACCTAATTTTGAAAATTGTTCAATTCTACGTGTTCTATCAGGATTGTTGGATAAGTGAACAATATATTAGGATATATGCTAGAAATATTTGTCTTCAAATCTTCACTATCATATCTATTTATAAATCTTCACAGTCTCATAAAATACACATGAAATAGAGCTATTCGTAAATTTAGTACATTAATGAATGCTTTGTTGCTGTAAATGTTTTTCAACCTCACTTAAGACTCACATGGAGATCCTGGCAGGACAAAACGTTTCGCACACTTTTGAACAAGATTCTAAGCTTTTTGTCCTAGTTTGAATTTTTTAAAAAATATAATGATAAAATCATTAGATTTTCATATTACGACACGTATATGTCCCAATTTTCGTTACTAAATAATTAAGTCCTTATTGTTACATTAATGTAATACGTATATTTATGCATATCAAGCAGTACAGTTTTATAGCAATGGATTTGAGCACTAAATAAATACTGGCGCAGTGATAAAAGTATTTTTAGGAAAATTCAGGGTTTCCAAGTTTTTACCAAGTGGTATTTACCAGCTTGTTTTTTAACGGTAAATACCACCAAGTTTTTACCAGGTATTTTGGTATTTACCAGAAAAGCGAAATTTTTATCATAGTACAATAAGTAAGAAGTAGTTTAAAGTGTGTAAAAGCAAAAAGTAACTGGTAAATATCGTGGTAAATACCGGTAATTACCGCTGGTAAATACCACCTGGTATGGTAAAGTGGCGTGATGCCATGCCCGCATAGCCGCTAAGAAAGCGGACGTGCTGAGACGGTAAAAATATGAAACTCTGGTAAATTCCGAACCCTGGGAAAATTTCCAAATATGTGAAAAATGTATTTGAGAATATATGGAATGCAGACTACCCGCTCAGGGTCAAGCGAAAGAAAGGATTGACCGACATCGAAAAATTCCAGTGAACATGTAATATTGACAAATGATAATTTTTTGAATGAAAAAAAGAGGGATTACCTGGGAGCTGTTTACCTTGGGGAATTGGGATTAGTCTTTGTAAGGGTTAAATACAAAACACCCCGTGCTGACATATCGCTTGCTGCGGCGTAAACGCGATTAAAAAATATCCTCAGTCATGGGGTCTTTTATAGCTGCGTAAAACGTGCCGAACCCAAAATTATGTGAGTACAGAAACGACTGCGAGTACACAATGCTCCGCGAGTGGAAACATACACTATAACAATGGTGATGTCGGAATAGCATATTGATTGCTGTCAATAATTTGTGCCAGTGCTTTAAAATTTCATTCAATTAAAATATACTAAACTCTCTTGACATATCCTAAAAGCAAGATCCCGCACTATCAAATTTATTTTTGCTGTCTCAGAGTAAGAAAAATAGTAAATTTTTTATCTTGGTTACATAACTAAGCAGAACAGGTTCGGAATGCCAAATTATGGGAATTTCAATTAGAATATTTCCCCATACCACCAAGGAATATGAAGGGAAGCAGAAAATAATATATTTTAGTGGAAACAATGACACAGAAAAGGACAAAAGTGGTTGCTTCCAATCTTTTAACAATAAAAATGATGAATATGGAAAAGATCCCTTGCTTTTGTACAAGGATAAAGACCTGGGGTGAGTAGTATCGGTGCGTGTTGGTGAGGTCGATCAGCATGCCTACTGACGGCATCTCGGACAAAACCATCTCTGGGGTGAACCTGCCGAGCAATCAGATATATAATTAATGGCGGGGGCGGTGCGTCGAATATTAAAGTCATAGCGCTCTAAGTTATTTTATCGTGAAATCCGCGGCGGCGGCGGCTTCTTCTTTCTTAGGTTGATTTATTCGCTGCCGATAGAACGCTCGATAACGACCTCCAGCAGTTGCTTCTTTTCCTCATGAAAAATTTGCATCGCTATTGCCTCATTTCGTTCCAAAACTAAAAGAGGGGAATACGTTGCCGCGCAAAGGAGGCGTGATCTCAGATTTTATCTAGACTATCACCACTTCCATAGTTGTTATTATTATAAATTGAAAATATCATTAACTACTCCTTTTCTGAATAGCCAGAGGCTCGTTCAGGCTTTCTAGAGTAACATCAAACACATTTTGATTCACTTTTAAGCACTTTCTTACTCGCACGGCTTGATCAAATTTTTATGGCTTCGAGTGTGTGTGATTGGAATTTAGTGTTCTTGATCTTATTAGGAAATATCATGTTTTATGGCTCACGGATTTAACGATTTTCTCTGGCTTGATTCACCGGCGTTTTATCGGGCGCCATGCATGCGAGAGAAGAAGATTTCAGTGCACTTGGGATCAATAAACAATAAAAGAGGCGGTGCATTATGCAACTGCCGCGAAAGGAAAAGCGGCGTGGGAACACAGAATGGCTTTGAATATGAATCCGAGAAGAGTCATAGCATAGTGTTATGGTGTTGTGCGGAAAATCAGAGCAACCGAGTAGAATTTTTGTGGTTTCTCACCAGTATTCCTCTGGCAGGTTGGAACAGATCGCCTGAAATGAAGAGAGATGAAATGAAGTTGAGATTAGACGAGCAACAAAAACGAGTAAAATTGCTTTGCTTAAGATTTCACTCTTTTATTTGACATGTCATTAATCAATTTTGTTCAAAATTTAGAAGATAATTTTAACTGAAAATAACATTAAAATATTGCATTTAATTAATTAAGAAGCACATTCAATGATATTCAACTATGAACATACAATAAGTTGCAATCAGTGAGTAGAGGCCAAAGTGGGATCAGGCATTTTTCTGGGTAAAGAAATCGATCAGTCATTATCCTAATTGATAAAATAATTTTTTTCGGCTCTACCAGCTTTGGCGTCTAATTGGCGCCCTATTTTTCGAGATAAAAGTAATTAATAATTCAGATATTGAAATTACAGTACAATTTGAGTAAAAAACAGTTATTTTATCAACAAGGATGAAGTCTGATTAATATTTTCACCCTAAAAATTATTGGAACCTCGAGTGAAGATCCTTTCCTAAAATGTAGAGCAAGGTTTGCGTATTGGCGATACCGGATACTCTACCCTACTAGCCATCCTTCTGAGAGGGTGGTATCGACGTAAAGGAAAGGGAGGTTTCATTTACTTGAAAAGTTTAAGTAAATTTTTGAGTGAGTTGTTTCTCTGCTGCCAGTGATTGCAACCATTTAATTATGAGAGAAACTAAATTTAATAATTAATGTCAGCCCTGATTTCATCTGATTTTTTTATATCAATTACAGATTTCGAATTACACTACAAATTAAATTAAATCAATTGGAAATTTAAATTGCGATCATTGCCAAAATAAAGTTTTTCTATAAACTAAAGGAAATTAAGGCTGGAATGGTTGATTAACATATTCCATAACACCAATAAAAATCTTTAAAAGTTTACACGCACGCAGCTACCAGAATTTCCTCAAGCAATTGCACGCGAAAGATTTTGTAACGCAGTGTGTTCTATTAGCCTCGCAATCGGAGAGCAAGATTCTTTGCGAAAAATCTGGAATAGCTGAGCAGTGATGCATTCATCACGCCGCAGTGGCGCATCTCCCATCAAGCACTTGACCCACACGACCCGAGGTCAACTGACCCTCTGTGTGCGGTCCAACAAGTTGCGAATCCGCCTCCAGCCCGCGCCTGGCAGATCCGTTTTTTTCGTACGAATATATGTATTTTTCGCAGCCACCAAACGCTGCAAAACAAATCCCATCGCCGTCGCAGAGGTCTCAAAATTTATGCTCTCCGCCGAGCAAATTATGCCAAAACGCTGGCGCCCTTTCGCAGGTATGCTCTCTCCGTAGGGTCAGAGGCCACCGAACGCAAAGCTACCTCGCCTTTTGTTTCTAGGCGAGTGCGCCGAGAGTGCGCGAATAAATTCTGTGCCGCGTGTGTAAAATTTATTCTTTCCGCGAATGCTGCATTAAATTTAACAACAATGGAAATGCCTCGAGACGCATGGGAAACCAAACAAATCCATTATAGCCAATTGGAATCTACGATGTGTTTGAGGCTCTGAATTCTTAAGATGGTATGCGTGCTTTCACGTTCAGGAGATGTTTTTAGTTTTAATTCTTTTAAATCAAACCTCAACCGACTAAATTTTATCAATTCTCAAATCAAATAAATGTCTCGTTCTAATCCTTGATTTCTGTTGAGCTCAAGGTCGTTTATATTTGGCTCGTGATATCTAGGATTAAATTATCTTGAAAAATAGCATCTAACAATAAGCAGACTTTACTTTTCCACTTTAAGATTTCTTTTATCTTAACTATAAAGACACGATTTTGCAATTTACAGCTACTGCACTCGTGTGAAAAACGTTAGACACAATCTCACTGCATTATTTTAAGCCGATCGATAAATAATTTTGTATGTGTTTAGCGAATTTACCGCAGTTTAATTTGTAAAAAGAGAAATGATGAATTTACTTGCGAGCGCATCTGCTATCGTGAGTATAATTATCATTGCAGCATAATTAATTTTCTTAGCTTGAAGAGAAACTGGCGAGCTGTAATGACATAACGCATGACAAAGTACTCGTATCTGCCGACATTACAAATGAACTTCATTATCCAGCAGTGGGCAAACGCGGAAAAATAAGCTGAGCTCAGACAACGGTGCGCATCGCGGCCGGCGCCACGAGAGAAAGGGTGTTGACGACGTTTATTCAAAACGAGCTTGGCGGCGGCCAAAGTCGCCGTGATTAATCGGTCGCTTTGATTATGTATGTATTCGGGGAAAATTTTCCTTGTGCGAATCACCTTCGAAGGTTTACCAGCGCGTACACGCATTCTCTGGCGGGCGAGTCTCGCAGATAATTATTGCTCGACGCGGAGGCAATTTTGATCAATTAAGGGCCACGCGTGCGGCGGAAACTTCTGCCGCGCTGATTGGGTGCAGACAGCAGTAAAAATTATATGGTCTGGAAACGATTTATGTAGTTCGTTAAAATTTTCAAATGAAATTATTTAAGCAAATGAAATAAGCATGGCTTTGTTTTTGTGCAACCGGGATCGGAATTTTAACATGGTGGCTTATAGGACATCATTTATTTCCCGCTGAATGAGAACGGATTGACTGGCGGTTGTTTACATTTTTTATAATGAGAGAAGCAGAGAGGGTTATTAGGATCCATTTGTTTCACGCGAAAATTTCTAAGCCATTTATCACAGTGCGTGTAATTAACAGCGACTCGCGCCGCTTGTTCATTTTAAACGGCGAAAAATTGCCAAGGGCCATTTGGCTAATAACGAAAATCGCATAATAGGAAATAAGGTGGAACAAAAACAACAAGGCGCACGCTTTCAATGTTATGCATTTTTTAATGATTTGAGTACTAATTAAGAATGATTTACTATTTGCCTGGACGGGCCACTTATCCTTATTTTTGATGCAATAGTTTGCATTATTATTTGGCTAATTTGTTGGAAATTACTCTTACACGTTTTTATTCAAAGAGAGCCCGCAAATATTGAAAAATTAATTGTGATGTTAAAAAGCTTATTTGAATTTGAGTCAGGCAAAGCAACAATTTCTACTGAAATTTAGAGCAAGTGAGATTTTTCAGCAGAGCGTTCACATCAATCAAACCGACGAGAGTGAAATCTATTCCTGCCCAACTTCTATTGGTCTTCCAAAAGCAATGCGGACAACCAATTACTCGTTATCACCATTCGCCATTGCCGAAACCGTTACCAACGAACAAGAGCGCGTGTGTAACTTTCATTTCGACAAAGCAGACGGGGGGCCGGCGACCGTGTGTCAGCGCGATTAATTTAAAATAAACAAAAATCGCCGCGGGCCGCAACAATGCAAGTTTGATCGGGCGCGATACAGCATTAGGCAAAATGAGACTATAAAAAAATGATGAATGCGGCGGCGAACAAATGATAAAATAATTGAGGCCGGGCGCGCGAGTGGGAGTCAGGGCGCGTGGGCCGCGGTGGCCGAGGGGCCAGTCGGCGGGCATATGGCCGGGCAGGCGCCGGCCGTGCGGTTTCCAATTAATCGCGGCCGGCTCGACACCCAGCAACATAAATTGCGCGCCCAGACCGACCTTACAAGCTCAATATTAAAAAATGGCCAAATAAATTCAGCCAACACAGCACCGCCAGCTTTAGTTCTTGGACACACACGTTCATGCGTGCCAGAAAGAAATTTGACCGTCCTGTTGTTGGTTCTAGGTCTGCATCATGCGATCTGTTTCTCAGCACGTACGCATTTTCCGCAGATATGCAGAAATGAGGGCCAAGATGCGATAAAAATGTTGCCACCACCAGATAACCATCTAGTTTATTTATTATTTATATCGCCGCCGTGTGAACCAAACGGACCGCTTCATCAGCCACTTTTTTGCACGAGGCTTCCATCGGTGCCGAGACTTTTGCGTTTTCAGATTGAGTGATGCATTTATTTATCAGATAAACAATTCAGAATACAAGTTGCACCGACGTTATCTAGATCTAAAAATAAACAACAGCTTAAAATACATAGCACAGCTTATCAATTCCAAGAATTCAAAATACAATAAAAATAGTGAATGGGAACAAGGAAAGTTATGCGCAATTATTTCTAGACCTCCACACTTATATTGCGACATTGATCTTAATTTTAAGGAAAACTTAACGAATTCACAAAATATGGCTGCGTTTAAGCAGTTAGCTGCACTGCACTGAGTGGAATGGACGAATACAAACACCCCAAAAACTAATTCACTCAAACTTGTAAAAAACGAAATAAAATTGAAAGCATTTTCCCAACCGTTATTGGCTTCAGTGCTTTAGTATCAAGCTACAGCAAGGGATAATTCAAAAGCAGGTTGGTGAAGAATATTATTTAACTTTCAATGAGACTCGAGAAAAAATACAGAATCGAAAGTTCCCATTACAGCTCAGCAATGATGAATACGATAAACGGCAAAATTTATTATTTATTCACTCCTTGGCCGTCTTGTCGGCGCGACCTTAAAAGGCAATATTTATATGAGAAAAATATTGCGTACACATAGAAATGACATAGAAAAAGCATCGGCTGCTACAAAAACAATGAAACGGAGAATCCCACGCGTTGGCTAGAAGCGGCAGTAGTTTATACTTCTCGCATTTACGTGCGTATTTATTCCACGTTGTTCGTTCCTCCCCCAACATTTCCATATATCATCGCGCGCGTACACTTCGGTTTGCTCGCGAAAACCCATAAAATACGAAGGTACACACGGTGGCTCGCGCGGACCGGTGGTGGCGGCGGCGCGAGACAATAAAATAGCTCGCGAGAAACAATATTTCAGCGAATTTATTCCGTAAAAGAAGTCACGGCTCGCGTGATGCAACACTAAAATAAGCAGATGTCTCAATAAATAAATGAATATTAAGCGCGGAATGTGACGTTTTTATTTTTCAATTTCACCGAGTGTTTTATGAGTGGCGTCTGCGAGGAGGACACATGACGCGCTTTCCTCCTTGCCAGCCCGTTTCAAATATGGAAGTGCTGCGTAGGTGTGAGAGCTCTAACTATAAGTAAGATCCGACTCGTGCAGAACGCAATATTATTGTTGTTTTATGCCCGCTCACAGAACATCCTCTCTGAAGTCAGTGAAAATATCTCAACTCTAGAAACAGGATGCAAATATATGCAGAAAATTGAAACAGTCTAGTGCGGACGGGTATGCAACCTGTGTAGCATCCTTCGGTGGAGGAAAGATTGTATAAAAATTAGGAATAAGTAAATATTAATAAAGTGCCACTTTCCACAGCTGGATGCTGTTGAGAAGTAAGAAGTGTAGGAAAGACGTATTTAATATTCCAATTTGGTTAGAAAGTTATTGTGAGACAATTAGAAAGCAAACTCAAATCAAAAGTAGATAAGTCATACCAGCGAAACATCTTGAGTATGACGGTGATTATTAAATAAACTTTTCCGATTGTTTCGATCGCAGACAATTGAAATTTTTAATGACGCATCTGGCACCACTCCAAGGACAAAAACGTACGATCCAAGTTTTTCCTATTGATGGTTGTATTACTAATGGAAATGGAACTGATGGTAGTCTCTCAGCAAATAATTGCAAAGGCAACCTAGAATCCACGACCCTGACCCACGTAGGGAGAATTTCGTTTTGAGAGGCAAGAAAAGTCTCCAATATAATAGAGGTGAATAGAAGGCATTCCTCAAAAGTGGCCCTTTCCAGCGCTGCTGATAATTATTCTAATGAGACGCTCATTAAAAGCGCGGTAAAAGCCAAGGCAGTCGTGGCGGCATTTTATTTTTATCGCTCTTTTTCGACTGACTCACTCTCGCTGCGGATTTTCGGCCTGCTGATGCTTTTCTGCTTTCGCGGTGACACGCTCGGTTTTATTGCGTGTCCGAAACGGCCAAAAATTCAAATGTGCTGTTAGTTTTACGTTTTAATCAAGTGTGCTCACATTTCGCTACCGAGTTAAATTGAGCCGGTTTTCTTTTTCTTTGACGGCTGATATTCTTGGCTATACATTTATATTTCTGCTAAAAACGGCCTCGCTGACTCCTCCAGATTTTAAGTGAAAAGGAAATTTAAGTGGTCCACTAATTTACAAAAATTCATTCGGTTGTATTCCTATTCATTAGCGAGAGCGGCACTTTATTCATCTTTATGGCAGAGTTGCAAAGGCGGTCGATTTCATGCGCTATACTAACTAAACTGATATTTCTACGCACCATTTTTTACCCTTTTAGGAGATAATTGAATAAAATAAAAAGCTTGAAAAATCGAAACCCAGCATTATGTCGAGGTGAAGGTGCCAATTCCAATAGTAACAAAAAAGGTCCCTGCTTTTCCCAAAGAAGGGGCGGGAAGAAACAATTGGTGGGGCACGCTCAACAGTAATATAATTGAATTACCAAGCGGGGAGAGAAAAATTCGCCCTAGGCCTACAGAATCCGAAAAGACTCCAGATCGAATATGATAATGATAAATGCACAAACATAACTGTGGAATTTACAAAGAATTATCCATGTTCGGGTTTATCAAAATAAAAAAAAGATGGGACAAATCTTATTTTGAACTGAAGAATTGCATGGGAACTATAACGAAGAAGCCTTCAATGCCAGAAAATTTGACAATAATAAGAAACGATCAAAATCAAGAGAAAGAAAATTTTTAATTTGATAATTGAATTTCTGGAGTGATGTACGCTAAAATTAATGTTATTTGCCATAGTATTGTAATTTAAGTAGATAAAATAACAACTCATGGACCAACTTTGAATATGGGAAATAAATATTAAAATTCGACCGTTGGGCGGTCGCGGGCGGAGGGGGAGGAATCAGAATTTCAGGAGACTTGAACGCAGGTTGTGATTTTTTCTCATTATCCCTGTGACACAGCAGGCCGAGCGTTAATTGGCTTTTTGGCAGCCCCACGAAGCGGCGCGCGGCTGGAGGCCGTCGGGGGCCCGCTGGGGGCCGCTCTGCCCAGCACGGAGCCGCGCGCCAACCCTCCAAAGGGTTCGGCCCACCCGTCCGCCCACCACTGAAAATTGTGCCGCGCGTGCGATATGATCTTTTTCGGGCACACACGCGTTTTATTGATAAACTGCTAGGCGTGCGCGTTTCCTTTGCCCGTTTCTCTCCGCAAGAGCCGCGCTGGAATTCAATTATTGCCTTTTTCGGACGATCGACCGTTTTGTTTGTTTATTCGCTTGCCCTCGGAGATCCTATCGCGGATTAAGTGCGCACAAACTATGATCGATTCTAATTTTATTGTTCTTAAGAATTTTCAACGCCATTATAATTTCTTTATAGCTTATTATTTTTACCCGAGGGTCGATTGAACTTGAGCTAGCGGACACGTTGAACGAAATGTGCTTTGACATTTTTGAGTGTGTTTTTTATTTCTTAAAATACACACTTTAGGAAATATTCACATGGTATGTATACACACCGCAGAATAGCAATTAAACTCAATAACACGATAATTTTGATCAACCCTTGTTCAGTCATCTAAAATATGATTTAAAGAGATCGAAATTTTAAAAATATATTTTATAGCTATGAAACAGGCAAAACTCTTTAAATGCTTTATAAATCAAATGAATCAATAAATCGTAAATTTTTTTATTACAAAATGTGTGCGAGAAAGTACACATTTCTAACTCAGCGTGTTCATGCGAGTGTACAATTCATGCACCCATTCACGCCCAATGTGTGTATATAAATAGGAATACTCGAAAACATAATAAAAATGGCAGTTCTACAAATCAGCTTTATAGTAGATACGTTAATTTTAATACATTTTAATCTCTATTATACCACAAGGACTAATTATAACGTCAAATTTAACTGGAAATAATCGGATTTAATGCTCAATAAAGTGCTGAAAAATTACATCTCATTATCACCGAATACCCGTGGTGGATTCCTTTATAAAATCACATCTCTTGGTCCGTTGCGCCTTCAAAGCATTATAAATGGAAAATACCATTGTGTGGATATGTGCGTGTTATATTGAAAAATTAATAACGCTCTGAAAAATCGTTTTCCAACCCTGATGCAGAACGAATTTCTCAGGCTCAACCACCGCGCGGCGGGGCGCCTTGATAATTTATCTACCAAACCAAAATGAATGACTTTTATTGCTGGTTACACTTCCCTGCTTCAGATTCAGTGCAGGCCGAGCGAACATTCTTACCAAATAATATCATGTGAGGTCCGCGCATGTATCAGACAATAAAATGAAATTAAATCAGATTTATAGGTTGCTGTAGCCGATTGATCATATTTATCGGCATTTTGACATTTTCTGATTGCGAGGAGCAAATTAGCGACTAATTAAAGCTTTTAATCAAAGTGCGTTGTTCGGACACAACGTGAGGATAGGTTTAATAATTCGAAGTTCAGGGGATTCGTTACTTTAGACCATGCACCGTATCTGTAAAAGAAGAGATAATTGTGGAATTTGTAATTATACGAGCGCATTTCTCATTAAGACTTGAGATAAATATGATTTGGACAAGCCTGTACGCGCCTCTGACGAGCGGCCTTTGGACGAGTTTGATGATATCGGAAGAAAGCATACAAGTTTATTAACAGCTTCCACTTTTCAGCGCATTCTTTCCTCAAGTGCATTTTCTAATGAAGAGTCAAGGATGCAATTAAAATTCTGATAATACATCTCGAGCAAGAATCGTGGAAAAGGCGTCAGAGTGTCAACAACGGAGGCGGGAAAGAATTTCATTTTCAGGGTCAAAGGTGCTGACCATTATGTTGATATTCGCAAGGAATTTGGCTGTTTGATGAAATAATTAAGGAAGCCGCGTAATGGGAAAAGTTTGCTTTGCCCGAAAATCTGATAATGAAGGAAAGGTAGACTCTTTTATTTTACTTTTAGCATCTGGCGCGGCCATTTACTCGAAAACATAAATAAATTAAGCCCGAAGCCCGCAGCAGAAGTGGCAATAACAACGGCGGCGGCTGTGTTTTGGATGGGAAAAGGAGAAGAATTCAATTTGGCTGACGGAGGAATTAATTATCGGGGCGAGTTGAGTGACAGAACCATTAGGGGATGAAAGAGCACCTGCTGCACACCCTTATCTGATGATTAGTCCACCGCCAAACAAATTAAATGCCACTCGAAGCCGGCTAATTGAAAACGCGCGCAACTACAAAAACGGACGCCGACGCTTTCATAATCCGTCTTCATTACCTTCCACACGCGATGATTAGTTAAAATTATTGTTGGTGGACTCTTAAATATAAAAAGACTTGTCACTCTTTTAAAAATTTTAGAATTTCGTATTCAACCAACAAGTGAAAAGGTTCCAAATTTTGTAATAGGTTTTAAATATAAATAATGGAAATTAACAGTAGAAAATTGGCACACTGTAATTCAAATTGTAAAAATAACGCGGGTAGAGTGAAGAAAAGTGGAAGCGCTTTGTCGGGTTGGAAGGCGCCAACTGGAAACTAATTTCTCAATCCCTCTCGTCGAATATTCATCTTTTTGATAAATGAATAACTAAACAAATAAATAAGCAAAGCCGGCGTCAGCGGCAGTCGCGTCGAATTAGCCTGCCAACTGGAAAGATAGTGCTCTCGGTGAATAAATGTAAATTCCACGTCAGAATAAATGCATCAAATTATTCTAACCCTCTCGTCTTTCTCACTTGAGGCGAGATTGTTTCATTCCTCGCATCGGTTTATCATTTGAAAGGTACCCTCGCGCGCTTTGAGCCGGCGCTCACTTGAATATTCATGCTCATGGAAAAAGGGCGGTAATCGAAAGGCATTGGGCTGGGGTCGAGAAATGCATTGTGGCACCCCCATGACTTGATTTGTGGCTGATTTGCATATTATTCGAGTTATTCCTTGCTACTCGCGACGAGCACCACAATGGCGGCCGTAATTGTGATTTGTGATTCACACCGGGAAATTCCAATAAAAATCTAGTTATCTGGAGCGTAATAATATAATATTTGATATAAATACTCCAATCAATGTTCATACTATTTGTTAGGACTAATGAATACTGTTCACCACTCAGTTTTTATTACTCATTGACAGCAATAATGCTCACATCTTGTTTGGTTGTTAATTTAAAGTTAAAGCCATCCTAGATTATGAATTCTTATTTTGATTCAGATTAAGCTAATTAAAAAACACGGAGTTCCTATGGATAACCAAAAAGACATCAACTGCCTGAAAAATTAATCTTTACTTTGTTTTTATTTATTATTTACTATTTTAATGCGATTCCAATTGAGATTGGCACCCTTACAATTAGCCTCAATCAGCAACGAAATATTTCGCTCAATAACATCGCAAACGAATATCATGGACCAGCACACGCCACGTGAAAGACCGACATTCTTGACATATTTCCACTGGGGGTCTAAATTTGAAACGCTGGATATCCGACCCGTTCAATTCATTCATGCTGAAAAGGTGCAAACAATGAAGTAGCGAGACACATTCCTCCCAAATCTCAATGGACTTGTCACGTTAAAGAGTCTAACAAAACCTATTATAATAGTTCCTATGGGTAACTCGAAAGTTGCAACTGTGTTCAGCGTTAATTTAAAAAAAATACATGTAATTAAGACAAGTTAAAAGAATCCCAGAATATATTTTAAAAATTATTTATATAAAAATTGCAGCAACACAAATAATATCAATCTAATTTTGTTCTCTACCTTTTTCAAAGGACACTTGAGGGCAATAAAGCGAGTCCCTGGAATTTGATTGCCATATTTTGAGTACTGCAGCCATCTGTGAACAGATTCATAGAAAGAAGGAAATTTAACATTTGAGTGAACAGAATCATAATTCATGTCTAGGAATGTGTAAAGCCCACGTGTCAGAAAGAGGCCGGGAAGGAAATTTTGAAAAGGCGGGGCAGCATAAATTCTCAAAATACAAAAGACTTTCAAGGAAGAAGGAAGGCAAAAAATTTGGATACTATAAATTATTGTATAACTATGAATCATAATATATTGAACCTGTTGGAAGGCGGAAGGAAAGGAAAAATTAAGGTATAGGAGAAGAAGCGCCACCTGTTTCGGCGCGTTTAGCTGATCCAAGAATTAAAACATTGTTAGAGCCATCTGTTGTCAATGATTGACATCAAAACTAAACGATGATAAGGTTTAATTTTATTTGATTGCTGGGTAAATAATTTTTGGTGATTTTATAACACACTTTCTTTAATTTTTCATTTTTTTAAATTATCAAGTCAATTAGATAAATTGAAACCAAAAATCACCAAAGTTACGATTTTTACGTTTCCGCAAATAATCGGCACGTCGTTTCAAATTGTCGACAGCAGATTAATTCGGCTACCTGACCTAATTCGACTCTCAGGAATTGATTGGCATAGGTACTATCACAAATGAAATTTGGTTACTAATGATAATACATAATTATATCATTTAATAAATAAAAAATATGTGGCTCACGTAAGTTATTTCGCTATTTGTACGTATATCTGAAGGTGTACTTGAGTTGGAACTGTAATGTTTGGTATAAATCACATAATCTAACATAATTAGAATTGTGTTTAATTATTTGGATTAAAAACTGAGCCTAAAATGAAGTGAAATATGAACGTACATATTTAAAGTATCATACATATGGGTATGTAATCCTACTCGCAAACAATCCTCCTAGATTTGAACAGATATGTAATAATTCATGATCGCACTAACAATGGTAATCAATTATGGTTTTATAAAAAAATATCACACTCACCTTTTTGGAATAGGCATGTTTAAAAATCATTTAAACGTTAATTTCCATAAAAAGTACATACAAACTTTGAGTCTCCAAAAACTAAACTTTGTTTTTGTTTATATCTTTAGTACTGCCAGTTGCCGTCAGAGGTCGTTAAAGTCGTGCAACTCCTGATGAAAATCGGTTAGTTCAGAACGGTTATTCCACAACTCCTCAAAATATCATGTGTGAGTATGCACCTGGCAAAGCATTTATGTTGAGCACGTTGCATAACATAAAACTTACAGGTAACACACATTATATCAATTGTGCATTATTTTTTATCCACGAAATAGGGCTCTACTGTGACATCAGAACTCGCCGAAATGAAATATTTCAGGAGAACATTTTTTAAGCACCGACTATGAAGTCCGTTTCTAACTATGATATGGAACAACCGGAAACAACCAACCTCGAGTCCTGTTCGAGTCTGAAATTTTAACTGAAGTAACATACATATTTTTTGTTTTTAATTAATTAAATATAAAACTATGATGAACTCATTTTAATTTTATTTTATTATGTATGGTAAAACAGACGATTTTAAATACATAATTACAGTACACGATACACGACAGCAATCACTTCAGGCAATCAAATATAAAGCTCGCTTGTTATTGAATGAATGACTCATTATAGTAACTTAGCAATGACAAATTGTTGGCAAACGAGGGGTGTCTCTTAAAATAATTTTCTACGTGTTGCCTATTGGCTATGTCATATAGTAATACAATAATAGTTAAATGTAATCACACTGGCTCTTGAATAGCACTAAAACTACGTCAGCATTTTCAGTTTCACACACGTTTTGATTCTGTTGAGCTGGGACGAAAATCTCTCCAGTTAGCAAAATAAAAATAGTTGAATAAAATATGGCACAGCCAATCAGGGACTACATTCTGGGCAGCGGCCGCGTCTGACGCGCGGCTGCGAGGGACTGGCGCTTTTAAATCTCGAGCTCGCTTTCATGGGGCTCAAGGATCAGATCCAGACGAAGCCCCAGTAAAGGGCATTGAAGAGCAGGAAGGCGATCGGGAACCAGAGCCGGCTGCGCTGGTCGATCCATTTAGCCACCTCCTGCGGGGTCATCGTGGTGAACGAGGGCTTGGGCGGCAACGTCTGGCCATCTAGTTTGCCGCCTTGGTCGCCGGGCACGGGGATCTGGATGCTGAGGCAGTCGTCGTCCAGACGGTTTGGTGCCGACACGGCCGAGGTCAACGTGTCGCACGAGTCGAAACCGCCGCCTCCACCGCCGTTGCCAATGTGGATCGAGTCCATCGAGTGCACCGTCAGCTGATTCGCGCTCGACTATGGTTAAACAATGAGTTATCAAAATCAGTAAACGAGATTGACT
Organism: Cloeon dipterum; assembly: GCF_949628265.1. NCBI lineage: Eukaryota > Metazoa > Arthropoda > Insecta > Ephemeroptera > Baetidae > Cloeon > Cloeon dipterum. The sequence continues at coordinate 15,276,649 of NC_088786.1, forward strand.
ACTTTAAGGTGTTGATTTTTTAATTTCTTTAAAAACGTTTATGTTAAATCGTTTTTTGAGCTTGACTTGCACAACAATTTCGAAGCTTAAATGAGAGGTTTTGATTTGATCAGGCGACTCCACCTTAGAAAAAGCAAAAAAAATTGGAAGATTGAATATAGATTGGTTAAGCCATTTTGGTCTAATTTTTTTCGTAATAACTATTTACTTGTATTTTTTGGGACTAGAATTGTAATAGTTTGGATCAAGTATTCATCTGAGCCATTTGTGAACTTAATGAAATAATAATAATGGCAAAGAAATTTGTATTCCTAAAATCATTTTAAAACTTTCAATTTTGAAATAGAATTTTTGTGGCCCTCTGAGAACAACAAGTGCTCCATGAAATTAAATTAAACATTATACTTGATTCAATTGGTGAGGCCAAGATGTACACCTATCTAGCTCAGACCCTACAGAGAGAGATGACTGAAGTTGCCGTCTCGCCATTCGTGGAGTCAATGTTGATTTCAGGATGTACTTGCTGTTAACCTTTTTTAAAGGCACTTCTTTCCTGAAATCAACCATGGGTATTTTTTAAAGTGAATCTGAAAATATTTTGAACGAGAATAAAGAACTTACTTTCGGCGCCAAATGGTGTTGACAAACGCGAATTCCAAAAGTGAGCCGAAAATGAACCCTGTGCACACAATGAACCACACTTCCGTCGCTTTGATGTAAGACACCTGCAAATAAAAAATAAAATTTAATAAGAAATAATCTCGACTGTCAAATCGTTTGGAACCTTAGGCAGGGCGCTGCCTGTGTTTCTGGTAAGAGTGATGAAAGTGAGCATGGTGCTGGTTCCGAGGGTGGTTCGGCCTGGGATGGCGTTCGGGTCAAGCCAGAACGAAACCCAGGACATGGCCACTAGGAGGATTGACGGCATGAAGTAGTCCATTACGTAGTGGCCGACCTCCCTGGCTAGGTGGAAGCGGATCTCCAACCTGCTGAAGTTTGCGCGCAAGCCTTCGTTTTCTTCCAGAGCCCGATCCACTTCATCCTCCAACTCCATAACTGTTAAAATTACAAATAAGTTCAATATTTAAATTAATTAAAAATAAATAAGTTAAGGAATTTTAGTGAAATTTCGTAAAAAAAAACAGGGATAAAACGAAAATTAATTTTATGTTTCATCACTTCCTTGAATGATGTGACGAAACTTGCAATTCACTGTGGACCTACACAAATTTGCTAGCAGCATAATCATAGTTTGGTGCATGTAAATAATAATAAAAGCTCTGGTTCCAAGGCCAAAAATTATTTCCTTGGCAATTTGTCATGGTGATTAGTCGCTTTAAATTTTTTGTTGGGTCCGTATTTGAAGATTATGTTAAAATGTGGACTCCTATGCTGTTTTCAACAGAGAGCAGCGATATTAATTTTATTATTTTTACGATGTTATGATCGATATGTTTGGGATTGGTGTCCTCAAGTGTGATTTACACTCAAAGATAAGAACGCGCGTCTTGGTGCGTGTATGTCACCTGTCAAAGCCTGCCTTGAGTGCAAATTATTTATTCGAAAGTGTCTTTTTACGTCTGTTAATCCCGTGTCGCATTGCACGCTCGCTGGAGACTGAATGCAAATGAAGATGAGTTAACGAGCACCAAGTTGACTGACCTATGGCAGAGTCGTTGGGTCTGAGGCGAGGGTGCGTGGGCTCGGCGGCCGTCAGCAGGGGCTCCGTGTCCTCGGTGCTGGTCGTTCTCGTGTCGATGAGGCGATACTCTGTGAGCAGCAGCTCGCTGTTGACCGTCACCGGCCGCGTGTTCTCCCACTGCAGCTGCAGCTCGCTCGAGTTGTACGTCCCTGCAAAAAATAGCAACAGCCGCCGCACAGCACGCAGCCGATCAGCATCACAAATCTTTTGAACAGTACAGCAGGTGATTGATTGGAAAGAGAATGGAAGTGAACGCACAACTCTCCAGCATCAGCGGACACTGCTGTTGGTCAAATGGGAACTTCTGCAGGTTCATCAGACAGTAGAGGGTCACCTTCATTCTGTGGAAGTTCATTTTAATTAATTTTACGCTTAATTATTCCAGTCTGCGTGGTTAATTTTATTCTGAGCGAATTTTGATGTATGCGGGTCGCACTTTTAGAGCGATTTTGTAATCGCAATGACCGGGGACTAGGCCACGGTAATTTTGACTCGCTTCGCTTCCTAGACTGACGTCGAAAATTTCTAATAATCAGGAAATTAAAATAATGCTGTTCGGCGTCAATACGATTGAGCTCACTCGGCGTGCGTTTTAAAACAACAGCTCACGTATTTATTACCCATGCACTGCCGTAATAAAAGCTATCGCGCGTTTTCCACTACTTTATAAATCAGCTAATTGTAAGTCGCGGCGGCGGCGGCGGCGATAAACGAACCATGAAGGTTTGAGAGCAAAAGTTTGAAATCGAGAATGGCCTCTTCGGTCCGCTGCTCGTCGCAGCCAAAACGCGTATTCAATTAAAGCACCTGAGGGCCTGCTCCACTCTGCCGTCCGGGTGCAGCGTGATGCGGACGTCCTTTCGCTCGGCGCCCATGACCACGGACTCGCGTTCGTTGCTCAGGTACACGTGCGGCACCCAGATCTTGTCCCTCAGCAGTAGACCCTGGCCACCCATGGAGCTGCCGACGCGGCCGTCCAAGCCGCTCCCGCTTGGAATCGCGAGCCGCGGATCCCGCCACCGGAACATCAGTAGAATGTGCGCTGTGAATTTCTGAAACGATTTTTTAAAAGCAAAAGCATTAGGACATTTGATTATTTGTTACGTCAAAGCTGGACTCCTGCACGATGAAGGAATAAATTAGGTGGGAAGAAATTTTTTAAGAAAAATTATTTTACCAGACTCTGGGCCTCAATGGCGCCGAGAAAGTAAACATGCACTTTGGCGTGCACTTTGATGGGCTGGTCCTTATGCTCGGCCAGCGGCCGCTGCCATTTGTCGTAGCGGCAGGACGCGGTCAGCTTGAGCAGCAGCTCCGACGTGCTCATGTTGGCCGCCTCCTCCGCTGTCATTGGAGGACAACTCGACCTGTGCAGATTTAGCAAATTTATGAAACTTTTGACCGACAAAACCAGAGATCATTGTAGTTTTGTGAGGAGGAAAATATGGCTCAATAATTATTTATTTAAGATCTTAAGTCTTAAGCCATTGATTTTTTGCAATAACATAAGTGTTTTTTTTTGGCAAATTCTGATATTTTGCTGGAAATCCAAAAAATTAAAAATATTACACATCTAATCTAAACTTTGGTATTTTTATATCAGATTTTGTATTATTTAGATTTATTTAGGGAACAGACTCATGCTATCACCGCTGACATTAAGTTTAACCTATATTTACTATATTTACTGTCAATTGCGTCGTATACGCTGAGTTCCATAAACCCCTGCATGTGTTACTATTCAATTCGTGTGTCGGCATTTTTATTCCCTATACTTTGTGTCTGTGAATTCTAATTAATTCGTCCCCATGAGGTGAAGAAACCGCTGGTCCGAATTAATGCCATGTCATTTCCTAGTTGTTACTTTTTTATTATTAAGCTGCAACAACTAATCGATTTTTTCAAAAGAGCCCATTAAGATGCGTGTGTTCCGCGTGTGTAATGCACTTGACATTGCCCCCATTGATGAGTCGTCCTTCCCGAAAATGCTGCTGGTATTTTCGGCGCGATGCAAGCGCTCCACTATCAGCGAAAATAAATACGTACGAACCGCACACGCAAACGCTTCCTATCGAAGTGCCCGTCTGCGGTCCAATAGGACAAATTTTAATTACCGCACGTGCCAGACAATGTATTAGCTATACATGCTAATTTGGACTAAATTATATACCGACTGCATCCTTGTTTTGATGAGCTCCATAATGAAACTGCGACTCACACATTCCGGGAAAATTGTCATACAGTTCAAATTTTGCTCGCATGTCCCAATTTCATTGCCACCACTTAAACTACGACCAACATTTAGTTCAATTGCGGAGGAATTTTAAGTTGGAGGTTAACAATAACAAATAATTGCAATAATTTGTTTGTTCCAAAAGCAAGCCCAATCACGGAAAGCAGGAAATTTTCAAAATCAGGTCACTATATGCAAGCTGTAATTGGTTCGAGTTTGTGTGCTGAAAAGGCATAATTAATTTTTGTGTAACCCTAAAGGAACGACGGCCACCGTCGCGAGTGCGTCTTTATGGTTGGCAAATAATGAGTCGAGTTGCGTATGCAGCAGCTCACTCTCGCTTACATGTATTTGTCTTGGCGAAGATAACAAAAGGAGCGTCACCGCACTATCAAAATATCGCCACTGCTGGAATTCGAGCTGCACTTAGAAATTCCTACCACCTCGCACCAATTTTTTGGCATTGACTTATTTTCCACGTCGAGGGCTGTAATTACCCGCTTCAATACCTTTTTGGAGGAAAGTGATAAGCAAATAACAATTATTGGTGTGGAATGTAGAAGGAAGATCCTGGAAAAATTGATAACAAAGTAAGAGCAAATGTGCTTTTTTTATTTTATCACCCTCAACACACGTTAACTTATCCCTGATTCCATCCTTGCAATGCAGAAAATTCCCCTGCAGTCGTATATAACTTAACAAACGTGGTTGTTGGGGCGTTTTACGATTCTGACACGTGAAAATTAATTCCTTTATCGTGGACAGTGGGACTTCCCTTTGCGTGTATGCTTTACTTAGAAGCCACAATTACTTCAGCATTTTATGATAAAAAGTATATGAAAAATGAGAGACCAAACTGCATTTGGGTTTCGGCAAAAACTACGTTATTCCACATGATAATTAAATACTTTAAACCCGGATTTTTTGGAAAAATATACCCGTGGAAAAATCTTTTTAATGAGACTTCATGAGTGCGGGTTCATAAATTTTTAAAAAACAAATGGGAAAACTGGAAGTTTATTTACTACACAAAAAATTATGTTCTTCTTACTGTGAAGAAAATTGTTAACTACAAAGAAACCTACAACGATATATATATATATATATATATATATATATATATATATATATATATATATATATATATATATATATATATATATATATAGCAGAAATTTTAGCTAGGAAAGCAATCAAGTTTTCATTCTAAATGGCACTTTTGTGTAGATGATTCTGAGAGACCCATTATTTCAAGGTACAAATTAAGTTTATCAGTTCACGAAAGGCAGTGTTGTGTAGCGATTGTTAAGTTCCTGAAAGAAGCACACATATTTGTCGCGCGGATGGCGCGGTTTCGTCGCACAAACACAAGAGAATGCAAACACACACAACAAATAGCAATCGGGCCGAGGCGGCGCGTAAAAAGCGCAATTAGCAATCAGGGCTGCTGCAATTATTTCTGTTTCACCCTAACGAGCTGCAAAGGTCGTTGATTACTCAACCTGCTTATATTCTGAACGTGTAAACCGGCCTTACTCACGTTTATCTAGCTCTTATTGCCCATCATTATTATTATACTTTCGTTGCAAAGAAATAGTAGCTTAGCTCGCGCGGCAGTCGCACACATAAATATAAATTTATACACAAGTGAGTGTTTTATTGGAGCGCAGAAGCAATTTCTTTGTTTTGTAATTGATATTTTATCGCCAGGGCTGGCACAAGGGGGACTCGCAGTGGAAAATTCTAGCCGCGCACCGACAAACATGTGGCCCCGTGCGACTGTCGATTTTCCTCATAAAATTCGAAACGCACTTTTAGCTATCACACTTGATGACCCTCACGTTGTGGCGGGGCTTCTCACCTTCCGTGGAAAAAGCAGAAAGTAAGAGACTAAATTAAAATGAAAGAAGCTATCGCTGAAATGCGTCGTAAAACTACACTAAACTGCAATAAAAATATGTAATTATCAATTATCATATTACTTTACAGAAAAGTTATATTATTATAATGTTGTCATAAAAATGGCATTGAATTTGAATTGCTATAGCAATCAACATTGTGAACAGTAATAAATAACTTATAAATTGCATGCAAAAATATATTTCAGAATTAATTATACAATTTTAAGAAGTTTTTAACACTTTGTTTTTTTAACACTTTTGTGTTAAAAATGTGTTTTTCTATATAGAATGTTTCAAACTTTTGTAGACCTGTTAATATTTATAAGACAAAAATCAAGAGGGACAAAATTCTTTGAAAATTTTGTTTTAAAAATTCTTGTCACATTTTACAATTTGAAACAGATTCGTATTAATTACATAAAAAATAATGATACTTGGTTCAAACGAGAATATACGGCTCATTTCCAGCGGTATAATTAATTTTGATGCTATCTAGTCTTTGTTTCCATTCGCGATGACAGCGGCGCGCACACTTCAAAGGATAGGTTACAAGAAGTGTTAAGTTTTTTGCTCACCTGCCAAGGCTAATTTCGATACACTGCCAGCTGAGAGCGCATTGTGTGTGTCTATTTATTTGTATTTATTTTTCGCACGCACACTAATGAGCGATATTTATTCACGAGATCGCAGAGCGCAGCTACTTTATTATTGGCCTTTCGTGGCCGCGCGTATATTTATTTATGTGTGCATTTCGCTGGAATTCTCGATGCATATTTCTGAGCATGTTCAAGCGCAGCTCTCGAGGTAAAAACCCCATCATCACCGGCCTCAGGCTCTCTCTCTCTCTCTCTCTCTCTCTCTCTCTCTCTCTCTCTCTCGTCGGCTTGCTCTGTGATTAACAAAGTCAACAATTATATTTGGTCACTGCTAAGCGCGCAAAACAATTATTATAAAACGCGCGGCGACAAGGTGTAGGTCACGGATTTCGCAAATATGTGCGCGCATTATTTAATGTGTGTGCAGAGGTGCTGGCGCAGAACACTAAATCACGATGTCCGCCTTGCAAATAATGTTAAACTGAAAAAGCAAACAGAGGAGACTTTTGGTGAAAGATTGGAAAAATGTGGCTACAGCTCTATTTTGCGAAAAGTATTGCGTGCCATTATAAAAATTTTTTGTTTCAATTTCCAAATTTTAGCAATTGCAACCATTGAAATCACTGGAATATATATAATTTTTGTTTTCTTTCAACAAACATTCCTACTCTGATATAACTTAAAATTTAAGTGATTAAAATAAACCAACAATTGTGGACATAACCTACAATAATTAGTGAAGGTATTTATTTTTTCTAAAAAAACGTGAACCGCTCTGTTACAATAAGTAGGTTAAATAGTCTATAATTTGAAAAGTGTGCTTTTGTTATGTTCTTAGAAATAACTATTAGTCTCCAAAAAACCCACGATATTAAGCAGTCGACCTTTTATAAATTCGTTAAGGTAATCTGTTGCCTGAGATTAAAAAATAAACCCCTAATTTTAAGTTCAAAGTTGTTTGTAACATTGATAGGTTAAATAAATACTTAAAAAAGCAATTAAACTTAAAATCTAGTTTCCAATACAAAAATTTACGAATAAAGAATAGCGATGATAATTAATATTGAGACTTTGCAAAGGTGAGATTTTTTATTTCTAACAATTTTTCGTTAAAACGTCTCAGATATAGCATCATTCAACTTTTCGTGATTTTATCTTATTTTTATTCGAAATAAAAATAAAAATAGAGAAGTTTTGAATCTAGTTAAAATTGAGAGGCTTTCTTGCAAGGAAGATTTATTTAAAATAATCCTGATAACCCCTCTATTGAAATTTGAATTTGAAAAATAAAATAAAAAATTACATGAATTCAAAACTGGTGGTTAGATAATTATATATGATGCAGCAAATATTCAGCCATGAACTCATTCGTGGTTCTTAAAAAATTTCAACAATTTTAATTTTAAATTTCAAACATGTAATTAACTAAATTAGTCCTAGAATGTTGGCCAAAAAACGTTTTGGCCACTTTGAGTTAAAGAAAAGTGCTATTTCTTTATCTTTTTGTCTTGTTGTTAATGTTATGATATTCAACAAATTAAAACTACTCACAGACCGTTAGAAAAAAAACCAAAAATTGCACATGCAGAATATTCCAACAAACTGAATTAAATTTAAATTATTACAAAACATGATCTCTCGATTTCATCGTTTGTGATGATTTTAATTTTAAGTCAGTTTTAGGGTAGGGGCTACTCACGGTTGTGCAATGGCCGCGGTGGCGAAGAGGAGCAGCGGCGCGAGCAGGCCGAAGAGCATGTCGTCGACAGGTGAGCGCGATTTACCAACTAACCGTGCAATGCACACCGTGCGAATCGACTGACTAAAGGGAGCCGCCGCGGAGAGCGCCTCTGCCTTTCCACAGCCGGCAGCGAGCGCAATACGTGTTGTGTTGTTCTTGTGTGCAATCACAGCCGCCGATTGCCGGCGATCTCGCTCTTGCTCTCTCGCACACACACTTTCGCGTGCATACTGCACCGGCGTTCTCCTCCACAGACAACAATGGGGACAAAACGTCTAACATTTTTTCTCGCATTCTCAACATCTCCGTTCTCAAAGTGGCCAAAGAGCAAGAAAATGATTAGTTTTTATATTTTGTATCAAATATTCACGGAATTCAGGCATTCGCACATTTCAAATGTACCGTGGCAATACTTGAAGAGAATTCTAGCTAATGAAAGTATCGCGGGCTCATCAAAATGGCATAATATTCACAAATACACTAATATTAAAATTCAAGTAAAAATTTGAGTTACTCGCAATTTGTACTCTCAAACAACGTAAACCCATTTAAATTGAGAATGCTTTCCCCAAGTAAATGCGGGTAAGTCAAGTTTAATTTATTTAAGATAACAACAGCAGGCATGTGATAATTTCCATATTATCATACAGGATCAGAAATTATTAAAATATATAAGATTTTCTTCTCTCAGTCAGTATAATTTTTTTTAACTGCAACTGGTAGGTTTTGCAGTATTACAACCCAAAATGTTAAGCGGAAAGCAAAATGTTATTAATTTAAATATATGTATAAATTTCTAATAACAATATTAAAGATAACTAATAATGCATTTTATCTTAAACGTACAATAACAGCGCAATAAATCTGCAATAAAATATAATGTTTTATTTTTCCTATCCATATATATTTAATGAAAGGTCTTAATCCTTTATTCCGTTAAATTAATTATAATTTATCATCTAAACTACCCAAACTGAAAAGTGCAAAAAGTGAACCAATTTTTTCATTTTATTGTTTTTAAGTTGAGAGAAAAAATTATAATAAAACAGGAATGTTCATTAATCATTTAATAGTTAAAATCGACGATAGATGAGAATACAGTTAAATAGATAAATGAGTAATGTAAGCCGTAAGCCGCAATAAAATCAGTGAACGCAAGGGAAATTTTTTGTCGCGAATGTTACACCTGCTCGCACCTGCCGAGAAAGTCCGCTGACCATCCACTAGGAGCGCTGCAGCCGGTAACACGTTCTTCAACCAAGCGCTCCTAGCGGCAGGCAGCAAAAGTCAAAAGTACCGTAACACTTAACACGAACGAGGGAGTGATCAGCAGCAACGAAGTAACCGGTTGACCTGCGTCGCCATTAAAACCGGTCTTTATCCACATGACTTCAAAGGCTTTATAGCCGCAAACCTACTACCGTTTTGGAGCGACCGGTGACTCTGGACGCACCGACAGCGGTGCAGGCAGCTGTCCGGGAGGCATTGCAGCACACTGAAGGTGGAATTCGCTACGGCCAAAGCGCAAAACAAATCTGAGGTGAGTCTCGTTTGCCGGTTTTTGCACGAATTTGGGTTCGTGCTGTGTTGGACATCCGTTTCTGTCGTTTTCGCCCTTTTGCTGTCATCGACCTAGGTAGGGGATGCTTTTGCTGCGAGCTGCTTTACTCGGCGGAAGATTTATTACGGGATATATTATTCGTTTACTGTAGCTAGGGTTCGCAGCAAATAGGGGGACACCGCTCCCGAGTACGATGACTCACGCAGGGGTCGGTTTCTTGGGTCTCGCTCCAGAAAGAGGAGAGCTTTGCTTTCTTTCAATCTTCCCTTGTGTTTTACGCCAGGCTGCGATATTCCGATCGGGCATTTAAGATTGCAGCGCATTTATTGCATGCGCGCGGAATTCTTATTTTTAGCGTAGCCGTATTCATTTTATCCGCTGCAGCTGGTGAAAGACAAACTCTTTATTATTAACATCCTAACCTTGGAAAGATTCCAAGTTTAGTCTTGCCGCTTGGGTGTCAATTTGTATCTTTTTAAGCACTTCCGCGCGACCGAGTGCATAATTTTGTTTTGTCTCCAAGATAAAGACGCTTCTAAAGTAATTTATAAATTAATCGAAAAATAATTACCCTTAACCGTTTTAGTTCATCGTGAAGTTGTTTATACAGTGATCGACTTAAATTTCAATGAAAAATAGATCCTAGTAGACATAGTCATATTTTTTACTTTCTTGTGTTTTCACGTTTTTCACAGCAATTAACTTCACAGAATTCAGTTCAAAAGCAAAAAAATTTCACTTTGGACAAATATTTTTTGTGTATGAAAGGGTGCTCACTTAATTGTGGCATGAATTTGCATCGATTGGCAACACTATGCTAAATGCCTTCACTTAGTTTACTTGGCGGAAACCTCAAAGTGTTAGTTAGCTGCGGTTTCTAGCAGCCACTGGAATCTATCTCATTCTAAAATTCGTGTGGTGAGCGGTACCAACTGTTTTACATAAATATAATCATAGAAACGGTGCATATTTTTGCAAATGCAATGAAGCAAATCGCTATTTAACAGCTAACCGTAATACTTTTAGGACGTGTGCTTAGTGAGAAGCTGTATTTAATACACAAATCATTTGCCTGATTGTGAATTAGATGGACATGCATTAGTGGTTTCAGTTGCTTTTTTATAAAAATTAAAAAAAACTTTCATGACTGAAAAATAAAAATATTTATTTCGATATTAAAAATATAGTAGAGGAACTATTTGTATCCTTGGCGAGTGGTCCATTGAGTCAATTGTTTGTGAAATTTAACAACAGTTTATCCATACAATGTTCAATAATGAAATCCGGGCTGAAGAATAGTTAAATTCCAGATTTTGCCAAATATATCGAAAAATTAAACGGTTATTTACCTATGATTGTCCCGCTTGATTTCAATCGTTCTCGTCGCGAGCTATCCAATGGTCTGAGAATTATGATATAAATGTCTCTTCTTCTGGTGAAATAAATCGTGATTTCCGATTAGGAGACAGTGCTCACCGCTTGATTTGTGTGCAAACATTTGAGCCGATTTTATCAAAAATTTAAACAGCAACCTGGGAAATTTTTAAGCTTTTCCCCTCATTTTTAGATATAGTATCATTTCAAGTAAAGATGAAAATGATTTTTTTTTAAAAATACCAAATGAATAAAAAACAAAGCCTTATTTTGAGTTGGCTATTGTTTTACACTAAATTGGAGCCAGCTATGATTTTTAACAATGGTTTGCTCTTTAGCAGGAGCAATATTAGCAATGAATCCCATTAAAATAAAAATTTCCAGAAGTTTAAATTTAGAAGGATTTGTTTTCTATTAATGTCACATTAGTAATTTTTAATCATAACTTGCTCTAAAACTTTTTAAATTGCTGTTAAGTATTTAGAAATTATTTTATTTTGCAATAAAGCTGTTTTGTAAAATAGGTCAAAATAAGCATGTACGACTCAAACGATAAAATGTATTTTGCTTTAGAATTAATTAGAATGCAGTTCATCTGCTTAACCAGTGATTCTGCTTGTTATTTTTACCACGGTGCAGGGACAAAAAACTAATTGGAAACGAACTCGAGTGGACTGTGATGCGCACAATTGCGCGAGTGAATCACGCGGCGCACGATAAGAGCCGGGATTGTCGTGCTCGGTGGCTCCGCTTGCGATGAAGCACGCGTGAAATACGAGAGTAACAATAATTCAGCATATTTCGTTTCTAATCAGCGTGCACTCACTCGGCTTTGCTATTGCTGCTCCTATTTTTCCGACTGACGCGCAGGTGGCTGCTGCCGGCCGCTACTTCCATTCGCGAATATAATCGCTTCTCGGAACCGCACTCGACGCTGGCTTGGCTGCGCGCTTCTCGTTTCATTCTCGATTCCCAGCTGTGCATTTGGCAGCAAATTTGGGCCAATCGATGGGAACAGATGTAGCGGAATCAACTTGATAATGACGCCTCGCATTTCATTTAACGTGTGATTAAAAGTTATGATCTCGGGATTAGTAGAGTAGAGCGCTCTGCATTTTTATCTCGTCCGTCAAACTGTTAACATCTCATATATCCGAAGGTTACATTTTCACCTTCACTCGTCCAAAACTGAAGGATATTTAAATTATAATTCGATTTTAATGTGCTTAATCATTTTTAAGTGGACTAAATGGATTTTTTAAGGGGAAATGTTTTACAATCGATGTTCATTCATTTTTACTGTAATTGCAATTATAATAATATGGTGCTCTTTTTCTTTAACCTGCGATACATAGTAGGAATTTTCGGGAGATGGAGTTTATTTTTGGAGCATTGCTCTGGCTCTATCAATAAAAAAACTAAATTATAAAAGTTCATTTACTTTACGTGCAAAAATTAAAAGAGAAAATGTTTCTACAGCACTTTCCCGTACAATACAGCTAGATATAGTTGGGCCCCGCAGGCCTGATCAGCAATACTTCACCTGCAAAACAAAATCCATGCCATAGACTTGCTTACCTGCAGGGAGTTTTCAACCATTATTCACTGAATACGATTGACTGCATTTAACTGTCAAAGCAGATAGTAGAAATAAAAAAAGCGGCAATGTTGCCACCAATAACCATCCTCGCGAGAAAAAAATACCTCCTACAGATAGCTCTAAAGCCTAAATTTAAATTTTATTATTGGAATCTATAAGAAGAGTTCCAACTTTGTTACGCAATCGTAAAAAATAACAAATATTCCACTTTGGTGAACGGGATTCTGATATGATCAATTAGAAATTAGCCACACTGACTAGCGGTTTCTTTAAGTAAATATTTATTTTTATGTTAGAATCATTTCATCGTCAGTATCTTTTCATTTGAAAATCGAATGTTATTATGTGCTCAGTCACCATCCTCCAGGAGACGCTTCCGGGAAAAGGAAGTAACATAGCTATGGCAACGCCGAGCGGCTGACTGGCTATTCGGCTAAACTCCATCGGATTCTTGCCCCTCTCATTGTCAGTAATGGATTTTCTGCATAGAAACGCGCATTCTGCAGCCGATTCCATTGTAGTCGTCGTCTCCCCAGCTGTATATCGGAATGAATCAGCCGCTCATTGAATGTCGTTCTGCCAGCGGGGAGGAGGAGGGTCGAAAGTGCGAAATGCACCTCGTTGTTAGCTTCGTCTGTCGCTGTGTTATCGCGCTGAGCGAGCGAGACGGCCACAAGAGTTAAGCGCGCGAGTTAGTCAAAAGTGGATCGGGCCGTGCTTTTGGTTGGCGGAGCGGCTCCTCTGCATCGAGGGACATGGACAAAATCAGATTGCGCCTCCTGGCATGGCGCACAAAGGAAAGGTTGGCTCGCTTTTTTAACTCGCCGGCCGGCCGGTGCGGTGTGGTGTGGTGAATGCATGCTCGCGGACGGGGGTCGATTTTCAGCCCTCTTTCCCTCTTACTCGAGCGTGAACTCAAGTACTGCGCCCGTACTACGGCACACCGTGCTGTGCTCACTTGCTGGGACTTGAGAAAGCACTCCGCCGGGGGAAAAAGGTCGCGTCAGCTAGAATTTTGCTTTCTTCAGTTCACTAGCGCCGTGAACCAGACAGCCTCTCATTTTCAACCGCCTCGAAAAAGAAAAAAAATCCGCATTGTTATAGCGGCTCTTCTTGGCAGGCTTATATTTTCCTGAAAAGATAACGTGTCTCTTGTTTCGGTTTCGAAATCTTCCCCTCATTTTAGTTTAGTTTGCAATTTTGCCGGTAATATACAATTCTATCTCACTAAAGATTTAAAGAAAGAACAAGAGCATAATATCTACAAGCGTCTGTGTGGCCCAGACCAAAGGAATCGCGAATTTCCATCCACTGAATCTTCAAGTGCCAATCGAGAGTCAAAAAAGCGTCGTAGTTGACGTCACTTTTCGACACATGTGACGCAGTTTTCCCAAGAACTAAACATGTGTCTGTGTTGCCCACCAAGGAGTATTCTCTCGGGTTTCTCACTCTCTCAGTCTTCAGTCACTCACTCAGTCAGGCTGGCACAGGGGCTAGAAAAGGCACATTCGTGATTCCGGTCACGCTCTCAGCGTATGCCGCTGCCGCTCTCAGAATTTGTCAACAAAGCCCTTGACTAATCAGAGAATAATAAAGCAGGCAGCTAGTGTGAATCGACGCTGCCTCTATATCTCAACATTTTCCAAATGCAGTCATAGAGTGGCGATAAAGCGGTTGTTTAACCACAGTATCTCAAAAATAGCGCGTACCGCGATTATCTCGTCGAACAGCATCATCCTCGAATAAATTAAAAAAACCGCGCCTCTGTGACCACCTAGAAATTCCAACAAAGGAGGAACTGGCTGATTTATTCCACGGGCTTGTCAGGAAACGTAAAATTTGTTCAATCGCAGTCAGAAATCTGCTTAATAAGCACGCTCGTTCGTTTAATTAAATTTCATCGCTGCTCTGACTAATTGCATGTTTAAAAACTTTTTTCCGCTTCCTTGCCATTTATATTATAATAATTAATAAAATTATTATTGTTAATACAAGTTTACTCGCTGGCAAAATATTAGAAAAAAAAGAATTCAAAAGACAATCTGCGCTTCCAATTAAGCTCACATTCCCTAATTGATCTAATTAATCTCACTTTGTAGCAGGTGTTCCACTTCGATCACATAATAGACACATCAGGCTTAAAATAGAGCGTAATTTCAGGCGGCGGGACTCCCATGGGGGCCCAGTTCCATCAGGAGTCAATTTTGATTTACGGTAGTCTGCTGGAAGACATAAATCATCGCTATGGCTGATAATAAAACGCGATTTGTGAGTCACATAAAACGCCAAAAACGTCTGCGGGCACATACAGCCGGACATACACATTTCGACCGCAGCAAAACTTATTTTGAATTTTATTGCCGAAATAATGGAAAATTAATTACGACTGTTCGGTAATTTCATGCCTTTTTACTACTGCGGAACATCATTAACGGTCCATTAAACGTAATCAGGATTAAAAGTGCCAAATTTTGGAGTCGAAATGAGCTCAGCCTGGCCTCTGGCCTTCGTGCGAGCATCAGAAATTTTGAGAGACGAAGTTCAGACGCGCTCCAGAGTGGGCGCTGGAAAAATAAACTCGGGGCACAAAAACGCGCGAGCGGTGAGAAATTATTTTAAGTGCATCGCGACGAGAATTGGCTGCTGCTCTCGCGGACCAAAAAAGATGAGCCGTGACGTCAGCGGCGCTTAGAAATAATGTGTGTTATATTTATTTCCACGTCGCGCATAATGCACTTCACTTACACACGTTGCGACCGATAAAAGCGCGCTTGCATGCCAATAGAGCAACTATACAAATTGATCGGCGTGCTGCAGCCAATTATGCTAATTGAGTGCGCTGCTGCGCTTGACCAGATTGGACAAATGAAAAGGGTCGCCGAGTTGCAATCTAAAGACTTATTTACATGACCGGCTCGATTTTAATTAGAGCTGGAATCCGATATTCGGTCTGGTCGGGAAAAAAGCTGCTACGTGAGACTAGAACATCCACGCACTGCTTAATTAAGTAAGATGAGAGTGGATTACGTTTTTGCTGCTCTATGGGAGCACACGTAAATCATCAGTGAGCACGAATTAGAATGGTAATGAGCCGAGGCCATCCTAAATTTCAAATAATATTTTCATTGTACGTGAGTAGGAAATAGGGACGTTTCGTCTGGAAAGCTTTTTTGCTGTATACAGTCTATGTTGTTTCAAAAATTTGTTTTGACGAGATTAATGTTAACTATAGTTATTTTTGTTTGAAGTCTTTTACAAACGGACATTATCAGCCTCATATCGTACGATTTGATTCACAGTCAGCCGCAAATGAGTGATTTTTTATTATTTGGACACGCGAATTTGCACAAAGGCATTAAAGATGGGCAAATAAAGTTTCTTGAAAACATTCATTATTTTAAATCGTTCAAACGCTGATTGCACTTTAGCCAATTTTGTTATTATATTTCAAGCATTTGCAACTCTCCGAAATAACTTGTTTTGAACTAGGTGTCATGTTAACAAATACAAGTAAACGTAATAAAGCGAGCAACAAATTGGAATTTTTGTGCTCTCCCAATATTTGGAATTGGATTTCTCAATTCCAAAGTTACAAAGAATTTCAGTATCTTACATAACATATTGAGCCAAGACTCATTTTCCTGCAGTTGAAAAAGACATTCTTAACTTGTGACGTGACTTCAGGGCTTTTAATGTTCAATCAGAGGACAAAATTGGAACGCGACCAAACGAAAAAAAACAACGTCTTTGGCACAAAAGCTCTCCTTTATTCATTCTGATGGAGTAGTTGGATAAGTGAAATTCCATATTCAGCAAAGCGAGCGAACAAATAAATTTAACGAGACGAGCACTTATTCACGTTTGCTCAAGCGGCATGAAATTTATGTATTCGACTGCATCTGGACACATAATGAACGCGTGTGTTTGTTTGTGTGCTGTGCACGCATCCATGTGTACATATTTATTGATCGAATGTTGAATTCCTCAGGGCCAATGGTGTGACCATGAGTCTGCGAAGCAGGGGCGTTGGTTCCGGAGACCTGTGGCTGCAGTGGTTCTCGTGCTGCGTCACCCAGCACCAGGTAAACCGCCGAGCTTATCTCTCACCTGACGATTGTTCCACCTTAATTCGCCGGCTTCATTTGGCTTATCAACCTCAGCATGCCTCCGCGGAAGTTCCCTTTGTGCGCGCTGAGTAAACTTTCAAGTCGCTCAAGCAGATAAAACGATTATTGCACTAGGTTGACTCTATATAAAACACAAATTTTACATTTGAGTGCACTTAAATTAGCTGCGAAGTTAAAAATTTAATGAAAAAATTCCTGTTTGTTAAATACAAAAATTGTGCATTGTTACATACATAAAGAAAGTTTCCTTTGCGTAATCAGATAATATTTTTTACAAATTGAAGTTTAACTGTAAAATTAAAAATCTAAATGTAGTTAAACATGAAGTAGTCATCATGTAGGTTGAATAATTATTGTTGAAAATATTTGTCATATATATAATAATGCTTTGTTATATTTTTGTTAAGTTCTGGATGTGGATGTATGGGGCACAGTTGCCCTGCTGATCCGTAATAAACCAAATTTGAATCTATATATCTCCAATATTAATTTTAATGCAACTCTAGTAGATGGCACTGTGAAAACAATGATCTCATGCACTTTGTCATTTCAGAGGCCACCGCCAAGAAGGCGAATCGACCGATCAATGATTGGCAACCCGACAAACTTTCAGCACACTGGCCACATCGGCTCTGGTGACATTTCAAGAGACACCGGCAGGCTCAATGCTCTTCAGAGTCAAATGCAGAGCAAGGGTGGCTACGAAATGGCCGTCAAGGTGATATTTCAAACTTTGAATCCCCTTTTAAATTCGAAATAATTAAGAGTATACTCCAACTGACCGTATTAGCAAGAAGTAAATTAGTTGAACTCATTTCAGGCATGCTAGCAGCAGCGAATAAGACTTGAAAACTGAGAGATGAAGCAACGCCATACAATTTTTTACCCTCAGATGTGATCTGAAAGGACACAGTCAGTGTTGTTGTTATCAATATTGTTGGATTGAGTGTGATTTCCTGGCTGAGAAATGTATCAATCATTGTGCATTTAAACGCGAATAGTTCTTTGTGTAATTAGTTGTGCGTCCTGTGTATGACTTTGCAGAAAATGTGGACGAATCATAATGAAATAAGTTAGTGTATTAATGTTACTAAAATCTCCCATAACATAGATAATAGATTAACGAGTTAGCTACAAAAATTAATTGTTTAATTTATTTAAACGCCAATTTTAAGAAAAAATGTGGTGTCCAATAAACATTGACGAAAATGTAATTTGAAACCGAGAAATTTGTGTATTTTCATTAATTTACCAATATGTATTTCAGTGTCAGTTAAAGCAAAGCGGATCATTAATGAACTGAACTATATTTTTAGGATATCTGTGCTGTTAAGAATTTTTCTTGTTTTGGATCTATGTCTTGTTGGTCAGTGTCTGTACAACTGCTGATAACTTCAACAAACTATAGAAAACTCATGGCTTTTTAAATAGTGTTTGAAGACAAGATGGGCAGCAAAAATGAAATTTTAAAGATTTTAATATGATCATAGTTTATTCAAAAGTAGCTGTTTTGGCCCTCACGCTACATCGGAATAGCTAAATCTGCAAAACAAACCAAATCAAAGAAATATTTGCAGAGGATTCTGAATCATCGGTCTTTGACAATGAAACTAACGCAACACCTCTCATATGGATTACTACAAATAATTAAAAGACAAAGAGTGAAAAAAGAGAATATTTTGTCAACTTCTCACATTGTTTGATCTTTGGAAGGTGATGGGTAGGAAAATATTGGGGAAGGTGAGAAATGCTACAACACTCATTATTTAAATTTTATTTAAATTAAAATTGACCATCTCTGCATTTCACATAAAATGTAGCTAAGAATAAATTTGATTTTTTAGAATATGTACTTTAAATGCTGTACAAAATACATTATTACATATCCCTTTGATTTGGAACGCAAGGGGTTATTTCTATACTTACTATAACAAATTACCTCTAATCACGCATAGTATTCACAGAAGCATCAAATACGGTCATTATATATTATATATATATATATATATATATATATATATATATATATATATATATATATATATATATATATATATATATATATATGTTTATTATAAAACAAACAATATTGTGTACAACTGATTTTATGATAGAAGTATACATGGATCAATTTTGTTCACTATTGTCTGAGAGGCCTGCGAAAGACTGGTTTTGTTTTTATCGCAGACAAAGAAATGATAATAGACTAATATATCTTCACTCTGCATGGATTACATTCACACAAAGACAGAGATTCACAGTGAAAATTATTGTTTAAAACAACAAATCAGACAGAGGCATGTCTCGAGAGCGCGTACCTACGGTCAGCACTGTGTTGAATTTAAAATTTTATGAACTTACTTAAATTACATATTTTATTTCATCAAAGCATCAAGTTGCAGTAACCAATTAAAATAAAAAGACCATAAAAACCTTTAAAAAAGGATATACAACTTAGATATATATGTATGCAACGCTCTTATATCACAGCTTAATGGTTTTTTAAATTTATGATCACGATCAGGTCTTGAATCGAAACATTATGGTGGTTGCATTCCACTTTCCATTATAGAAAGATATCCCAAGGCTAGCTTGCTGTTTCTTGCAGTCGGTGCATCTAGTGGCATAGCCAAAAGCTAATTCATCCAAGAAAGAGAGTGCGCAAGCCATTACCCCTCGGAACAAATTCATCCCGCGTTTCCGCAGCGGGCAAAGAATGTCAGAGGAAGGCGTCTCTCTCTCAGGCAACAATGGAGAGCGCACTGGGATTAGATGCGGCTTGTTTGCTCGCCCGCGTTGCATGTTTTGTATCGTCCGTCGCTTGAGGGCATCGGCCGAGAGCGTGCGGGGGCGTTCGCCCTGCTCGCGCCAATCTGGACCAAGCGAAGCGAGCGCACAACAAGAGGCACACCAACCACACAGCAATCATGATTTAGATAGCTTTGTGGAACTCAGCCACTTATTTAGCTTTCGCTGATATCAAAAGCATCTACACACTGCATTTTAGATGCGCTGGCTGTTCCCATAAAGCGCTGACGGCGAATTCGACCCGCTTTACCAGGAATAACATCAAAAGTAAAAGAGAAAGTGGCTTCTGAAGATACTGAAAATGTTGATTTCATGCCAAAATTTTAAATTTTTTTTTAGTTTAGTGTTGTAGATATAGATATTCCCAACCAAGGAATTTTCACCGTTCGCCATTTCCCCATGTTGTGGATTTTCGTGATGTTATGTAGTCATAAAATATTCATACTCGGTGATGCCAGTTGGAATACAAAGCTAAGCACTATATAATTTATACCTCCATCCCAGTGACCTTTCCTGTTTCCACACTAATAACGAAGCAGGCCAATTCCACGTCTGTTTTACAGCCGAAAACAACAACTGACTGAACTTGATAGCCCTCTTTTCGGCTTCATTCGCGCACAGAAACGACTCAAACGACTGTGAGGGATGGTCCGTGTTTGTGCGCGAGCACTTTGAGGGAAAAACAACACAAATAGTCACCGTCCATTGTTTAAATTGACAACGTCACCGTCGCCTCTTTTTTATGGGAGAGCCAAAGAGCAGCTTCAGCCTTAGTAGCTTAATATTGCATGCACGTCGAGAACAACCCTTGGCTTGAAAAGGTCTTCTCTTAACGCTGGAAATCTCGGTGGATAGGATGCAAAAGGGATGCCGAGCGCGTGTAAAAGCAATCGCAAAGTTCGCCTTTCAAAGTTGCCGTCTGGAGACACACGCGCCCGCGCGCGCGTTGAGAGAAAAATCGAGTTTCTTGCGAGCAATATGTTTCTCTTGTGATGAAAGGGAGATTTGCACCGAAGCCGGAGTTCACTCATTGCAGTGTGGAAAAAATTTATATCCAGCAATTTCTGCTGAGTGAGCAGAGACAAGTAGGCCAGAGCCAGTCAGAACGAAAATTATAAGTCTGTAGTGTTGCGACGGCTGATTTCCTCTTTCCTCTTGCTCGAGTACTTGTGCCTGCAGTGCGGTATGTTTACCAAAGTTTTGATTAAAATGACGTAATTTCAACCTACAATAAATTCTTATGAAGAAAAAGGAATGAATTCTTCGTAATGTGGCGCCTTTTCTAAGAACTTATGGCATTCTCTTACGACATAACATAAATTATAACGAAAAAGTGCAAGACGTGCCACGACCGGAGGCACTTTCATTATCCCACAACATAACCAAGCCGCGTCCTAATCATTTATGTGGCCGGCGCGACAAGTTCATTTGCACAGCTTGTCATCTCTAGAGGGCAATGAGTTGCAAACGCGCAAAACGAGAAGGGACGACGAGCTGCTTTGGAAAGGGAGCGAGCTGGGCATATGGATGAATGCGATGAAATTGCCTCGATTCAGAGTGTTTCAGGGAAAAGCGGTCGTCGTTGCATTCGCGCCGAAGGAAGCACTTTTCATCGCAACCGTTCTGGACAAAACACATAAACGAGACAATCTTCGTTCTCTTCCGATGCGGGTTTGGCGCTCGCCGTGGAAGCGGTGGCGATTTTGTTCGAGGTGAGCCCCATCGCGGTAAGCGCAGTCCACCGACCCCGTCGCTGCCCTATTGGGATCAACAAATGGCATATCCACTGCTCGGCCGACGCTTCACACTATACATTTCATTAAAGAGAACGCGATGTTCGAAGGAACACTCGCGAGAAAGAATCGCGGCCGCACGCGATGGATGCATTCATTGCAAATAAAATATAACAATTAGCTCACGCAGCTGATGTTTTTTTAAGAAAGAAAAATTCAAATAAATAATTCAAGATTGAATAACTCATTGCGTTGATCAAGACTTTCGATTATTATTTTAAATCCTTTTTGGACAACATTCGTCCACCCCTTTTTGTTTAGGTCAACGTTTAATTATGAGAACCACTAATAATTTATCTTATTCAACATCTTTTTATTTTTTTCTGTCTCAATTAATCCTTATAACAGTCAATCCTTACAGTAATTGTGAGATAAAATACATATAAACCCTGACAAATATGTCAAAGCATCGGTAAACAAAACTAGATGCCAAAATGATTGGTGGAGTATGAAATAAAAAAAATTTGTTTCATTTTAATTATTCATGGTGCTTTTTCATATTTTGTACCACCTATACGTTAGAGTCCCCTTTTTAACTTTTCTCGTCAAAGCATGCAAAAAATTATTCAAGCTCTTTGAAAGCCTTTGAAGTGCCACTACATAAAGAGAACAAATTTTTAATTTAATCAATCTGCAAACTCCAACACGCGCAATCTCTCCCATCTTCAAAGGCAGAGGCGGACGTAATTCCCAATTCTACGCAGTGTCGAAGCAAAACGAAATCCGATTGAAATGTATATGCAACCGGCTCGTCAGGCGGGTCGAGCGGGTGGCGTAGCTGCGAAAGCCTAGGCGTTTCGTTGCAACCGCGGTCCCAGAAGGCCGGTGGCGGCGATTCCCTTTTCCGGGCCGGACCAAGAGAAAAAGAAGGGCTCTTGGGAGCGTTCCTCAGGACGAGTGCGCGCGCACCCTTGCGAGCGGCGGCATCTGACAGGCCGGCGGGGTGAGCGAGCGAACGAGCGGCAGTGGAGCAGGATGCGTCGCCACCGCCGGCCGCCCCGTGCCCTCCTAGGTGAGCCCTAACGCGAGCGCATACACGAACGGACGTGGAAGCGCGTGACCCGATCTTGTTGCCCCTGTCTGTCAAAGCCAGATGTCTGCTTTCCTTTCATTTTTCACCCCGGCACGCCTCCAACGCGCTCTCTTTTTTGCCATGTTCAAATGTTTTCTGTTTTTTGTCACAGGCAGATGCCGAGAGATAAACCGACGACCGTAGAGGTGAGTACCTATACGCTTTCTCTCGAAGAGCTTATTCTTTTTTTGTATTCGGAGCTAAATTTGGATCGTTTTGCTCTTCTTACGTGATGCTTCACTTGCCTCATTATTCATGCACGGTTTCACATGGCAGCAATTAAATTATACACTGATTCTGAGGAGATGATCAATATACACGCAGCCTCCTTCTTTAAATTGAAAGTGGAGATACCGTCTTCGTTTCAATGTTAATACGATGTGCGTATAAAAGCTATGGCTTTTGAGTAGCAATATCTGAGAGTAATAAATGCCGTTAAAAATTTAAATGTCAATCACCACCTGGATTCAAAAATAGACATCAATTTGTGCGAAGCATGGTTTAGTCACACACCGATGGACATAATTGTCATGTCATGATAGTCAACAAAAACATCGCTTCAATATCGCAAGGCGCTTTCTATAAAACTGATGCCATTATTGCATATTCGCACAATGAATAATCATCACACTGCAGTCATTTTGTGTATTGAACGCTACCATTTGCAGCTGATAACTGAATTTTGTTAACGTTCCTGTGAGCATAGATTTATCGATATTTACAATCTAAATTTGAGTGCTCACAGGTCCGAAGAAAATAGATTTTAAGAGTATTTTCAGTGAATCGCAATATTTGCCATACGTTAGTTTCTTACTTTTGATTAACGAATCGTATTTAGCGATTCAGAAATTAGTTTAAGCCTCACCCTTACTCTGAAGTAAGACATTCACAAAACATTGTGAGAAATGATCTTATTCTATATTAACAAAAGTTAAACAAATAAAATATGAATGCCATCATGAAAGTTTTCTAGTTTATAGAAATATTTTCCATTAATTGTGACTTAAGCTTACAGTTTTTATTTTATTTATTTATTTTTTGGTCAGATCTCAGACCAATGACAAAAACAGACAACCGTAATCACGGGGAGGAACTGAAAAATACTATTTTTCTTGCGAACAACCTGTGAAGGTCATAACTAATTTTTCTTTCTTAACATGGCCATGGAATATTTTTTGATTTAGCCAAAGTGTTTATTCAACCAATGTTTCTTATTGTAAGTTAAAAATATTAAATTACACACATACACTTGTAGCTAGTCCTGAAGGACATTCCGAAAATATCAACTAAGTTTTTGTTATATTGTAGCTCCACCAAATTAAAAGTGACCTTTCTTTGTAGATTTAAACACGCATGCCACTCGTGAAGATACAATTGCACGATAGAGCTTATTGGTGGTTCGCGACCTTTCAATGCACGGATAATATGAACTGCGTTATGGTTTCATGCCAAACAGTCTGATAGTTACGTAAGACCATTGGGAACCGTATATCCACAAGAAAAATGCGCTATTAGGACAAGGCCAACGGCTACATGCGATCCCGATTTGGTGCTCCACTAATGATCACCTAATTGCGTGATCAGACCTCTCTCAAAATAATGAGGCAGACGGATAATTTCTATGGACATTTCGATGGCACAGTGTTTTAGATTTCGTTCGCCAGTTGAAAGAAGAGGCTTATCACCTGATTGTTGTGCGCGCAACAATAGTCTCTCGGCGATTTGCATGCTCTCGTGGCCTGAAAAACAACAGAGTTCTTTATCTTTTCCTTCTACTATTTCGGGACGCGGAATCGAGCCGCGGCACGCAATGGTACATTTTGTCGCTCCCTTGTCAGCCAAGTTGGGCACATTTGGTGCGCCCGCGGCCAATCGCAAATTGCTTCATCTCATTTCAAAGCGGCACCGCCTCGTCAGACCGCCAATCAACCGCAAAATGACGCCGCGCGTATCAATTTGCATGAGCCGAAATTCCGCTCTGCACCTCTGTCGCAACGTCCCGTGTGCATGAAGTTCCAATTAGCAAAAAGCCAAGGCATTAACGGAACAAGAAGTGTGCATAAGTGACGGCGTGCGAAACTCGAAATAAAACTTCACGCTGGTCCGCCTGCGGGCTGCCGGGTAAATGAAATTAGTTTCATCCGTTCCTCCAGAGAACTTAATTTCCGAGTGGGCTTTTACGAAAGTTTGGCAAAGAACAACTTCCACGGAACAATTTGCATAGATAAGTTTTTAGGATAGAAACAACTTAGGCTAGTTACTGATAGAAGCTTCAATTATGGAAAAAACTTTTGCTTAAGGAAAATTTAATTTCAAATGTCTTCAAAATTAGATGCTTGAATTGAGCAACAGAGCGCAGAGCGCAAAAAGTATCAACTGCATTAAAACAAAATTTATGGGTTCAGAAATTTGTAACTGATTCCAAATCATATTTTATTTTGTAAGACAAAGAACAAAAAATGAATCGATTTGTGTAGCACATTATGTATTTATTTCACAGTTTAGTTTAAAAATAAAAAAATTTCAAGAAGAAGAATATGCGATGTCAAAAGTTAATTGTTGATCATCTTTGTACTTTTAGTTTTTAAAGCCCTTTTCATTCTCATGTACCTCCATTCTTGTGAAGCTCTTTAAAAACCATTAAACAAATTGGAATGACCTATTTCCAGTTAGCATCATTGAGAGATGACCGTTGATCAAAGAGAAAGTTGAATCTGTGCACTCTACTAATGGATTGGTTTAGCTTAACAAGCACTCCCGCATTAGTCACTGATATCTTCTCTGAACCAAAACTTGAAAGCACAAGTGCTTCAACAGTTGCTACAGCTAGTTACACGTTACTCTGCGGGGGATTTCAAAGTCCAAAACAAGCCACTGCTGCCAACCCAGTACCACAAAACTTCCCTGGTTTGGTCACGCGCATTATTGTTAACTTGAGCAAATCTAGCGCTCTGCCCTAACGTAAGTTGATTCTGGTAGTACAGAGACTACAGAGTGAAAAATGCACACAATTCAATTTCCTCTCGAGCTTGCTGCCGGCAGCGATGAATTTAACGCAATTACGTCTGCGAAATGCAAGTTTGTGTTGCAGCGCGCTCGTCGGAGAGGCGAATAACAAATGTTTGCGCCGCAATAAAAGCGAGCTGCCGAGCGAAAAATGCCGCGCCGCCTTAAATGTAAATTGCCGGTGTGCATTTTATTAGGTGGAACTAGTCGGCACCTGCCGTTCATAAATTTCTCGCACTGTCCCTGCTCCATTGGAGCCGCTGCTCTGACCTCCGGTGACCCGCGAGTGACCTCCTTCCATTGATCTCTCGAGCGCGCGGCCCCGACTCTTCGCCTCTTCGCAAATTTATCTTGAAGGCTTCTGCCTGCACGCGTTTGTTAATTAATTAAGTTGTTGTGAAACGTCTCCTTGTGTTATATATGTTTCACAGGAGGAGATAATTACAATTATTTGAAAAATGGACAGCCACTCTAATATAATCTTCTGCGGAGCTGACTTTTCCGATGAAAAGTCGGTGTGCGTTGATGCAAAAGTTTCCGTTTGTCGTTCGAGGAATGCGTTGAAAAGAAGTGCGCAATTGTTTCCACGATAACATTTTCTGCCTTTTGAACTCGTCGTCTGGTTTTAATGACCACTTCTATGAACTGACATCAATTTGTTCGTCTCATATGCACGTATTACGTAAAGCATGTACGCAATAATGATTGTGACCAAATGCCAAGAAATTTCCTGCAATATGAACAATAAGGTCCATTTTAAAAAAAGCCTTCGCACAAAATTCCATTTTTAATCATGCTTTGCGTATCATGATAAATTTGTTAACACACCAGCTTTCTAAAATGTCGATAAGTGATATAAAATTTTGTTAACATGCATGATATTTGAACGATTAATTAGATCGCGCTTGTCGCATAAAAATTTTTTATATAAAACAAATGAAAAATATATACGATCATTCAAACATGTACGTTTCTGGGATAAAACTTTTTGTTTTTAAAATTGTATAAATGTGAAGAAAATCCTATACAGTGAAGTTGTAAACATCAAATTGATGACTTTAATTATGTTTTCTGTAGTACATTTTAACGTACAGCAAACCAAATCGAATTATCCGATATGAATTTAAACTAGAGTTTTCGTTTTAAATTTGGCCTTTGGGGATATTTAACATAATTTCCTAGATTATTGCCAACAGGCGCAATTTAAATTTAAAAACAGATCTAGAACGTTCGACGGACAAAATTGATAAATGCACCCAATCCAAGCCAGCCAAAATTGAATCTCCATTCCTACTGGAAATAGGCTAATTTAATATTGCACTCAATATTCAAATAAAATGTATTGCGTAGAAAATTACGTGATTTTGAACAATAGCTTAGCAGTAGGTCGCAGCAGGACGCAATATGGACAAAGCTGCTGCATAATACCAGCGGCGGATAACAATTAAAATATGGAACAAGGCGTACAAAACAAACAGCGACATTTCCACAATAGATTCGCAACCATTTCCCGAGCAGAAGCGGGTCGCATGCACAATTAAATGCACACTCATACCGTGCCCCGACTTATACGTTTTGCTGCGCATTTTCTTGTTTGAGCATCTCGCCGTGAATTAATTGCGAGAGCAACACACCTTGGCAGCTGCGAAAACGGTACAAGGCGAGGCAAACGCCCGCGAGAGCACGAGAGACACGTTTGTTCGCTGCCTGAATTATGCACGGGGTGAAAAGCTACAATGGACGCTGAGCGCGTTAATATTTCATGCTGGCTCAGGTGTGCGTAATTGAAACGAACGCAGGCACCGTACCCCGTGCCCCTGTCGGAAGCTTCCGATGCCCGAACCAAAAACACGCTCATGCAATTTTAATGGGTCCTTTTTGCATGTGGGCCACGGCTCGTGGGTCAACCGACAGCTGTGTGCGCCGCTCTGCTGCTGCTGCTGTCTGCCACTGATGGCTGGTTAAACACGCACCGGGCGAAGGAGCACTCATAATGTTTGCTCTTCGCGTTTGGGTCTCTTATGAAATTAGCACCCCTGAGGGCTTGATTTGCCAGGAGGAAATATTTGCGCAGCACTTCTTTGCGACAACAGCAACTTCTTTGCTTCCTTGCACAACATCTGCTTGTTTGGAGCGGGAGAATTGGTGCACCTTAATGATCCTTGGGCTGGTGAGATAACAAGGAGCAGCGTTCCGTGGTTCAATAATCTAAGTATATAGTTTGGTATTTCGTTCAAGTTGACTTGCTTGGTGCTTCTGTTATTCTCGTTGGTTCGCAATAAAAGTCTGTCTCTTCTTTTCTCTCCAGAACACAATTCAAGCAGATTGGCAGTCACGAATATTCATATTGAATTGTATCTATGTTTCATTATTACCTGATAATTCTTTAAAAGAAATTGTTCTCAAAGCCCGACATGTCTAAAAAAGGACCAATCGGGCAATGACACATAATAGTGAAAGAGCCAGCGTTGTCTAAAGGCAAGTTTAAAGTCACTGCTCCGCGTTTATGATGATCATAATGTTGTTGTTTTTTTTTTTAAGATTGTTAATTATGTCAGGTTTTGGTAATACATGAAGCCAAGCTACCATGCACAATCATAATGAAGATTTTTTTTTAAAAACTAAACAATCCGGACGCGTCTCAGCATATTTTTCACGCGAGTAAACTTCTATCCACTTTGATCTGTTTGAGTAAAATGAAGCGGAAATTTCAATTTTTTATGGAACGATTCCTCTTAATAAAGAAAGGTGTTTACCAAACAACCCTGAGTCCGATTAAACCCGCATATTAATACCATGAGGCAGAATACATTTTAAAGCGTTAACGCAGTCCTGGGAAAGAACGTCGTCTTTGCATAAAACGCTAGATTTTTCTAGAAAGATGCAATGCCAGCGTATAGCGAATAGTCTCAGCCACGAAATTTTGAGGCAGCGGAGGAGGTTAAACATTTTTGCCGATGGCCGGAAAATCATTAAATAAATGGAGTTTGTAAAAGTACGTCAACAATTTAAATTTCTTGATTATTCGTGAATTTTTAAACATTGTGAACATCTTTGCTTTTCAGATTTATAATAACTTTTCTTTGACACACACTTCAAAGAATTGATGTTATGAGAATTTTATCTCATAGACGATAGAAATATCTTTTCAAACTGATCATGCCGGCTGATGATTACCAACCGCAATATTTATCACTGTTTCCCACATCCATTCAGAGCACTGAGAGGATAGACTTTGATTTCGCTTCATCAAACAATACCAGGCAATGTTCAAAGTTTGCCGCAGCGCGCGTATGAGCCTAATATCCGACCGCCACTGCAGCAATTTTCAAGTCGTGTTAAATTGATAAGACTGTTCACGGGAGGCGCAAAGTGAAAAGGAAGCCAAGAAATGGAACTGCGCGACTTGAGATGAGTTCTGCGGCGGCGAGATGATGAGAAATGGATTGAGCGAAGATCTCGTTCCAAATGGCCTGCAGCGCGAGAGCTCCGCTGTCGACGCTGGCCAAGGCGTCTCCTTGTCAACGCCTCGCAGTTTTCCAGCTCTCGGATGAGTTGACGATTAACGCCTTCCGCCCTAAATCACTACCTTCTGACACCGTGCTCGAAATGACCTAATGATCGAAATCCGAGTCGCAGAGTAGAGAAGCCCGTCACAAATTGAACTCAGCGAAGATGTGTCTGTCTGACTCGATAGATGGAAGACTATTTTTCATGTTTTCAATATCAAACAGGGGTAGCGAGTTCGATAATGGAACTATCACAACTTTTTCATTTCGGCATTCTTAAATTCCAAGGTGACAGTGCTGCTTAATACGGAGCAACACTGTATGACCTTGGAAATATTTGTCGCGAAAAATGCAAAAAAAGATTTTGGTATCTATTGACTATAATAACTTCTTGCAATTGGTTTCCAGAGAATGAAATAATATCCGATAAATCTCTGACGTGTTGGCAGCTACCTGGAATGTAATAACGTAAGTTCTGCTTAATTTTCGCCAGCCTGCGTCAACACATAACTCGTGCGAGAGCAGGAAGGCGAGCAAAACTTAGTCTGCGTAGTGTTGTATCTGATGGAAATTCAATTTCTCGAGCGCCTGCGGTGGCGCCGGCTGGTAACGCGCTCTGCACAATTGGTCACCGAAAAGTCTACCTTGACAGGCGGCTCGTCGAGCATCACGCTGGGTCAAACGCAGATTACCGCTCGCCGCACATTTTTCCGTTTATTTACCAGCCGGCCGGCTTGTTCGTTTGTTCCCGAGCACCCGAGAGTGTCTCGCGCGCGCAAAAAAAATATTGTCGATAAAATGGCGTGTTTGCCCGGGCGTAATTTAATTTAGTGCTGCTGCGTGCCGGCGGGACAAAAACAAATTTGAGAACATGTTTATTTTTTGCTTGTTTCCTCAACTCTGAAATAATTTCGAGTCGTCGGATGTTGCCGTTTCTTTTAGTTGAAACGTGATTTATCATCTATCTGCCTTGGAGGCATTTTGAATCAAATTTTGCGTATGGAAAAATGCCGCGCGCATTAATGAGAGAAGAGAAAATGCGGCATTTCCAGCTCTGTCTGTAATCCGACCGGCACAAATCGGCTTACATACCATTATATTTTTGGAGGGCTTAGCTGCCGCCAGCGAAAAAGGTTTTCGCAGAAATGTTTGTGGACTTTTGCACAGCTGTTTGCGCGATAAAGCTTTGAAGTATGGCAGGGATCTCATTAAGATTATCCAAGGAAATCCTCCACTTTTGCAAAATTATGCTGCTGACATCTTTGCATTGTCATTGAGCCTCTGCTGATGTAAATTTTAAATAGATCTTTCCTCGAATGACAAATTCGATCGGGTATAAGGAAGGATTTATGCATCCTAAACAAAATTCTGTAAGTGAGGGTGGTGAGGTTTGATTGGAACAGATTCCACATATCTAATGTGATTTGGTGAATATCTATTGAAAATGTCAATCATTTTATCCGGGAACGTTGCAGTCCTTTTTTTGAAAAATTCTAAGTTACTATACGAGTTGATGCAAAAATTTTAAACTCGCAAAAGCATCACTGAAAATGTGTAAATTATCATGATTGAACCAATGATCTACTTTCGAGTCTGAAAATATAGAGCCATTTTTGTTGTTTACGTATTGTCTGATACTACATACATCCACTAATTAATTTAAGTAAGAAATCAGTATTGAACATCACGTTTTCTATCAGGATCTTCCGTTTATTTCTAACACACACTCTCGAGGGTTGCACGTCGCTCTCATCTCAAAGTTGGCAAACACTCATGCCTGCAACTCGGTCGAATCAGCATTTTCACGGTGCGGTTCGGGAGGCAGCGTCTGGAAATCGGGGTGCCAGCAAGAAAGTTCATAAATAAGCTGAACGTGACTGTGTAGAGCAGTTTGTTTTCCAATACTTTGGTGTGCGCGCCGCCGGTCGGCCGTATCCCGTCCTCCGCAATGAATAATGATGAGAGGGTGCATGATTGGCGCTTGTTTATTGCTGAATAATCTCGGCCGCCGACGAGATGTTGACAAATTGCTCCTGATTACATAAAAGGGGGCAGCAATTAATAAAAACGAGAGAGCTGTTGACTCGTCGCCCCGCCGTTGCTCTTTGCCGTTCATCGCCACGCCGCGCGGGAGAGAAAAGAGCGCGCGAGCAGGCAGGCAAGTCGGATTCTGTTGCACCAGTCCCGCCACCGTGTGCACGTACACACACATTAATCAATAAAATACGCCGCCTCCCTTTGTGCCTTATTATTCCGGCTAATCCAGGCACGAGCCGATTATTAGCGGCTCTCTGAATAAACACAACGCACGAACAAGGATGTTGGGCAACCGCTTCGAAAAGCCAGCCGATCGATCACCGTTTTTCCGCGAGATCATTTTATTGTCTCTTTGTGCTGGTTCTGAGAGCGCTGAACCGGCCGCGTTTTGCGTGTGACGACGACGACGAACGCCGGGGAAATCCCTAGTAACGTCTTTTTGCGCCCGTTTCGTCCGACAGGAATAGATTTTACCGTCTGGCACAATTTCTCAACGCCAGAGCCGACCATTTGTACCGAAACGCAT
Organism: Cloeon dipterum; assembly: GCF_949628265.1. Classification (NCBI taxonomy): domain Eukaryota; kingdom Metazoa; phylum Arthropoda; class Insecta; order Ephemeroptera; family Baetidae; genus Cloeon; species Cloeon dipterum. The sequence continues at coordinate 15,308,235 of NC_088786.1, forward strand.
GACAATTTGTCTGGATCACTTCCTTCGGACATAGACCTCCATTTTATTCTGGATAAGCACACACACGGGTCTTTCAAACCCCTTTCTCTTTCCTGTGGTAGTTTTTCTAGCATGTAGCCACCGCATGTGTTTTTTCAAATAAAGCATAAAATGCTCTGCTTACTATCTTCATCTTGAACACACTTTCGCTCTCTGTACTTGCGTGCATTTGTTTTGAATCGATTTGATTAATCAGGATTGCTGTAATGATGACAAGCTCAATGTCTGATCCAGTCTGATTCATGTATTCAAGTATTTTTATAAATTACATTAATTTCAATTTATCGCTCAATTTCATTGAATTAATTACTATAATAATTTAGAACAACAGTCTCTGATGCTGTACTGCTCATTAAAATTTCCTTGTACTTAACTTGTCAGAAAATTGATTGTTAAATATTTTTTTCTTATTAATGAATAAGAATTTGTAAAGTATGGTGGACTCACACCTTTCGAACAACTCACACTTCTCGGTAGGATAGGGCTTGAACATTGATTCTTCCCATCAGACCGAGAAGTGTAAAGTGAGCGGAAAGCGTGAGTCCACAATACTTTATTGAATTCATAGTAATAACTGTCAGGGTTGCAATCCTGACAGTCAACGCAATTCAGAGAATACCCCATATTTCGAACGAATTCTCAGTTAACTTGGAGAGGTTTGACTAGAAATTTAAATTTTTAAAATTTGTTACGGTGAGAAAATTTGCTTGTGCATTAATTTTCAAACAAATCGAATATCCGAGACGTTCACTCATTTTCGTTTAGTTCTTATGCAGGGTATTGTGAAAATCGTGATTTGTGCAACAAAAGATTCATCTGGTCAATATCCTAGTTTTATTTCTCCCAAAAGGCGCTCAAAGTCCCTGACCAGTCTAACGCGCAAGTGGAAAACGCGCCTCCACCACAATAGGTCACAACAAGCAACATGGAAGTCGATCAACCATTTTTATGGTCTCTCTGGAGATAGAATGTCTGTCTGTGTGTCAATCTATGGGAGCGCAAGTAACTTTGCCACTATCTCTCCGTGAATGATTCGCGCACGACCCGAGTTTGATGGCATTTTATGGACGCCGGAGTAGAATGGCCGAAATTTCTGCGCGGAGTCTCCGTGCGCTTGATGGTGAATTCGCTGCGACAAGCACGGTAGGAATGTGTCGCATCGGTTTCATTTTCACGAGCGTCATTACACGCCGGTGTAATCACGATTATGCACTGGAGCGGCGGCTGGTTTTGCCTTGGGTGTATGCAAGTACCCAGCAGCAGTAGCAGCAGCGGGGTTGAGTACATGCTAACACACCTGCGCGCGCTCCACCCGGCAAACATTGGCTCATCAAAACCAGTCCCTCGGCGAAAGGTCGAACTGCTGCAGTTGTGTTTACACTTTCGACGCAAATCATTATTCCCAGGAAGGGTGAATGCACTCTCTGTTGGTAGGCTTGTTGATGGGCTCGGCTCTGCAGGGAAATTATGACAAGCGCGCCTGCTGCATTGCACTAACGAGAAAACATTGTGAAAATTGCTCACCCCCGTAGGCGTAAATAAATTCTTCCTGGGAAGCTCTCAGCGGGGGGGGGGGGAATCAGAGCTTATTCGGTGTTTTCTATACCTAAAAAATGCAGCTCGTGGAAATGGGCGTCCGTGTATCTATGGCAGCGTGATAATGGCCTTGTCTGGGATTGATCTTGAGACAGCACTAAAGTTAATAAACGCTCGAGACCTCAGCGTTTCACTTTTGCTAATATATGAAGAGCAGAGAAGCTCTGATTGAAATTTGATCCAATTCGCTTACTTGGCCCTTCAAACGAAATTCGTGGAAAGACGAGCAGTGGAAAGGAGAAAATTAATCTCGAACTCTTTTTGCACCGATGCTTTTGTAGCGCCTGAGGTTACGCCTGAGCACAAGGGTGGTCTTTTGCCAAACGGTAGCTGTAAAGGGCACAGAACAAGCGGCCCGGTCGATATCATATATATATTTCACGGTCTTTATTTGCCGCTCGCGAGCTTTCCCGCCGCTCCCGTTATTGCAAAAACGCCGGCAATATGAGAAGATTCCGACACGAAAGAGTGTATTGATTGCAAGGGGAGGTTTGTTTGTGCCCAAGGTGAAGCCAAAGTTTGTTGGCCGTCTAATGGCACGTGGTGTGGCGCCGGACCGGCCTCACTCAACCCCTGCTTTGTTGAAATCATCGCAGAATCTGCTGTTTATCAAAGGGCGGCGATTCAGCGGCGGCGAGGCTGGAAAAGTTTTCGGCCGCTGCGATTCGTTTTGCGCGGCTTGCTGATAAGCGATAACGAACTGGCTCATTCTGCCCACGAGTAAATGGGCTGGTTTTGGGTTTCACCCTCGACTGGTTGGGAAAGAGGGCGGCGGGGCGGCGCGCATGGCCTTGGGAAAGTAGCATCGCTTCTGACGCGATTTGTGCGACTCTCGAGCGTGCCAAATATTTTATCAGACGGGCTTTTATCGGCGTGAAGTTATTCTTATGGTAATTGGATTTAGGGCTCTTTTCGGTGCCCGATTGACGTTTATTGGATGCGACGCTGGTGCCTATGGAAGCGGCAGCTAGACGGCAGATCAGCGAGCGCGGGATTTACTCGCTCATATAATATTTTTATCCGTTAACTTATTTTGACAGGAAGTCAGCCAAAAAGGAGAGCATTAAATCGACAATAGAATCTGTGTGCGGGTAGTGCCTTTAATAGACTTTTTTGGCTGCTCCAACTATGAACAACCATATGCAAAGGATCTTTAGTTTGCATAGGTATGGGAGTGAAGTGTATAAAAAAGTACAATGATCGAACATTGTAAGGGGGAGGTCCCTCCTTCCGAGAGACCAATCAGGGTAGAAGACCAATTGGGACCCGCGGTGAGCTCATAGCCCACGAGACGTGCTTACAATTATCAGAGGTTCAAAAGTATAGTAAATTGTACAATATTTAAAAAAATGTTATGCAATTCATAAAATGTGCGGTATCAAAGGTTAATTTGCGCGTTAAGGTTAACTCACACTTGAAAGCTTTTTTCAGTTTAAAATTGCATAATTATCTTATTAAATAACGATATATAAGAACTATTAAATTTTAAATTCAAACAGTGGCATCGCAAAACCATTAGAAAGATAAAATTTACTAGGATAACTATGATTGCAAATCTGTCTGCATTTCATAATATTTATGTTGAGATCCTTTCAACGTCTCCAATAAGGAAACGGCAGTTCTCCTTTCACAGCAGCACAAGCCGTGGATCGATATACCTTTATCTACTCGGCCTAATTTCCTAGACGTTGCGTTTTTCATCCCATCCCGGTCGTTGCTTCTTCTCTCGTGTGTGCGAGCGCAGCTAAATTTAAACCTGGAAAATAAAGTCGACCAAGCGTGTCTGCGTGGAACTTATCGTGTAATGCGGGTCTGTGTAAAAATAAAGCAAGCTCGACACGAGAAATGTCTGTTCTCCTGAACTGGATGTAGCAGGGAGCGTCCAATGTACCTGCTGTCTCGAAAAGAAACTGTTTCGGCTACTTGCCGACCTTCCTTTTTTCCTTTATTTCTGGCGCGTCCCAAGGGACTAGAGCGCGCTACGAATTTACTTTCGACGACCTGTCCTAAAGCACTACAACTTATGTCATGCGAAAAGTTGCTCGCGTTTGTTTGTCTTGAGACACGTCTTCCAAGAGCGACAAATGTTCTATATTTGCACACCATGAGAAGCGGGACAAAGGCGCTCAAAACTTGCTAGAAATGGTTCTATTGTGCATTTTCGTGACTTCTTCTTGCATGCCATCTGAATGGAAGTTGCTCAGAAACACGCGTGGCAAAAAGCATGAAAAATAGGATTGCTTGAGGAAATTGTGGGAGGAATGTCTCGTTCAGGCACAATTATTGGAGAAAATGTTTGTAGAGACAATGGATGAAACAGCCACGTGTCAAAAAAGCTGTGAATAATCCAACTCATAAAATAGTGTGCGCGAATATTCATAATTCAAACAATCCCCGTTCCAGTATAAGATATGATATCCAAGATTCAGTTCTGTCGGGTTAAAGGGACGATTAAAAACTCTAACAATGAATCTTCAACTTTATTGAAAGTGTCAAACTTGACCCTTTTTATTCGCAGCATCAACCTTGTAGAAAATTCTTCTCTCGTCGGAAATAGGGTACTTAATCTCCCCTCACAGTCACTTTTTATTCTCTCTCTTTTGCTGCGAAAATAGCATCGGCGACGAAAATTGCCAAAAAAGACCGTTTCTTCCGCAACCGGCCTGAAGCCATTCGTGACGCGGTGGAGAGTAATCCCCAACGTGGCAGGCGTAAATCAACTCTCATTTTTGCGTCTGCGGGTGCGAAGTACACACCAGGGGCGGCATGTGCTTTTCAAGTGCGGAGCTGGGAGGGAAGGGCTACGTGAACCTGTGTTGGTCGGGTCGGTCTCGTGCCGGCTTGCATGCTGCAGTTGGATATTGATTTTCCGCGACCGAGCAACGCTTTTTCCATTGCTATCGGGGTGAGAGTCACGAAATTAACTGGAAAAATGGATGCTCATTCGAAAAAAAGTAACTGGCAATCACTTCTGAACGTGCACATGACGCGGGACGGCCAGTAAAATCATTGGCTCGTCGAAAGTGGGGCGTAGCGCACACGGCGGAAAGCGTCATCCGCGCCTAATGCGCCCTTCTGCAGTTGCATTATTCAATTATTGCATAGAAGCTATAATGAAATCATTAGGGTTGTTGGTGCAGGTAAGCAATTCCCGAGGTGATTTTTTTCCTGCGCTAAACCAATTAGGACGTGCAGCGCGCGGTTTTACTCAAAGCAACGCTCGTCGGTCAGATCGACCAGAACTGTTTGATGCAATTTGCAGGAGGGGCGCTGGTTTGCTTAGACTTAATTGTGACCCAGTTTCCGGTGCAGTAAATAATTTAGAAACGAGGTGGAAGATGGTAAGCAAAGTGCCACTTCTATGCACATCCACACTCTCGAGCCGCGCAAGGAGATGGCTTTCTTTGTTTTTACGGCACACTCCTCTTTTGCCACGCGGCCCCGTGTCAATTCTATTTTATTACGACTCGTGCTCTATTCGCACGCACAGACAGCCGTAATTACTATTTTGTACGTAGACAAGCACACGCCTCGATGGCTTTACAACCTCATTCCGCAATTATGCATGCAGACGAGTTCACGAGCGTACGAGAGCGCAAAAACAGAAAAAAACGGTATCTAGAAGGGGTTTTAATGTTTAAGCACTCAAACAAGGAAATTAACAAATGGCTTATCTATTGATGTGTTTTTGATCAGCATGGATGAAAAATCTGATCAAACAAAAATCATTTGTCCTTCTATTGAACTGGGCAGTAGCTGTCTCACTCTCAATCCCTTCTCTGCGGCACCATACATTAATTCAAAACAAAATTAACTGTTTAACCGTATTGAATTATGGTCGACCCACCATCAGAAACAATTGATAGCATTCATTCAAATAGAAAATGAGTGAAGAACTATGAATATCGATACCATAGTGACAGATTAATAAAATTCAAAACACTCATGCAAAAATATAATTATTTATTTGACAGCTAAATGTAAGTTTGGAATAATTAAAACTAGCTTTTACATTTTCCATTGATTCAAATATTAATTATTTAAACAAATCAAGTCTTACATTAATTGGACCTTGATTTTGAGAAACACTGGAAAGACTCAAGTCGAAATTTGAGCGCTTTGTTGACTTGCATGATATGTGGAGTCGTTAATTGATCATCACTGGATCTCACTCTAACGAACATCACCTAACTAACATCACTTTCAGCAAGCTGTTGGCTTAGGAGAGTATACAATTACAGACTACGAGGATGAGTTAATAATGTAACGCTTTTAGCGTCTCTCAAAACAACCTAAAGCAATCGAGGAATCCTTAAAATAAAGGCCACACTCGAAGCGTGCAAGATTTCGGGACGTAAGCAAAACATTTCGAAAGATTTGTCTTATACAGTTTTATAATGAATCAAGCTAACGAAATGCTGCAGAATTCTTGTTGCTATTAATCCAACCTTAGGAATGGACTTGAATTCTCTCAAAAGACCGCTTGCTCAAGTCATCAATGGGAATCATTTCAATGCATCAAATTATCTAATGTAAACCAAAATACCGATTGTTCATTCGGGATGTTACTCATTCATATTATTTATCCAAAATTGAAGAGTGTTCTTTAGAAAGGAGACAATCTTGAATCTCACACCTTTTATTTTTAAGTATTTTTAATTACTTTTGGAGCAACTTAAGATGCCTATCCAGCTCACGTTCTTCGCGAGAAAGGTTCATAATCTTGAAAAATTTCCGCTCGCTTAATTAGAATTGGGCGAGGTGAAACTCCCTCCGGCCAAATAAACGTGGCTCGTTAGTACAGCAGAGAGGTTTTCGCAGGCCATGCGCGACTTTTGATAAGATATGACGGTCTTCGCAGCGCAGAGGCGGCCAAATTGCCAGAGTTGGCATTACAGTAGCAGTGGCACAATACGCGCATGAAGACGTAATTTGAAAAATGGTTGGGCCATTATTGTGGCGGGCACGCGGGTGAACCTAATTAAAGTGTGCCGCCGATTCCGAGGCCGGGCGAAAGTGCGAGGCGCAGAGGTCATGGCCTACGCACCCCTTTGGAATTCGATTGCACGACGTCACCTAAAACTAATTATGCGGCTCGAGTCTCTCCTCGAAGCAGAACAATATAAAGCTGCAGACGGAATGCTGAGCAGCAATGCGAAGCTGAAAACTTCATTATCGGCAATCTGACGCGAGGAGAATGAAAAATTTTCGTTTGTTATGCGTGTTTGCGCAGATTATTTCAGGCCAGAGTGATAAAAAGTTATTACTTTTTTAGAGCGGAGAGAGAAAGGGTGAAATGCTGTTTTTACAGTTGCCGCGCCTCAGGGGAATTTGCTGCCTTCACTTTGCAAATGTTTGCCTATTCAAGATTTGTACAGAGAGTGCGAAAAGTTATTAAATTTCTCAAGAAGAATATCTAAATTTCAAAAATGCTCTGTGATGTAATTAATTGATTAAATTTATCTACGACACATGAAAAAGTCGACTCATTTTGTTACGTGTGTTTATGCAGTTCCTGCTTGTCATATTTTGCCTTTGTTCATTTTATTTTAATTTATGATATTCCCTGCCTGTAATTATTTTCATACATGAACAATAAACAGAAATTCTAAATATATTTTAAACTTTCTTCTTTCACAGAGCCAAAATTTTATTTATTTATAACTAGTATTTCAAATGGTTTGATGATATGCAAGATGTGAATGGACCAAAATGTCACCGAACTCAATTCTCAATTATTTCGCTGGGAACTATTATTAAATACTTCCGATTTCAACTCAATCCGGGAGCCTGAGGGAAAACACAGTCAAAATTAAGGATTAATTTACTGTACAAAGAGAAAAAATATTTGTAACTGTTTAAAATTAAAAATTATATTTACCCTTATTTTAAAATGTTTTAAATCCAATATCCAAGATAATATCAGCATGCTGAGGCTGAGGCATTATGTGCTAGTCGATTTGTACACGTGTTGAAACACTCTGCCATGTTCTAAATTTGAATCTAACTGTGTGCATGACGTTCTAGTTCGTGGAACAATATCTTCACGCTAACGAAATGTAAACAATATTGTTTCAGGAGCGACATGAGCGGCTCCGAGGCTGGTGTAACGAACCTTTCCAGCGCCGCGGGCCCACTTGGTAAGAGAGCGCGAGAGTATAATAATTCGTTTTGCCGTGTTGTGCGCGCCAATAACACCGTCTGCGTTCGGCACTCTGGAAAACGGTGGGGTTTTCCTGCCATGCACGACGCCCTTGAGTGCCAACAACGAGGCGCACTGCGGACTGGGGCACGCGACCTTGCTCGGGCCGGCTCAAAACTTTTTAAAGGGGATGGAGAGCTTCTCTCACGCGTGATCTCGACACCTCTTTTCGCACGAATCCACTCAAGCCTGCAAGATCCGAGAAAGTGCAGTTTGAAGTTTTACTCGCGTGTGCTGTTCAGTATTCGGGGTATTTGGGCAATATGCTAAAAATGCACATCTCAACAGATTTTAAAGCTCGTGATAAGTCGTTGAAGGCAGACGCAGTTAAAATTAAATGCAGCTTCCTCGGCGTACAGCGCGTTGTTTTTTTTACCATATTGTTATTGTTGCCCTAATTCAGCTAGAATGCAGTGAAATACATATTGTCCAAAAAAATTTAATTACTCAACGCTGAGGTTTAGTTAAATTAAAAAGGATTGGATCGCCTTGACCGGTCCCCCTTTCCCGGTTCGTAATACAAATTGCTGTGTGATCCACAATTTCCGGCACACATGTCATGTGCCATCTTTGATGAAATTTCCCGCCCTGACACTATAATTTCATAATGGGTGGCCAGTCAGTCTCGAATGCCACCGGTCTTTCTCACGCTCACCCAGCGTCTTTCATGGGGTGTTGGGTTTGTTGTTATTTTTGTTTCCCCCGGGTGGCTGTCAGGCTGTCGCTTGGATTGGAATTCTTGGACGATTATTTTCTAGTAAGCAGTGAAACATGTATCAAATCCATCAAAATTAAACACCGAGGAAGCTGCATTTAATTTCAACATTTCAACTCGAACAGCCTTTGATAAATTTAAATGATTAAAAATTGCATGGCGTGTCTTTCAATTGGATTTTGTAAATTTAATCTTCAACCCTCGACTAGATTAGCTTTTTAAAATATGTAAATTATTCCTGTGAGCGAGATTTGTTTGTTGCTATTCCATTTCTGGACTAATTTAGCATGCAGCAGCTCCTTTTTTAGTGAGATATTTTCCTCCATTGGCGTGAAATTTTATTTTCCCTTTGGCCACAAAGACAAACAAAATAGCTGTCCCCAGTAATCAACACTACTTGTTTTCAAGTCAGTGGAGAGTGGAGAGCAAGTCCCAACCCAGACTTCACTCAAATATGCCTCATACAAAGAAATATCCAAGTTGCTTTTAAAATCCACCGATGGGGGTGTGAGCGCTCACTCAGCCGGGGATTTTTCTGCCCTGCTCATTTTATCTCGTGCCAGAGGGTGGTGATGAGTTAACTCGTAGCCTGGTTGACACGATTGGTACGCTAAGAATTAGTCGATACAATTCAAAATCATTAAGATAGAATGTTTTTGTTAACTTTAAATTCCTTTAAAATGAAATTTTGAAATTCCAATTCTTCAACATTGCGACTTCTAACTTTGACCACAACATTCAGTGTTGCTGAAAAAACTTCATAAGTCCATTTTAAATATGAAAATATTAAACCGTGGATTATTTTCACTGGTCTGCTGGGTCTAATGAAAACATGCAATTCGCTCATATCAATTGGTTCGTTGAATTGCAGATCGAGCCGCCATCAGCAATGGAGAGATTATGATGGCAATCATCCGCGCGGCTGTAATTTCGTTCCTTGCTGTGCTCGGCTCAGCAATCAACCTGCTGGCATTGCTCATCTTCCTGAGGCGACCAGCGCTCAGATCACCATCCAACAGGTATTACTATTTAAATATTTATACACTATTCTGCTATTCATTTTCATTTATTTCCAACGGCCAAATTCGAATATATCCGCAATACATTTAGAACAATAAAAAACCTGTGATAAATTATCTTTGTCGACGAAGCCAATGTGTACAACGACTGAGAAGGACCAATTTTTTTCGTGTCTACGGCATGGAAGAATACATATAATGAACAATATGATCAGCAAACTATGAGATTTTTCATAAATGATTTGAATCAACATAAGATATATGTTGTTTTAAGATAAGTGCTTGGAAATTACTCAACTTTTAGCGGAACCACACTTCAAAAATATTTGGTTGGAAATTTCCTCAGTGTTATAACTACCCTAATTTGATATTAATCTCGCAAGTAATCCAATTAATACGCATTGCCGTAGTCACCGTTTTCACTAGCAGTTGCTCCTGTGTATCCAACAGCAGCTACTGTCGGTGGATTTGTCTCAGGATCTGCAGGTTCCACTGTTTCGCCTATCTGTTCGTCAGTTGCTCCTCCACCTTCTCCCGTGTCAATGTTCTCAGAAGCAGCTTCATCATTAGCAGCCGCAATTGTGGTTGCAACCTAACAAGCAAAGTTGTTTATTTTACATTTTATTATTTACAAGGAGTAATCTTGTCACCGATGCAGCAGTCGTTTGTTGCGTGGTTTTTCTACTATTATTCCTGGAGAGCGGCTTATTTGGACCGCGGCACGAATTTGTGCCACAGCATTTAATGATGTACTGCCGCCTTTTTTTCATCGCTGAGCCTTTTTGCGTACCACCCGAGACTACTGCTAAAATGATTATGTATTATATTAATTTGTTACTCCCTGTGTTCGGATCAATGTTACAAGCACCTTTTTTCGTCCCATTTTGCACTTTGTTGCCGCTTTTTTGAGGGTGGGTCGTCCTTTGTTGCGTACTTTTGCCGTAGCCGACGCAACAGTAGATTGCCTACTCAGCAGAGATTCATGCGAGATAATTGTGTTCGATCGATCAAAGCCTTCCGAGCTTACCACCACTAATATGCAAACCGAAAAGCACGAGGTGAACCGCATATCTAGACGACGGCGAGTCTTCGCATCTTTTTAACAGTGCTACACAAATGCTGCTCCAATGAGCGAGGAATGTTTGATTTGCACTGGACCAGAATTACAGAGGAATAGAAAGATGGCTGGTTTGTCCGCAGTGACGGAATTTCAACCGAATGCGCAGTATTATTTTATATTTTTTTCAGCACGTCCTCTACAGGCGCTTCCGCTGCATCAATATTTTGAAAACTAGAATTTTCATATTTTATTCTAAAATGCTGTGCAGGCAAATTTTATTTAATTAAGTGATGAAAATCAGGAGGCCACTGTTGGAAAGAATATTATTTGTTCTAGAACGTGACTTAAAACTAACTCAATATTGATTAGCGTGCAGATCAGTTATATATATTATGTATAAAAACACATACTTCGTCACTTTGATGCGCATGATATTTCAAAACGCACACTTTGCATTAGTTTTTGCTTAACTAATGATCACAAGGTATGCATTGCTGGAATTAATCGCATCCCATTCAATGAGAGGTAATCTGGATATCTCGAATGTCAATTTTGTTTCTATGCTTTGTCAGCTCAAGTGCGCATCCATACACAATCAACTCGAAACTGAGTATAAAAGATGCCGTACTTGCAGGATTATATTTAACTCCCTCTGCAATTAGTTTGATGGCATGTTTAACTCTTTTATCTCGGTTTTGTTTTAATTGCCTCCTTTTTCATTTGTTTTTAATCCCACGTGTAGCATGCTATCCTGACTATCAGCCTTTTTCCTCTTTGATGTCAATTCGTTACGACTGTATAGCAATCAAAAATAGAATGTCTGCTGCGTCATAAAGGTAAATTTTGGGAATTAACGTCAAAATGTAACTATAAAAAACTCTAAATGTTCTCGTGTTTCTAGTCATAAACTTTTTAAACATTAAAATTACATCGCGCAACAAGTTTTGATCGAATCAGTATGAATGAAAAAGATTGGAATTTTTTAAGAATTATCCAGTAGCATTTGGTCAACAGAATAGATTAATTTTTTTCCGTTAATTACTAAAAGAAGGTCAAAACCGTATAATTGGCGATAAAAAATAAAATCGAAATATGTGCTTTGCAAGAGCTTTTCATGAAAAATATTCCTCGATGCTCAACAGAGATATTTAAGATAATTATATGCACTATGCACTCATGTACTTAGGGGGGGGGGGACAAAATACTGTTTTTTATCTACGCACAATTTTTATCATAAAAAACTTTTTGAGACTGAGATCAATGAAAACAAGAGTCTTCGATTTTTATTCTATTTTGTTCTATTTTCCACGTATGCTTATGTCTAACAAATTAGATCAGCATATTTCCAAGCTTCGATTTTCTCTGCGCAGATTTGTGGTGAGTCTGGTCGTGGGCAACCTGCTGACGGCGGCCGTGTTGGTGCCGTCGACGTTGCTGGCGCGGCACCGAGAGCCCTGGCTGCGGCGTTCGCTCGCCGCGTCCGCTGTGTTCGCCGTGGCCGGCAGCGTGCTGTCGGTTGTGTGCATCGCCCTCGATCGCCACTCAGCCGTCCTCTCGCCCCTGCACTACTCTTCGCCGGGCACTAAACAGCGCGCCCGCGTCCTCCTCGGCGTCGCCTGGGGCCTCGCGCTGCTTCAGGCGGCCCTGCCCCTCACCATCGGTGCCGAACCTCCTTCCCTGATATTTCCACAGGTAAAATTAAAAGATGAACTAAATAATTTTTAAAAAAATATTTTTCTATTGAAAATACAAATTCTTATTTTTATGAGTGGAAAATAAAGGCATCTTCCTCGGTGTATATATTTAGCTGTTTTCGTTATATTTCCATAGAAATGAAATCTTCTGCTCTAATATCTAGTTTCGGCTGCTATTTGCAGCCCTAAATTCACGAGCTGCGGGTGAGCGTTGAAGTGATCTGTTCACAATTTCTGTAGAATATACACTTAGGAAGCTACCAACAAATATGATGTGAATCTGCCTCTGGCATCTATCAGCAAATTAATAAATAAAGTTCGATATGCTGCAAATTAAATTCCTGTTTAAATATAATCTTCACTCTTATAAAAGTTTCTACAGATATGTGATGGTACACAAATATGCATTCAATAAGATTAAAGCGGCTTATAAGAGCCCCGATGTTAAGGAAAATTACTATTGTGCCACTCTCTGATCTAATTATTCTATTCAGCTGTACTTAAGTGATAAAAAATTACAACTGTTAAGTGAAAACTGCCTTGAGCCAGATATGTTGCCTGGTCAACTGCAAGTAAAATTAATATCAGATTATTTTAAAATTAAAGCGACATTTTCCCAGATCATGAAGCGTGTATAATAAAGCAACATAAATTAGAGCCGCCATTTTTTAATTCATGTAGGATATATAATACTCTCGATTTTGTTGAATGTTCCTTCAAAAAAGGCGGACGATAGCAAAAATTCCAACGGCACTCAAAATACATTTATTTTCAGGTAAAAGTGAGAGTAAATAATATAGGTACTAATATTCTCTTGAATATTACAATTCATTTCATATTTAAAAATAAAGCATATTTAAATTAAAACTGAAACTGCTGGTATGCCCTCAAGTTATCATAAAAACAAAAATTAGTGAAACAGTAATTAAGACAGATTGGATCTGTGGTAGTTCTTTTACAGAAATTTTACCGTGACAAAAATTAACAATCAATAGAAACACTCCTCTCTTCTTTGAAACTGGATGTTTTCTCTAAATAATGTTTATTTTAATTTTTCCTTTAAGGTAATATGTATCGTTCTCTAAAACTGAATATAAATGTCAAAAAAATGAAGGCAAAAATAAATATGTTCCTTATCTGCCTTTCAGAGCCACACACCATTTCGGATAGCATACGCGAGCACGATGGCGGGCCTAGGTCTGGTCGTGCCCCTCTTGGTGCTGTGCGTCATCTACACGCGGATGTTCGGTGCCGCGCAACGCAACAGCGAACGTACGCGGCGCCACAGCGTGACCGATGTGGTGGCGCTGACGCGGCAGGGCTCGGTGTTCTCGCGCGAGGAGGGTCGTGCTGTCAAAACAGCCGCCATCGTGGTCACTTCGTTCTTGTTTTGCTGGACGCCGTACTTTGCGGGACTACTCGCCGGGCCCTGGGCCCCGGCACCCCTCGCCCTCGTCGCGCTCAGCGCTGCCCTCTCCAACGGGGTCGTCACGCCATTTGTCTATGTTTTCAGGTATAATATATGCAAATTTATTTATTTTATTTTACCCCTTTTCAATGAAAAACTAAGAAGGTGTTGGGGAGGTTTGGCCTCATTAATATCACTTCAGTTAATTCATATAATTATTAAGAAAAATACGAGAAATGCATAAAATATGTGAGCTCAATGTCCAATAGCTAAGGAAGTTAGCTCTTATTTCAGAGTAAACCGAGGTTTTTTTCGAACATCGATTTCCACTCTTTTAAAAGATCTGTATAAATCTAAACAAATAACATTAAATTTAATTCAGATTGATAATCACAATCAAACCTGACTAATGGAATTTTAGGTTATTTTTTCGTTTTGCGCTAAAATTTAAAATATTTTTACCGTGCGATATGGTTTTAGTGTTGAATTATTTGCTTTTGTACGTTGACTACAAATCTGTATTTACCCTATGCATGGCCAAACAACGGAGCATTGTTGGTGTTATTGCTAATTCTTTAACTAAAAAAATACACAAATTTTCATTTCAAGGAATTGAGAATGATTCGGGAAATGTGGATTATAGCATATAACCCACTTTAAATAAGAATGATTCACACCCGTATTTTGCAATTATTAAATTTTCATTCAATAAACTGTCAGCATTTTCCCCTTATAACTCTGTTATACTATGCGTATAAATGACTGTGGTAAGCGGAAAGCACCATTAAGCTCTGCGGCTTTGTGCAATTTTGCAGAAGCGAAGCAGCAAGACGAGAGGCGCTTTCCATTTTATGTTGGTGGAAGCCTCGCGTGCCGCCAGACAAATCGTTCTCCTCGGCGAAACCGGCGACCACTATGAGGATTCGTCCGCCTCCACTTGGCTACTTTGACACCTCCACAGAGCAAGAGTCCATGTCGGTGCACAGCTACAACACAGATTGCATCACAAACGACGCCATCAAGAGTCCGCTACACAAAGAGGTAGGCTTGCCAAAGGTACGTGTGAAATCTTTCATCATAATACATAGTCTGCTAGAGTACATAAAACGATTTTAATTCCAAACTTCTGCAATGCCACTTCAATAATTTTAACTGACGAAAATGACAAAATGATGATATATTTTTTAATTCCTCAAGTTTTGAGCGTTGCAGAGCCCTGGACTCGTGTCATTTACGGAAGGCTGAACAGATATAGCTTTTTGGAGAGCGAATGTACAAAAACTTAAAAATTTTCAATATATAAACAACTCGCATAGGACCGGAATTCCATTAAACCGAAAATCGCTTCCACATAGTATTCCAGCATTAGCTATGTGCCAGCAGAATTTCTAAGGATAGTTAAATTTAACTTCTACTTCAATGGAGTACCAATGGAATCACCAGCCCGTTGGCTCGCATTGTTAAGGCATTCTCACGAGTGTCAAAGCAATAGGAGGTATTTGAGCAGTTCGGAGATCTAATACTGGCCACCCAATGTCAGAGATGGCAAAAAGTGGTTAGTTTAGTGACTCGAATTGCTCAAATTGCTCAACGGGCTGGGAGGCGCACCGGCGCCGACTCGCTACTTGCTGGTTTGCACTTTTCCAGCATGCGTGATTTGGCTTCACGGGACAAATGTCTAGCGTTTCAATGCAGTCCTCGGTGCGGAGGCAAGTGGCCCTTGAGTGGGCTGGGTCCCTGTGCGGCCTGGTGCGCCCATGTTATCCGTTCGCGGTGTTATTGGGACCCGGGTTTCAGCATTCGTGCTAGTGCAGTGCGCGCCCTTCCCGGTCCTAGGACAGGGATAAAAAGAGAAAAAAAATGCAAAATTTAAATTATTCTTGATGTTTGATATTCATCTCAAAAGTAATTAAGTGTGTGCTAAATGATTTAGGAAATATTTACGCGCTATTTGTAAAAATTCCCATGCCTGGTATTTAATCATCTCCTCAATAAACACTATCATAAAATAATAGCTATTTGATAATTCGTACAAACGAGATACTGTCGTGGGGAGTGGGTGGAAAAATCTTGACTTGGTAAAATCGTGACAAAGGTTTGTCGGTCTTAGAAAAGACTACTTCCATTCAGCTATGTGCAGACTTCACAAAAAATTTCCGCCCACTGCAAAAAGGAGCAATTTTTCCACTCTGCTATATGATATAGGCTTATGAGCCTTGTACTAAAACTGTATTATAATTTGAGCAATGCCTCTGCACTCTCTAAAAACCATGAACGGAAATTTCAATCAAAATCCCTAAATGTGGCTGTGGCAGAGCAGTATCGCGAATGTAACTACTCTCATTCTAATTGCGATCATCATAAATATGGATCCAAACATTTGGTGTGGGATGCTATTCTGCGACAGACACGAATTCATTGGCACCGCTCCATGCCGCACTCCAATAATAAGCAAAAAGCACGCGAGTCGCCGCATATCTAGTGACCAGATAGAAAAGATTGACGATTAACAACCACAGTGAGCACCGTTTTTAGCATGGATTAGCACATGCAGTGCTTATACACGTATGTGTATAATTTCAAAGGCAATGCAGGCGGCGGGTGCAAATCCCCACACAATAATAATTGCTTACATCCGACATCACCCGTGTACTCAAACACGAACCGGAGATGGTAAATTTTCATGGCTGACAGAGCGAACGCGGATTACTGCGTTTCAGTGCATCCCTAATTGGCGTTAAATGGCAAAATCAGCCATGCACGAACTTTTGTTTTAAATTACACGCATGTTCGCCGCTTCTTTTGTGGGTTAAGAGGGTTAGCCGCGGGCGGCTTGCCTAACTTAGGGAAACGAGATGAAGCGCTTTTCTCTTTTTGCGTTCGCACACCTCTCGACAGACTATGGAGCGGACGGGCGGATGACTGAGCACCGCAACTAACTTTTTCGTTTAACTTTTCGGCTAAATTTAGCGAGCTAAAATGCTAAGAGTGCAGCCGAGGTCGCTGGAAGGGTAGTTCCGACATTAGCTTGGCATTCAACGCGAGTGAGCTGCGCTCAATCAGTCTACTTATAGCAAGTAAAGACTTAGATCGTGCCTGAGCTTTTTCTCAACTCACGGTTTGTGTTCGATATCACACACTCGGATCCGTTCAACGCCTAGGGTCGGGAAATCTCGATTCGTTTAAAATTTTATGATGTGCAAAGAGCTCCTGACTAGAGTGCATAAAGCTTTTGGAGTCAATTTCTAACAAAGAGAATGAAACCACAGCTTTCTCGGTGCGGAACACGTGAGCTTTGGATAGGCAACATGCTTGGCAGAGCTGCTCGGCAGGTTGCATAGTTCGAATTCTGCAAGTTTTGCTTTTATACCTTGCTGCACTGAAAAGTTGGATGAAAACAGGATTTGTAGGTTTTAAGACAATTCCGCAGTTTAGAAAAATCAAATAATTTCCTGTTCAAAATTAGTCTTTTGTTAACCTCACTGAAAACATATGTACATTTTTATGCCACATGGAACTTCTAGGATCGTAAGATCTAGGAGGGAGCTGAGACATTAACGCTTAAAAATAGACATGCTTGCTTCCATTTCCTTGAACTGCACAAACAAGGCAATAAGTGCCTCAATTTGATTTGCTGCAGAAGTGCTAAATGTGCATGATTTTGAGATTGAGCCCTACCCAAAATGATTTAAAACTTTAAAACGGTCTGTATTAATATATACCATAAAAATCCGTCTTTCAATCGCCGAATAAATCACAACTCATCTGCGCGATTTTCATGGTAATATTCTCATACACATTTCGTACTAATGAGAGCTACTCAGAAACTAGAATTAATCGAATAAATAACATTTTTTGCCCAATGAATCAATAATGAAAGGAAATCTTCCTAGTAGCAGGAAATTCCTATTATTGGCAAATTATCTGCCTGCGATTTTAAAGTCTTCAGCTACATTTGAACGAAAAATATTTATTTGCAAATTTTTCTTCGTTCCTTACTGACTCTGAATAGCACAAAAATATGTGCTTTTTTGCGAAAATGAGCTTCTCTTTGGTGACCAGAACCTTAAGGGGTAACACCAACTAAGCAACGTAGATTACACTACCCCAAATACATCGTTATCAAATGAAAATAAAATTTACCGGGAGATGTACCCTTCTGAAAAAATTACATGTCTCGAAAAATTCTAAATAGCGAAAATATTGGTATAATTGATCGAATTATATATTTGAGCCATAATTTTACACATATAGCGTGAACAATACTTGGGTAAAATTGATAAATAAATATTTTGGTATAAAGACACAGTCAGTAATCGTCTACTGTAATGCAATTCTTGATTCTTCAGTAAAGATGACTTAACCGTCAAAACAGATTTCGTATACTGTGTCTAATTGAGTAAGATTCGTGTTCATTTCTTTTTAAATTTGTCCTTTTCTCAACGATGCTCTCGTAAATTTTGTTTCAGCCTGCCAGCTTGGAGCTGCGAACAGCGTGCCCTCCCAGTGTGGGAAACGGGCGTCGGCGGGAGAACGTGACGCTGCGGCTGATGCCGCGCGTCAACGGCGGCCGTCGCTGTCAGAGTTGCGTACGGCAGAACTCGGACTCGTCGTGCGGCAGCGGGCAGGCGTTGCTGGCGCGCGACTCGAGCGTCGACTCGGCCAACAACACGCCGCAGCGCCGCAAGAGGCCAGCGTCGTCAGTGGAGACGTCGCTCTCGTCGTCGGGCATGGGCCGTTCGCTGGATTCGTCCGAGCAGGAGGACGGAGATGTCAGGCCCAGCAGGCCCAAGCTGCAGCGACTGCCCGCCGTCGAGGACGAGGACTGAAAGTGCGAATTCCAAGCACCATTGCCGCTGCGAAGCACTCGTTCCTTTTCATCCTAGTCGACGAGGACGTTCACTTCGTCGATCGATATGTTTCATTGTATACAGCGGAAAGATATGTTTTTGCCGTAACTCTTACGTTTTCACGATGGTCTTGCTGTGCAAACTTTTGTGAACCGGGAGCAAGTGTTTTGTATGCATGATAATTATATCCAATGAAAGGATTTTGAATTGATTTACCGGAAACTTTTACTTCTAGGAGCAAGATATTTATATTTTTGTGACATTTTCCTGACAAACGCGATCAGATTTCCTTGTATTCGCCGTGGAGAAAAAAATTCAATTCACATTAATAAGAAATGACCAAAAGCTTTAGGCGCCGCGCAACTAATTGTGATTCAGCCGATCAATTAAGTGTGTAATCACAAAATTAAAACTGTGCATTCTGCAAAAGGCAAGAACGATCAAACTCTACAGTTACGACTATTAAATTATAACAATTATTAAACACTTAACATGCTAACTGTTATTATAGCCAGTATATGTGCGTGTTATCAACTCATGAAATTTAAATGTTGCTCGATCTGAGAGAGTTTAAATGGCACGTCCAAAATCAGTTACAAAAGAGGAATATTCAAATGAAGAAATTTAAAATAAATTTTAATCTCCCAGAAAAGAGCGAGGATCGTCTTATTTCTATATCCTACTACTTTCCTCTACCACAGATAGCGTTTGCTTTCGCCCACTTTCACCGCGATCGACGCCATCATTGCTATCGAAAGCAGCAGCCTATTATCGGAGTTTTCCGTTCGACTAGCTCTAATAAATCTAAGGATAGGCTTCTCTGTCATCGTCCTTCGCGTTACCCACATGGATAGCAATTAAAACATAATTAAGAGCATACTCGACCGACTTCTAACCTCGTAGAGCTTCGAAGAATGCGACACCACCTGATTTTATCAGTACTTAAAATTACGCAAGACGCAAGATTGCTTTTCTATCGATCAGTCCAAGAGATCTTTCATCGTTTTTTTTAAATTTAAATATGGCAAGATGCTTTTCAAAAGCTACGAGGCTATCTAAATCATTTTAATAAGCTACACATTTCAACCAATATAGAGTTTATTTCGGTCTCACGAATGTTAAATGTGACCCCATAATATCACCAATTTTAATTAGCGTAAGATTTTTTGAAATCAGGGGGTTGTAACTGAACTTCCATCTTCGGTGACTACGTATATATGTTTGTTGGGTAAAGGTATACTGCACGTGATACATTATAAGGGCAGTTTCATGTTGGTAGAGTGAACACTTGCAAAGCAGAAGGAAAATTTGCAAGCATCAAAATTTGCACATCTTACCTATGATATTTTCAAGGGTATTTAAAAATTACATGCCCTTATGTGTATTGCAGTTTTCAATATTAATAACAATTCGGTTTTATATGTTGATATCTAGAATTGCCTCTGAATAGCTATAGATGCTATTCAACTTTGTTTATTGTTATGGCCCAGCAGGGCAACTTTGCCCCTTACTTACCCATGTACAAAACCAATATACTACAAATTATAACAAAACATTATAAAGAGAAGTTTTACTCAGTATAGTGAAAACACATCAGAAACGTCATGAAAACCCAGTTGAGATGGACCAGCATGCTCTTTCTTCGATCTTCTCGTTACAGCTTTCCATTGAATTGAATTTAAACGCTATAACCGTATCTAAAATCTAAAGGCACGTTAAAAGGACGTGGAAATTATTCATATTTAAGAATGTATTAGAGCTATGAAGATCTGCATAAAAATTGCTTTTTGTTTTCATTTTACGCATGGTTTGATTTAGAAAAGCTGATCTATATTCAACTCGTTCCAAGTCTCGTCTCCCATCTCTAGTTGAAACGAAGGAACTGACGCAACGTGCACAATATAAATTAATTGCTGTAACCTATCACGAGCGTATCGCCAATATTTTAATCTGCACCTTCATTTGCATCATTTTATAGATCAAGTGTGCAGCACACGTTAAAATCAACATACTGCAGGATAAGAACACAATAACATATCTATCCATTTTAGTTTGAGTCGTTCCATTTCAAGCAAAGTTTGACACTTTTTAAGGTTTATTTTGCTGATTAACAAACTGAGCTGAACAGACAAACATATTAATAAATCTGTTGCAACACGCCAATAATGCTCTTTTAGCCCTCATACTGACCCATTAACAGCATAATTTTCCATGTCG
This sequence comes from Cloeon dipterum, assembly GCF_949628265.1. Taxonomy (NCBI): domain Eukaryota; kingdom Metazoa; phylum Arthropoda; class Insecta; order Ephemeroptera; family Baetidae; genus Cloeon; species Cloeon dipterum. Next base: position 15,329,035 of record NC_088786.1, read on the forward strand.
AGTGTACCGCTTGTATCAGAGAGGCATTGCACAAATTTGCCAAGAGGGTGCCATCTGCAAAAGTAGTGGAGCTTTGATGCTGTAGACCATATGTGTACCATTTCACGACCCTTTTTAATATGATGTTAAATATTAAATATGCTACTCGCTTTTTGTGTCTGATTAAAACTAATTAAAAGTATTCTTACTTTGTCCTAAAATTTTCGCAGTCAATTTACCAGTGCAGACAACATGGTAAAATATCAACGTGAACATATAATTCTGGATGTCAATGGCTTGACCCATTTTTATCTTTTTTATGAAAACTGCCCATGTCCAGTCTCGAAATGCGTAATTTTAAGAATAAAATAGCCTTTAAATAAGCGCCTTTTTTCTCTAAGTTTCAAAGTTCAGTTAATCCTAAATCATATTGTTTGAACGCAGAAATCGAAAGTTACTAAATTGTTATACTGCAAGATATATTAGACAAATTAATTAATTAGCTACATTTTAAAAGATTGCATTTTAAAATTAATTTTAATTTTACCAATAGTAACTATAACTTACACTAATATAATCATTATCACATTTTAAAGAGATAATTCCTATTAATTCAAAACATTTCTTGTTTTGTTGCAAATGAAGTTCCGATATTTATTTTTTGGTGCGTTAAGAAGTTTGCTCGCACAAATAATTCGTAGATTCATAGCATTCCCAATCATTAAATCCATTGGGTCCTGGGAGGCCAAGCACACCAATTCCAACAGTCATTACCATGCAATGTTGGTCGGGCAAGTAGTTTGGCTGAAGTAATATCCATCGATATGCAGATACATCAAGAGTATTTCCTGTACACCACGCAAATTTTTTATGGCAAAACCTGTCACTTGCTCCAAGCCAGTAATTTGTTTCTTTGAGTTTCATCACATCTAGATTGAACAAATCAACAACAATAATAATTAATCTTGTTCAAATAGGAAATATGTTTACCATCATTATATTTGGTGATGCAGTCCTGCTCCGATCTGGTTTCAAAAGAGCTCAGTACCATGCCCAAGGCACAGCATGCTTGGAAAGCCATCGTGTGGTTTAGCTATCATTTGTAATAAATAAAATTTTTGCAACCAAATATCTACTGGCTGTACTTACTTTTTCAGTGCTAAAGAAGTAATTTTTCCCACAAGCTGATTTTAATGCTCCCTTTCCACTGGGGACTGTAATAAATTTATATAGTTAATTAAAACATTATTTCCATAATTTTTGAAAAAAGCTAGCCTTTCAGAGTGACTCCATCAGGAAAATAGTTCGGCTAGACAGAAAAGATTTATGAGTGTTTTTGTAACTTAATTCTTAAAAAAATGAATCACGTTTTTGTTGCACGGCAAAACGCATCCATCATCCATGCAAGGATTCGATTTAGGCACAACGGTAGCACCTGTTATTTTTTCATTTGGATTAGTGTGCATGCAAAAATAATTTTTGGATAGCGCTTACTGTTTGGTGGAGGAGATGTCCATCCATCATTATCAGCAGCAGTGGGATCGCTGAGATTTCCAGCCCCGGGAGGGCTTAAGTTACTTGTAGTTGTTGAGCCACCTCCATCACCTTTAGTTGTTGTAACATCACCAGTACTTTGTGCTGTCGAGCCTCCACCACTATCCTGAGTATTCGAACCCCCGCCGATACCCTGAGTAGTCGAACCTCTTCCACCACCTTGAGTAGTCGTAGTTCCTCCACCATCCTGAGTAGTCGAACCTCCGCCGCTACCCTGAGTAGTCGATCCTCTTCCACCACCTTGAGTAGTCGTAGTTCCTCCACCATCTTGAGTAGTCGAAACACCACCTTCAGCAGCAAATCCTCCACCACCGTGCTGTGTAGTTGAAACGCCAGCACTTCCCTGTGTTGCTGAACCTCCGCTGCTTCCCTGAGTTGTCGAGATTCCAGCATTGCCTTGAGTGGTCAAATCCCCATTACTCTGGGAAGCTGCAGCACTACTTGAATCAGATGCGCTTCCTGCGCCACTTGCAGCCCCACTACTGCCTGTTGTTGCACCTCCACCTGGCCCTGAATTCGCAATTGTGTCTCCAGGGGCACCAGCCGAACCGTCTGAGGGTGCAGAAGAGCCGGCACCTGGATCGCTTCCAGGTGCAGAACCGCCACCGTCAGCCGGGTCAGATCCTGCATCTCCGTAGTCCCCGTTTTCTCCCGCAGTTACTCCTGTATAACCCACCCCCGCGGCGGTGGTTGTCATCCCTGAACCAGCACCTCCTGCGGCACCGCCGCCTCCAGAATTGTTGATTTCACCTATCGAGCCAGTTCCATAGTCGGCTGACCCTCCACCAGATGAGTCTGACGGGGCACCAGATTCAGAATTTCCTGCTCCGCTGCCTGAATCAATCACATTGCTGCCGCTGTTTGAAATTGTGGTTGTCAGTTCCGAAGAACCTCTTTGGATTATTCCACTTCCAGCCCCTGTAGGCTTTGTTAGAAAAATTATATTCCAATTAGGCGCAGTAAAAAATCTTTGTCTATAATACAGTAATCAAATTCTTGGCCGACGAGTTTCGGGTGTAATTTCCGCTTTTAGTTGGTGAGCAAGAATTCCTGCCACAGCACTTGATAATTCTCTGTCGCACGGCACGGTGCAATCCATAAATCTCTGAGCACGAGTCGGAAATCAATCAAATATATGTTAAATACGCTTAACTTACTAGATTTGTGAAGCTTAATGGTAATCACTTTTTGCTGACCAATGAATGATTCGCAAACAATAATCTGGAAATGTTTTTACGTCAATTTTGTGTCAATTTTTGATTGATTTAAAAATGAAGAAACTTTCATGTTTTTGAGTTCACCAATAAAAAGGAAAGCAAAGAAATAAACTCTTTGTGTAAACAGGCACAGAGCTAGGAGTTGAAAACGACAAATTAATTATAATTACCAACAAGCTGGAAGTGAGAAGAATTGAAAACCAATTCATTGATATTGGCGATAGCATGACTGTGGAAGCCTGGTCTACGCGCACTAATATCCAACAGTGGGGCCAATTTGTTGCTGGAAGAGAATAAAGCGGACGCAGTTGGGAAACAATTAAATCAACTGTGTCGTCAGCACAGCTCCCTTCCATTTGCTATTTTCTATATGCGTATAGCGCTTTTGACGTCCACTATTGCTATTATCCTGCATTTCATGTGTACCTTGTTTAGTGATAAAAAATATTGATAAAACCAGAGTTATTAGCCATCAAATTTTCATTTTACCCTTTTTTATTAATAACACTTATAACGTAGTATTAGTTAGTTGGCTGAAGACTGGGTTTGTCAGACTTAAAAGAGACATATTATTCGTTCGTTAAGAATAACATTACATGTATTGAGATTAGCTGTTATCAATAAATGGTGCTCAAGTTACAAAGCATTTTTATTCCATTCAAGGAATGAGAAAAAAACATGTTGAATTGAAATTTGCACGAATACCCAATATAAACTATTCTTGATATGAATTCAAATTTTTTAAAATTGCTGCGGTTCTCTGTAGAATGCCATCTACGGAGAGGGTAGCGCACCCACCGGGGCGAGGGTTGCAGCGGATGGAACGCGCAGGTGCCGGGGTGGCGGCGAGACCAAATTCTCATCGCTTGTGTGTCGCAAAACCCAGCGGACGGGCGGCAGAGCAGACAGACGGGCGGAGCGAAACGATGCAGCTAGCTGCCCACCGATGAAGAGGGTGATCAGCTTCGTCAAGGGGGGTGGAAAGGGCCGCGGGGGTGCCTCCGACGTGGTGCCCGTCCGCAACCTGAGCTTCGAGGGCGGCCTGGACGACCCACCGGGCTATGAGGTGGACACCAAGACGCTGTCCAAGCTGCATAGGGCTGCCTGGCTGGGCCAGCTGGACAAGCTCAAGGGGCGCGCCGAGCAGCTGGACGCACCGGACAAGGGCGGCCGGTCCGCCCTGCACCTGGCGGCCGCGCAGGGACACGCCGATGTCGTCTGGTTCCTCATCAGCAATCGAGCGAAGGTGCGGTTTTTTATTATCTTCTTTTTTCCTGCCAAAAAGCAGGCGTTGTTCCGTCCATCGATTTTTCGGGGGTGGAGATGTGAGCCTGCATGTTTTGGTGTAGATGTTTTTGTTGACGGCTTTTCTGCTCGGCTTACAAAGAATGCTTCGCATTTATTGCGATTGAATATATCTTTAAGTGACTAAGTTTGAAAATTTAGGGAAATAATTACAATTATTGGAGTTCAATTAGTGATCATAATTTTTCTCAGCAAAAATTTTCATTTCAAAGCGCAGGAAGAATAGATTTATTGGACCTTAAAAGCAGTGCAGATATCGAGCGGCGCAGAGAATCATTATTGCACAAAGCGGAAGTTTAGGCGAATCAGTTTATTCTCTCATGGCCTATTTCACAAAAATGGCGTTGTTCCATCACACACAGGACTGCGTTGTGACGTTTTGACTCTGCAACAACATTAAAATTTATTGAACTGAAAATTTTGTGCACTGGAAATTTTGATGCTATACCCTGTATTTTTGAAAACCCCTTTACCCAACATATATTATTGAATTATTATATTATTAAAATGAAATGCGGGTTTCAGCATTCGTGCTAGTGCAGTGCGCGCCCTTCCCGGTCCTCCGGTCCTCGGACAGGGATAAAAAGAGCAAAAAAAAAATAATAAAGTAATAAAAATTATGTAGAAATTAATACAAACAATAAATATGGGTTTCCATATTTTATTAAAAACAGACACTGCTACTGTAGAGCCAAATTTTATTTAATTAAGTGATGAAATTATTTTTTCATTTTTCCATTTCTCAATGCTATTGTCAATCTTGTTTCAGCCTGCGAGCTTGGAGCTGCGAACAGCGTGCCCTCCCAGTGTGGGAAACGGGCGTCGGAGGGAGAACGTGACGCTGCGGCTGATGCCGCGCGTCAACGGCGGCCGTCGCTGCCAGAGTTGCGTGCGGCAGAACTCGGACTCGTCGTGCGGCAGCGGGCAGGCGCTGCTGGCGCACGACTCGATCGTCGACTCGGCCAACAACACGCCGCAGCACCGCAAGAGGCCTGCGTCGTCAGTGGAGACGTCGCTCTCGTCGTCGGGCATGGGCCGTTCGCTGGATTCGTCCGAGCAGGAGGACGGGGATGTCAGGCCCAGCAGGCCCAAGCTGCAGCGACTGCCTGCCGTCGAGGACGAGGACTGAAAGTGCGAATTCCAAGCACCATTGCCGCTGCGAAGCACTCGTTCCTTTTCATCCTAGTCGACGAGGACGTTCACTTCGTCGATCGATATGTTTCATTGTATACAGCGGAAAGATACGTTTTTGCCGTAACTCTTACGTTTTCACGATGGTCTTGCTGTGCAAACTTTTGTGAACCGGGAGCAAGTGTTTTGTATGCATGATAATTATATCCAATGAACGAATTTTGATTTAATTTACCGGAAACTTTTACTTCTAGGAGCAAGACGTTGATATTTTTGTGACATTTTATGACAAACGCGATCAGATTTCCTTGTATTCGCCGTGGAGCAAAAAATTCAATTCACATTAATAAGAAATGACCAAAAGCTTTAGGCGCCGCGCAACTAATTGTGATTCAGCCGATCAATTAAGTGTGTAATCACAAAATTAAAACTGTGCATTCTGCAAAAGGCAAGAACGATCAAACTCTACAGTTACGACTATTAAATTATAACAATTATTAAACACTTAACATGCTAACTGTTATTATAGCCAGTATATGTGCGTGTTATCAACTCATGAAATTTAAATGTTGCTCGATCTGAGAGAGTTTAAATGGCACGTCCAAAATCAGTTACAAAAAAGGAATATTCAAATGAAGAAATTTAAAATAAATTTTAATCTCCCAGAAAAGAGCGAGGGTCGTCTTATTTCTATATCCTACTACTTTCCGCTGCCACAGATAGCGTTTGCTTTCGCCCACTTTCACCGCGATCGACGCCATCATTGCTATCGAAAGCAGCAGCCTATTATCGGAGTTTTCCGTTCGACTAGCTCTAATAAATGTAACGATAGGCTTCTCTGTCATCGTCCTTCGCGTTACCCACAGGGATAGCAATTAAAACATAATTAAGAGCATACTCGACCGACTTCTAACCTCGTCGAGCTTTGAAGAATGCGAAACCGCCTGGTTTTATCAGTACTTGAAACTACGCAAGATGCAAGATTGCTTTTCTATCGATCAGTTCAAGAGATCTTTCATCGCTATTTACAAATTTAAAATATGGCAAGGTGCTTTTCAAAAGCTATGAGGATACCTAAATCATTTTAATAAGCCACATTATATTCCAACCAATAAAAAATTATAACTATAAACATTATAAAGAGAAGTTTACTCAGTATAGTGGAAACACATCAGAAACATCATGACAAAACGCAGTTGAGACGTGCCAGCATGCTCACTAGTCGATCTTCTCGTTACAGCTTTCCATTGAATTGAATTTAAACGCTATAACCGTATCTAAAATCTAAAGGCACGTTAAAAGGACGTGGAAATTATTCCTATTTAAGAATGTATTGGAGCTATGAAGTCCTGCATAAAAATTGCGTTTTGTTTTCATTTTATGCATGATTTGATTTATAAAAGCTGATCTATTTTCAACTCGTTCACAGCCACATCTCACGTCTCCCATTTCTAGTTGAAACAACGGAACTGACGCAACGTGCAATATATAAAGTATTTCTTTGCTGTCACCTATCACGAGCGCATCGCCTCCATTTTAGTCTGCACCTTCATTTGAATCATTTTTAGTTCAAGTGTGCAGCACACGTTAAAAATCAACAAACTGCAGGATTAGAACACAATAAAATATCTATCCATTTTTTGAGTCGTTTCATTTCAAGCAAAGTTTGACACTTTTTAAGGTTCATTTTGCTGATTAACAAACTGAGCTGAACAGGCTGCAATTAACAAACATATTAATATATCTGTTGCAACACGCCAATAATGCTCTTTTAGCCCTCATACTGGCACATTAACAGCATAATGTTCCATGTCGAGTGTACCGCTTGTATCAGAGAGGCATTGCACAAATTTGCCAAGAGGGTGCCATCTGCAAAAGTAGTGGAGCTTTGATGCTGTAGACCATATGTGTACCATTTCACGACCCTTTTTAATATGATGTTAAATATTAAATATGCTACTCGCTTTTTGTGTCTGATTAAAACTAATTAAAAGTATTCTTAATTTGTCCTAAAATTTTCGCAGTCAATTTACCAGTGCAGACAACATGGTAAAATATCAACGTGAACATATAATTCTGGATGTCAATGGCTTGACCCATTTTTATCTTTTTTATGAAAACTGCCCATGTCCAGTCTCGTAATGCGTAATTTGAAGAATAAAATAGCCTTTAAATAAGCGCTTTTTCTCTAAGTTTCAAAGTTCAGTTAATCCTAAATCAGATTGTTCGAACGCAGAAATCGAAAGTTACTAAATTGTTAAACTGCAAGATATATTAGACAAATTAATTAATTAGCAACATTTTAAAAGATTGCATTGCATTTTAAAATTAATTTTAATTTTACCAATAGTAACTATAACTTACACTAATATGTATAATCATTATCACATTTTTAAGAGATAATTCCTATTAATTCAGATTCGAATAATTCATCAATTTTAAAAAGGTAATACTTTACATCATTTTACAGATAATAAAATCAAATTACTATATAAATGCTAAAACTAATATAATTCGATTGGTAAAGAAAATATGGGAAAACATTTCTACTTTTGTTGCAAATGGAGTTCCGATATTTATTTTTCGGTACGTTAAGGAGTTTGCTCACACAAATAATTCAGAGATTCATAGCATTCCCAATCATTCAATCCACTGATTCCAGGGAAGCCAAAAAAACCAATTCCAATAGTCATTTCCATGCAATATTGGTCGCGAGAGTAGTTTGGCTGACTAAGTATCCATCGATATGCGGATACATCAATTGTATTTCCAGTACACCACTCAAATTTTTTTTGGCATAACCTGTCACTTGCTCCAAGCCAGTAATTTGTTGATAGGAGTCGCATCACATCTACATTGAACAAATCAACGACAATCACGCACTTAATCTTGTTCAAATAGGAAAAATGGTTTTACCATCATTATATTTGATGAGACAGTCCTGCTCCGATCTGGTTTCAAAAGAGCTCAGTACCATGCCCAAGGCACAGCAGGCTTGGAAAGCCATCGTGTGGTTTAGCTTATTTCAATTGCAATAAATTATTTTTGCAACCAAATATATCTACTGGCTATAATTACTTTTTCAGTGCTAAAGAAATATTTTTTCCCACAAGCTGATTTTAATATCCCCTTTCCAGTGGGGACTGCAATAAATTTATATAATTAATTCAAACATTATTTCCATAATCTTTAAAAAAAGCTAGCCTTTCAGAGTGACTCCATCAGGAAAATAGTCCGGCTAGACCGAAAAGATTTATTAGTGTTTTTGTAACTTAATTCTTTAAAAAATTAATCACGTTTTTGTTGCACGGCAAAACGCATCCATCCATGCAAGGATTCGATTTAGGCACAACGGTAGCACCTGTTATTTTTACATTTGATTAGTATATGCTTGCAAAAATATTTTTTGGATAGCGCTTACTGTTTGGTGGAGGAGATGTCCATCCACCATTATCAGCAGCAGTGGGATCGCTGAGATTTCCAGCCCCGGAAGGGCTTAAGTTACTTGTAGTTGTTGAGCCACCTCCATCACCTTTAGTTGTTGTAACATCACCAGTACTTTGTGCTGTCGAGCCTCCACCACTATCCTGAGTATTCGAACCCCCGCCGATACCCTGAGTAGTCGAACCTCTTCCACCACCTTGAGTAGTCGTAGTTCCTCCACCATCCTGAGTAGTCGAAACACCAACTTCAGCAGCAAATCCTCCACCAACGTGCTGTGTAGTTGAAACGCCAGCACTTCCCTGTGTTGCTGAACCTCCGCTGCTTCCCTGAGTTGTCGAGATTCCAGCATTGCCTTGAGTGGTCAAATCCCCATTACTCTGGGAAGCTGCAGCACTACTTGAATCAGATGCGCTTCCTGCGCCACTTGCAGCCCCACTACTGCCTGTTGTTGCACCTCCACCTGGCCCTGAATTCGCAATTGTGTCTCCAGGGGCACCAGCCGAACCGTCTGAGGGTGCAGAAGAGCCGGCACCTGGATCGCTTCCAGGTGCAGAACCGCCACCGTCAGCCGGGTCAGATCCTGCATCTCCGTAGTCTCCTGTATAACCCACCCCCGCGGCGGTGGTTGTCATCCCTGAACCAGCACCTCCTGCGGCACCGCCGCCTCCAGAATTGTTGATTTCACCTATCGAGCCAGTTCCATAGTCGGCTGACCCTCCACCAGATGAGTCTGACGGGGCACCAGATTCAGAATTTCCTGCTCCGCTGCCTGAATCAATCACATTGCTGCCGCTGTTTGAAATTGTGGTTGCCAGTTCCGAAGTACCTCTTTGGATTATTCCACTTCCAGCCCCTGTAGGCTTTGTTAGAAAAATTATATTCCAATTAGGCGCAGTAAAAAATCTTTGTCTATAATACAGTAATCAAATACTTGGCCGACGAGTTTCGGGTGTAATTTCCGCTTTTAGTTGGTGAGCAAGAATTCCTGCCACAGCACTTGATAATTCTCTGTCGCACGGCACGGTGCAATCCATAAATCTCTGAGCACGAGTCGGAAATCAATCAAATATATGTTAAATACGCTTAACTTACTAGATTTATGAAGCTTAATGGTAATCACTTTTTGCTGACCAATGAATGATTCGCAAACAATAATCTGGAAATGTTTTTGCCTCAATTTTGGGTCAAAATTATCTTCATTCTAACCTACATTATTTATGATAAGCCTAAATATACATTTATGAATTGAAAAAAACTGTTTTATGTTTTTGCGTTCACCCATAGAAAGGAAAGTAAGGAAATAAAATCTTCGTGTAAACATGCACAGAGCTAGGAGTTGAAAATATTAAATTGCTTATAATTACCAATAAGCTAAAAGCGAGGAGAATTGAAAACCAATGCATTGATATTGGCGATGGCTGCTCTACACGTACTGATGCCCAGCCGCAGCACCAATCAGTTACTGAAAGATTCTAAAGCGGACGCAGCTGGAAAATAATTTAATCAACTATGTGCCGTCAGCACATCTCCCTTCCATTCGCTTTTTCTGTGCGTATATAAAGGCTTTAACTTCAAACTATTGCGTCAGCTGCAATCATCCTGCGTTTCAGGTACACATTGTTTCCTATAAGAAAAATAAATGTCACAGAAAGAAACCAATCAGAGTTATTATTCATCAAATATGGTACATCAACCTTTTTTTAATAAAATATATGTTAATTTGTTCTATTGACACAGTCAAAAAATTGTTTGATCGAATTACCCATTCCTCCAGTTGCCTCATATGGCATTGAAGCTGTTTGGAAATACTTAAAAGATTTAAACAACCTATACCTGCCAAGACAAGATTCTTAAAGAAAGCTTTATGTGTTGATGAACGAATGAAGTCAAGTCTTTGAGTTAGTCGAAACTGAATATTTTAGAAATAATTTTAAGAAAAAATTATCCCTTCCAGTTACGCCTGTGTATGCTAAATTTTTGGAAAACATGTGTAAAAAAAGTTAAAAAAATATGCACGACAATTTTTACAGCTCTCCAGCTATTACAAATAAGAACTGGTGGCTTCCTCGTTGTATTAATGACCGGTATAATTTTACGAGATACTCCTTCCCTATGGTTATCATTTCCTTATATGTAAAGACAAACGTTTCAATCTAGATATTTCTGCTAATTGTAAATGCCAATGTTGTGATGAAGTATGCATATATATGTATCATTTGCTCATTTGCTCAAATGTAAAAATAGCACTATCATGCTTTTCCAAGTGGCTAAATATAAGAAAGTAATTCCTAACAATTCTGTGATATGATTTATTTCATGTGTCGTACACCGTTGGTGTCTAATAAATATTTAATTCGTTCCTTGAGAATAACATTAGATTTATTGTGATAAAGCTGTTATCACTAATGGGTGCTAAAGTTGTAAAGTATTCTTATTCCATTCCAGCAATCGGGAAAACGTGTTCAATTCAATTGTTGAATTGATATCTGCACGAATACTGTTATAAAACGTTCATGATTAGAACTCAATTCGCATAAAATTGCCGCGGGCGCAAAGGGATGCCATCTACGGAGAGGGTAGCGCACCCACCGGGGCGAGGGTTGCGTGCGCGGGGGCGCAGCCGGGTGGAACGCGCAGGTGCCGGGGTGGCGGCGAGACCAAATTCTCATCGCTTGTGTGTCGCACAACCCAGCGGACGGGCGGCAGAGCAGACAGACGGGCGGAGCGAAACGATGCAGCTGTCGGCTCACCGATGAAGAGGGTGATCAGCTTCGTCAAGGGGGGTGGAAAGGGCCGCGGGGGTGCCTCCGACGTGGTGCCCGTCCGCAACCTGAGCTTCGAGGGCGGCCTGGACGACCCACCGGGCTATGAGGTGGACACCAAGACGCTGTCCAAGCTGCATAGGGCTGCCTGGCTGGGCCAGCTGGACAAGCTCAAGGGGCGCGCCGAGCAGCTGGACGCACCGGACAAGGGCGGCCGGTCCGCCCTGCACCTGGCGGCCGCGCAGGGACACGCCGATGTCGTCTGGTTCCTCATCAGCAATCGAGCGAAGGTGCGGTTTTTTATTATCTTCTTTTTTCCTGCCAAAAAGCAGGCGTTGTTCCGTCCATCGATTTTTCGGGGGTAGAGATGTGAGACTGCATGTTTTGGTGTAGATGTTTTTGTTGACGGCTTTTCTGCTCGGCTTACAAAGAATGCTTCACATTTATTGCGATTTAATATATCTTTAAGTGATTAAGTTAGAAAATTAAGGAAAATAATTAAAATTAATGGAGTCCAATTAGTGATCACAATTTTTCTCAGTAAAAATTTTCATTCCAAAGCGCAGGAAGAATAGATTCACTGGGCCGTAAATGCAGTGTAGAAATCGAGCGGTGCAGAGAATCACAATTGTAAACAGCGGAAGTTTAAGCACGTCGGTGGATTCTCTCATGGCATATTTCACGCAAATGACGTCGTTTCATCACACACAGGACTGCGTTGTGACGTTTTTGACTCCGCAGCACCACTAAAATTTTTACCGAACTGAAAATTTATTCCACTAAAAATTTAGATTCTTGCTTGAATTTTTGAAAAACAAAAAATCCCCTTATCACAATTGTCTAAAATTAAAAAATATGATATTTTCTATTGAAGTGCTAATACCGAGAGAAATTATTCTATAAAAATGAACAATATTGAATAACAAACATTGGATTGCAAATAGTTGTAAAAATGTATTATGTTTAGAGAAAAACTAAATGATGATTAGGTGTTCACCCTTTCGAGAGACGAACCAAAGAATTTGCCATGTATAGAACGCTAAAATATTGCGGGTTGAAAAATATCGTAACTTAATAAAATACAATATTCAAACCTTAAAAATTGATGAATATTTAGTAATATAATTTCCTTTCAGATAAATTTACGTGACAATGAGGGGCGCACAGCCCTACTGAAAGCTGTTGAATGTCGGCGCCGCGAGTGCGCACAGCTGCTACTGGAACGAGGCGCCGACGTCAACATTCCGGACAACTACGGCACCACGTGTCTGCACCTGGCCACCTCGCACGGCGACCTGGACCTGGCGTCGGCCCTGCTGCGCAAGAGCGCCTCCTTGGAGGTGCCAAACCGGGCCGGGGAGGCAGCGATGCACATGGCTGTGCGCGGCAACCACCGTGACATGGCTGACCTTTTGCTGAGGCACGGTGGCGACGCCAACGTGCGTGACACCGAGGAACGCACGCCGCTGATGCTTGCCGCGAAAATCGGCAACTCAGCCATAGTGGTGCTGCTGGCCGAGTATGGTGCCGACATCGGCGCCACTGACGTCAACGGCTGGACAGCCGAGGACTACTCGGTGATGGCCGGACACGTGGGGGTCACAACCGAGCTGCAGCGCCGCGCCGAGTCGACGCCCGCCAGACCCTTTCAAGAGAGGCCCGTTGACGTCGTTGGCGAGAATACGAGCAAGTTTCTGCAGGAGCTCGAGAGCATGCAGCATTACGATTGGTGAGTCTTTCTTCCATTCAGAAATTTGTAACATGAGCAGTGTGACTTAAAAATCACATATTTTTGACACGGGAATATATATTTTCCAATTAGTCTAAAAAGTTAAAAATGTTCTGAGCTAAGATTATTATATCGATATTCTAGCTTGATGAAAGACAAAGATGATCCTTTCTGTTTCTTGCTCTGAAACAATATTAGAAGCCCTGTTTATCGCTTAACATTTCCATTTGACGAGAGCTGAATAAGTAGCGTCAAGACGTTATATCCGACAGCAAAATTTGTCTAGCTTGCGCTGGAGCAAATCGATAGTTAATTTGCATCCTCATTAATAAGTAGCTGTGCTTTCACGACCCATATCCGCGGCGGCACGTGTGTTACACAGGACATTTTCCGCCCGGGCTCGAGATTAATATTAATGAAAAACACCCAGCAGACACGGCCCGCAAGCTATTGAAAAATCTCAAATATGTGCTCGGCGAGCGTCTGCTCATCCCTCTTTTCAATGCTGGCGCAAATGAATGAAAACCTTGAATTAATATTTTCCCACGGAGCACGGTTTTAAATATGAGAGACAACCTTGAGGATGCAATTATGCGCGAGAGTAAACAAACCCGAAGCGAGTGTCGTTTATTCTGGCGCTTCCCTTCGTCATCTGACCCCGTTGCAAAAAAGAAAATCAAACTTCTTCTGGTTTGTTTGCAGTGTGCCTTTTGAGCCGGAAGACGAGCAGCAAGACGCTCCACTCCAGCCCGAAAACGAATCCCCAGCTCACAACATCCCAGGCATGCCTCCGTCTTTGAAGCCGCCGCGGAGCTGGGAGCTCATCCAAGCCGGCCTGACAGGTCCGGTCACCAGTCTGAGGCCGCAGTCGCTGAGCCTTGCCAACTCTCCTTGGGACACCCCGGTGGGCACCCCGGGTGATGCTCCAAACGGATTCCTGTCGCTAACGCGGCCCAAGTGTGACAAGAAGAAGCCGAGACCAACCAGTCTCCCCGTCACCCTAGTGGAGGCACTCGAGAAGGCGCTCCCGGTGAAGAAAGAGGAGGAAAAGCAGCCCGAGGAGAAGGAGGCGGAGAGCAGCGACTGGGACAGCGAGGACGAGTTCGAGGAGGATGATGGCAAGGGCACGGACGACGGCGCCACCCTGGGCAGGGAGGGCACCATGCAGGGCACGGAGGAGATGTGGCAGGCCAACGGCACCGTCGAGAAGAGCAGCGACGAGGACGAGGACGACGAGGAGGACGAAGACGAAGATGACGTGGCGAGCAACAACCAGGTGCAGGATGAGGAGGAAAAGGTGCCGTTGGTGGAGACAGAGCAGCGAGAGGAAAAGTCTGAAGGGCCGTCTGAGGCGGAGGAGGGCGAGGAGGTGCAGAGGCAGGCCAAGAAGAAGGAGGGCAGAGCCATCCTGCCCGAGTTCCCCACGCCCATGAAGGTTCCCAACGTGCAGTTTAGCGCCAGGGAAATCAGCTTGGACGAGCCGGCGCCGGCGGTGCCTCCGCGCAAGAAGAAGAAGCAACGCAAGCACCGCGGCGCCAGCGATGATGACGATGGCGGCGGCGACGACGGCTTCACCAAGAGCGCGTACGCGCCACTCAAGCGTCGTCTGCGGGCCGTGGTGGCGGACAGGGCGCGCGTCGAGCAGGTGGCAGCCGCCCTCGAGGAGCAGAACCGGCGACTGCAGTACGAGCTGGCCGACGCCTTGCACGCCGCCCGCACGCAGCGCGACGTGTCCGCCGAGCTGTCCAGACAGATGGCCAAGGCCCAGAAGGGTCACGCGCTTGCACTCGAAGAGAAACTCGAGCTGCAAATCAGGCTGCGACAGGCGGACGCCGAGCTCGAGTACGTCAGGCAGATGGAGCAGCCGCCCAAGGAGCTGACCCGCGAGCTGACGGCCGAGAAGGAGCGGGCCAGGCGCGGAGTGCTCACCATCAGGAAGCTGCGGGCCGAGGTCGGCGCCCTCAGGGCCAGGGTGCTCGCGGCCGAGCGACGCAACGCCAACAAAGAGCCCGACTCCGGGCTGCGCAAGAAGCTCGAGGAGCTCATCGTCAAGGTGGAAGACGAGAGGGCCCAGCGGATGGCACTCGAGGCAACCATCAGGGAGTTGAAGGAGGGTGGCGTCGTCCTCACCGAGCTCGAGAAGGCAAGGAGGGCGTTTGAGGAGGAAAGGGCGAAACGACAAGCCATCGAGCGAGACTCGGTTACAAAGGCAGAGCTGGATAAGGTAATTTTACAATTTTTATAAATGGAAAGTATTTTAGCTGATATTATAGCACCCAACTCGTTCGTATTTTTGGGGAATCCCTAGAGGTGCCATGACAATGAGTAATATTTGAGTATTTGCGGGATCTGTTCCTGGTTGCCCATTGTCAGCGATGTTAAAAATGTGCGCTGTAAGGGGAACTAGCTGGTTTCCGCAACTTTCCAACGGCTTCAGGGACATGTGTTTTGCGTTTCAATTTTAAAAAAGACCTCGGTTCAGTGAGGCGAAAAGATGGCCACATTGGGCCCAAGCCCCTCTGCGGCCACTCCAGCACCCATGTTATCCCTTTGGCAGTGTTTTTGGGACCCGGTGAGCCAATAACCCACGGGAAGTGCTTAGCAGAGGTTCAAGAAATTGGAAATTTTCTAGGTTTTTTTACTTCATTTTTTTGTAATATTTTTTGCCGTCATAAATATATTGAAAACGGGGTATAGAGATGAAATATGGCAGCAAATTTTTTGAGTTTCTCTGGAATTTGATATGGACTCTAAATTAGCAGGATGCACTTGATGACTATTCGAGTGAATTTGAATAATTAACGTTCAATGTTGGCAGGTACGTCGAAGTTACGAGGTCGCACTAGCTCGAGCAAAACAGGAAGCTGAGCTGTCCGCTCGGGAGCAGCTTTCAACGAAATTGCGCCGCGTCAACGCGTTCCTGGAGGAGCAGCTGCAGCAGCAGTCACGTCTGGAAAAGCTTCGCTGTAACAATGAGTCGCAGCTAAGGGACGATTTCCAGCAGACCCGGGGCAAGCTGCTGAACGAGCTGGCCAAAATCCAAGCCACCCTCAAGTCGCGCGCGGAAAGTCAGTTGGAAAACGAGATGGACAACAAAAAACGAACGCCCAGCCCCGTCTCCTCTAACGAAGAAAGCCCTAGAGAGACGACAAACTACACCAAAGGGTGGGTTCATGACAATACCGTAAATCCACCACGTGTTTTGCTAAACAAACACGACGTGGCTCCTTTCAGATATGTGCCAACTTTGCCTCTGAGGCCGGCAGCGCAAGTTTTGTCTCTGCTCGTGCCGCCATTGGCCTCGCAAAACCCGCATTTAGGGCTGAACGTGCTGAGGAAAGAGCTGGAGATAAGCATACGTCAAGCCGCAGGTGCGCGCCGAGAAAACTTTCAGCCTTTATGGTTGAGCATTAATGCAGAGCACCCAAGCTAATGCGTATTTACTGTGTGCGTTTCAGAGGAGGCAGACCGCGCGAATCCAATCATGAGTGAGGCGGAAGAAATGTCTCAGCTGAAGCAAAAATACTTGCTTTGAATGAAGCTCACACTACTTTTAATGGTTTCGGATCAATTTCTTGCATTTTAATATTCGCAGCTGCGTATGAAATTCTTCCTTGTTGCGCAAATGTTAACTATTCTAGTCCGTTTTAGATGATTATACCCATGTAACTATATGTACTCGCTGAGATTTTAATCATTCCCATTTTGAATATTGTTGACGCCAACTTCCATTATAAATTGCCAAAATGAGAGATGTAAAAGAAATATGACTGTGTATTAATAAAAGTATTCTGTATGATTATCACATAGTTTGTGCCTTTTATATATTTATTTAACATTGAATAATAAAGTAATTTTAACATGATAAGAGTGGAATCAACGATTTGCTCATCAATTTTTTGTCTTTAAATAGGGAATTTAACTGGACTGGATAGCTGGCAAAACGTGAACTTGGAGGGACTTGCTCTTGTTGTACACTTGCCCAGGCCCAAAAGGTTCCAGTTTGGGATGTGTAGATCCAGCATTTGCTAAAACAAGCACAGCATTTTCTTAAAGAAATTGCTAAAAAGTAATTGATTAAATAGCGAAATTGCGAAAACGTTAATGCTATCTTTGAGCACTAATTTATTTAATTAAGTTTAAAGATAAAGAAGCAATACATATAAAAAATACTTAAAAAAATTTAATTCAGATAGTCAATTATTATTCCGTTGATCAGTATTCAGGAGAATTACTTGCAGGCGACATTGGAGTACTTTGTGTTTGAAATTTATAAGAGAAAATTTAATTATACATTTAAACTAATTTAATTCGTTTGAACCGATTCAATCTGGATTTTGATATTATAATCAACATCCTTCTTACCTGGGATATACTTTGAAAGTCTCACTTGGGGATGAGGGAGAAAGCCAGATGTCAACGGCATCACCTCAAGCACCAGGTTATGGCTGGGCTGATCCAGGTTGAGAACGCCCGCCGTTCGGCCACACACTGCCCACATGCTCTGGTCTGCCAACAGTTCGTACATTAGCGAGTGGCCGATGGCTTCGGACGCCTCCACAGTCAGGTGTAAGTGGCACATGGCGTTAGCGCGGCAAACCTCCGCCCCCGAGGCAGCCGCGACCTTGGAATTAACAAAGATCATGGTGGCGCACTCGGCCAGCTCAAACTCGCAGTTATAGGCGCCGTTGACTTCATCCTTGGTCAGATTCACGTTGAACTTTGCACGAATAGGGCCGTCAATCTCAAGCTGCCAGATATAACTAAGAGGTCGGTCCGGGTCGAGGGTGAGCGGTTTGGGGCTGATGGGCAGTGGCGTGCAAGTGCCGAGAGAAAGCTCCAGGATGGGATCTGACAGCATCAGCCGCTGCCGGCACGTGGACGACACGACCACCTGCAGGAATTTTGTCTTCATGGCCGTGTGTAGTTTGACTGAGGCGGCCACTGGTACGGTGAAATTCACGGAAACTGGGTATGCTTGTTCCCACAAGCTTGAGGTTAGGGTGAGCTGAAACAGCAAAAATTTACAATGTCTTTTACACCTCTATTGAGATGGGCAACCCCCGATAGTGAACAACTCGCAAGAACTCCGCATCACAATAATATCCCAACAGAATAACATGGGCGAACGGGCAACATTGGAGGAAGCCTAGTCTAGAGAAGTAACGTCTCTTGTTACTGCCCCCATACCCGGGTCTTTTATTGAAACGCTAGACATTCGTCTCGGGAAATTAATTCACGAACGCAGGAAATGTGCAAAGCTAGTGCAACCCTCCCAAAGAGAGTAAAATGTAAGCGCATAATATTAAACTGCACTCGACCCCCCCCCCCCACAAAAATATCGCTTCGATTCTCACAATGCAAGTGCACGCAAAGCATGTGCTCAACAATGCGGAAGTGACAGGCAAAAAATAAAATAATTGAATTTCAATTGCAGTTCAGAAAAATCATAGTATATAGATTGCAATTTATTTTTTGAGCTGCCTGCACCTGCAACTCTTGAGTTAATTTGTTGAAGAGAGCGAAAAAGCATTAACTAAATAATGCCACCATGAGCAGATTTTAATTTAAAAACACGCATATTGCAATATAATTTAAATTCAGGGTAGACGTTCAGGAAATTTTTCAAAAATTACCCCATATTCAATGTCAGTTGACTTGGCTGAGGGTGGCGTAGCGATGGCCTCTAAAGTTACGACAGTATCCTGTCCTTGTTCAGTTTTTGGCAGCTCTATCACAATCTGCCTTCCTCCGTCCCCTAGGCTCAGTCCTCTTGGGGCTTTGATGGTGACTTCAGTACCCTAGATGCAGATTGAATTATCAAATTTAACATGCACTAGCAACATTTGACCCAAAATCACCTCCTCAATCCCATCTGTCCCAGCAGTAAAGCGGAGTTGGAACTTTTGGGGCATCCTAGCCAAAAGCTGTCCACTCTCAACTGATATCGTAGCCTCCCCTTTCTTCACTTCGATTATCCCCAGTCTGGCTTCAGCACTGACAAAATCCATCTTGTCGTTCATTATTAAGGACAGTTGACTCAAATGTCCTGTGTGCAAATCTCCCTGCAAATATTGAATAAATAACAAAATTACTCTCTTGCATGTATAATGCGTACTTGTGCATTTAAAATGAATTCATTTAGTCCAGGTTGAATTTTAATTGGCTCCGATGACAAACAGGCAGAGAAATTTCCTCTCAGTCTGCGTCCCCTTGGGTTGCTTTCTTTTCTAGACACTTGTGGCAGGGATGTTTGAACAGACAGTGACGGATTCACTAACACAGCCTCAGGGAGGCGCGAGTTTATTTTCACATTGGCTTGCTGCCTGTGTCCACTGATTGGTGTGACAGAAACCAGATCAAAAACCTCTTCCAGAGGCATAACGCAGCCTGAAAAAGTGTATTTTTTAGTTTTGATTAATGTAATGCAAGGGCAATCAAACAGAGTATATCATATTGTGTATGTTTATCAATTTATGGTACGCCTAGTTTTGACTGAAACTGGAATGCCCAATAAGAAAAATGGAATACCTGAAAGTATAGTTACATGAAATAAGAAGTGACCGAAAACAAACGTGATAGTCCGAAAATGATGTGCCCAATAATTAACATGAGAATCATGAAACACCAATTCATTAAAAATACAATATTATGTTCCTAGGTTTGACTAAAGATTTTCTAAATTTCAATAAAAGTAAATATAATAATTTACTTAAAATACCCAGATATTTTTCTTACTTATTAGTGAGATTCATAATGAAATAAACAATTTATGCACTCATTAGTTTAAGAACAGCAGCAAAGACTTGTAAGAATTGATTGTATAGGATTAGTGTCGCACGCATATATGCGTTTAATAATAAATTCATTCATTCAATTTATGCACTCACCATCATCATCTAGAGTTTTGAGAATTTGCAGCAGCTGGTGCCAGTGCTGTTTGCGAACCTCTAACTCTAGAGTTAGGCTGGCCGCAAGCCGTGCTCTGGCCATGGCCAGTTTTTCCCCAGTCAAGCACTCGGCCAGTTGGCTCAGGATGTGGATCTCCAGCGTTGGCCAGCCCTCCACAGCAGTCAAGGCGTCTGACAGATAGGCCGCGGCCAGGTGTGGATCCCCTCTGAGCTGGTGGAAGTTGGCCAGCTGGTGACCGAGCTGCCTGGCGGAGCGGCTGCGGCCGAGGTGCTTGAACGTGCCCAGCGCCAACTCGGCCAGTTCCAGGTAGAGGTTTTGAAAAGCTGCTGGTGAACCAAGGGCTTCTTTCAACTGCTCGCCACCGAAAGGCGGTTCCGGCCCCAAACCGGCCCCAAGCCACAGCGCAGCGTCAATCTGGGCGCTGGAAGGGCCCTGTCCGCCTGGCATCAGGCCAAGCAGCTCGCCAAGTTGAAACAGTTTTTGGCACGCATAGTCACAGAGGGTGGCTGCTGGCAGCGAGTGCACTTGGTCGGGATACTTTCGGCAGACGTGCAGCACCTGAAGAGACACCTGCACAGCCCAGCAGGAGGCCGCGCCTTCCGGAAAATCGACTTCAAGGATGCGAAGTTCGTTGGAGCAGATTTGCAGCAGCGGCAGACACCTTTCTGCAATCTGTGAGGAAATTCTTTTTTGACTCTTAAAAATAAAAAATGTTAGTAAAAAAGGCTACATAATAGATAACAAATAGCGCATAGTATATGGACATCACGTACAAAAAAAATCAACAGTTAAAATTGATTCAAAGTTGTTCCAATTTCTAATATCAAACTCCTACTTTAAAGCAAGAAAACAATATCCAACCCTAAGAGAAATTTTACCAAAATGCTTTAATAGTTTCACCAGACTCAACAACTGTATTAGTGCTTTCTAAGGTATTTATTTGTTTAATTATATTTACCTGTTGAGGTTGATTCATTTTAAGCAGGAGATTCAGTTGTCTAGTAAACAGATAGACTCGAAGCTGCAGCAATGACGCGTCGCTGTTGACAATCGCAAATCTGGCGTTGGAATCAATCCCTAGTCCTCGCCACTCCTTCAAAGGTGCGCTGAACGAAGTAAGCCATGGTGGAGGCTCTGATAGAAAATTTAAGTGCTGTTGCTTCCCATTTCTCAGCACAAAATTGACTTTACCAATGAGACTAGCATTCCTGACAAACTGTGTGAAAAGGGCATCAAGCTCATCATATTGAACTAGAGCCTCATCTTCAGCACCCTTCAGGGTTCCAAGAAGCGCAGCCAGCTGTTCCTGCAACGCAAGATACTCTCCAAAACTCCAGCCCTGCTCGTTCCGCCTCTCACGCTCTTTGCGAACCTCTTGGCCGAGGCGCTGTTCTTCGTTGCTGATGGCTGTCAGAAGCATTTGCCGTACTCTCCGAAGCAAAGCTGGGTCTCGACTTGAAATACACCTGAAACAAAGGCATCAAATACTTATTTTAACTTTTATATTTTTGGCCTATTTTTCGAAAAAGATAATTTTAATTTAAGGTCATTCAGGCTTTCAATTTGAGGGACTTTGGCGCGTTATGGAAATTAAAATAAAATTGTAAATATAAAATTTTGTATTTAAATTTCATATTTTGGCCGCAAAATATTAGAAAATTTTATTTTACCCATAAATTTTCAACATCTTAAATATTATTACTCGTCAAGTCAATAATTCAGAAATTTAGTTTTTTTAGTAAAATTGGACTTAAAACATGAAAACTTTGTACAATACAGTCCCACGTTATTCATTTTATTGTGGTTAATGCGTACTGGAATTGTGCAGATTGAAATGCTTTTAAAGATCAGCCTGAAAAAATTTTACTGCGCTTATTAATTTGCAGCTGCTAAAATGATGATGAGATGGGGAGGTTTTGCATACATGTAGCAATGAAAGAGAGCGAACAGAAATTTAATTTTTTTGCTCTGATGTTGTAGTTGCACTAAATCATATTGTATGATTCATTCAACATCTCACAAGGGTTATAATTAGTGTATTATTTTTCAATGGGAATCCATGCAAATATAGGTCAGCCACCAACCAACCAAATATAAATAAGTAATTTTAGTTCCAATAGTTTCCCCATTTTACCTTTCAGACTGTTTAAGTTCTGTGCGCGCCTTGTCAGCCACCTTTGGCGCAGCCAGGACGACGAGCCATTCGACTCCAGCCGCGATCGACCTGATCCACCTCTCCACTCTGTCCTTCTCGCTTGAACGCCAAGTGTCTACGTCCGTGCAGGCGCTCCAGAAGGTGTGGATCATAGGTCGATTGGAAGGCGCCTCTGCGGCGGCGAAAAGAGCCGCCTCCACGCGGACATGCTTTGGTCCGCGGCCCAGCGGTCGGCGCCACTCGAAAGAGTCCGCCCCCACGGCCTCCAGAAGGCTCTTGGCATTCGCATTCCAGCCCTCGCCAGTGTCTGCAGGGAAAATCACATTAATTTTGTTGGACCAATTTAAACTAGAGGGCAATTTTTTATTTTTCTCACAAGTTATGACAGCCTTGGATTCTTCGTAGTTCATTTTTGGTAAGCGTCCTGCATTTCAGCTTGACGGTGTCACTGATAAATTGGCGAATCAATCAAACGTTTCAGGAATTGGAGATAGAAGATTAGTAGTAGTATTAGCTTTATTCCAGTGTTTTTGTTTACTTGGCAGTGGCAGCCAGCAGGTAATTTCAGCTGTCAAAGGTAGAGAGTGGCCTCTGACGGTTGTTTTTAAAAATACTAATTTGAACATAATGTGGCGGCTTCACCACATGCAAAGCACTGCACGGTCCCATGAAAAATGCACATCATGCTCCGGTTGGTAATTATATTTCAATGTTTTAGTTATAAAATAGTATAATATTACTAGAACCTGTCAAAACAATGCTTAGAAAATAATTTAAACTGAACATCGTTCTATTCTCATAATTTGGATTGAATAAATTAGAAAGGAAATTAGAGCACTAATTCTTGTTTTAATGGCTTTTATTTAAAATATTACAAAATAATAGGAAATACATAAGCTCAGGTATATGCATGCATTTTATTGATTTTTTGTCGTTTCTTTATTCGACAATAATTTGTGACCCTTTTACTGGCACGATTTGGGTCGCCGGTTTTAATCCATTAATCACAAAATGTCTCTTAAACTGCACACTTTTTCTCCACTTGGCGTCCGTTCCGTGCAGGTAATCCAAAAAGCCAATTGAGCCATAGTTCTGGTTGAACTTCAAATGGTGATAATCGTGGAACTCGGGAGATTGGAACCACGGCCAGTGGTACCCTGAGTGGCCATTCAGGGTCTGGAAGGTGACGTAGGAGAACCAAAACCAGGCCGTTAGAGGGTGGGAGCCCACGATGGCCGGGCCCACAAGTACGGGGCCCACGTTAGCGAGAACGTGCTCCACGGGGTGGCAGTCGATGGCAATCACTGCAATCGGTGCTGTCCATTGATGATGACGCTTGTGGATCATTTTGTACAGCAAACCGTGGTGAAGAAGCCTACCGACGAGAAATTTAATTAATGCCTCGTCATCTTGTATAAAAAAATCAATACATATTTTCGAAGTAATTTAATTTTAAAACTTAAGCTGGAGGTAGCTTGACTTTAAGACCATTTCAATGAAAACTTGTAAAATATGAAATATGCCCGGCTCCTTTTATTCTCTTCACACTGATCTTATTATTGAAGGGGGTTCTTACTGTTAGATAAGTGATTTCTTATAAGTTAAAATTAAATTTCACACTGCAGATGATATTTTTCAAATTATTAGATAAGGTCTTTTTAATAATTTTTAATGTTGTTAAAATAAGGACAACTTTTAATTTGGACAAATCAAAGCAAATTTTTTCTTAGACAGGCTATTTGAAATTTTGTTTAAATATTAAAGATCAAATTTAGAGCAAGACATTATTAATTCCTTATCTAGGGGTTGTTTTCGTCAGTTTAATAAAAAAAATACCTGTGGCTATAGTAAAATGCAAATTCGTGGCAGAGTACGAGCAAAGGAAACTCAATGAGCACTTGAGAAAAGGGCGGCACCCTTTTCAGTTGGTCAAATGTCAAGAGATTGCCCGTATAATCAGCCAGGTAGAAAGCGGCAACAGCGGCTGGGAAGGAAACGACAGTCTGGTTGATCAGCACCTGCAGGATTGTGTTTGCTAGTCTTTTGCGGTTCAGGGGCTGGTTTGTTCCTGGCTGAACGTTGTAACTTGAGAGCCACCCTGTCAGGTCAAGCAGGATGTAAAAGCTGCCCCACAGCCAATAGACGACCAGCGACACTAAAATTGTGCCTATGCACGGATTGATTTATATAGCTGATATCAGTTAATTACATATATGATTTTTTATAACAACCTGTGACTAGAAAGATCATCTGGTCCTGAGGAGTTGAGTATTTTTCCAATGAGTATTGCCACAGGTTCTCCATTAGGTCTTTCGGAATTTGCAAAACTGAGTATAAGAACCTAAATATGAGAGAAACAAATTATCAGACCAAGAGAATAAATTAATCAAACAACACGGAAATGCCCAATCTAATATTCATCAATCATTTTTATTTATAAATAAAAGCATTTTCTTGTATAGCAAGAATTGGAAATCTGCCAAGGAGAAATTCTTGTCTTATGTAATAAGTGACACACTTCTCTACATTATTGAAATTCAAAGTTGATGAACTGCAAAAATGTGTATTTAGATGCCGGCGATCCTGCGTTGCGCAACATGGAAAACTTGTAGTTGCTCTGTTAGTTAGTAGTGCGCGCGGTTGATCCAAATTAAAGCAGATCGATCTCGGCGGCGGATTAATAGAGGCGCACACTCACCAGCGGAGAGAGTTGCTAATCGCCAGCAAGTGCAGTTCGATAGACAGAAGAGACACCAGCAGTTCAGACAAGGCCACCTGCCACTGCACTCCTGTCGCTCTCTGACCTGATATGCAATGATGCCCGAGTTATGTTAAAGACGCCCAAATTAACTGTTTATATTCACGGAGAGTATTATAAAGAATTCGGGTGGAAGATGAAAGTGTGACTTAATACTTAGAAATGATTGTACTTAAATATAGTGCTTGTTATGACAATTTTCTAGGATATGAGCAATTAAAAAAATAATTATGCACATCGCTTGATAGAATTAACATTTTCAGTAGCAAAAATATTGGGATGTTTTTATATGAAGCAAATTAAAAACAATTAACATTTAAGCACGGATGGAAGGCATTTTTGGCAGATATTGTACTTATAACTGAAAGTGATATTTAATTGTTGATTTTTTAGACTATATACATTCATTCGTATTAAAATTAAAAAAGAAAATCTAAATTAATGAAAATCTCGGCATGGAATTTACTTATAAATAATATAGTTCGTTTTTAATAGTAACAAACTCAAGGAACGCAAGAGAAAAAAATTTGCGTAAAATAAAAGTTATTTTAGTACGTTAGATGAAAGCAGAAGTTAAATTAAACTCCATCCCAACCGCCATTGAATAACTTGAATATGTATATAACCTAAAATTTTTTGTTATTGGGAGCAAATTAACTCATTTTACTGATATTAAAATCGTAACTTAAAATGTGGGAGGCAAAGATTTTTCTAAGAAAGCTTCTAAAAAGCCGCTTACCTTTCTCACTCGTCATCTTGCAACTACTCACTATACCGTCGACAAGAACGATTAGTGTGTTCTCCACTAGCAAGTGTTTAACTGAAAGGAATTACTTCACAGTCTTCCCTCCGATTATACAAGAAAGAGTGGTGCGTGCTATGTTGTGACGCGAAACCGAAAGTGTGGTTCTGCTTCCCAGAGCAAAATTCGGTCCCCGCTTCTGCACAGAGGCCGGCAATATTCAAAGGCCGCCTTTTCTCACTGAACCGTGCACCCCAGCTGCGGGAGGTGGCTAAAATGTGTGAGAAAAATTTCTCTCGGAGAAATTGTCGCGCGAAACATGGTCAACCGCAGGATAAAAATCGCAATTTTACTCTAAAGCCGAAATTGCAGCTCTTTGAGGAAAGTTGACAAAGCTGCGTGAATCACCTTGACCGCACACGGCGCACACTCGTTGTTTTTGCAGTGCGGTTTAGGAGTGCGCGCAAAATTACTCTTCCACATCGTTTCCTGCTCTCTAAATCATAAAAAGTCGTAACACAGAGTGACATAATAATATCGGTGAGAGGAGCTCCAGCGATCTCGGAGTAATACATAGTATATGCAAATACACTTCAATCCAGTTTTATTAATAACACTGCATGCCACTGCCTGCGGGTGTGACTCTTTTTCAATTACGTTGCTCTAGATTATTCATAAAATCATAGTACATAGTGCATACACTTTTTGCAAAAAATGCAACTTATTTTTTCAGTATATATTATATGTATATAATATAATAAATAAACACATAATATATTATATGTATGTATATAATAATTATTTTCTTTAAATTTTATAATGTTCCGTTTTCAGCTTGTTATAAGAAGTCGTGTCCAGGGAAAATGGTGTGAAAGAATAATATATTATGTTTTTATGCACAACGCTTGGGTGCGTTAATTTTTTGTAGTTTTAAAATAATTGTTCTCTTAAAAACATGATCGTCTTGTCAGTGCTTGCTCGAGTTGCTTGGTTCCATTTATTTTCGACGATCCTTGAAGGAAATTTAACGATATTTTCAAATAAATTAGAAGCTCTGGGTTATCAGTTTTTTAAACTGAATTATTTTTGCCTTAATGAAATTTCTAATAGCAAAATATTGTTCATCAGGCGTAAAATAAAACAGGAACATAGACGTAGTTTGCACTAGCAATTGCTCGGCACCGGAAAAGAAAAGAAAAGTGTAGATCTTTAACAATCAGAGCAGTGCTACAAGAAGCGCATTCACTGTTTTCGTAATAATTAATTACAACTTAGCACCGTCGCTTCTACAGAAAGAATTTAACGCGTGAGGGGATTTTAATTATTTCAATCGCTCATATCTCGAAAGGAGAAAGGAAATCTGCATTATCTCATAAGAGTGTTTACGCTTGTGAGCAACAATTTATTTGGCGTCATTCCGCTTAAGAAAATGAGTCAGTTTCTCTGGTTATTAGCGCCTGAGCAATGCGCCAGTTAGGTTACATGCCATAGCCGGGAGCCGTCATCTGCGAGGGGCACAGAGAGTGCGGCGGGCCGTCGCCTCTGACCGGTTTGTTGATAAACATACCGCGAGCTCCCACTTTTTCCTCAAGCATTTAGCCCATCTGCATTTCTACCTTGAGTATAAGTCTCACGTCATTTTTCTAGCGCTTTCGAAGGAAGTTTGTAACAGGTTATTTTGGACGCAACAGCTCCAGTTAAAATAAAGTCTAAGATATTCAGATGAATATACATTTTTTATTTTTCCAATAGAGTAATGGCTCACATATTATAGCAAAACTACTTTCTTAAGGTTTTCTGTATCCAATCGAGGAAGAAAGTGACCCTGGCAAAGCCACTGTAGCCATCTATGCAAGTGGGGACGTTTGCAAACGAAGCCACCCCAATCAAGGTGTATTTTTTGTCAGAGCCCATCACAACGAGTGGACCGCCATCATCACCCTATAATGTTCCATATATAAATGAACCTGCATGATGCATAATTATGTAAGTAATTTTGCTATTGCAACAAACGATAGAATTATATTAAATAAGGACCATCATCAAAAAATATAAAAAATATTTACTTCGCAAGTCCCAGTCAGAGAGGATGTAGATGTACAGATTGAGCCATTATACACATAGTTCAATCCAAGGCTACTGAATTTCGCTTGGCAATCCGCGTTGGCGATCACCGGATTGATGGCCCAGTTTAAAACATCGCTGAAATCACCATCTGTAGCGAGTGGTTGGAATAAGTTAAATTGTGCTAATAATTTAATCGTTAATTTCAGCAAATGGTCCGCCATTCCTACAAAAGCCTAATATCTAAAAAAATATATTTTTATTAGCTAATTATCACCATTTCTATTTACAAATGGTAAGTATTTTTAATCTACTGAAAAGAGATGAAAATTGACACGTTTGGTGCTGTTTTAGTGACAGCGGATATATTCATCCCTACCTTCCTCGAATTGTCCCCAGCCACTCATTATAGCTTTTTCTCCAACGTAAGTTTTCCTCTTGGCCGATACGCTAGGCAGTTTGATCACAGCAATTGTTGCTGCAAATTAGTGAATGAATATCATTTAAAAATTTACATTTCAATCGCTGTACACACCGTTCTTTACAGGCCTCGTAGGAAAAGTGATTCCGATAGGCAACTTAATCATGGCAATATCATTTCTAAGGGAAGTCTCAGTTGAACTGAAATTTGGATGCCTAAATATATTGGCCGGTGGAATACTGAACACCATAGTCCCTTCGTCAAATTCCTCTCTTTTGGTGGCACCAAGGCGGATTGAGAAGTTTCCAGGCCTGAAGAACATTCAAGAAATGTGATAGTCTAATATGCTGACAGAGAGATATTCTAATTTCTACGACTTAATACTTTTATGATTTTTCCTACAAAATCTTACAGTTTATGTAAAATAAAAATATTACCCAATGCAATGCCCAGCTGTCAAAATCCATCGAGGTGAGATCAGCGAACCACTACACGTAAAGGTGCCGTTGACAAATACAGACACATGCCAAGGAAATTGAGTGTCATTCGCAATTGTTCCATTTATTATCTTGGCAGTGGGCAGATCTGCTCCATTAACACTTGCAAGCTGCAATTCGAATATTGAATACAAAATGATTCCCGGCTTGCATTTCAAATTGTTTATTGATATATATGTTCAATAATTTAACGTAATATGACACATTGTGTGTTTTCCTATTTCAAATAATCCCATTTCAGTTATTATTGATTTCCATTGGCTCACATTGGTCGCAAGCTAGCGACCTTTCCCAAAAGTATGAGGTACGAGTCTCTCCTCTTTTTTGTCAGTTCCAACGTTCTTTTCGATACAAACGGCCATTTTCTTTTTCCATAAAAATAATCTCAATTTTTCAGTTTCTTAATAACGCATATTTTCATCCCAATATTAATTTGAATGCTGATGTAAGAATATGATAAATCCTTAACAAAATAATCGAAATTTTAAGATACTTACTTGGAGCAGTGGAAGAAAAAGTACTAGCAAGTGGTTCATTGCAATGGCAAAACACTACAAATTGTTTTCTTCATTTTTTGCTACCCCTTATATAGCATTATTTCGCATGTATCGTTTTAATGTTGATAGTGCGATGGAAGAATGAACAATACAACGATGCGTTGGCTTAATGCCATATATTATTGTCCATGTGACAACTTTTGTGCATGCACCCTGATAGCAGAACACTGATTTACAAGAACAAGAACAAGGAAAATTGGCATACTCACAAAGTATGATGAATTTTGCATGAAAATGAGCAACAGGAATATGACTTTATCAGTTGTCACGGAATTCAAATTTAGTCGACATTTTTAGATAGCACAAAAAAGATAAAACGATTGCTTCTCTGCCGAGGATAATTATTTAGGTCACTAACCTTTCAGGTGAAAAGAGAAAATATCATAAGGAAAATTTTACTTTGCTGATAATATGTATGCAAAGTTGCCCTACTGGCCCATAACAATAAACAAAGATGAACCTAAACAACTTCAGGAAAACACTTGTTTAATATCAATATTCGATGAATGATAACACATTTTTGCAAACCAAATCGGACTTGATTAGTGATCTTGAAAAATTACTAGACTTGATGAAATGAACAGTGGTGGGCAGAACAATTAGAAATGCTGATGGTGAG